>NW_028270156.1:22400339-23038672 GCF_037043375.1 Chiloscyllium plagiosum
AGCAGAGAGTGGGGAAACAGTCCCGGAGCAGGGACTGAGGAAACACCCCCAGAGCAAAGAGTGGGGAAACACCCCCGGAGCAGGGAGTGGGGAAACACCCCCAGAGCAGGAAGTGGGGAAACAGGGCCGGAGCAGGGAGTGGGGAAACACCCCCAAAGCAGGGAGTGGGGAAACAGGCCCGGAGCAGGGAATGTGGAAACAGACCCGGAGTAGGGAGTGGGGAAACAGACCCGGAGCAGGGAGTGGGGAAGCAGGCCCGGAGCAGGGAATGTGGAAACAGACCCGGAGTAGGGAGTGGGGAAACAGACCCGGAGCAGGGAGTGGGGGAACACACCCAGAACAGGGAGCGGGGAAACAGTCCCAGAGCAGGGAATGGGGAAACAGGCCCAGAGCAGGGAGTGGGGAAGCAGGCCTGGAGCAGGGAGTGGGAAAACACCCACAGAGCAGGGAGTGGGGAAACACCCACAGAGCAGGGAGTGTGGAAACAGGCCCAGAACAGGGACTGAGGAAACACCGCCGGAGCACGGAGCAGGGAAACACCCCCGGAGCAGGGAGTGGGGAAACAGGCCCGGAGCAGGGAGTGGGGAAACAGGCCGGGAGCAGGGAGTGGGGAAACAGTACCAGAGCAGGGAGTAGGGAAACACCCCCGGAGCATGGAGTGGGGAAACGGAGCACGGAGCAGGGAGTGTGGCAGTGAGTGTGGAAACAGACCCAGAACAGGGACTGAGAAAACAATCCCGGAGCAGGGAGCGGGGAAACAGTACCGGAGCAGGGAGCGGGGAAACAGACATGGTGCAGGGAGCGGGGAAACACCCCCGGAGCAGGGAATGGGGAAACAGGCACTGAGCAGGGAGTGGGGAAACATCCCCAGAGCAGAGAGTGGGGAAACAGTCCCGGAACAGGGACTGGGGAAACACCCACAGAGCAGGAAGTGGGGAAACAGGCCCAGAGCTGGGACTGAGGAAACACCCCCAGAGCAGGGAGTGGGGAAACATCCCTGGAGCAGGGAATGGGGAAACAGACCTGGAGCAGGGAGTGGGTAAACACCCCTGGAGCAGGGAGCGGGGAAACAAGCACGGAACAGGGACTGAGGAAACACCCCCGGAGCACGGAACAGGGAAACAGTACCGGAGCAGGGAATGGGGAAACACCCTCAGAGCAGGAAGTGGGGAAACAGGCCCGGAGCAGAGAGTGGGGAAACACCCCCGGAGGAGGGACTGAGGAAGCACCCCCAGAGCAGAGGGTGGGGAAACACCCCCAGAGCAGGAAGTGGGGAAATAGCCCCGGAGCAGGGAGTGGGGAAACAGGCCCGGAGCAGGGAGTGGGGAAACACCCCTGGAGCAGGGAGTGGGGAAACAGGCCCGGAGCAGGGAGTGGGGAAACACCCTCGGAGCTGAGAGTGGGGAAATGCCCCCGGAGCATGGACTGAGGAAATACCCCCGGAGCAGGGAGCGGGGAAACACCCCCGGAGCAGATAATGGGGAACCAGGCCCTGAGCAGGGAGTGGGGAAACATGCGCGGAGCAGGGAATGGGGAAACACCCACAGAGCAGGAAGTGGGGAAACAGGCCCAGAGCAGGGAGTGAGGAAACACCCCTGGAGCAGAGAGTGGGGAAACAGTCCCGGAGCAGGGAATGGGGAAACACCCCCAGAGCAGGAAGTGGGGAAACAGGCCCAGAGCAGGGAGTGGGGAAACACCCCCGGAGCAGAGAGTGGGGAAACAGACCCGGAGCAGGGAGCGGGGAAACAGACCCGGAGCAGGGAGTGGGGAAACACCCCCGGAGCACGGAACAGGGAAACAGTACCGGAGCAGGGAATGGGGAAACACCCTCAGAGCAGGAAGTGGGGAAACAGGCCCGGAGCAGAGAGTGGGGAAACACCCCCGGAGGAGGGACTGAGGAAGCACCCCCAGAGCAGAGGGTGGGGAAACACCCCCAGAGCAGGAAGTGGGGAAATAGCCCCGGAGCAGGGAGTGGGGAAACAGGCCCGGAGCAGGGAGTGGGGAAACACCCCTGGATCAGGGAGTGGGGAAACAGGCCCGGAGCAGGGAGTGGGGAAACACCCTCGGAGCTGGGAGTGGGGAAATGCCCCCGGAGCATGGACTGAGGAAATACCCCCGGAGCAGGGAGCGGGGAAACACCCCCGGAGCAGATAATGGGGAACCAGGCCCTGAGCAGGGAGTGGGGAAACATGCGCGGAGCAGGGAATGGGGAAACACCCACAGAGCAGGAAGTGGGGAAACAGGCCCAGAGCAGGGAGTGAGGAAACACCCCTGGAGCAGAGAGTGGGGAAACAGTCCCAGAGCAGGGAATGGGGAAACACCCCCAGAGCAGGAAGTGGGGAAACAGGCCCAGAGCAGGGAGTGGGGAAACACCCCCGGAGCAGAGAGTGGGGAAACAGACCCGGAGCAGGGAGTGGGGAAACAGACCCGGAGCAGGGAGTGGGGAAACACCCCCGGAGCAGGGAATGGGGAAACAGACCCGGAGCAGGGAGTGGGGAAACACCCCCGGAGCAGAGAGTGGGGAAACAGTCCCGGAGCAGGGAATGGGGAAACACCCCCAGAGCATGAAGTGGGGAAACTGGCCCAGAACAGGGAGTGGGGAAACACCCCCCGGAGCAGGGAGCGGGGAATCAGTCCTGGAGCAGGGAATGGGGAAACAGGCCCGGAGCAGGGAGTGGGGAAACAGATGCAGAGCAGGGAGCGGGGAAACAGGCCCGGAGCAGGGAGTGGGGAAACAGACGCAGAGCAGGGAGCGGGGAAACAGTCCAGGAGCAGGGAGTGGGGAGACACCCCCAGAGCAGGGAGTGGGGAAACAGGCCCGGAACAGGGATTGAGGAAACACCCCCGGAGCAGGGAGCGGGGAAACAGTCCCGGAGCAGGGACTGAGGAAACATCCCCGGAGCAGGGAGCGGGGAAACAGTACCGGAGCAGGGAATGGGGAAACACCCACAGAGCAGGAAGTGCGGAAACAGGCTCGGAGCAGAGAGTGGGGAAACAGTCCCGGAACAGGGAATGGGGAAACATCCCCAGAGCAGGAAGTGGGGAAACAGGCCCAGAGCAGGGAGTGGGGAAACACCACCAGAGCAGAGAGTGGGGAAACAGGCCCGGATCAGGGAGTGTGGAAACTGGCCCAGAGCAGGGATTGGGGAACATCCCCAGACCAGGGAGTCGGGAAACAGACCTGGAGCAGGGAGTGGGGAAACATCCCCGGAGCAGGGTGTGGGGCAACAGACATGGAGCAGGGAGTGGGGAAACATGCCCGGAGCAGGGAGTGGGGAGACAGACATGGAGCAGGGACTGGGGAAACACCCCCGGAGCAGGGAGTGGGGAAACAGACATAGTGCAGGGACTGGGGAAACAGGCCCGGAGCAGGGAGTGGGGAAACAGGCCCGGAGGAAGGAGCGGAGAAACATCCCTGGAGCAGGGAGAGGGAAAACAGGCCCAGAGCAGGGAATGGGGAAACAGACGCAGAGCAGGGAGCAGGGAAACAGGCCCGGAACAGGGACTGAGGAAACACCCCCGGAGCACGGAACAGGGAAACAGCACCGGAGCAGGGAATGGGGAAACACCCCCAGAGCAGGAAGTGGGGAAACAGGCCCGGAGCAGGGAGTGGGGAAACACCCCCGGAGCAGGGAGTGGGGAAACACCCCCGGAGCAGGGAGTAGGGAAACAGGCCCGGAGCAGGGAATGGGGAATCACCCCCGGAGCAGGGACTGAGGAAGCACCCGGAGAGCAGTGAGTGGGGAAACACCCCCGGAGCAGGGAGTGGGGAAACAGGCCCGGAGCAGGGAGTGGGGAAACAGGCCCGGAGCAGGGAATGGGGAAACACCCCCAGAGCAGAAAGTGGGGAAACAGGCCCAGAGCAGGGAGTGGGGAAACACCCCCAGAGCAGGAAGTGGGGAAACAGCCCCGGAGCAGGGAGTGGGGAAACACCCCCGGAGCAGAGAGTGGGGAAACAGACCCGGAGCAGGGAGTGGGGAAACAGGCCCGGAGCAGGGAATGGGGAAACAGGCCTGGAGCAGGGAGTAGGGAAACAGACGCAGAGCAGGGAGTGGGGAAACAGTCCCAGAGCAGGGAGTGGGGAAACACCCCTGGAGCAAGGAGTGGGGAAACAGGCCCTGAGCAGGGAATGGGGAAACACCCCCGGAGCTGGGAGTGGGGAAACACCCCCGGAGCAGGATGTGGGGAAACAGGCCCGGAGCAGGGAGTGGGGAAACATCCCCGGAGCATGGACTGAGGAAATACCCCCGGAGCAGGGAGTGGGGAAACATCCGCGGAGCAGGGAATGGGGAAACACCCCCAGAGCAGGAAGTGCGGAAACAGGCCCAGAGCAGGGAGTGAGGAAACACCCCCGGAGCAGAGAGTGGGGAAACAGTCCCGGAGCAGGGAATGGGTAAACACCCCCAGAGCAGGAAGTGGGGAAACAGGCCCAAAGCAGGGAGTGGGGAAACACCCCCAGAGCAGGGAGTCGGGAAACGGACCCGGAGCAGGGAGTGGGGAAACAGGCCCGGAGCAGGGAGTGGGGAAACATGCCCAGAGCAGGGAATGGGGAAACAGGCCCAGAGCAGGGACTGAGGAAACACCCCCAAAGCAGGGAGTGGGAAACACCCCCGGAGCAGGGAGTCGGGAAACACCCCCGGAGCAGAGAGTGGGGAAACACCCCCTGAGCAGGGAGGGGGGAAAAAGTCCCGGAACAGGGATTGAGGAAACACCCCCGGAGCAGGGAGTGGGGAAACAGTCCTGGAGCAGGGAATGGGGAAACAGACGCAGAGCAGGGAGCGGGCAAACCAGCCCGGAGCAGGGAGTGGGAAAACACCCCCGGAGCAGAGAGTGCGGAAACAGACCCGGAGCAGGGAGTGGGGACAAAGGCCCGGAGCAGGGAGTGGGGAAACAGGCCTGGAGCAGGGAGTAGGGAAACAGACGCAGAGCAGGGAGCGGGGAAACAGTCCCAGAGCAGGGAGTGGGGAAACAGGCCCTGAGCAGGGAGTGGGGAAACACCCCCTGGAGCTGGGAGTCGGGAAACACCCCGGAGCAGGGAGTGGGGAAACACGCCCGGAGCAGGGAGCGGGGAAACACCCCTGGAGCAGGGAGTGGGGAAACAGGCCCTGAGCAGGGAGTGGGGAAACACCCCTGGAGCTGGGAGTGGGGAAACGCCCCCGGAGCAGGAAGTGGGGAAACAGGCCCGGAGCAGGGAGTGGGGAAACATCCCCGGAGCATGGACTGAGGAAATACCCCCGGAGCAGGGAGTGGGGAAACATCCGCGGAGCAGGGAATGGGGAAACACCCTCAGAGCAGGAAGTGCGGAAACAGGCCCAGAGCAGGGAGTGAGGAAACACCCCCGGAGCAGAGAGTGGGGAAACAGTCCCGGAGCAGGGAATCGGGAAACACCCCCAGAGCAGGAAGTGGGGAAACAGTCCCAGAGCAGGGAGTGGGGAAACAGGCCCAGAGCAGGGAGTGGGGAATGAGACCTGGAGCAGGGAGTGGGGAAACAGGCCCGTAGCAGTGAGTGGGGAAAAAGGCCCGGAGCAGGGAATGGGGAAACAGGCCTGGAGCAGGGAGTAGGGAAACAGACGCAGAGCAGGGAGCGGGGAAACAGTCCCAGAGCAGGGAGTGGGGAAACACCCCTGGAGCAGGGAGTGGGGAAACAGGCCCTGAGCAGGGAGTGGGGAAACATCCCCGGAGCTGGGAGTGGGGAAACGTCCCCGGAGCAGGAAGTGGAGAAACATCCCCGGAGCAGGGTGTGGGGCAGCAGACATGGAGCAGGGATTGGGGAAACCTCCCCGGAGCAGGGAGTGGGGAGACAGACATGGAGCAGGGAGTGGGGAAACACCCCCGGAGCAGGGAGTGGGGAAACACACCCGGAGCAGGGAGTGGGGAAACAGGCCCGGAGCAGGGAGTGGGGAAACAGTCCTGGAGCAGGGAGTGGGGAAACACCCCCCGGAGCTGGGAGTGGGAAAACACCCCGGAGCATGGACTGAGGAAACACCCTCGGAGCAGGGAGTGGGGAAACACCCCCGGAGCAGACAGTGCGGATACAGGCCCGGAACATGGATTGAGGAAACACCCCCGGAGCAGGGAGCAGGGAAACAGTCCCGGAGCAGGGACTGAGGAAACATCCCCGGAGCAGGGAGCGGGGAAACAGTACCGGAGCAGGGAATGGGGAAACACCCCCAGAGCAGGAAGTGGGGAAACAGGCCCTGAGCAGGGAGTGGGGAAACACCCCCAGAGCAGGAAGTGGGGAAACAGGGCCGGAGCAGGGAGTGGGGAAACACCCCCAAAGCAGGGAGTGGGGAAACAGGCCCGGAGCAGGGAATGTGGAAACAGACCCGGAGTAGGGAGTGGGGAAACAGACCCGGAGCAGGGAGTGGGGAAGCAGGCCCGGAGCAGGGAATGTGGAAACAGACCCGGAGTAGGGAGTGGGGAAACAGACCCGGAGCAGGGAGTGGGGGAACACACCCAGAACAGGGAGCGGGGAAACAGTCCCAGAGCAGGGAATGGGGAAACAGGCCCAGAGCAGGGAGTGGGGAAGCAGGCCTGGAGCAGGGAGTGGGAAAACACCCACAGAGCAGGGAGTGGGGAAACACCCACAGAGCAGGGAGTGTGGAAACAGGCCCAGAACAGGGACTGAGGAAACACCGCCGGAGCACGGAGCAGGGAAACACCCCCGGAGCAGGGAGTGGGGAAACAGGCCCGGAGCAGGGAGTGGGGAAACAGGCCCGGAGCAGGGAATGGGGAAACACCCCCAGAGCAGAAAGTGGGGAAACAGGCCCAGAGCAGGGAGTGGGGAAACACCCCCAGAGCAGGAAGTGGGGAAACAGCCCCGGAGCAGGGAGTGGGGAAACACCCCCGGAGCAGAGAGTGGGGAAACAGACCCGGAGCAGGGAGTGGGGAAACAGGCCCGGAGCAGGGAATGGGGAAACAGGCCTGGAGCAGGGAGTAGGGAAACAGACGCAGAGCAGGGAGTGGGGAAACAGTCCCAGAGCAGGGAGTGGGGAAACACCCCTGGAGCAAGGAGTGGGGAAACAGGCCCTGAGCAGGGAATGGGGAAACACCCCCGGAGCTGGGAGTGGGGAAACACCCCCGGAGCAGGATGTGGGGAAACAGGCCCGGAGCAGGGAGTGGGGAAACATCCCCGGAGCATGGACTGAGGAAATACCCCCGGAGCAGGGAGTGGGGAAACATCCGCGGAGCAGGGAATGGGGAAACACCCCCAGAGCAGGAAGTGCGGAAACAGGCCCAGAGCAGGGAGTGAGGAAACACCCCCGGAGCAGAGAGTGGGGAAACAGTCCCGGAGCAGGGAATGGGTAAACACCCCCAGAGCAGGAAGTGGGGAAACAGGCCCAAAGCAGGGAGTGGGGAAACACCCCCAGAGCAGGGAGTCGGGAAACGGACCCGGAGCAGGGAGTGGGGAAACAGGCCCGGAGCAGGGAGTGGGGAAACATGCCCAGAGCAGGGAATGGGGAAACAGGCCCAGAGCAGGGACTGAGGAAACACCCCCAAAGCAGGGAGTGGGAAACACCCCCGGAGCAGGGAGTCGGGAAACACCCCCGGAGCAGAGAGTGGGGAAACACCCCCTGAGCAGGGAGGGGGGAAAAAGTCCCGGAACAGGGATTGAGGAAACACCCCCGGAGCAGGGAGTGGGGAAACAGTCCTGGAGCAGGGAATGGGGAAACAGACGCAGAGCAGGGAGCGGGCAAACCAGCCCGGAGCAGGGAGTGGGAAAACACCCCCGGAGCAGAGAGTGCGGAAACAGACCCGGAGCAGGGAGTGGGGACAAAGGCCCGGAGCAGGGAGTGGGGAAACAGGCCTGGAGCAGGGAGTAGGGAAACAGACGCAGAGCAGGGAGCGGGGAAACAGTCCCAGAGCAGGGAGTGGGGAAACAGGCCCTGAGCAGGGAGTGGGGAAACACCCCCTGGAGCTGGGAGTCGGGAAACACCCCGGAGCAGGGAGTGGGGAAACACGCCCGGAGCAGGGAGCGGGGAAACACCCCTGGAGCAGGGAGTGGGGAAACAGGCCCTGAGCAGGGAGTGGGGAAACACCCCTGGAGCTGGGAGTGGGGAAACGCCCCCGGAGCAGGAAGTGGGGAAACAGGCCCGGAGCAGGGAGTGGGGAAACATCCCCGGAGCATGGACTGAGGAAATACCCCCGGAGCAGGGAGTGGGGAAACATCCGCGGAGCAGGGAATGGGGAAACACCCTCAGAGCAGGAAGTGCGGAAACAGGCCCAGAGCAGGGAGTGAGGAAACACCCCCGGAGCAGAGAGTGGGGAAACAGTCCCGGAGCAGGGAATCGGGAAACACCCCCAGAGCAGGAAGTGGGGAAACAGTCCCAGAGCAGGGAGTGGGGAAACAGGCCCAGAGCAGGGAGTGGGGAATGAGACCTGGAGCAGGGAGTGGGGAAACAGGCCCGTAGCAGTGAGTGGGGAAAAAGGCCCGGAGCAGGGAATGGGGAAACAGGCCTGGAGCAGGGAGTAGGGAAACAGACGCAGAGCAGGGAGCGGGGAAACAGTCCCAGAGCAGGGAGTGGGGAAACACCCCTGGAGCAGGGAGTGGGGAAACAGGCCCTGAGCAGGGAGTGGGGAAACATCCCCGGAGCTGGGAGTGGGGAAACGTCCCCGGAGCAGGAAGTGGAGAAACATCCCCGGAGCAGGGTGTGGGGCAGCAGACATGGAGCAGGGATTGGGGAAACCTCCCCGGAGCAGGGAGTGGGGAGACAGACATGGAGCAGGGAGTGGGGAAACACCCCCGGAGCAGGGAGTGGGGAAACACACCCGGAGCAGGGAGTGGGGAAACAGGCCCGGAGCAGGGAGTGGGGAAACAGTCCTGGAGCAGGGAGTGGGGAAACACCCCCCGGAGCTGGGAGTGGGAAAACACCCCGGAGCATGGACTGAGGAAACACCCTCGGAGCAGGGAGTGGGGAAACACCCCCGGAGCAGACAGTGCGGATACAGGCCCGGAACATGGATTGAGGAAACACCCCCGGAGCAGGGAGCAGGGAAACAGTCCCGGAGCAGGGACTGAGGAAACATCCCCGGAGCAGGGAGCGGGGAAACAGTACCGGAGCAGGGAATGGGGAAACACCCCCAGAGCAGGAAGTGGGGAAACAGGCCCTGAGCAGGGAGTGGGGAAACACCCCCAGAGCAGGAAGTGGGGAAACAGGGCCGGAGCAGGGAGTGGGGAAACACCCCCAAAGCAGGGAGTGGGGAAACAGGCCCGGAGCAGGGAATGTGGAAACAGACCCGGAGTAGGGAGTGGGGAAACAGACCCGGAGCAGGGAGTGGGGAAGCAGGCCCGGAGCAGGGAATGTGGAAACAGACCCGGAGTAGGGAGTGGGGAAACAGACCCGGAGCAGGGAGTGGGGGAACACACCCAGAACAGGGAGCGGGGAAACAGTCCCAGAGCAGGGAATGGGGAAACAGGCCCAGAGCAGGGAGTGGGGAAGCAGGCCTGGAGCAGGGAGTGGGAAAACACCCACAGAGCAGGGAGTGGGGAAACACCCACAGAGCAGGGAGTGTGGAAACAGGCCCAGAACAGGGACTGAGGAAACACCGCCGGAGCACGGAGCAGGGAAATACCCCCGGAGCAGGGAGTGGGGAAACAGGCCCGGAGCAGGGAGTGGGGAAACAGGCCGGGAGCAGGGAGTGGGGAAACAGTACCAGAGCAGGGAGTAGGGAAACACCCCCGGAGCATGGAGTGGGGAAACGGAGCACGGAGCAGGGAGTGTGGCAGTGAGTGTGGAAACAGACCCAGAACAGGGACTGAGAAAACAATCCCGGAGCAGGGAGCGGGGAAACAGTACCGGAGCAGGGAGCGGGGAAACAGACATGGTGCAGGGAGCGGGGAAACACCCCCGGAGCAGGGAATGGGGAAACAGGCACTGAGCAGGGAGTGGGGAAACATCCCCAGAGCAGAGAGTGGGGAAACAGTCCCGGAACAGGGACTGGGGAAACACCCACAGAGCAGGAAGTGGGGAAACAGGCCCAGAGCTGGGACTGAGGAAACACCCCCAGAGCAGGGAGTGGGGAAACATCCCTGGAGCAGGGAATGGGGAAACAGACCTGGAGCAGGGAGTGGGTAAACACCCCTGGAGCAGGGAGCGGGGAAACAAGCACGGAACAGGGACTGAGGAAACACCCCCGGAGCACGGAACAGGGAAACAGTACCGGAGCAGGGAATGGGGAAACACCCTCAGAGCAGGAAGTGGGGAAACAGGCCCGGAGCAGAGAGTGGGGAAACACCCCCGGAGGAGGGACTGAGGAAGCACCCCCAGAGCAGAGGGTGGGGAAACACCCCCAGAGCAGGAAGTGGGGAAATAGCCCCGGAGCAGGGAGTGGGGAAACAGGCCCGGAGCAGGGAGTGGGGAAACACCCCTGGAGCAGGGAGTGGGGAAACAGGCCCGGAGCAGGGAGTGGGGAAACACCCTCGGAGCTGAGAGTGGGGAAATGCCCCCGGAGCATGGACTGAGGAAATACCCCCGGAGCAGGGAGCGGGGAAACACCCCCGGAGCAGATAATGGGGAACCAGGCCCTGAGCAGGGAGTGGGGAAACATGCGCGGAGCAGGGAATGGGGAAACACCCACAGAGCAGGAAGTGGGGAAACAGGCCCAGAGCAGGGAGTGAGGAAACACCCCTGGAGCAGAGAGTGGGGAAACAGTCCCGGAGCAGGGAATGGGGAAACACCCCCAGAGCAGGAAGTGGGGAAACAGGCCCAGAGCAGGGAGTGGGGAAACACCCCCGGAGCAGAGAGTGGGGAAACAGACCCGGAGCAGGGAGTGGGGAAACAGACCCGGAGCAGGGAGTGGGGAAACACCCCCGGAGCACGGAACAGGGAAACAGTACCGGAGCAGGGAATGGGGAAACACCCTCAGAGCAGGAAGTGGGGAAACAGGCCCGGAGCAGAGAGTGGGGAAACACCCCCGGAGGAGGGACTGAGGAAGCACCCCCAGAGCAGAGGGTGGGGAAACACCCCCAGAGCAGGAAGTGGGGAAATAGCCCCGGAGCAGGGAGTGGGGAAACAGGCCCGGAGCAGGGAGTGGGGAAACACCCCTGGATCAGGGAGTGGGGAAACAGGCCCGGAGCAGGGAGTGGGGAAACACCCTCGGAGCTGGGAGTGGGGAAATGCCCCCGGAGCATGGACTGAGGAAATACCCCCGGAGCAGGGAGCGGGGAAACACCCCCGGAGCAGATAATGGGGAACCAGGCCCTGAGCAGGGAGTGGGGAAACATGCGCGGAGCAGGGAATGGGGAAACACCCACAGAGCAGGAAGTGGGGAAACAGGCCCAGAGCAGGGAGTGAGGAAACACCCCTGGAGCAGAGAGTGGGGAAACAGTCCCAGAGCAGGGAATGGGGAAACACCCCCAGAGCAGGAAGTGGGGAAACAGGCCCAGAGCAGGGAGTGGGGAAACACCCCCGGAGCAGAGAGTGGGGAAACAGACCCGGAGCAGGGAGTGGGGAAACAGACCCGGAGCAGGGAGTGGGGAAACACCCCCGGAGCAGGGAATGGGGAAACAGACCCGGAGCAGGGAGTGGGGAAACACCCCCGGAGCAGAGAGTGGGGAAACAGTCCCGGAGCAGGGAATGGGGAAACACCCCCAGAGCATGAAGTGGGGAAACTGGCCCAGAACAGGGAGTGGGGAAACACCCCCCGGAGCAGGGAGCGGGGAATCAGTCCTGGAGCAGGGAATGGGGAAACAGGCCCGGAGCAGGGAGTGGGGAAACAGATGCAGAGCAGGGAGCGGGGAAACAGGCCCGGAGCAGGGAGTGGGGAAACAGACGCAGAGCAGGGAGCGGGGAAACAGTCCAGGAGCAGGGAGTGGGGAGACACCCCCAGAGCAGGGAGTGGGGAAACAGGCCCGGAGCAGGGACTGAGGAAACATCCCCGGAGCAGGGAGCGGGGAAACAGTCCCGGAGCAGGGACTGAGGAAACATCCCCGGAGCAGGGAGCGGGGAAACAGTACCGGAGCAGGGACTGAGGAAACATCCCCGGAGCAGGGAGCGGGGAAACAGGCTCGGAGCAGAGAGTGGGGAAACAGTCCCGGAACAGGGAATGGGGAAACATCCCCAGAGCAGGAAGTGGGGAAACAGGCCCAGAGCAGGGAGTGGGGAAACACCACCAGAGCAGAGAGTGGGGAAACAGGCCCGGATCAGGGAGTGTGGAAACTGGCCCAGAGCAGGGATTGGGGAACATCCCCAGACCAGGGAGTCGGGAAACACCCCCCGGAGCAGGGAGCGGGGAATCAGTCCTGGAGCAGGGAATGGGGAAACAGGCCCGGAGCAGGGAGTGGGGAAACAGATGCAGAGCAGGGAGCGGGGAAACAGGCCCGGAGCAGGGAGTGGGGAAACAGACGCAGAGCAGGGAGCGGGGAAACAGTCCAGGAGCAGGGAGTGGGGAGACACCCCCAGAGCAGGGAGTGGGGAAACAGGCCCGGAGCAGGGACTGAGGAAACATCCCCGGAGCAGGGAGCGGGGAAACAGTCCCGGAGCAGGGACTGAGGAAACATCCCCGGAGCAGGGAGCGGGGAAACAGTACCGGAGCAGGGACTGAGGAAACATCCCCGGAGCAGGGAGCGGGGAAACAGGCTCGGAGCAGAGAGTGGGGAAACAGTCCCGGAACAGGGAATGGGGAAACATCCCCAGAGCAGGAAGTGGGGAAACAGGCCCAGAGCAGGGAGTGGGGAAACACCACCAGAGCAGAGAGTGGGGAAACAGGCCCGGATCAGGGAGTGTGGAAACTGGCCCAGAGCAGGGATTGGGGAACATCCCCAGACCAGGGAGTCGGGAAACAGACCTGGAGCAGGGAGTGGGGAAACATCCCCGGAGCAGGGAGCGGGGAAACAGGCTCGGAGCAGAGAGTGGGGAAACAGTCCCGGAACAGGGAATGGGGAAACATCCCCAGAGCAGGAAGTGGGGAAACAGGCCCAGAGCAGGGAGTGGGGAAACACCACCAGAGCAGAGAGTGGGGAAACAGGCCCGGATCAGGGAGTGTGGAAACTGGCCCAGAGCAGGGATTGGGGAACATCCCCAGACCAGGGAGTCGGGAAACAGACCTGGAGCAGGGAGTGGGGAAACATCCCCGGAGCAGGGTGTGGGGCAACAGACATGGAGCAGGGAGTGGGGAAACATGCCCGGAGCAGGGAGTGGGGAGACAGACATGGAGCAGGGACTGGGGAAACACCCCCGGAGCAGGGAGTGGGGAAACAGACATAGTGCAGGGACTGGGGAAACAGGCCCGGAGCAGGGAGTGGGGAAACAGGCCCGGAGGAAGGAGCGGAGAAACATCCCTGGAGCAGGGAGAGGGAAAACAGGCCCAGAGCAGGGAATGGGGAAACAGACGCAGAGCAGGGAGCAGGGAAACAGGCCCGGAACAGGGACTGAGGAAACACCCCCGGAGCACGGAACAGGGAAACAGCACCGGAGCAGGGAATGGGGAAACACCCCCAGAGTAGGAAGTGGGGAAACAGGCCCGGAGCAGGGAGTGGGGAAACACCCCCGGAGCAGGGAGTGGGGAAACACCCCCGGAGCAGGGAGTAGGGAAACAGGCCCGGAGCAGGGAATGGGGAATCACCCCCGGAGCAGGGACTGAGGAAGCACCCGGAGAGCAGTGAGTGGGGAAACACCCCCGGAGCAGGGAGTGGGGAAACAGGCCCGGAGCAGGGAGTGGGGAAACAGGCCCGGAGCAGGGAATGGGGAAACACCCCCAGAGCAGAAAGTGGGGAAACAGGCCCAGAGCAGGGAGTGGGGAAACACCCCCAGAGCAGGAAGTGGGGAAACAGCCCCGGAGCAGGGAGTGGGGAAACACCCCCGGAGCAGAGAGTGGGGAAACAGACCCGGAGCAGGGAGTGGGGAAACAGGCCCGGAGCAGGGAATGGGGAAACAGGCCTGGAGCAGGGAGTAGGGAAACAGACGCAGAGCAGGGAGTGGGGAAACAGTCCCAGAGCAGGGAGTGGGGAAACACCCCTGGAGCAAGGAGTGGGGAAACAGGCCCTGAGCAGGGAATGGGGAAACACCCCCGGAGCTGGGAGTGGGGAAACACCCCCGGAGCAGGATGTGGGGAAACAGGCCCGGAGCAGGGAGTGGGGAAACATCCCCGGAGCATGGACTGAGGAAATACCCCCGGAGCAGGGAGTGGGGAAACATCCGCGGAGCAGGGAATGGGGAAACACCCCCAGAGCAGGAAGTGCGGAAACAGGCCCAGAGCAGGGAGTGAGGAAACACCCCCGGAGCAGAGAGTGGGGAAACAGTCCCGGAGCAGGGAATGGGTAAACACCCCCAGAGCAGGAAGTGGGGAAACAGGCCCAAAGCAGGGAGTGGGGAAACACCCCCAGAGCAGGGAGTCGGGAAACGGACCCGGAGCAGGGAGTGGGGAAACAGGCCCGGAGCAGGGAGTGGGGAAACATGCCCAGAGCAGGGAATGGGGAAACAGGCCCAGAGCAGGGACTGAGGAAACACCCCCAAAGCAGGGAGTGGGAAACACCCCCGGAGCAGGGAGTCGGGAAACACCCCCGGAGCAGAGAGTGGGGAAACACCCCCTGAGCAGGGAGGGGGGAAAAAGTCCCGGAACAGGGATTGAGGAAACACCCCCGGAGCAGGGAGTGGGGAAACAGTCCTGGAGCAGGGAATGGGGAAACAGACGCAGAGCAGGGAGCGGGCAAACCGGCCCGGAGCAGGGAGTGGGAAAACACCCCCGGAGCAGAGAGTGCGGAAACAGACCCGGAGCAGGGAGTGGGGACAAAGGCCCGGAGCAGGGAGTGGGGAAACAGGCCTGGAGCAGGGAGTAGGGAAACAGACGCAGAGCAGGGAGCGGGGAAACAGTCCCAGAGCAGGGAGTGGGGAAACAGGCCCTGAGCAGGGAGTGGGGAAACACCCCCTGGAGCTGGGAGTCGGGAAACACCCCGGAGCAGGGAGTGGGGAAACACGCCCGGAGCAGGGAGCGGGGAAACAGATCCGGAGCAGGGAGTGGGGAAACAGGCCCAGAGCAGGGAGTGGGAAAACACCCCTGGAGCAGAGAGTGCGGATACAGGGCCGGAACATGGATTGAGGAAACACCCCCGGAGCAGGGAGCAGGGAAACAGTCCCGGAGCAGGGACTGAGGAAACATCCCCGGAGCAGGGAGCGGGGAAACAGTACCGGAGCAGGGAATGGGGAAACACCCACAGAGCAGGAAGTGCGGAAACAGGCACGGAGCAGGGAGTGGGGAAACACCCCCGGAGCAGAGAGTGGGGAAACAGTCCCGGAACAGGGAATGGGGAAACACTCCCAGAGCAGGAAGTGGGGAAACAGGCCCAGAGCAGGGAGTGGGGAAAGAGACCTGGAGCAGGGAGTGGGGAAACAGGCCCGTAGCAGTGAGTGGGGAAAAAGGCCCGGAGCAGGAAATGGGGAAACAGGCCTGGAGCAGGGAGTAGGGAAACAGATGCAGAGCAGGGAGCGGGGAAACAGTCCCAGAGCAGGGAGTGGGGAAACACCCCTGGAGCAGGGAGTGGGGAAACAGGCCCTGAGCAGGGAGTGGGGAAACACCCCTGGAGCTGGGAGTGGGGAAACGCCCCCGGAGCAGGAAGTGGGGAAACAGGCCCGGAGCAGGGAGTGGGGAAACATCCCCGGAGCATGGACTGAGGAAATACCCCCGGAGCAGGGAGTGGGGAAACATCCGCGGAGCAGGGAATGGGGAAACACCCTCAGAGCAGGAAGTGCGGAAACAGGCCCAGAGCAGGGAGTGAGGAAACACCCCCGGAGCAGAGAGTGGGGAAACAGTCCCGGAGCAGGGAATCGGGAAACACCCCCAGAGCAGGAAGTGGGGAAACAGTCCCAGAGCAGGGAGTGGGGAAACAGGCCCAGAGCAGGGAGTGGGGAAAGAGACCTGGAGCAGGGAGTGGGGAAACAGGCCCGTAGCAGTGAGTGGGGAAAAAGGCCCGGAGCAGGGAATGGGGAAACAGGCCTGGAGCAGGGAGTAGGGAAACAGACGCAGAGCAGGGAGCGGGGAAACAGTCCCAGAGCAGGGAGTGGGGAAACACCCCTGGAGCAGGGAGTGGGGAAACAGGCCCTGAGCAGGGAGTGGGGAAACATCCCCGGAGCTGGGAGTGGGGAAACGTCCCCGGAGCAGGAAGTGGAGAAACATCCCCGGAGCAGGGTGTGGGGCAGCAGACATGGAGCAGGGATTGGGGAAACCTCCCCGGAGCAGGGAGTGGGGAGACAGACATGGAGCAGGGAGTGGGGAAACACCCCCGGAGCAGGGAGTGGGGAAACACACCCGGAGCAGGGAGTGGGGAAACAGGCCCGGAGCAGGGAGTGGGGAAACAGTCCTGGAGCAGGGAGTGGGGAAACACACCCGGAGCTGGGAGTGGGAAAACACCCCGGAGCATGGACTGAGGAAACACCCTCGGAGCAGGGAGTGGGGAAACACCCCCGGAGCAGACAGTGCGGATACAGGCCCGGAACATGGATTGAGGAAACACCCCCGGAGCAGGGAGCAGGGAAACAGTCCCGGAGCAGGGACTGAGGAAACATCCCCGGAGCAGGGAGCGGGGAAACAGTACCGGAGCAGGGAATGGGGAAACACCCCCAGAGCAGGAAGTGGGGAAACAGGCCCTGAGCAGGGAGTGGGGAAACACCCCCGGAGCTGGGAGTGGGGAAACACCCCCGGAGCAGGAAGTGGGGAAACAGGCCCGGAGCAGGGAGTGGGGAAACATCCCCGGAGCATGGACTGAGGAAATACCCCCGGAGCAGGGAGTGGGGAAACATCCGCAGAGCAGGGAGTGGGGAAACACCCCCAGAGCAGGAAGTGCGGAAACAGGCCCAGAGCAGGGAGTGAGGAAACACCCCCGGAGCAGAGAGTGGGGAAACTGTCCCGGAGCAGGGAATGGGGAAACACCCCCAGAGCAGGAAGTGGGGAAACAGGCCCAGAGCAGGGAGTGGGGAAACACCACCAGAGCAGAGAGTGGGGAAACAGGCTCGGAGCAGGGAGTGTGGAAACTGGCCCAGAGCAGGGATTGGGGAACATCCCCAGACCAGGGAGTCGGGAAACAGACCTGGAGCAGGGAGTGGGGAAACATCCCCGGAGCAGGGTGTGGGGCAGCAGACATGGAGCAGGGAGTGGGGAAACCTCCCCGGAGCAGGGAGTGGGGAGACAGACATGGAGCAGGGAGTGGGGAAACACCCCCGGAGCAGGGTGTGGGGCAGCAGACATGGAGCAGGGACTGGGGAAACACCCCCGGAGCAGGGAGTGGTGAAACAGGCCCGGAGCAGGGACTGGGGAAACAGGCCCGGAGCAGGGAGTGGGGAAACACCCCCGGAGCAGGGAGTGGGGAAACACCCCCGGAGCTGGGAGTCGGGAAACAGGCCCGGAGCAGGGAGTGGGGAAACAGGCCCGGAGCAGGGACTGGGGAAACAGGCCCGGAGCAGGGAGTGGGGAAACACCCCCGGAGCAGGGAGTGGGGAAACAGGCCCGGAGCAGGGAGTGGGGAAACAGGCCCGGAGCAGGGAGTGGGGAAACAGTCCTGGAGCAGGGAGTGGGGAAACACCCCCCGGAGCTGGGAGTGGGAAAACACCCCCGGAGCATGGACTGAGGAAACACCCTCGGAGCAGGGAGTGGGGAAACAGGCCCGGAGCAGGGAGTGGGGAAACACCCCCGGAGCATGGACTGAGGAAACACCCTCGGAGCAGGGAGTGGGGAACCACCCCTGGAGCAGGGAGTGGGGAAAGAGTCCCGGAGCAGGGAATGGGGAAACATGCCCGGAGCAGGGAGTGGGGAAACACCCCTGGAGCAGATGGTGGGGAAACAGGCCCGGAACAGGGACTGAAGCAACACCCCCGGAGCAGGGAGCGGGGAAACAGTCCCGGAGCAGGGAATGGGGAAACAGGCCCGGAGCAGGGAGTGGGGAAACAGACATGGAGCATGGAGTGGGGAAACACCCCCGGAGCAGGGAGTGGGGAAACAAACCCAGAGCAGGGAGTGGGGAAACATCCCTGGAGCAGGGAGTGGGGAAACAGGCCTGGAGCAGGGAGTGGAGAAACACCCCTGGAGCAGGGAGTGGGGCAACAGGGAGTGGGGAAACAGGCCCAGAGCAGGAAGTGGGAAACAGACCTGGAGCAGGGAGTGGGGAAACAGTCTCAGAGCAGGGAATGGGGAAACAGTCCCGGAGCAAGGAGTGGGGAAAGAGACCCAGAGCAGTGAGTGGGGAAACAGACCCCAAGCAGGGTGTGGGGAGCAGTCCCGGAGCAGGATATGGGGAAACATCCCCGGAGCAGGGAGTGGGGAAACATCCCTGGAGCAGGGAATGGGGAAATAGCCCCGGAGCAGGGAATGGGGAAACAGTCCTGTAGCAGGTAGTGGGGAAACAGTCCCAGAGCAGGGAGTGGAGGAACATCCCCAGTGCAGTGAGTGGGGAAACATCCCTGATGCTGCACTGAGGCAAAGAGTACCCGGTGAAGACCCTCGCAGCCAAGACCGTCCTGGCATTTACCTTGGAGCAGTCGAGTGCCGGTATGGAGCAGCCTGGAGGCTGGAAGCAGATGGGGCACTGCTGTTCGGTTGGGGTCTGGTGCCTGCGGTCAGACCATGTGTGCAGACCTGCACTGAGCTGCTACACTGTAATTGGCGAAAGTGAGGATTGCAAATGCTGGAGATTAGAGTCAAGATTAGAGTGGTGCTGGAAAAGCACAGCAGGCCAGGCAGCATTCGTGGAGCAGGAAAATCGGCATTTCGGGCAGGAGCCCTAATGTCCGTTTGGAATTTCCTACTTTACTGTAATTATCAATCTTTTAATGATGTCCTATTTTAACTTATTTTTGAACTTTATTCCTCTGCTGTATTTAAGAATTGTACCTAGGTATTTGTACCTGAGATGTCGCCATGAGAAGGCAGACATTGTAAAGGTTTTTCAAAGTATCCCTACAATAGAGTGCATAAGAGGATATTGTATTAAGTACTGCAATATATTAGGACTGTAATAACAACGACACTTGTTGTTATTTTTGATATTAAAGCATTCCAAAACAATTCACATGAGCTTTATAAAACGAAATATGACAAAGAGACACATAAAGAGATTTTAGTCCAAACAATCAAAAGTTTGGCTGAAGAGGTCATCTCTCACAGGAGAAAAGGTTAAGGAGGATATTCGAGAGTCTGGGTCCGAGACCACAGATGAAATACTATCATTAAATCAGGGATTCACAACAGGCCAATCTGAAAGCAGTGCAGGGATTTCAGAATGTTTTGGGTCTAAACAATATGACAGAAGTAGGGAGGGGAAAGGTCATAAAAAGACTTGAAAGCAAGGATAAGGATTTTTAAAAATAATATGCTGTTTGACTGGGAACCATTGTAGGTCAGCACGTATATTGATGGATGAATGACACTTCATATGAGCATGAACGATGAGAGCAGAATGTTGAAAGGGGATAGAAATTGAGAGGCTTGTTAACGATTGTTTTGGAACAATCAATTCTGGAAGCAACAAATACATGGATAAGCAGTTCAGCAGCCAAAGGGCTGAGGCAGAGGTGGAAGATGAGTGATATTCTCCAACATAGACAATTCTTTAACTAAAAATATTTCTGTTAAATTAATGTCATTTCTGTCCACATAATTATTGTCCTAAAAGTAACAGGAGTCTTCTTACTCTCTTCAGTTAATTGGGTGAATAATGACATTGGTGCAATGGTTTAAAGAGATGTCGCAATGTTGCTGTGATTTAGCTTCCTGACTAAAACCATTGGAGTAAATATATAGGGTGGAATCTTCTTATGGACCAGACCCCCACAAACCTTTTTAAGAAGGTAGCTTAGGCCTTAACATTTCCAAGTAGATGTAAAGTGCGAGCCCAGATGCAATGTGGCTGGTCAAACTACTCGATGTTAAGCAAAACACAATTTATTTAAACACGATAGTTAAATACAAACAAAAGAAAGAGCAATTTAGAATGACTTAACTATTGGAAATCTTAACTGAATAGTCGATACAGTACATATTGCTAATTAACTGCTCAAATATAGTAACATCCCATAAACACACCCCTTGGCAAAAAGGAAAAAAGTAGACACCAATTCTTACATGCAGCTCTCCAATCCAGAAGGAAACAAAATCAAGAGAGATTTCAGGGAAAGTAGCAGCTAGGAATCATTTGCTGAATCTTCCGTTTCTTCTGAAACTCCAAACTGCTTCTAGACAGCTACAACAAAAAAAAACTAGAAAGCCTGATCAGTGAGGGTTGGTCACTACCCTTCCATTATTATAACTACTCTAAAAAAACCTAAAGGCCTCCTAAGTTATTTAGTTAAGCTGTTTTCAGCAGCTAATTTGTCACCTCTGCTGTAACAACCTCCCTTCAAAAAAAAACCCCTGGACAAAATAACCTTTTTAAAGTGACAGTATCATCGCAATCTTATTGGCCCGAGTAACCAGATTTATCTGAAATTATACCGGAAAGGCAAGGTATGTCAGATTTTCTACAAGAGTTTGAGCAAGCTGTTCCACCCTGCAGACATGTAGTGGCTATATCAATGGTATTACCACTAAGATGATAAGTCCCATCAATACAAAGGGACAATCTGCCTAGAAGACAACTGAGCAATGTCATATATGAATTTCAGTGCCAGTGCAATATTGGGTACATAGGCTGTGCATCCTAAAGTTGATCAAAACAAAGTGCTTGTTCTTTTTCTTTGATTCCACATAATAATTAAAGTATTGACTGCATTCCAGAAGCCCACACATTCAAAATCATCCCAGAAAATCTCTTGTTAGTTGTGATTCTGTCAGTGGCCACTGAATACTTAATAAGCTTGAGTGTTCTAATGTTAGGCTGAAAACCAATTTAAGACTGCTGTCACAAAGCCAGTCCCTTTTTTTTCTAAAAGTTGTTCCTTTTCTCAAGGATGCTGTGTCCTTGGTTTTTATCTGAGGGGTCATAAACAGCTCCAATTAGACTGGTTTGGTACAGAGATTAAAGGGTTTTGAGAGGCCTTTTTGTTTATATGTAAACAGATGAAACTTCAGGCCAAAGTGGTCATGTTTTAGGCGTGTATAATGAAAGGGGAATGGTCAGCTCTCTACCTGAGCAGTTCAGTCCAGAACTAGTTGAGAGTTCAGCTGTGTGAAAACAGGCTCTCTCTTTCCTTCTGCCCTTCTAACTTCAACCTGTAAGCATTTGTTCCATTTTTACTGTTTCTTTTTTTAAGGGGATTTGCTTATTGGGACTGTTGTGTACATGCAGAACAGCATATTTAACTCTAGTTTGGATAGACTGAGTTCTGTAGGGGTTCCTTATTCTGTTTCATTGTATAATTTTGTGAATAAATTTCTGTCTGTTTTAAAGTCTGGTACTGAACATAGCTAACCTACTCTGGGTAATTTTCATTGTACACTTCCCAAAATAAATTGCAAAGTTATGGTCTGGGTTGCCTGCTTAAGAATGTTTTGAGTGGTCTGGCCTAGTCCATAACACAGTCAGTCAAACTCAATACATGACCTACCTACACTTTCTAGAAATGATATGTATTCATTCACAGGGACCCATTTTCTGCAAACACAAGGATTATGTTCAGCTCCTATGATGTTTTTGAATTAGCTACGGCTTGGGCAGCCTATGGTTCTTGATTGTTTTCTCCATGGTAATTCCTCAGCCTATCAGAATCAATTTACTAACCAAACAGAACTTTGCTCTCTTTGTTTAAATGGTTGTTAATTTGTGCAATTTGTCTTTCTTGCATTTATCCAGATGAATGCAAGATAAAGGCAGTGTACTACGGGTCTCTCATTTCAGAACTATTTGAGAATGTTTTGCTTCCTTTTCCCATCTGCTAGCAAGAAAATAAGTATCATTTTGACATAGAGTCACAGAGTCACAGAGATGTACAGCATGGAAACAGACCCTTCGGTCCAACCCGCCCATGCCGACCAGATATCCCAACCCAATCTAGTCCCACTTGCCAGCACCCGCCCATATCCCTCCAAACCCTTCCTATTCATATACCCATCCAAATGCCTCTTAAATGTTGCAGTTGTACCAGCCTCCACCACTTCCTCTGGCAGCTCATTTCATACACGTACCATCTTCTGTGTGAAAAAGTTGCCCCGTAGGTCTCTTTTATATCTTGCCCCTCTTACCCTAAATCTATGCGCTCTAGTGCTGGACTCCCGATGCCAGGGAAAAGACTTTGCCTATTTACCCTAACCATGCCCCTCATAATTTTGTAAACCTCTATAATATCACCCCTCAGCCTTCGCGCTCCGGGGAAAATATCCAAATCATTTATGTAAATGACAAAAAGTAGAGGACCCAGCACCATTGCTGAGGACTTTATGGTCAGATCACCTGCAAACATCTGCAAGAGAGAGGTCATCACTGATAGGAAGAGGTTAGAAATAGGAGCTTCAGTGAAGGTGTGGAGAAACAGGTCACCAGTGGAGGGTGAGATATCTGGAGATGGGGCTTTGTGACATTGTGACAGATGGGAAGGGATGAAGCATGGACCAGACCTTGGCCATAGTTTTGCAGGGAGTAAAGGGCTAACAATAACTTTAACTATAGCTACTGCATTTTTGCATAAGGAGCTATGACAGAGTGATGTTGTATGACTTTCAATGCATGCCAGGTACATAGGCAGTGCATTCCAATAACAGTTTTTTTAGACAGCTCTTTACAAACAGAATATAGTCTGTACTCAAACAGCCAAGTCACATGGATTTAGTCATTGGGTCATACAGTATGGAAACAGACCCTTTGGTCCAACCCATCCATGCCAACTAAGTCTCCCAAACTAAACTTGTCCCACTTGCCTGTGTCTGGTCCATATCCTCTAAACCTTTCCTTTTCATGTACCTGTCCGAATGTCTATTAAATATTGTAATGGTACCTGCATCTAACACTTCCTCTGGCATTGCCCCCGAGATCCCTTTTAAATCTTTCTCCAATAAACTTAAAAATACACCTATTAGTTTTAAACTCCCCTACCTTCAGGAAAAGACCTTTGCTATTTGCCTTATCTATCTACCTCATGATTTTATAAACCTTTATACGGTCACTCCTCAACCTCCTACACTCCTGTGGAAAATTGCCCCAGTCTATGCAACTCCTCCTTATCACTCAAGCCCACCAGTTCTGGAAACATCCTCGTAAATCTTTTCTGAACCCTCTCCAATTTTTCCTTCCAATAGCAGGGTGACGAGAACTGTACACAGTACTCCAAAACTAGCCTCACAAATATAGTATACAACCATAACATGATGCCCCAACTCCTATACTCAAAGGTCTGAGCAACAAAGGCAAGTCATAGAGTCATAGGGATGTACAACATAGAAACAGACCCTTCCATCCAACCCATCCATGCCGACCAGATATCCCAACCCAATCTAGTCCTACCTGCCAGCACCCGCCCATATCCCACCAGACCCTTCCTATTCATATACCCATCCAAATGTCTTCTAAATGTTGCAATTGTACCAGCCTCCACCACCTCCTCTGGCAGCTCATTCCAGGCATGTGCCACCCTCTGCGTGAAAAGGTTGCCTCTTAGGTCCCTTTTATCTTCTTTTCTCACCCCCTAGTTCTAGACACCCCCACCCCAGGGAAAAGACTTTGTCGATTTATCCAATCCATGCCCCCTCATAATTTTATAAACCTCTATAAGGTCACCCCTCAGCCTCCGACGCTCCAGGGAAAACAGCTCCAGCCTGTTCAGCATCTCCGTATACCTCAATCCTCCAACCCTGGCAATATCCTTGGAAATCTTTTCTGAACCCTTTCAAGTTTCACAACATCTTTTAGATAGGAAGGAGACCAGAATTGCACGTAATGTTCCAAAAGGGGCATAACCAATGTCCTGTACAGCCGCAACATGACCTCCCAACTCCTGTACTCAATATTCTGGCCAATAAAAGAAAGCATACCAAACGCCTTCTTCACTATCCTATCTACCTGTGACTCCACTTTCAAGGAGCTATGAACCTGTACTCCAAGGTCTCTGTTCAGCAACCCTCCCTAGGACCTTATCATTAAGTGTACAAGTTCTGCTAAGATTTGCTTTCCCAAAATGGAGCACCTCACATTTATCTAAATTAAACTCCATCTGCCACTTCTCAGCCCATTGGCCCATCTGATCAAGATCTCATTGTAATCTGAGGTAACCTTCTTCGCTGTCCATGACACCTCCAATTTTGGTGTCATCTGCAAACTTACTAACTATACCTCTTATGTTCGCATCCAAATCATTTATATAAATGATAAAAAGTAGAGAACCCAGCACCAATCCTTGTGGCACTCCACTGGTCACCGGCCTCCAGTCTGAAAACAACCCTCCACCACCACCACCCTCTGTCTTCTACCTTTGAACCAGTTTTGTATCCAAATGCTAAAATTTGAGTTTGTGGTGCTAGAAAAGCACAGCAGGTCAAGCAGCATCCAAGGAGCAGGAGAATTGACGTTTTGGGCATAAACCCTTCATCAGGAATGAGGCTTGTGGGCTGGAGAGGCTGAGAGATAAATGGGAGGGGGGAGGGATTGGGGGAAGGTAGAGAATGCAATATGTAAATGAAGGTGCGGAAGAAGGTGATAGGTCAGAGATGAGGGTGGAGCAGATAGATGGGAACGATGATGGACAGGTCAAGAGGGCGGTGCAGAGTTGGAGGCTTGGGATTGGGATAAGGGAGTGGGAGGGAGGGAGATGAGGAAACGGGTGAAATCCTCATTAATTCCTTGTGGTTGGAGGGTCCCAAGCTGGAAGATAAGGCATTCTTCCTCCAGGCATTGGCTGGTTAGGGTTTGGCAATGGAGGAGGTCCAGGACCTGCATGTCCTTAGTGAAGTGGGAGGGGGAGTTGAAGTGTTCAGCCACGGGATGGCAGGGTTGGTTGATGCAGGTGTGCCAGAGATGTTCTCTGAAATGATTTGCAAGTTGGTGTCCTGTCTTCCCAGTGTAGAGGAGATCACATCGGATGCAACGGGTACAGTAGATGACTTTTGTGGAGGTACAGGTAAATTTCTGTCGGATGTGAAAGGATCCTTTGGGGCCTTGGGTGGAGGTGAGGAGTTAGGTGTGGGTATAGGCTTTGCACTTCATGTAGTGGCAGGGGAAGGTGCCGGGAATCGGGTGAGGGTTGGTGGGGGTGGAGGTGGGGGGGCATGGATCTGACAAGGGAGTCGCAGAGGGAATGGTCTATCTGAAATCCTGAAAGGGGTAGGGAGAGGAAACATATCCTTAGTGATGAGGTCTGTTTGTAGGTGATGGAAGTGGCGGAGGATGATGTGATTTATACGGAGGTTGGTGGAGTGGAAGGGGCAGGTGGGGGGGGGGGGGGAATTCTGTCATTGTTCATTGGGAGGGGTGGGTTTCAAGTCCAGAGGTGCAGGAAGTGGAGGAGATACGCTGGAGGGCATCATTGGCCACGTGGGAGGGGAAATTGTGGTCTTTGAAAAAGGAGGCCATCTGGGATTTTCTATGGTGGAATTGGTCATCCTTGGAACAGATACAACAGAAGCAGAGGAATTGGGAGTAAGGGATGGCAATTTTATAGGAGGCAGGGTGAGAGGAGATGTAGTTCAGCTAACTGTGGGAGTCAGTGGGTTTGTAGTAAATGTCCATGGTTAGTCGATCACCGGAGATGGAGATGGAGAAGTCCAGGAAGGGGAGGGAGCTGTCTAAGATGGTCCAGGTGAATTTGAGGTCAGGGTGAAAGATGTTACTGAAGTTGATGAACTGTTCAACCTCCTTCCGAGATGTTCCAGGTGAACGTGAGGTCAGGGTGAAAGATGTTAGTGAAGTGGATGAACTGTTCAACCTCTTACTGTTCAACTTGTCAGATCCATGCTCCTCACCAGCCCTCACCCCTCTCCCGGCACCCTTCCCTGCTACTGCAGGAAGTACAAAACCTGAGCCCACACCTCCCCCTTCACCTCTGTCCAAGGCCCCAAAGGATCCTTTCACATCCGAAAGAAATTTGCCTGCACTTCCACGAAGGTCATCTACTGTATCTGTTGCAACTGATGTGGTCTCCTTTACATCAGGAAGACAGGACACCAACTTGAGGATCATTTCAGAGAACATCTCTGGGACACCTGCACCAACCAACCCCACCACCCCGTGACTGAACACTTTAGCTCCCCCTCCCACTCCGCCAAGGACATGTAGGTCCTGGCCTCCTTCATCGCCAAACCCTAACCACCCGATGCCTGAAGGAAGAACGCCTCATCTTCCCACCTTGGGACCCTGCAACCACAAAGGATTATAGTAGATTTCACTAGTTTCCTCATTTCCCCTCACCCCACATTATTCCAGTCCCAATCCACCAACTCAGCACCGCCCTCTTGACCTGTCTCTCACCTTTCCCATCTATCCACTCCACCCTCCTCTCTGACCTATCCCATTTATCTCTCAGCCCCCCCGGCCCACAAGCCTCATTCCTGATGAAGAGCTTATGCCCAAAACGGCAATTCCCCAGCTCCTCGGATGCTGCCTAACCTGCTGTGCTTTTCCAGCACCACACTTTCGACTCTGATCTCCAGCATCTGCAGTCCTCACTTTCTCCAAATGTGCTAAAAGCCTTCTTAACTGCCCCGTCTACCTGTGATGCAACTCTCAAAGAATTATGTACCTGAACCCTTGGTCTCTCTGTTTGACAGCACTCCCCACAGTCCTACCATTAACTGGATAAGTCCTGTCCTTGAGATGCAACATCTCACATTTATCCAAATTAAGATCCATCTGCCACTCCTCAGCCCATTATTCCAATTGATCAAGAACCTTTTGTGACCTTAAATAACCTTCTTCACCATCCACTATACCACCAATTTTGGTGTCATCCCCAAACTTATTAACCATGCTTCCTAAATTCTCATCTGAATCATTTATATAAATGACAAACAATAGTGGGCTCATCACCAATCCCTGCAGAACACCGTTGGTCACAGGTCTCCTGACAGAGAAACAACCCTCCACTACCACCCTCTGCCACCATCAAGCCAATTTTGAATCCAGTTGGCAAGTCCTCCCCAAATCACATGTAATCCAACTTTGCTAATCAGTCCACCATGTGGAACCTTGTCAAAGGATTTACTAAAGTCCATGTAAACAATGTGCACTGTTCTGCCCATGTCAATTGTTTTGGTTAAGTCCTCAAAAATCCTGATCAAATTTGTGAGGCATGATTTCCCACACACAAAGCCATGCTGACTATGATTAATCTGTCCATGCTTCTCCAAATGCATTTAAATGTTATCTCTCAGAATCCTTTCAACAACCTTCTCCCACTGATGTCAGACTCATCGGTGTATAGTTCCCAGATTCTCCTTATAGTCTTTCTTAAATAAAGGCATAACATTAGCTAGCCTCCAATCATTCAGCACCTCCCTTATGGTTGTAGATGGTACAAATATTTCTGTTAGGAGCCCCAGAATTTCTTCCTTCACTTCCCACAATGTTCCTGGAATACACTTGATTAGGTCTCAGAGATTTTATCAAACATCATGTTTTTTAAGCCTCCAGCACATCCTCTTCTGTAATGTGGATTGTTTTCAAGACATCAATATTTATTTCCCCAAGTTCCCTAGTTTCTATGGCTTTCTCCACAGTAAATACTGACATGAAATATCCACTCAGTATCTCTCCCATTTCCTGTGGTCGGACACATAGACAACCTTGTTGACCTTTGCTCTTTTGCTCTGAAAGTACTTGCAGAATCTATTTGGATGATTATCCTTAACCTTTTTCTGCCAAGGCTATCTCACGGTCCCTTTTTGCCCTGCTGATTTCCCTCTTAAGAATGCTCCTACAGCCCTTATACTCTTCAAGAAATTTGATTGATCACACTTGTCTGTTCCTAGCTTATGACTCCTTATTCATGACCTCAGTATCTTTATTCATCCATTGTTCCCTACTCTTTCCAGCCTCACTCGTCACTCCAACAGGAATATACTGCAAGATATCCTCTTTTGGCATGCCTTTTATATAGTTATGAACAATAAACTTGTTAATATTCACTCACCCGAGGATAGATCAGATCTTAAGATGGACTAGATCGTCAACCAAGACAATGGAGAATGATCATTACCTGGTTTCTTGAACAGTAGAAAATATAGCAACTATAAAACTAAACTAAGGCTCCAAAATGCACTCTAGGAGCCAAATTTAATTATATGATCCTCACTTGTTTGCACAAGCTTGCATTTGATTTGATTTTATTTAACTTTGGTGCTCTGTATCTGATCAATTTACATTCTGATAATAGTTCCAGGATATTTTGTAAATGCAACAGAGTATTGCATGAATTGCTAATATTTCTCAGAATCTGAGTCCATTTGAAGGTGGGATTAATTTCCAATTAGTGTTTATTCACATTCATTTAGTGTACACTAATTTGCTTCCAAGTGGTCAATCAGGCAGAATTAAATTGTCATTAACTCACAGAATCCTGAAGGGATTCTCCACAGATGCTGCCAAACTTTCTGGGCTGCTCCAGCACTCTGGTTTCATTTCAGATTTCCATCATCTGGAGTATTTTGCTTTTATATGAGAATTACCAGTGTGTAAATCTGTCACCTCAGTCAATCTGGGTTACATTATAAGGCAGTATAAAAGTCCATTTAGTTTGAGCAAATTTCTCTTTTGATTTTGTTGGAGACACGTGTGTAATTAATGTAATTCATGAAGGTTAGCAGCTCCCCTACACTTCCATATTCAATAATGATGTCAAAAAATTTGCCTCTTTGATAACTCAAGAGCCATTAAAATACATTATTTGAAAAAGTCTGTCTGTCCAGATCTTTGATTAGGAAGATAGTCAACACTGGAACATTGACAGGAAATGCACATCAGTATCAGGTGAAAATCCCAATGCAACTGACTACCCAGGAATTGCGTGGGAAGTTGAAACTTCTACTTATCAACATCTACAAACTTCCAATGCCTCCTCAACTCTGAGTAATATTTCAGAGGGTTTCAGTCTATTTACTTGCATAACTAGCCAAAAAGAAATTGAAGAATTAAAGCCTGATCTAAGCCCTGGCAAACCATAAAACTAATTCATCAAACTCATCCCTGACTGCCTCCCCACTACTCCCACTCCATGGAAGAACACAGCACAGACCCCAATACCAGCCTAACCTGAGGATCCATCTCACAGACCTGACTGCCCCTGAATGTCTCACAAATGTAACTTGATTTATCCTGATCTCGCAACCACCTACCTGCTCCCAGACCACTTACCCACCTGGCAAAAGTTCCATACACCCCTCATTAACTTGGTACTTAACCTCCCTACTCATTTGGCACCAGTGCCTTAACTCCACCTTCACACAACTGATATCCATCGCCTTTACACACATGGCACCTTTCATCCTTACCCACCTGGCACATTACCTCAGTGCACTCACCTCCAACCCTATGCTTCTACCTCCCACAGATCTATTATATTGCCCCTGACCCTCCTGGCTCCCACCATTATGTCCCTCACTTACCTGGCATATACCTCCTCACCCAACAAATAGCCTTCATCCACACATCCAGCTCATTGCCAACCTACAAAACCCTATCCAGCTACCACCCTGCCTTCTCACTGACTTTATATGCCCACCTTCTCTCAGTAGATGTCAAAGTGGCTTGATGGGCTTCATTGGCATATTGGAACTCCTGGCTTGAAAAGGAGCTAACAGTTAAACACCCATCGTTTCCACTGTTACCTGCATGGAATATAGCAACAGTTTACACTGTTTCAGCTGAGAATGATCCTGCTCTGGAGGTTCCACTCCAAAACTGCTGCAGATGTAAATAGGTAATTTTTTGTCTGATTAATTTGGAAAAAAGAGATTCTAACTAAGATCAGAAGATACAGGCCAACTTATAGAACAATGTTCTACACAGAATCATATCAAGGGGACAATGGGAGATAACTTCAATGAGCAACTGTGTGAGGTTGCACTAATGAAGACATCAATCATCCAAAATTCCCAATATATAAGGGAGATAGCTCCAATCTGCTGTTATCCATATTTGACTGCAATATATTAAACTGCGAGAGTCTACTTCCTCCTCAGAAGCAGGTACTCAACTGAGAAACAAGGATTGCTGAATTAGAGCATAGGATATCCTGGAACCCCTCAGGGAAGAGAAAGTAACTTTAGGTGTTGTAGTAATGTAAGGGAAACATGCCAAGTTGGAAGTAAGAGCTCACAGCTGCTGTTTTTTCCACTTCAGTGAAAGAGGTGTTTTATAGTGCTTGTGCTTAAACAGTTGTTGACCCAGATTGGAGGTTACTTGACAAACCTTCAATCTGTCAACTACACTTTGGAGATATGAGGTTTCTTGCGTACATTGAAGCTTGACCTCCAATAACATGGGTATGACAAAGACTGAAGCATAAGCTGATCATCAACAGCAGCAACTGCTCTGAGCAGACCTGTGGTGCACGAGAGAGAGAGAGAGAAGAGCAGCAGGGAAATGCAGGTTGCAGTAAGCTGTAGAGTTGCCAACTCTTCAGAATTGGCCTGGAATTGGAGTAAAGATCACACTGCTGTGTGCAACCCTGCAAAAAACAAATCACAGGGACACACAAACAATCCTTTTCATGATTTTTTTTTGAACATTTATTTTTATCAGATGTAAAAGTATTGAGAAAGAAAAGCTGTTTGGCTGACAATCAAGGGTCATGAAACTTCCTTTTCCAACTGGTGTCGAAAGATAGTGTGTCAAAGGATGGATGTGTTGGCCAATCAATGGCTGTGCAATGAGGGCAAGTCATTTGATAAATCCTTCAGGAATGCATTTGATCACAGTTGGCAGCAGTAGATAGTTGTTCCAGACACACAGGGACTACAGACAGAGAATAAACTTTGTCAACATATCACAACACATGCATCTTAGAAAACCCACGGAGTCACATCAGGTAGTAACCAATACTTCATAGAATCCCAACAGTGTGGAAGCAGGCCATTCAGCCCATACGACCCTCCAAAGAACAACCTACACATCCCTGTAACCCTGCATTCCCCATGGCCAATCCACCAAACCTGCACATCATTGGACTGTGGGAGGAAACTGGACCCTGAAGAAACCAACACAGACACAGGGAGAACATGCAAATTCCTCAGAGATAGTCACCCAAAGGTAGAATTGAACCCAAGTCCCAGGTGCTGTGAGGCAGCGGTGCTAACCACTAAGCCACCATACCGGCCTTGTAGTCTGATGGGACAAAACCTGTTGCCTATCTGGTTTTCAGTGGCTATCAAGTCATCACTACCTCCTGACTGTTTTGTCTCTAGATCCTTTCAGAGCTCTGCTGTCATAGTTCATGGATCTTACAGTCAAAGACGCACAAATTTATAAGACAGATGACCTGTGACTTATTTTCCAGGGCAGGCTTTTCTTGTTTTGTCTAAAGTTTTCTGCCTCATTGAACACTCAACAATGTTTTGATACAATTTACAACTCTCTTTTACTTAGTATATGAAAACATGGCTCAGCACTTTTCTCAATCCTTTTTTTTCTTATTCAACTCGAGGCAAGAGAACACTTCTACAGTAATTCTTTTGTTATCCAATGAAATAAAACTTGTCCATGGAGCAAATTTCTAGAAGGTCAGTATTTCATTACCTGTCAATCACTAGCAAATAAAAAATGTATAAGACAATTGCTGGTGACATCCATTCAATGAGATTAACTCTCTTCATTGAGATGACCAATAATAGTTACCTTAATCTTGCTGCTACTGCAGGTAAGTCGTGCAGTTTAAATGCTGCGTTAAATTGTGAAGTGGCATTCTGCACAATGCTTTCATATCCAATTTCTGTTTTTTTTCTTATAGGGTTTTCTTCCTGTGATAAACTATTAACAGAAGCTTGAATCTCATTTCATTCTAGTTGTAACAGTTAATAAAAGCAATGCCATAAAACCCAACATGAAATTCAACAAATAGCATGCAATCAAAATATGCAATTTGTGATCACACTCATGCAAACACTGTTCATCAGCTGTGGAAATATTCAGTGAAAACATATTTTTTCAGATAAATGGTAAACATTTTAAGTTGTTAACAACCCCAGAGCTCAGATGTGGTCACTCAATTAATTATCCCTTTCATTTCCCTTCCCAACAAATAGAGTCATAGAGTCATGGAGATGTAAGCACGGAAATAGATCCTTTGGTCCAACTCGTCCATGCTGACCAGATGTTCAAAATTAATCTAGTCCCATTTGCCAGCACTTGATCCATATCCCTCTAAAAGTCATCTACAAGCCCCCAAACAGTAGTCTGGATGTAGGGTGTAAGTTGAATAAGGAGTTGAAATTGGCCTGTCGCAAAGGTATTACTACAGTTGTTATGGGGATTTCAACCTGCAGGTAGACTGGGAGAATCAGGATGGTACTGGACTGAAGTGTTTTCAATGTAATGGTGCTACAGCCAACACACGCTTGAAAAGTTGGCGCTGCAGAAACAATGTCTTCAATTCGTCAATCATGTTACAGTGAATTTGTTATGACAAAACATGCATTATAACAGAACAACCTGTAATATATTTTGAAAGAGTATCCAGGAACAGAGAGATCTAGGAGTGTGTGTGATATTTGAAGGTTGAAGAGCTAGTTGTGAAGGCTGTTTTTATGGGTGGTTTAATGTTGCCGTAAAGAACATATATGTGTAATTGATTGCTTTTCAGACATTAATAACACTTACCTTAACATGAAGCTTGTCATGTTGGAATTCTTGGGATCGATGTTTTTCAACTTTATTTCCAGTATCAATGCAGTTGTTAGATAGTAATTCTTTGGTTTGTAACTAAGGAAGTGCCATAAGCTCTAGTATAAAAACTCTCCTTATCCAAATTTGAAGGCAAAATGCTTTGATAGCCTCAAAAAGAACAAACTGCTGGCTTTCTGGCTATCTGAAGTTCCATTTCAAAGTTCAGAGTTTTTTATAATCAAAAATAAGAAGAGAAAAAGCTGGAAATATTCATTTATAAGCTATCTATTAAAATTACAAGATATGTTCTGTGAGAGATCTGTGTAACCTCCATTATTCAGTTCATCCAACTGAATTGGTTTTCTTAGTGCTTCTCCTCTGTGTTCATGCACTGGTATTCAGTATGTTAAGTACCTCTGGCCCACTCTGGCCCTCACAATATGCTGCCTAATGCAATGTGACTATTGATCAATGAAGCACAAGCCATGTAACCAATAAGCGATAACACAAAATCGTCCCCTGGTGTTTGAATTTTCAGTTAGGGATTTATTAGAAACTTGTACTTTGTTACTGATCATAACAGTGTTCTCTTCCAAATCCAAACTCTCCTCCTTCCTGAACCTCCCACAACTTTCATGCCCACAATCAACCCTAGCTATACCTCTCAGCAATTAATATCAGATTGTCTATGACCTGTCATTCTTCCTTCATCTTCATAGAATGAAAACTCACTCTGCCACAGCAAATTCCTAACTTTCTCACCCTTGTAATCCCTTCTTAACTACGTACAGCCTTGTACATTCCACCATCATATCTGATACTGTTTATTTCCCAAATTAATTAATTTTCCCCAACAGAGACCTTTGCACATGCTCTTTCTGTTAACCAGCCTTAGTTTCCTCCTGCCCTGTCCTGGTTTCTATCCCTAACTTTCATGTCATTCTGCCTGAAAGCATTCTTTTTATTGAGTAAGTTTTTTAAAAATACCCCCCCCCCCCTCAGGAATAGCTTTTCAGTATCTATTCAATTCACTCTTTTGAGACTTCTACCTCACAGCTGTTTTTTTCTAGTAACCGGTAACCATCCTTAAAGTGAAGAATCTGCTCCAACTATTAATCTTGTTGCCCCCGAGTAGTTGGTGATAAGTAACAATCTATTTCATCGATTGAACTGCTTTTTAATAGCCTCACTTTGTAATATTTCCCCTCCCATTTCTTTTCCTTTTGCTTTTCCTATGTATCACTTTCTCTCATTCACCTCTACTCTCCCTCTTCTTTTCTCCCTCCACATTCCCTTTCTCTCCCATCGTTTTGCCAGTCTCTTGTCCTCCTTTATTCTTCCATTGCTCCAACTTCTCTCCCTCACACTCTCTCCTGTGTTTCTCCTCTTCTCTTCCTTCATCTCCCTCCACCCTCTCCACCCCTCCCCAGTTTTTTTCCACCTTACCAGCTGTTTGCACTTCATTCTAAGGTTTTTCATTGGATGTGTTTTTCTCCTTATACACCAATCTTGTCCAAACTAAATTATAATTTTCAATCTATAACAGATGGGAGATAGAACATGGACTTGTTGAAACTGATTTTTATAACTTTCTTTTGTGTCAACTTTGGTACTTAGGCAATAAGGTAATTTTTTTAAAAATGCATCAAGCAGTAATTACCTTCTGGAAAAACATTAACAATGAAGAATTCCCCAAGGATGAATGTAAAAAGAAGCAGTTTTAAAAGGTTTTTAAAGCTTTGACAAATTTGGAGGAAGAAGAACCACTTTTCATTTTCAAATTAAATGTGAACATCCAAGTCTCATTACAATACTAGAACTATTTCAAAAACACAGCCTAATGGACTTCTTAATTACCTTGGGGCACAATTTTCAAAGATTTCAAGGTATAATGTTGCCTGAAAAATAAATAGCATCTGCTTCAGTGGCATCACAATTGATGATGAGATGGTTAACTAGGGGAAAGATTTCTGATGCAGAAGCAAAACACTGTAAATTAGATTACATTACAGTGTGGAAACAGGCCCTTCGGCCCAACAAGTCCACACCGACCCGCCGAAGCGCAACCCACCCATACCCCTACATTTACCCCTTACCTAACACTACGGGCAATTTAGCATGGCCAATTCACCTTACCTGCACATCTTTGGAGTGTGGGAGGAAACCGGAGCACCCGGAGGAAACCCACGCAGACATGGGGAGAATGTGCAAACTCCACACAGTCAGTCACCTGAGGCGGGAATTGAACCCGGGTCTCCGGCGCTGTGAGGCAGCAGTGCTAACCACTGTGCCACTGTGCTGTCCACTGTAGGTTCTGGAAACCTAATATAAAGCGGCAAGTGTTGGAAATATTCACTGGTCTGGTAGCCTCTGTGAAGAGGAAAACTTAGCATGGCAATGACCTCTCACCAAAACTGGAAAACCTTAAAGATGTGTCAGGTTGAAAGCAGGGACAGAGTTATTGAAAGGGGAAGAAGGGGAAAGGACAAAAGAGAAGGTTTGCAACTAGGTGCAAGCTATAAATTTTAACTGATTAATTAAGAATTGGGATAATGATGGGGGCACAGCACGAGGACAAGCAAAGAACCATTACTACAGCTGGCTGGAAAAACAAGGATGCCATTATGTTAAATTGGTGAATGCAGTGTGTAGTCTGGAAGACCGGAAAATGTCTAATGGAAAGTTGAGGTGTTGCCCTTTGTGCTTATAAGTTAAGCTTCCCTGGAATATATTGGATGCTGGGAGCAGATAGTGGAAGGAGGAGAAAGAGAGTTAAAATGACAGGTGCCAGAAGATATTTAATGACCAGAAGTAGTCTCTTTAGATGCATCATAATTCTTACATTGTGAAAAGGCCCCTTGGCAGCTGTGATCATTATGTGATTGAATGTCAAATTTAGTTTGCGTTTTAAATTTAAATGAGGGAAATTATGCGTGATTGGAGGATATAAATGCAGTTCAGAGACATTCTTTTGACTGATTGCTGAGGTACATAGCATATGAAGATGGGCTGGACAGGTTAGACCTGTATCCAAAGGAGTTTAGAAGAACGAGGTGATTTAATTGAAACACATAAAACCCGAGAGTGATTGGACTGGGTGAATGCTAAAATAAAATTTCCTCCTTTGGGAGGGACTAGAATTAGGTAGACAGCTTAAAAATAATATTATGAATAATGATTTAAGACAGAGATGAGGAGCTTGCTTTTCTCAGAAGGCTTTTGGAACCTTTTCCACATAGAATGGTGGAGGGATTGTCACTGAGTATTTATAAGGCAAAGCTGAATAGATTCTTGGCCAATATGAGTGTCAAAGCGTATTGTAAGTAGCCAGAAAAGTGGAATTAAGACCATAGTCAGCTCAGTCATAACTTTATTGAATGGCACAGCAGACCAAAAAGTATACTCCTGTTCCTAATTTGTGTGTTCAATTTGCATGTTCAAAATAAAACACATACAGCATGTGTGGTAATTCAATTATGGAGGATTTGTGGGTCCCAGATTTAGCATCTCTGTGTGTCTGCTTTACAGATGTAAAAAAATTTAGGAGGGCAATGACCTGTGAATGATCTGCACAGACATTCACATCACTGCAAAATTAGTCAGTTATTTAACCAGATAGTTCTGGTGGATTCTGACATGTGCACATGGCTCATTTAAATTTTGAAATGAGGCTCCTGAGCCCATTTTTGACATAAACTTCACAAATACATTTAGATTAGTCAGTGCTTGTACTGTGCCAGTTTGGACGCTAGCAAATTTATGACCACGTTTCTTTCTGCAATTAAGAAATAAGCTAGTATTATAACTTTGGTGATATTTTATTCTACTCCAACTCTTGCACACCAATCTGCTACACTGCAAATTAAAGATATTTCTGATAACAATTCCTTTACTAAGTATTTAAAACAAACATCAGAAACAGAAATGTTTCAGCAGTAATGTTGTCATTTGGTATATCAAAAGCTCAGTGTGGAATATGTTAAGCCAGCACACTGAAGAAATTTAGTTTAAATATATTTTATTATAAATGATACAGCCTAGAGTTGAACAAGAAATAATCTTTTCAAATAAGAAACCCACCTCACAGCAAACCCATCTCTTCCAAATAAGAACAGACTTGTATCTATATTGGCACTAATGAAAATGATATCCCTATGGGCTCCATCAATTTATTACTGTTCAGAGTTAACAAACTGTGTATGGATGTCCTACTGCAGTGAATATTGGCTGGAGACATATCCCCATCTGTTCATATATACAATATTCATGCCAATTTTTTCTTTCTAAAACAAAATCAAAAGACACAAAATAACAGCTGTAATTCTAACTTACACATTTCACACTGAGCATGTCTCTGACCCATGCCCCCATTGTGTTGCTTGACATTCCCTCTATGCTAAATGGGATAGATTCAGAGCAGAACTAGTAGCTCTAAACAGGCTCAGTAGGCAATCAACAGCAGCACTGTATTCAACCACAATCTGTAATCTCATAGCCACATCCTTCACTCAACCGTTACCTAGCCAGGGACCAAGACTGGTTCAATGCGGAGCATGTCAAGGAAAGCAAACCTAACTAAAAGGGAGGTATCCTCATGAAGATACAAGGCAGGACCACATGTATACTAGACAGCAGAAGTGGCACATCATAGACAAAGAAATCTTACAACCAATAGATCAGATCAAAGGTCGAAAGCCCCACCACATATGGAAATGAATGGCAAACAATTCAACAATTAACAACAGGCTCCATGGTCATCCCATCCTTAACAATGGGATAGCCCAGCCAGTGTCAAGAAGACACTTCACCAAGAATTGGTGCTTCCAAGACTTTGACCTAGTGACAATGAGCAGTGACATAGTTCCAAGTCACAACTGTGTGCTGTTTGGTGTTGAGCTTATAGGTGAAGGTGTTCCCTTGCATCTACTATCCTTGCCCTAGATGATAGAGGTCGTAGGTTTAAATTCACTAATATTCGTTGAACTCTCCCTCACACCCTGAGCTGTCCATTTGCTAACTTCTCTAATCTTGAATGCTTGCTTTCTACCCTTTTTCTTTCACAAAGTATCTGCAATCTCTCTTTCTAAATTTTGCAATGGTGTCAACTATGTTTTAGCTGGCCATTCATTCACTGCTCCCTAATGGACCTGAACATACATGTAGTGTTTAAAAAGTGACACCATTAATTATTGTGATGATGCTGCTCTTTTAACAAGGTTATGTTGTCCCTGGTTTATTTTTCAGATAGGTCGTAAAAGCAGCGATCCTAAAAGGTCCAGGTTTCAAGGGGTTTAGGGCCGGTTTGATTGTAGCTAACAGATACTGCTTCAGGAAAAGGCTTTCAATTTAAAAACAAAACTTCCACAGAGAAAAGCTGAGCTGGGAGAATTAGCCACTCCCCTTTTTTTGTACAGGTTTTTAAAACAGCTTGAAAGCTTTTGCCTGAGGCAGATTCTGTTATCTGTAACCAAATTGGTCCTAAAACCCATCATAACTAGACCTTTCAGAATCGCTGGTTTTCCAACCTCTGGGGAACAAAAACCAAGGACAACATAACCTTGTTAAAGGAGAAGCATCATCACTTTATGTAGTCAATGAGGGAGGAATTATTTTTACTCAGTTACATTATAACACCACCAGTCATTTGTGTCCTGGATTCAAGAATAACATCTTGGAATCATAGAATACAGTGGTTGCAACACAAAAGGAGGCCATTTTGGCCTATCATGTCTATGCTAGCTTTCCACAAGAGTTAGAGTAATTTAACAAAATTAGAAGGAAGAATTTCATCATTAAGAAAGTATTCTTACAATTATGCATGACAATCTCTTTTGAAATGTGAAAGGAGAAATGCTAGCTTATTGATCACAAATACAGCATTCATGCTTTGTCTCTTGATGTGTGGGTAACTATGAAATCATGCTCAACTATACAGTCATAGAGTCACAGAGATATACTGCACAGAAACAGACCCTTCGGTCCAACTCGTCCATGCTGACCACATATCCCAACCCAATCTAGTCCCACCTGCCAGCACCTGGCACATATCCCTCCAAATCCTTCCTATACATATACCCAACCAGATGCCTTTTAAATGTTGCAATTGTACTAGCCTCCACCACTTCCTCTGACAGCTCATTCCATACACATACCACCCTCTGAGTCAAAATGTTGCCTTTAAGCTCTCTTTTATATCTGTCCCCGCTCACCCTAAATTTATGCCCTCTAGTTCTGGACCCCCCCCACCCCAGGGAAAAAACTTTGTCTATTTATCCTATCCATGCCCCTCATGATTTTATCAACCTCTATAAGGTCACACCCCTTAGCCTCCAACGGTCCAGGGAAAACAGCCCCAGCCTGTTCAGCCTCTCACTATAGCTCAAATCATCTAACCCTGGCAACATCCTTGTAAATCTTTTCTGAATGCTTTCAAGTTTCGCAGCATCTTTCTGATAGGAAGGAGACCAGAACTGCACACAATATTCCAAAAGTGGCCTAAGCAATGTCCTGTACAGCCGCAACATGACCTCCCAACTCCTGTACTCAATACTCTGACCAATAAAGGAAAGTATACCAAATGACTTCTTCACTATCCTATCTACCTGTGACTCCACTTTTAAGGAGCTATGAACCTGCATTCCAAGGTCTCTTTGTTCAGCAACACTCCCTAGGATCTTACCATTAAATGTATAAGTCCTGCTAAGATTTGCTTTCCCAAAATGGAGCACCTCACATTTATCTAAATTAAACTCCACCTGCCACTTCTCAGCCCATTGGCCCATCTCATCAAGATCCTATTGTAATCTGAGGTAACCTTCTTCACTGTCCACTGCACCTCCAATTTTAATGTCATCTGCAAACTTACTAACTATACCTCTTATGCTTGCATCCAAATCATTTATATAAGTGATGAAAAGTAGAGGACTGATCCTTGTGGCACTCCACTATTCATAGGCCTCCACCAACCCTGAAAAACAACCCTCCACCACCACCCTCTGTCTTCTACCTTTGAGCCAGTTCTGTATCCAAATGACTAGTTCTCTCTGTAATCCATGAGATCTAACCTTGCTCACCAGTCTCCTATGGGGAACCTTGTCAAATGCCTTACTGAAGTTCATATAGATCACATCTACCACTCTGCCCTCATCAATTCTCTTTGGTACTTCTTCAAAAAACTCAATCAAGTTTGTGAGACATGATTTCCCATGCATAAAGCCATGTTGACTATTCCTAATCAGTCCTTGCCTTTCCAAATACATGTACATCCTGTCCCTCAGGATTCCCTCCAACAACTTGTCCACCACCAACATCTGGCTCATTGGTCTATAGTTCCCTGGCTTGTCCTTACCACCCTTCTTAAACAGTGGGACCACGTTAGCCAACCTCCAGACTTCCGGCACCTCACCTGTGACTATTGATGATACAAATATCTCAGTAAGAGGCTCACAATCACTTCCCTAGCTTCCCACAGAGTTCTAGAGTACACCTGATCAGGTCCTAGGGATTTATCCACTTTTATGCATGTCAAGATATCCAGCACTTTCTCCTCTGCTGGTTGGGCTGCTGTGACTTGTTCATTGGCAAGTCATCAGCTGCAAGTGTCTGATCGTTTGCTGAATCCTTAATCAAAATGAGGACTTCACCTCACCGTTACATCACAGACATTAAACTTTAAGTTCTGATGCTTTGGTCCTTGTCGTTTACTTTTATTTCTTCTCAGTATTCTTTGTCGCATGTTATCTGGATATTGATAATTTAACACTCTTTAAATGTAGCAGTTTGTAGTCAGTTCTTAGCTGCATAATCTGTTTTTCAGTCTTGTCCATGATGGATTTCTGCATCACTGTTACAGGATTAGGAACACTATTGCTGTCTTCTATGGTGAATGCTAATCAGAACAAAATGCATTTTACATGGAGTGATTACCTCTTTTCCCTATATATCATTATCTTTAATAAGTTTCATTCGGCTTTTAATTTTTAATGATTCACTTCTACTTAAAATATCAATTAATCTCCTTTCTAATACCCATTGCATTTTTTTCAGTTTTCTATGTTCATTCCCAACAATAATTTCAATAATTGCCGGCGTAATATGGTGTCCAAGCCACCATTTATCCATTGACTAACTATCACTGAAATGGATTATCTGCTTGTTTGCTTCATGGACATTTGTGATCTTTGCATTGTGAAAATTGAACGTGTGTTTGCCTATCTGCTTCAAAATATAATACATTCACTCATAAGCACTTTACAGCATTGTGGAAATGCAAAAGGCAAAATGTGATGGCAGCTTCATTTTTTTTCACTTACAATACACATTCTTCTCTAATTCTTAAATCATTCAATATAATTTGACATTGTTCCACAGTCATTTTTAACTATTCTCATTCATTTACACCTTTAGGGTTTTTTCTGTTGATATCAATCTTCAAATTCCAGAGACCTATTCAGTCTCATGCATTGCTCACAACAGTACAAGCTGCTGCTTTGAAATCCGATAGATTAATTTAAGTCTTTGTTGTCCAAATTATAGTACATAACAGAATCCACTGATAATATAATTCGTGATGCAGACTCGAACAGCCTTATTTAATCTTTTGCATCAATTTGGTCACATTGTCCAAAAATCTACATTTGCTTTAGCACCATCCTAACCATTTTACTTAAGACAACTTTGTCTCAATGAGTTTGCCTGACTTCATTTACTCATTGCCTCAAGAAAGTTATTTTCCTCCAAGTTATGTTTTCTGCTGCTTATCATCATTCTAACATCTATCAATGAACATTCTGCTCATTCTTAAGCATGAGCCATTTTCTACTAATCAGGTTCTAGTCATGGGCTAGGATTTTCCACTTTGGCGTCAAATGTATGGTGTTGGGTATGTGAAAGTTTATCACTTCTTTCATGGCCCAAGGCAAACCTTTTGCACAACTGTGTGTTTTTTTCAGCTAATTATGCATACAAGCAATTATTGTAAGTGAAATGTGGTATTATATGGGGCAAACAGCTAGGGTCTTCTCACCCCAGCCAGGACATTCCAGGGTTAAAGATTCTCTCACCATATGCAAAGCCCACCCTACCTCACCTCACTCCCACCCATCCCTGGAGTTATCTCTGAGCAGACAAAAACTCACCTCCAGATTCAGCAATTCCTCTCCCGAGGCTCTGCTTCAGGAAAGAGGGGAGTCCTCTTCCCCATGAAGGCAACATGAAGCTCTATCATCAGACCCAGGAAGAGGACTAGCACTAGGTTGTAGAGACATAAAAGGACTCAGATCCAGTGTAGGAGGAAGTAAGAGGAACATTACTCAATCTTTTTGTATCGGTACAGAGACATGTCATATAGGTTTCAACATCACATCTATGATGTAAATTGAAAGGTTCACTGTCACTTTATGCTGTTAATGCCCCAAGACTCACCCGGCATTGCACCTAATCAATGAAGGCTTACTACATTGTAGGGAAATACATGTTCATAAAGTCCTTCTGCACACGTTGCCATCACACTCAGTCTTTCTTGTGCTCTCCTTGCAGGACAAGGTTACTGACAATTGGAAGAAGAGGGCCCAGACTGTTGGATGGGTGCCAGACACATGAATCCTTACCCTTTCCAAGGGCCAGGCAGTGGAGTTGGTGGGTACGAACCATGATTAATCCTGCGCTGATGGGGAGGATTGTAATGTCATGATGAACCAATACAGAGTTATACACTTTTACAGCATGGAGTAAGGACTTTCAGCCTCTCATGCCATGTTATTCACCAAGCACCTATCTACTAATATCGAAAATTACAGCTTTTGGTCTGCATTCTTATATGCAATATCACTTCAAGTAATCTTCCAAGACTTTCTGAAATGTTATGATGGTTTTCACTTCTACCATTAAGCCAATTCTTATTTGCAGAGGGGGAAAGAAATGCTTTAAGGGAATATCAGTAACATGGATGTTCAATTAACGTATATATACTACATCAGTGTAAATATATAATGATTTGCACTATTCTAACATTTGCTGTAATCGCATTTCCTTGAAAGATGCTGTAAAAGTTGTCTGGAATGGAAGCAGTAAATCACCTTCCCCCATTAACAATTTTTGCAATGGTGACACCTTTTATTTCCTCACAGCGTCATCTATGTGTGTGGCTCAAGTTGTCCTATCACCCAGTGAATGAAGCACAGACCTGGCTTTTGGGATTGTAGTCAAAGCTCCTGTGATAGCAGTTAGGACATTCACTTTACCCGCTGAGGTGAAAGGGCTGAAAGCGGGCCTGGGATTTTTGCACATCGGATCCCGAATTGGAGAAACAATTGATGGGATTGAAGCAGAAATATGGCCAGCACCTATGGGATGTAGGAGGGTAAACTTTTCTCCCTTGGCTAGGGTTTCAAAATGATGAAGCCTGATGAAGGGCTTTTGCCTAAACATCGATTTTCCTGCTCCTCGGATGCTGCCTGACCTGCTGTGCTTTTCCAGCACCACCCTAATCTAGACTCTGACCTCCAGCATCTGCAGTCCTCACTTTTGCCTAGGGTTTTGAAAGCCAGGCCATACAATCTCAGTACATTAGGTAGACAATGTCCAGCTGAGATATATTCCTCTGTATTCTTTAGAATTGATTGGTTTGTGTTTGTGCAGCCCACAGTAATGGAAGCAGTCACTGAGCATGACCAGCCATTGTGGCAGTACACCGCAGTGTCCTAACATTCTGCAGTACTGAAAGAACAGAAGGAGAATAGGGTGACAACTGACATCAAATAGGATGTGAGAAAACTGGGGAGCACTCTTCAGAATGATTGCTCCCTCCTCTGCCTCCTTTTTACTTGTGGTAAGACGTGCAACCCTCCAATATTCCAGGAACTGCTGCACACAGAAGAGCTCACTGTGATAGTTACAGTGTGCACAATTTGTGAAAAAGGCTAGGTTCGTTCATATCAGTTTTCTGGCTTTAAAAATAACCATGACATAAACCGATGTATATTAAGAATGTAGACTGCAAAAATTAATGCAAGGTGAAAACCTTCTCAGTTAAGTAAGTATTTTACATAGAGCAAGGAGCAGCCTCGCAGCTAAACTTTACGTAAAACATAGAAACGTGTAACCCTTGCAGGACAAGGGTTGAAAGTGGTTGAATGTATGGTTATCATTGGCCTGCCTGCCTTGTCAGACCATTGCCAGGTCTGCCTTCTGTCTGTCTGCAAGCTTCTGGCTCATCATCAGATCCTCCACCTTCACTGTGCCAAATCTTGAGGAGATAACACTTGTCCCCACGTTGCCATCCCTGTACGTGTTGAGGAATATCGATCGCTGGCACTGTGGATGTTCGGCATGGTGACAGCTCCCTGCATTTTGAAACATTCCCCCTGTTTCTCTCTACAGTTGCTGTCAGACCTGCGCAGCTTCCCCAGCACTTCCTGTTTTGATTTCAGATTTCCAACATCCAACAATATTATGCTTCTATTCCTTTGCACTGAGTATCGCTCCAAGCAGTGAAAAGCTTTCCCTGATTTTCATTGACTCCAGTTTTGCCAGCATGCTTTTATGCCATACACAGTTGCATGTAGCCTCAATGTCAAAAGCATGTGATCCTCAGCTCCCCTCTGGAATTTATGTCCATGTTTGGACCAAGGTTGGAGCTGAGTGTCCCTGGTAGAACCCAGACTGAGTGTCACCGAGCAGGTTATTGTTGAGCAAGTGCCACTTGAAAGCATGGTTGACACTCCTTCCACCACTTTACTGATGATTGAGAGTAGACTTCACTTCTGTGCCAGTGATGTTAAAATAATGACATGGAAGAATGAAGTATCAAGTTGGAGATTTGCAAAATTACTTTGGGCACTTCTAATGCCCATGGAATGTTCTGAGAGGCATCTAAATATTTACAACAGATGGATAGAGAGCATTTCTGAGCAAAGTATTTCACAGAATGACCAAAGTAACACTTTCCATTGTATCTCACTCTTCCTACAGAAACATGCGTTCACCTCCATGCTACCAATCAATCTCATCTCTGTGCTACAAATCAATTTCATCTCCACTTCACATGTTAGTGCATTGACCAGTAAAGAAAGCCAAGGCTGTAATGAAAGGTCTTGTTTTTCTACACAACTGATTTACAAACAGCTTTGGTTAATAGAAAACAAAGACTTCTCAACAACTATTTTCTACTCATACTGACTCTCAAAAGTTCCCTGAAAAACAATCTAATGTCATCCAACAATTAACATAGAAATCTACGCAAAATGCCTCTCTGAAATGTGCATATTTGTCTCTCTCGAGGCGATTCTTGATACAAACAGAGTCTCTGATTAACTTTCTTCCCTCAGCCTTTTTTTACTTCATCACTTGTTTCTGGTCATATGTGCTTGATATGCTTCTTTCAACCAGATTAACCCATGCAGGTACAATTGCTAAAAGGCTGCTCTTTCCATCATAATCTGTGAGTCCAACTCATTGCCTGGATGGTGCATTGTGTTCTTTTTTTTTTTAAGATTGGATCCCCTACAGTGTGGAAACAGGCCCTTCGGCCCAACCAGTCCACACCACCCTCCGAAGAGTAACCCACCCAGACTCATTTCCCTCTGACTAATGCATTAACACTACGGGCAATTTAACATGATTAATCCACCTGACCTGCACATCTTTGAACTGTGGGAGGAAACCGGACCCCCCCAGAGGATACCCACGCAGACACAGGGAGAATGTGCAAACTCCGCGCAGGTAGTCGCCGGAGCTGGAATCGAACCTGGGACCCTGGTGCTGTGAGGCATCAGTGCTAACCACTGAGCCACCGTGCCGCTCATATGTGATTATGTAATTCAGATTCCTTTAACTTTTTAATCTTTACTATGCGTAGCTATTGTATTTCGACTATGGAGAAGATGGATCGTTATCTTGAAACTGTTTTGTTTTATTGTACATTTGTGGTGTAAAATTCTTGTCATTGTGCTTTCATTATAGGTCCTGGTCGTGGTGCTGTGGCCTCTCAGATCAGGTTTGAGGGATGTGGTATTTGGCAGAGTAACAACCAATGAGAGACAGTGATTCATCATCATGTTTATCCATGTTAGTTTGTCATGTATTAAGTCTTGTGATGGCCTAGATATGGGGAAAAGAGACAAAGATGTGGTTGTAACTTGGATATCAAGCTTTTGCGAGCTCAGTAGTGACATTATGCTACTCCAAATGCTACGTTCAGGAGGATAGTGAGTTTGTGGTTGAAAGACATGCTTCAGAAGAGAAGACGGAGGGACAACGTTGACAAACGTTACTGTGCCATGTCCTCACCTTCGTCATCTCCACTGCTGTTGTATTTTGTCTTCCTTAAGAAATTAGGTTCCCAATGTCGGAGCCCTCACATTGCTTATACCCAAAGCATCACAAACCCTTAATGTTCACTTGTCTCTATAACCTCAACCTTCTGAATCCTCTTTGGAATCATAGAATACAAATAGTGTAGAAGCAGACCATTTGGCCCATCGAGTCCACAAAGACCTTCCGAAGAGCATCCCACCCAGATGCATCCCATCCCTGTAACCCTGCATTTCCCATGGCTAATTCACCTAAACTACATATCCCTAGACACTATGGGCAATTTAGCATGGCCATTCTTTGGACTGCGGGAGGAAACCACAGCACCTGGAGGAAAGCCACATAGATATAGGGAAAATGTGCAAACTCCATAGAAGTAGTTGCATAAGAGTGGAATCGAACTTGGGTTGCTCGCGCTGTGAAGTAGTGAACCACTGAGCCACCGTGCCACCCACTAGGCTCCTGCTTCCAGTTCAGCATGGGCAATGCCGAATAAGATTTGTCAGTTACTAAATAATTCCATTCTCAAACTCTCAAATATGGCTCTGCCTATGTTAGAGAAAACAAAACCCTCTGTTCCAAAAGACTATACTTTTTAATAAAGACTGAATTTATAGTTGTGCTGCCATAAGTTGACAATCTCATCATTTTAGATAGCTTAGTTGAAGCCTCTGGGCTACTCTTTAGGGGTCTTCTTTTGCACATTGCCAAGAAAGCTGTTTAATTTGTGCATAAAGCTCTTTATTTGTCAGCACAACTCGAAGACGTACAAATGAAATGTCTCAATGATAGATAGATAGTTGCATATTGTACCTTTATGAAATGACACATATGCACATATGTACAAAATGAGCGAACAAATACATTACTGTTATCAAACTAGATAGGCTGCTGAGTGAATCAGGTGCTATAGGAAAAGTAAACCATTCTGCCACAATAAATTGCATACGCATCTGTTTTGAAAGCAATTTTGTTTTACTTATAAGCCACACGAGATCTGAATTCACATTTACAATGTTTGGGGAACATTAAAAAACAATTTCCATTCTGTATCTAGTTTTTTATATTATAGTTGAAGCATTTTTCTACCCATGTCATTGTAACAGTAACATGACATAGTTCCTGTTTTACACCAATAGCACATTTAGAGAATACAAATATTTAATGTTTATTGAGCAATTGCATATTTAAGTAGAAATTAGTTGCAAAGAAAACCACAGATGCCTATTTAAAAACACATTTCATCTTCCTTCAAAGTAAAACTTGGAATTACAACCATTGTAAGTAGGTATCCAGATGAACGTTGATGAAATGGTCATAAGTCTAAGAACACTGGGTAGGCCATTTAGGACTGAAATGAGGAGAAATTTCTTCATGCAAAGAGTGGCAAGCCTGTAGGAGCACTCTGCCATAGCAAGTGTTTGAGGGAAAAGCATGGAATGTTTTCAAGAAGGCTTTAGATACTGTTCTTAAGGCTAAAGGGACCAAGAGTATGGGGAGAAAGTGGGACAGGATACTGAGTTGGATAATGAGCTATGATGATATTCAATTGTGAAGCAGGTTCAATGGGCCGAATAGCCTACACATTCTCCTGTTTTCTCAGTTTGTGAAACATGAGTGGATTATAATTCCTGAAAAGATGTATCCCTTTTGTCACCAAGATGGCGGTGGATTAGGATTCCTGAGCCAGAGTCCTGCCCATTTCTTTCCTTTGTTTTACTCTCTCTTTTCACATTTTTATTTTCTACTACGCTTTATCATCCATCCTTAGCCAGCATTGGCGATGTCCTGGGCAAACGCCAGCGTGGATTCCGACCTCAACATGGACCTGACCTCCTGGCCACAGTATGGAGTCAAACTCCCAACTCCAGAGTGGACTCAACCTCCCGGTCTCAGCCTGGACTCAAACTCCCAGCCTCAGTGTGAACTCAAACCCCCAGCCTCAGCACGGACTCAACACCCAGCCTCGGTGTGGACTCAAACTCCCAGCCTCAGTGTAGACTCAAACTCCCAGCTCCAGTATGGACTCAACCTCCCGGTCTCAGCCTGGACTCAAACCTCCAGCCTTAGCATGGACTCAACCTCCCGGTCTCAGTGTGGACTCAAACTCCCAGCCTCAGTGTGAACTCAAACTCCCGGCCTCAGCACGGACTCAACCCCCAGCCTCGGTGTGGACTCAAACTCCCAGCCTCAGTGTGGACTCAAACTCCCAGCTCCAGTGTGGACTCAACCTCCCGGTCTCAGCCTGGACTCAAACCTCCAGCATTAGCGTGGACTCAACCTCCCGGTCTCAGTGTGGACTCAAACTCCCGGCCTCAGTGTGGACTCAAACTCCCGGCCTCAGTGTGGACTCAAACTCCCGGCCTCAGTGTGGACTCAAACCCCCAGCCTCAGTGTGGACTCAAATCCCCAGCCTCAGTGTGAACTCAAACTCCCGACCTCAGTGTGGACTCAAACCCCCAGTCTCAGTGTGAACTCAAACCTCCAGCCTCAGTGTGGACTCAAACTCCCAGTCTCAGTGTGGACTCAAACTCCCGGCCTCAGTGTGGACACAAACCCCCAGTCTCAGTGTGAACTCAAACCTCCAGCCTCAGTGTGGACTCAACCTCCCGGTCTCAGTGTGGACTCAAACTCCCGACGTCAGTGTAGATTCAAACTCCCGGCCTCAGTGTGAACTCAAACTCCCGACCTCAGCATAGACTCAAACTCCTGGCTACAGCGTGGACTCAACTCCAGCCTCAGCATGGACTCAGACTCCCAACCTTAGCGTGGACTCGCCCTCCCAGCCTCAGTGTGGACTCAAAACCCCGGGCTCAACATAGACCCAATCTCTCGACCACAACATGGACTCGAACTCCCAGCCTCAGTGTGGATTCAAACCCCCAGCCACAGCGTGGACCCAAACTCCTGGTCTCAGTATGGGCTCAGACTCCCGGCCACAGCATAGACTCAAAATCCCAGCCTCAGTGTGGGCTCGACATCTCGGCCACAGCATGGACTCAAACTCCCAGCCCCAGCATAGGCTCAGACTCCCAGCCTCAGGGTAGACTCCAACTCACAGCCTCAGCATGGGCTCAAACACCCAGTCTAAGTGTTGACTCAAACCTCCAGCCTTAGCGTGGGCTCAAACCCCCAGCCTCAGTGTGGACTCAAATCCCCAGCCTCCGTGTGGACTCCCACTCCCAGCCTCAGTGTGGACTCAAACCCCATGCCTCAGTGTGGACTCCCACTCCCGGCCTCAGTGTGGACTCAAACCCCCAGCCTCATTGTGGACTCCCACTTCTGGCCTCAGTGTGGACGCCAACCCCATGCCTCAGTGTGGACTCAAACCCCCGACCTCAGTGTGGACTCAAACCCCCAGACTCAGTGTGAACTCAAACTCCCAGCCTCAGCCTGGACTCAAACTCCCAGCCTCAGTGTGAACTCAAACTCCCGATCTCAGCATAGACTCAAACTCCTGGCTCCAGCGTGGACTCAACTCCAGCCTCAGCATGGACTCAGACTCCCAGCCTTAGCATGGACTCGCCCTCCCAACCTCAGTGTGGACTCATAACCCCGGGCTCAACATAGACCCAATCTCCCGACCACAACATGGACTCGAACTCCCAGCCTCAGCGTGGACTCAAACCCCTGGCCACAGCGTGGACCCAACCTCCCGACCACAACATGGACTCAAAATCCCAGCCTCAGTGTGGACTCAAACTCCCAGGTCCAGAGTGGACCCAAACTCCTGGCCTCAGTATGGGCTCAGATTCCCGGCCACAGCATAGACTCAAAATCCCAGCCTCAGTGTGGGCTCGACGTCTCGGCTACAGCGTGGACTCAAACTCCCGGCCCCAGCGTAGGCTCAGACTCCCAGCCTCAGTGTAGACTCCAACTCCCAGCCTCAGCATGGGCTCAAACATCCAGTCTCAGTGTTGACTCAAACCTCCAGCCTTAGCGTGGACTCAAATCCCCAGCCTCAGTGTGGACTCCCACTCCCAGCCTCAGTGTGGATTCCCACTCCTGGCCTCAGTATGGACTCAAACTCCCAGCCTCAGTGGGGACTCAAACCCCATGCCTCAGTGTGGACTCCCACTCCTGGCCTCATTGTGGACTCAAACCCCCAGCCTCAGTATGGACTCAAACCCCCAGCCTCAGTGTGGTCTCCCACTCCTGGCCTCAGTGTGGACTCAAACCTCCAGCCTTAGCATGGACTCAAACCCCCAGCATCAGTGTGGACTCAAACCCCCAGCTTCAATGTGGACTCAAACTCCCGACCTCAGTGTAGACTCCCACACCCAGCCTCAGCCTGGACTCAAAATCCCTGGCTCAGCATGGACTCGAATCCCCGGCTTCAATGTGGACTCAAACTCCCGGCCTCAGTGTGGACTAGAACTCCCAGGCTCAGCGTGGACTCAAACCCCCGGCGTCAGCGTGGACTCAAACTCCCCATACTCCTGGCCTTGAGGTGAAATCTGGCGCAGTCTGGGTTTGAAGGACTGTTATTCTGAAATCTTATTTCTCTATTATTGTAATTTATTGCTGGACATTTTGCTTTCTTTATTTTTCTCATTTTTTTCCCCTAAGATTTTATACTTCAGAGTCTGTACGTATGTAACTTGATACCTAAGATGGCACTGGAAGTGCGACTTGTAAACCTTTCACTGTACTCCTGTGAGTACATGTGACAATAATGCTAATCCTAATTCTAATTCTTTAATTCAAAGTCACAACTTGAGCTATTGAATTTTCAACTCAGTTTCCTCTTAATACCGGAAAAGCGCAGCAGGTCAGGCAGCATCCAGGGAACAGGAGAATCGACGTTTCGGGCATAAGCCCTTCTTCAGGCTTATGCCCGAAACGTCGATTCTCCTGTTCCCTGGATGCTGCCTGACCTGCTGCGCTTTTCCAGCAACACATTTCCAGCTCTGATCTCCAGCATCTGCAGACCTCACTTTCTCCTTCCTCTTAATACCATCAATAGACAAATTAGCAGAGGATGCTGAACTGTAAACTTATACGTGTTTGTTTAAGTGACTAGTATTTAAAGCTAATAGCATGTGCCTAAGAACTCACTTCATAATAATAAAGTAACTCACCTTGTTTTACTTCAAGAATACATTTTTCCCAAGGAATGCATCAATCAGTGGATCTGGGTTCAGTGTTCACTTAATTAAGTGAGAACAACTCAAGGAAAATATCTTCCCTTGAGAACACCTAATGTAAGCCATTGATCTTTTCAAAGCAAAGTAGCATTACTGTACAATTCTCTGTTTTCTCATTCTCACATTCATCACAAATTGCTTCGAGCATAGAGAAACTATTGGAGACCATATGTAAAACATAGAAAAGTACAGCACAGAACAGGCCCTTCTGGCCACAATGTTGTGCAAGGATTAATCCCAATATGTTGATGGACATAACAAAATTAAACCAAATCATCTAGGAAATCTATGAATATTTGGAGGAACAAACTGTAATTTAAATCAATTTGCAACCTATAAGTTACATAATTTACTTGTCTCAAGTTGTTGCCAGTATAAAAATATTATTGGCTTGAGCATTGCTTTAACAATCTTACCATGAGCTGAAAACTAATTAGTGTTTTCAAATCAAGCAGACAATGATTCACAGGTTAAGGTATTACGTTGTGGAATAAATTACATATTATTCCCAATTTTAATATTTAAAGTTGTTTTAAAAGTTGGATTGAAGAAGGCAGTTGCTCTATTATAATTGGATAGAAGCATTACATTCCTGAGACCAAATACAGACTGAGTGGTTATTTTGCAGAGGATATCTCTGCTCTGTTCAAAGGAATGACTCTGACCTTCCAGTTGCTTGTCATTTCGATAAATCATCTTGCTCGGATACTAATATTTCCACATTTGGCCTGTTGTAATATTCCAATGTAGGAACAACACCTCATTTTCTGCTGTGATGCTTTACAGCCGTTAGTATTGAGTTCCACAACTTCAGAGTCTGACCTCTGCACTTCATTTATCTCACAGCTTCCCCCCTTCCTCCCTGCCCCTCCCACCTGGCTGTATCTTGTTTTTACCTTGTTAACTTTTTTTTTCTCTTAATAGAGTGAAACCATTTTTCTTCTTTCTCCTTTCTACACCAAACATTTTATCTATTTTACATCTCTATCTCTCCTTCACCACTATTAGCAACCTCTTAGTCTATTGTTGTTGGCACCCTCACCAGCTCTTCCACTTGATCCCCTTCCCTTTCTGTCACCAGCATTGAAAGCTCCTTTCAGTTTGGAAGAAAAGTGATACTGGACTCGAAGTATGAATTATGTTTCTCTCTCTCCAGGTGCTACCAAACCTGTTGAGTTCAATATTGCTACAAAATAACAGTTGTGTTTGCCTTCATAAGAATTGTGACTGATCTTCAAAGCCAGCCATTGCTGAGAAGTGCTTTGGGATGTGAGAAAAGACATGGGAAAGTATGAGGAGAAATCATAATGCTTTGGTAGGTAATGGAAAGGCACCATTCCAGTCAAATTTGCATTTATTTCTTTGGTTGATTGTCATGAAATTGTTAGAACAGTCTGGTGCTTTTGCTTACAGCTACATCTAAACTAGTATTGTTGCCCAGTAACAATCCAGTATGGAAATGAAGCTGATGATACATGGTTCACCAGGTTTAGAGTATGATCCAGATAGGAAATCTGACCAGGCAAAAGGAGATACTTTTTGCCAATTGTAACCTAACTTAACCATGGGGATCCTGACCAGATTGGGTGCAACGCAGGCTGTTATACCCTAGTTGATTTTAATCTCCATTGAGGCCAATGAAAAGAAGTATCGAAATCAGTGTAGAACTGATTTGCATCCTTTCCAGTGACTTTCCCACCAAGTTGGTTCAATGAAAACAGCCTTCTTTGGATAAATAGATATGGGCAATTATTAGCAAGTTTTGAAAATCGAGACTTGGATCCCATTTACCACCCCATGAGAAAAAGAACAGGAAATGAAATCACCATAGGACATGGCGTCACCACCTGAAATGACACACCAACCCAAGGAAACCCAAACATATAAATATGAAGCGGGCTACACCACCAATTCTTTATCCAGAGGTTCACTGAAGATGTTACCCAGTATGATGATGAAACGTCTGAAATTGAACCTTCCAGCTCAGCGAGCAAACCTACATCCTATCATGGGGAAGTATTCACAGCATGCTTGCTTTCAATGGCCTGGTTGAGGCTTGGGCCTTGACTCTGTGTCGGTGCTTATAGCGTCCTTTGTTGCATAATGTCTTGGAAGGGTGAGGCAATAAATCAAAAAATAACAACAATTTACAAGAATCAATGCAAATCTAAATCTTTTGCACCAATGAAAAATACAAGGAGGAACAAACTTCCATTCCCCAGCAAGGTCAGTTCTTACCTTATGCAAAAATAAATAGCTCATTCTGTCCTTTTACGGCTAGAAATGAATTGAATGCACCCAGCATAGATATGTGTTCAGCTCCATCCAATTCCAGCAGTACAGCCCTGTATGTATTCTATGAAATTATCATTTATTATTTTGATACAGCATTTTAAATACATTTTCTCACAGGGAAAAAAAGCTCACTGTGCAGTCTCATAAATGAGCCTTCTATTAATATGCTTGCAGAACAGACATCAAATCTTCCCTCATCTTCTTGCGGACTCCTAGTTTGAAGTTTAAACTTTCAGCATGTATAACATTTATGGAGATTGCAGCTTTTTAAAAAATATGTCCAGGAATAGACTTTGTTTTAATATTTGTCTCAGATGGTAGTATATTCATGTAAAATACATATATGAAATGTTGAAGTTTTTACAGAACGCAAATGCAGAAATTAAACATGTCTTAACCAGTGTCACATACAAAGATCAGAAGTAAGTTTGCTTAAAATAAAATTCAAATACTTATTTCCCAGGAATGACAGATGTAAAATTGACATCAATTCATTAATGACATTTTGAATTTGATATACTTTTTGCCAGGTGTTCTGGTGGCCAGAGAGTCGTTGGAGCAGAGTAGACTGGATATCTGCATGGAAACATGTAAAATTCCAATGCAGCTAACTCTGTGGGAATTGTGCATGAAATTGAATTTTCCAACTGACAATTTTTGTGCAATTAAAACCCTTGAAAAAGTCCTTGAAAGTCAGAGAATTCTGCCAAGAAAGGTAGAAGATTAAAAACCTACACTCGCTCCTCAGTAACTATTAAAATGATTCCCCCCCCCCCCAACTCTGACTAAATCACACCACCCACCCACTACAAATACACCCACTCAACCCCAGACAGCCCCTGAAACAACATTCACCTACCCTGCTGAATCCAATCCAGCTCACCCTGGTCCAACCTGGTCCTGCTGGACCTGACCCGGTGGGACCAACCCACCTCTACCCAGGCTATGCCAAACTCAAGCAATACCCCTCCCAGCTCCAGTGCTCCTGTCTGCAACGCTGCAATACCCTGATCCAAGCTTACCCTAGGGTATCTGATCCCCCACTACTGCCCCAACGTGACTGCACAAGACCTTAAATACAGCAAGTGTCATAACACAGGGGCCTGCCTAGGTGTAAACTGAATGGATTTCTTCCTGTTTTTAACCAGTGGGACAGTCCAGACTTGGAATCTTGCCCAGAAGGACTGCTGACAGTTGAGTTGGTGATGTTAAAGAGGATTACCATCAATCAGATTAGTTCTGATAATAATTGGGATACATGGGTGTCTAATTTATAAGCATTTTAGCTCCTCATGGATAATTGATAACCTAACCTACATATTTAATCATAAAACTGTTGAATAAACATGAGCAGAAAGTTTAATGTGAGCTATAACAAGAGGATAATTTGAGGTTAATATTTAAGGATAGAAATTCTGAGGAAATGTCACTCCTTGGATGCTGCCAGATCTATTGATTTTCTTCAGAAAGTTTCACTTTTGGCTCAGATTTTCAACATCTTTGTTTGACTATTTAGTCTCCTTAGTAAAACCCAGTAAGAGCTCTGCCTATTGATGAGTAGCTCAGGTCTAATTATAATAACTGAAGTTGTTTGAAATTCAAAGCTTTTCAGTTTGACCTGAGGACAATTTTCAAGAACCAACTCAAGGAGATAACTCAACAATATGCTGGATGAGAGGAGTGTACTGATTGATTGGCAATTGGACTTGATGGAGGATGCATCAATTAACGCTGATTGACAGTTAACAGCCAGGCTTTTGGAGCCTTGGCATATACATTCCTAAAATCCATATCGGCAACATCCACTCCATTATCCTCACTAAACATTTTTGTTACTTCCTCAAAAAAATTCAACTAATTCAATAAGACTTAGCTTCCCTTAATTAAAAGTAGCCTGTCCCTAAGTAATCTGTGCCAAAGTCTCATTATTGAATTGGTGTCAATTTTACATTTGACATTCCTGGGAAATAAGTATCTTAGTGTTCTTTTAAACAAACTTACTTCTGATCTTTGAATATGATATTGGTTAGGACGTGTTGAATTTCTGCATTTGCGTTCTGTAAAATCTTCAACATTTCATATATGTATTTTACATGAATATACTACCATCTGAAACAAAAAGCCTACTCTTGGACATTTTTTTAAAGAGTTGCAATCTCCATAAATATTACATGTGCTGAAAGTTTAAACTTCAAACTAGGAGTCTGCAAGAAGATGAGGGAAGATTTAATGTCTCTTCTGCAAGTATATTAATAAGCAGAAATAAAGATGGACAACAAATGACGCCTTTGCCAGAGACACAAAGTATCATGAAAGAATAATTTTACAAGTATTGCGATACATTTGGGTGTGCAAGCTCTGCTTGTAGTGGCTTGAGTAGCTGTCATTGTGACTCAGAGAGGACGTCCTTCCTAATCATCGCCATAGTGGTAAGCCAATGGTGGAATTCCATTTGTTTGATAAGTCCTTTGTCATTCAATTAGGTGTTAAAACAGATACCATTTGTACCAGCAGTATGTAAACTTCATTTATTATTCACCAAACATTAATCACAAATGCCCACTGCCCAACTTTACCTGTGTTTATGTTTAATGATGGACCTCAAGCACAGCTTTACCAAACTAAAATAAAGAACAGCGAATGCTGGAAATATGAAATAAAGAAAGAAATTGCTGTTGCAAGTCACTAAGTCTGCAATTTGTGGAGAGAAAGCAGAGTCAATGTTTCACGTGCAGTGAAAAAGGGTCACTGGACTCAAAATGCTAACTCTGCTTTCTTTCCACGGATGCTTCCAGACCTGCTGGATTTCTCTCTCAATTTCTGTTTTTCGTTATAACTTTACCAAGCCTATCCTTGACATCAGTTACCAAGAGAGCAGAAAGTCTTTGCTAATTAAAGATTAATGTTGCATCTCTTACTGTTTTCTTCAAGACCAGCCTCCTGCTGAGCCTAACATCATAAACAGTCAGTTGTCCAACAAAAATGAGATGCCTCGTATCTTTTCACACCATACTGTTACTTCTTATCATTACTTTCCCTGAGCTAAACCATAATAATGTAATCTTGTGATGCATGTTCAATTGTGAGGTATTGCCATTTATACTGCAACAATCTTCTCTTAGACAATGCATGCTGTGATCAAACATCTGTATTTTAATAACCTCTATGTTTGTATCTTAATAACTTTCAAAAGCAATATTTATATGGAGGCTGGTACAACTGCTTTTGTCCTTGGCTCTGAAATTCATCCATCTCCAACAGCATCACTGAGAGGAACAACAGGTTTTCTGAGAATATAATTCTGTCAACATGATTGTTCTGCCTTTATACAAAGTAATAATAATGTAAATATATATCATTATGCTTACACAATGACAGGTGCATCTGTCATTCCATTCAGTCTATGCCTTACAGGTTTTTAGACCAAAATAAATGATAAATTTGAACTGGATGAGAATGTCAAGGGAAAGAATTCCACAGATTACAATGCATCAGTGGAAATTTCCCAGTTTCTATATGAGGAAATTTGTAAAAACTTTTCCTTACAGCTTGCTTACAGTTCTATCAGGAAAAGCAGCACAATGAAATAGAGTCAGAGAGTCAGAGAGTCATAGAGATGTACAGCTTAAAAACAGACCCCTCAGTCCAACCCGTCCATGCTGACCTGTTATCCCAACCCAATCTAGTCCCACCTGCCAGCACCCGGCCCATATCCCTCCAAACCCTTCCTATTCATATACTCATCCAGATGCCTTTTTAAATGTTGCAATTGTACCAGCCTCCACCACTTCCCCTGGCAGCTCATTCCATACTCATACCACCCTCTGTGTGAAAACGTCGCCCCTTAGGTCACTTTAATATGTTTCCTCTCTCACTAAATCTATACCCTCTAGTTCTGGACTCCCCGACCCCAGGGAAAAGACTTTGCCTATTTACCCTATCCATGCCCCTCATAATTTTGTAAACCTCTATAAGGTTACACCTCAGCCTCTGATGCTACAGGGAAAATAGCCCCAGTTTGTTCAGCTGCTCCCTATAGCTCAAATCCTCCAAGCCTGGCAACATCCTTGTAAATCTTTTCTGAACACTTTCAAATTTCATAACATCTTTTCGATAGGAAGGAGACCAGAACTGCACGCAATATTCCAACAGTGGCCTAACCAATCCTGTACAGCCGCAACATGACCTCCCAACTCCTGTACTCAATACTCTGACCAATAAAATAAAGCATACCAAATGCCTTCTTCACTATCCTATCTACCTGCGACTCCACTTTCAAGGAGCTATGAACCTGCACTCCAAGGTCTCTTTGTTTAGCAACACTTCCTAGGACCTTACCATTTAGTGTAAGCACATTAGCTTTTGGAGCAATGCTCCTTCATCAGGTGATTGTGAGCATCACTCCGAAAGCTGGTGTGCTTCCAATTAGACCTGTTGGACTATAACCTGGTGTTGTGTGATTTTTAACTTTATACACCCCAGTCCAACACCGGCATCTCCAAATCATGTCTGCAAACTTACTAACTATACCTCTTATGCTCTCATCCTTATCATTTATGTAAATGACAAAAAGTAGAGGACCCAGCACCGATCCTTGTGGCACTCCACTGGTCACAGGCCTCCAGTCTGAAAAATGACCCTCCACCACCACACTCTGTCTTCTACTTTTGAGCCAAATGGCTAGTTCTCCCTGTATTCAATGAGATCTAACCTTGCTAATCAGTCTCCCATAGGGAACCTTGTTGAACGCCTTACTGAAGTCCATATAGATCACATCTACTGCTCTGCCCTCATCAATCCTCTTTTTTACTTCTTCAAAAAACTCAATCAAGTTTGTGAGACATGATTTCCCACGCACAAAGCCATGTTGACTATCCCTAATCAGTCCTTGCCTTTCCAAATACATGTACATCCTATCCCTCAGGATTCCCTCCAACAACTTGCCCACCACTGAGGTCAGGATCACTGTTCTATAGTTTGCTGGCTTGTCCTTACAACCTTTCTCAAACAGTAGCACCACGTTTGCCAACCTCCAGTCGTCCAGCACCTTACCTATGGTGATTGATGATACAAATATCTCAGCAAGAGTCCCAGCAATCACTTCTCTAGCTTCTCACAGAGTTCTTAGGTACACCTGATCAGGTCCTGGGGATTTATCCACCTTTACCCATTTCAAGACATCCAGCACTTCCTCTTCTGTAATATGGACATTTTGCAAGATGTCACCATCTATTTCCCTACAGTCTATATCTTCCATATCCTTTTCCACAGTAAATACTGATGCAAAATACTCATTTAGTATCTACCCCATTTTTTGTGACTTGCTGATCTTTGAGGGGCCCTATTGTCTCCCTAATTATCCTTTGTCCTTAATGTATTTGTAAAAACCCTTTGAATTCTCCTTAATTCTATTTGCCAAAGCTATCTCATGTCCCCTTTTTGCCCTCCTGATTTCCCTCTTAAGTATACTCCTACTTCCTTTATACTCTTCTAAGGATTCACTCGATCTATCCTGTCTATACCTTACATATGTTTCCTTCTTTTTCGTAACCAAACCCTCAATTTCTTTCGTCATCCAGCATTCCCTATAACTACCAGCCTTTCCTTTCACCCTGACAGGAATATACTTTCTCTGGATTCTCGTTATCTCATTTCTGAAGGGTCCCCATTTTCCAGCCGTCCCTTTACCTTCGAACATCTGCCCCCAATCAGCTTTTGAAAGTTCTTGCGTAAGACTGTCTAAATTGGCCTTTCTCCAATTTAGAACTTCAACTTTAAGACCTGGTCTATCCTTTTCCATCACTATTTTAAATCTAATAGAATTATGGTCGCTGGCCCCAAAGTGCTCCCCCACTGACACCTCAGTCACCTGCCCTGCCTTATTTCCCAAGAGTAGGTCAATTTTTGTACCTTCTCTCGTAGGTACATCCACATACTGAATCAGAAAATTGTCTTGTACACACTTAAAAAATTCCTCTCCATCTAAACCTTTAACACTATGGCAGTCCCAGTCTATGTTTGGAAAGTTAAAATCCCCTACCATAACCACCCTATTATTCTTACAGATAGCTGAGATCTCCTTACAAGTTTGTTTCTCAATTTCCCTCTGACTATTAGGGGGTCTATAATACAATCCCAATAAGGTGCTCAGCCCTTTCTTATTTCTCAGTTCCACCCAAATCTTCAAGAATATATTCATTATGCTATTGCAAGGAATGACCAATAGAATTCTAGATGTCACTGTACACCTCTGCATGAACACAGGTCTCACAGATAGGGAAAATACCACTACACCACAAGGGTCTTTTAAAGTTAAATCTCCGTAGTCCCAGAACATCACAGCATTCCTCGCTGATTAGGGAGAAACATCAAAACTTAGTATGTGCAAGACGAAGTAAGGGGTGGCATGGTGGCTTAGTGGTTGGCACTGCCACTTTACAATGTCTGCCACTGGATTCGATTCCAGCTTTGGGTGACTGTCTGTGTGGAATTTGCATGTTCTCCCTGTGTCTGCGTGTGTTGCCACTGTGTGCTTCAGTCCACAGATGTGCAGGTTAGTTGGATTGACCAGGCTTACAAATTGCCCTGTAGTGTCTAGGAATGTGCAGGTTGTATGGGCTAACCATGGTAATACGGGGATGGTTCTGTTGGGATGTTCTTCATGGGGCTGGTGCAGACTCAACGGACTTCATAGCCTCATCTGCACTGTCAGGACTCTATGATTCTAATTTATCATAGTTCTACAAACTGTTTTACCATTTGCTGTTACTTGGCATTATGAGCTGCTTCAACTGAACAGCTTAATTTGCCAGTGTCTGCATTATATCTTGTTGCTCTTAGATGTTAAATCATTCTTACTTATGTCAAACGTCTAGTTGTATTATTGCTGTCACTTTTGGTACCAAGAAAAGGCAAATTGTGTTCAGATTGTGTCTTTAGCCAACTCCAACACCAAACTGATTTAGGAAAATTCCAGCAGGAAATGAGATTATATGCATGCACACGTAAGATTCAATCTACCTCCAACCTTGATACAGTAATTAAGTACCTCAGCAAAAGGTAAAGACTAAATACCACAAAAAACATCATTATTTGATCTCTGCTAGAGAGGATTCTGCTGAGACAATGTTACTGTTTTGACAAGCTAATCACAAAGTGATCTTGCTAAATTGTGCTATTTGTTGCTATGTGGATATGCTTGCACCTCAGCAGGAAATCTGAAAATTGCACACAGCATAAACATTTCTCAAAACAGACTGTCAAGCTGAAATGTACAAAGCTTTCACCATTCTTATCGCTAAAGTATAAAGTACCTTCCAATTTATACAGACCAAGTTCCAGCACTTGACTCTTCAAGCTGACTAACCTTAAGCAATGACCTATTGGCCATCATGATGATGCACAGCCAACTACCTCAAATAAAAACAGAAAGTACTAGATTAACACTGCAAGTCTGACAGTATCTGTAGAGTGAGAAACAGAGTTAGTGTTTCAATAATAAATAACCTGTCTCCATCAACAAAGTCAAGCCCCCTAAAAATCTCATCTATTTCAATAAGGTCTCCTCTCATTCTTCTAAACCCCAAAGACTACAGGTCCAACCTATTCAACCTCTCCTCACAAGAAAATCATTTCACAACCTACTGAATATTCTCTGGACTGCCTCCAGTGCCAGTGTATCTTTCCTTAGATCACAACTGTTCACAGTAGTTGTGTGGCCTTGCAGAATTGTAGCAAGACCTTCACCTTTTATACTCCATTCCTTTGGAATGAAATGAAGGCTAACATTCTATTTGCTTTTCTTGTTACCTGCTGAACTCACATGCTAGATTTTTGTGATTTGTGCTACAATTCCCTTTGTGTGCCACCTCTGTGATTGCACGGGAACGTACCACAGGGGTTTGAGGAAGTGTTCAGAATGATGGAGCACCAGCGTGTGATGGAGGGCATGGTTCCTGGAGAATGCTGACAAGGGTGAGGAGGGGGAGATGTGTTTGGTGGTGAAGCAACCTGCAGTCTTCATGCAGTTCCAATGACCAGGACCAACACTGGGTCACCAGGCAGAGACTTAACCCACCAAAATCACACCATAACTAACTTAAAACCCTGGTCCATGAATTTAAATTAGGTTTGACGATCATTTCAGGGAAGTGCAGGTCATCATCAAGTCATAAGTCATAGAGTCATACAGCATGGAAACAGATCCTTCAGTCCAACCAGTCCATATTGACCATAATCCCAAAATAGACTAGTCCCAACTGGCTGCACTTAGCCCATATTCCTCCAATCATTTTTAAACATTGTAACTGTATCCACATCCACCATTTCATCCAGAAGTTCATTCCACACACGAACCACTCTCTGTATAGAAACATTGTCCTTGGTGTCTTCCTTAAATCTTTCTCCTCTCACCTTAAAAATATACCCCCAATTTTAAAATCCCCCACCCTAAGGAAAAGACACCTGCCATTCACTTTATTTATACCCCTCATGATTTTATAAACCTGCATAAGGTCACCCCACAACCTTCCACTCTCCAGTGGAAAGGGTTTCAGCCTCCCGCTGTAACTCAAAACCTCCATTGCTAGCAACATCATTTTCTGAACCCTCTCCAAATTAATAATATCCTTCCAATAACAAGGCGAACAGAACTCGACACAGTACTCCAGGAGAGACCTCATCAATATCCCGTACAACTTCAACATAACATCCCAAATCTTCTACTCAGAGGTCTGAATAATGAAGGCAAACTTGCTAAATGCCTTCTTAAACACCCTGGCTACGTGTGAAACAAACTTTAAAGAATGATGTACCTGAAACCCTAGGACTCTCTATTCTACAACATTACCCAGGGCCTTACCATTAAGGCCCTTGTTTGTTTTACCAAAATGCAATATCTCATATTGATCCAAATTAAACTCCATCTGTCACTCCTCAGCCTATTGATCCAATTGATCAAGATCTCTTTGTAACCTTAAATAATTTTCTTCACTGTCCACTATACTACCAATTTTGCTGTCATCTGCAAACTTACTACCCATGTCTTCTATATTCTGTCGAAATCATTTATATAAGTGATAAACAAAAGTGGCCCCAGGTTTGATCCCAGGAACACTGTTGATGAAAGATCTCCTGTCTAAAAAGCAACCCTCTACCACCACTCTCTAACTCCTACCCTCAAACCAATTTTGTATCCAATTGGCAAGCGCTCCCTGAATCCCATGTGATCCAACTTTACTAATTAGTCTACCATTCGGAACCTTGTTAAAGGCTTTACTAAAGTCCAAGTAAGCAATGCCTCCCAATCTGCCCTCATCAATCTTCTTGGTTACTTCCTCAAAATACATATTCAAGATTTTGAGACAAAGTTTGTCTCACACGACACCATGCTATCATTCCTTGCCTCTCAAAATCCACATAAATCCTATCTTTCAGAATCACTTCCAACAACATACCCACCACCAAAGTCAGGCCCACAGGTCTCTAGTTCCCAGGCTTCTCCTTACATTCCTTTTTAAACAAAGGTGCAACATTAGCCACTCTCCAGTTATCCGGCACCTCATCCGTAGTTACAGATGATACAAAGATTTCATCAAGGGGACCTCACAATTTCCTCCCTAACTTCCTTCAATGTCCTGGGATACACTAGATCTCAGAGATTTATTCACCCTAATGTTTTTTTGAGATCTCCAATACTTTCTCTTCTTAATGTGAACTGTTTTCAAAACATCATATTTATTTCCCTGATTTTGCTAACCTCCATTTCTTTCTCCGCAGTAAAAACTGACATGAAATATTCATTTAATATCTCTCCTATCTCATGATCTCCCTAGTTGCTCTCTTGTTGTCAAAGTACTTGTAGAATCTCTTTGGATTGTCCTTCGCCTTGGCAGGTAAGGTTATCTTATATCCCCTCTTTGCCTTCCCGATCTCCCCTTTTATGAATGTCCCTACCCTTTTTATACTGTTCAAGAGATTCATCGAACCCAGACTAACCCAGATTCAATAGAACCTTTTAAGACCCATTAAAAAATTGAACCAAAAGAATTTTACGCGACCAATAGTTAGAACTTAAGCTTTGATTATTTTTTGCTGCTTTATTTTCCAGCATAAACAACGTAATCAATATTGTGACCATTTTTCCATGTTTATCTGTTATCACACTTTTCACTTGAATTTTCTAATGCATCTCTTGTTAAAATGACATCCTGTAAGAATGGACATTTTACAATCTTACAAGAAATGATAAGTAGTGAAGGCAACATGCTGTTACACAGATTGAAGTATCTTTGGGTCATTGTGGTTTCAGTACTCTGCTGACATTGAAATACAATGATTGTCCTTCAATTCCCAAACACCATTACATGCCTACAAAAGCATGATTTTGTGTTTGCTGTGAATCTGAAATAAAAGCAGAAAATGCTGAAACTACTGAATGAGCTTGGCAATGTCTGTGGAAAGTAAAACAAAATTAACGAGATGGATTGTCATGGATTCTGGACCAGCAAAAGTGACAGCTGGTGCCTGATCTTGGGAAACCTGGCTCCATTTTCAGCATTTCCAAATATCAGCAGTACCATTTGAAGGCACAGTCTTTTTTGGGTCATGAACTGGTACTCTGAACTCACAGTCCGACTGGGGATAGGCTTTTCCTGGTTCTCTGCAATTGCCACTGAGTCAGCCATGTTTTAAATGACTCAGAGATGGGTTGAACTATTGTCTGGGTCAAGGAACCTTTAGAAAGATAAATTCAAATTATCCTCATCAATGTCCCTGTCAGCTAGTCATGGATCTCCATGTCCTCCATGGTAACCTGTGCTCCTTTACCCATCTTCTCCTACACTCCATAGCAAGCTGAGGCCCACCAACAGCTCCTCATGCTGCCTCATATTGTAAATACCTATCCATGCTCTTCCAGCCACTCTCCAGGGCCCCTTAACCTAATCCACTGTGGACCCTCGAATTACCCCTTACCCAGCTAAGGCACTTGTATATCCATTCAATCGCCATATAGACACGTGATCCCTATACTTACTTCGAGATGTGCTAAAGGATAAGCTTTTCTTTAAAAATAGTAATTCGTTCACAATTTTCCACTCCCTTTTAAAAATGTTTTTTGGGGGATCTAAGATGGCGGCAATCTAGAAGGATCGCGTTGCAGAGCTCTGCACCACAGTACAAGTGGGACAAACTTCCAACCCACCCATTGCGATTTCCTAGGACTCTGGAAAGGTCGCAGAGTCCCAGGAAACTGTCAAAAATTAACTTACCTCCGTTTTCGCCATCCAGAGATGTTGAAGAAGGGAGGAAGAGCATCTGTGGCCGAGTCTGTGGTCCAGGCTGCAGGATCCTGAGACTCGATTACCTATCAGGCCCTGGTGAAGGAGCTCGTGAAATCTCAAAAGCATGGGAAGGTATTTGGGAAAACACAAGAAAGATATCAATGTGCAATAGGACCCATGCTTTACAGTTGAAGATTCTCCACAGGGTCCACTTGGTTCCATACGGTTTATCAAAATTTAAACCAGGGCTATCTTCAACATGTCCTAAGATCTGTACGGGCGTTCTTACCCATTGTCTCTGGTCTTGTTGGTGGCTTCAAACATAGTGGAGCGCTGTGGCAGGTGCAATGGAGAGGATTTTGAGTGTAAGAGTGGAGGAGGAGCCAATTTTTTTTCTTCTGGGCCTGCCCATGGTGTTCACTGCAGATATCCATAAGAAAAAACTTTTCAAGATCCTCACTTTCTGCACAAGAAAGAATATTTTGCTAGGTTGAGTACCCACCCACACCACCCCAACCCCCATCCCCCGGGCCTGTTGGGGTTGGCAGAAGATTGTTATGGAGCATATCCCCTTCGATCTTCTCACGCATATGGTACACCACAAAACTGAGAATTTTTATAAGAGATGGCAGCCCTTTTTGGAATACTTGGACACAGATTTATCAGTTTAGGGTCCAAGTAACCCTTCACACAGAACTGATACCAAACTTGGTCAAATGTAGCCTTGATATCAAACACTGTCACTCTCACTTGATATGTATGACATTCCACATTATATTTTTATTTCTGTTGTACACAAATCTAAATTCCCTATCCTATCCTTCTTCAATTTCCTTCAGTTTGTTACCCTTGATTGGCTGTAAATTAGCCTTTTCTCTATTATTATTTACAGATTTCAGATTTAGAACCTTATGGTACATCTATCATTTCCAAGGCAGCTGTCTTTTCAGCCTAAAGGAAAAATAAAATGGGAAGGGGGCATTCCTCCTGACTGTTTCACTCAATCAACAAGGGCCTAACCACCTCCTCTACAACTACGTCCGGAACATTGGGATCATGCAATGAATGGAACTGGAAACAGAAGAGAAAGTGAGGACTGCAGATGCTGGAGATCAGAGCTGAAAATGTGTTGCTGGAAAAGCGCAGCAGGTCAGGCAGCATCCAAGGAACAGGAGAATCGACGTTTCGGGCATAAGCCTTTCTTCAGGGCTTTCCTGAAGCTCACTCCTGAAGAAGGGCTTATGCCCGAAACGTCGATTCTCCTATTCCTTGGATGCTGCTTGACCTGCTGCGCTTTTCCAGCAACACATTTTCAGCAACTGGAAACAGAAAGCAACATCCTAGAAACCCCTGGATCAGTTCCACTGCACAGCCCACTGTATACATATTTTATTGACACAGGTACATTGGAGATTGGACCCCAAGTTTGAATTTACTCAGATTAACATCATGGAAATGTTTTCTTGCTGTGATCTGCAAAATAGAGTTGCATGCAGGTTTGGATGCACAGTTCAGCATTATCACACATCTGCACAAACTGGCAGTAACCTTTTCATGCTGTAACATTTCACTACAACTGAACATAGAAAAGGGAAAAATAAATCATGCAATAAGTGCTGCAGTAAGTACTCTACAGTGCTGAGTTTGAGGTAAAGTAAGCTGCTGAAATAGACATGAATGAAAATACATTTATCTCCCGTGTTCTAACCCTATTTAATGATCACTTTACAAATATATATGACTTGACTCTGAAAATATTTATGCATTGGTTCTGGTAGTTAATTTTGCTTTTAAACTTGGTTAGTCAATTGTTTCTTCTGATTTATTAAGCAATTATTCAAATATAATATGCACTAAAGGTTCAATAAAGCCTGACAATTGTCACAGGGAAGCAATGCCTGATTAACGTGTGCCATTGTAAACCAAATGCAGGCAGTGTGCACACTTTTCTCAATGATGTTTCTGGGGAAGCTTATTGTATAACTCCTGTCTATACACAATGAAGCTGCAGAGTGCAGTTAACAGCTGTATAGACAGGTGGTCACTGTGCCCAAGCAAACACTCTATGGAAAACTACCAGGACTTGCAAAGGATGACAGCATCATGGTCACTACCAAGTTATTGGGTATTCAGTAAGACATTCAGACTGTGGTTGTACACCGACTCTTAAAGGACTCTGTGGTAGTCTTTTGCAGTTTCAGCACAACAAAACCAAGTAGCACAGTCAATGATTCTCTGCATTTGGGAGCTCATTATGACAACAAAGTGACAAACCTATTTTTCCTGCTTCTCTCTGTCCAGAGAGAGCATAAGCCAAATTGCAAAATGGAGGGTGATGACTTTTAATAACACTGTTGGGATTTGCCCTTTAGAGAGCTGAATGCAATTTGGCTGTGTGCAGTTAAAAGACGATACTAACAGGGTGGCTATGACTAAACTGGCAGATGGAGCTTCAAATCAATGTCAGACACCAACTGACAATACGATCTCCACTCTGCATATCTGGGCACTCACACCATCACTTTCCATTACTTAGAAATCAATATGAACCATGTTAGTTGCACCCTGCAAATATAGACGTATAGAACAATTGGATTAATTACAATGAGGTGATCGCACAGGAAATTATGGTGAGTTCAAATCATGAGAGGACCAACTAATCTATAATCATTATTTGAATTTGGAGACGATTTTAAAGTAATGATTAAATTCATGTGGATTCACTGACTGATGTAACACATAGGCCTTTCAGTCCATAGTGTCCTTGCTGAGTTTTTGAAAGATCTATGTGTTTGGAATCCCTCCTCTTCTCTTTCTCAACAACCCATCACATCTTCCCTTTTCAAATATTTATGCAATTCTCTTTCAAATGTTATTGTTGAAGCTGCTTCCCCCAGCCTTTCAGGTTGCACTTCCTGGGTCACAATGTCACACTGTGTAATGGCAATAATTCACCATCATTTTAATTATCTGCTGGAGTTCACTTCTAAGTGCTATTTACTCAACATTTTGTATTGTTCTAATATAGTTCAATGTAAGCTTGAGGAACATAGACTCAGTTTTCAGATAATTGTAGGATTGCACAATTTACACCCACCCCACCCCCCCCCCCCGCCCCCGATTAATGCACCTAACAACAATGAACAATTTAGCATGGCCAATTCACCTGACCTGCACATCTTTGGAATGTGGGAGGAAACCAGAGTACCCGGAGGAAACCCACACAGACACGGGGAGAATGGGCAAACTCCACACAGACAGACACCCAAGGCTGGAATTGAACCTGGGACCCTGGCACTGTGAAGCAGCAGTGCTAACCACTGAGCCACTGTACCATCATTCCATTTACACTTCCTCTGGACTCATGAATTTTCGTTTCTTTACTCGATCTCTTATCACTCCTTTTTTGTCTTGTGCCATAATCTCTTTATTACTTAATCTTTCCTGTCCTCCACCCTATTGCAGACTTTTTGTTCCTTACTCCATCCTAGTTCTCCCAGCCCATATATTTGCTAACCATCAGTTTCACAACGAATATTTTTCCAGTTTCCATAACTTAAGAGTGTGCAGGCAGCGAGGGACTTGGTGACTATGAGTCAGAGATGGAGGGATAGCCAGTTAATCCAGGAACCTTTCAAGTATATCTTGGTCTCTAATCAGTATTTCATTTTGAATGTTGATCAGACAGGGTGGTCCTGCTGGGGAGATGAATACAAATTACTTGTTCAAAGTCTCTGCCATTTTCTTTGCCTCCTATTATTGATGCTGTAGTTTAATCCACTAAGGATTCAATGTTTACTGTATCTGCTCTTTTCCATTTTGTATACCTGCAGAAACCTTTGCTGCCTATTGTATATTTCTTGCTAGCTTGCTCTAATATCTTCTTTCCTTTATCTCATGCTTTACTGTTTTCCAACGGCTTCCCAATCTTCTGGCTTACAATAATCTTTGCACTTTTTTGTCGTTGCAATTTGATACGATCTTTAAATTCCTTAGTTAGCCATGGCTTTGCAATTGATTGCATTTTTTAGTGAATGTTTTGCATTTTCTTATTCTTGCATGGGATGTGGTCATTGTCTATCCATGATAATGAACTGAATGGCTCGCTCGGCCCTTTCAGAGTTGTTTAGAGTCAACCATATTTCTGTGGGTCTGCAGATACATAGAGGCTGCACGTAGCAAGACCTGTTTTTGTGTCTGGAAGACTATTTCCATTAGGGTTCTTCAGGATTCAATACTGTGTCCTTATTTTTATGGCTAAGCAGATAGTGTCCCTAACTCTGAGCCACAAATTCCAGGATCAAGGCCCACTGCTGGACTTGTTCACAATAAAAGGACAGTTTATGACCCAGTTCAACAGATTGATAATTAGCCTATTCAGTTCCACACGACCCAGAGGGAAAAATGAGTCTAGATGAAGACACAAAATAAATAAACAGCATTGAGTGCATCCTCATTTAAATTCAGGTGGCATGATCAGGAAGTTTGCAGACAACACAAAAATGGCTTCAGTTGATAGTGGTGTTGAAAGCTGTAGACCGTAGGAAGTTAGAGTGGCTAGGCAGGTGGGCACAAAAGTAGCAAATTAAATTTAATTCACATAATTAAGTAGCAATGCATTTGAGAGGGCTAACGAGATATGCAAAAACACAATAAACTGTAGGACATTGAGAAGTGTAGGGGAATACAGGGATCTTGGAACACATTTCCACAAATATTTGAAGGTAGCAAGACAGATAAATTACATGGTTAGGCATGCATATGTGATTTTCCTTTGTTAGTTGAACCACAGAATATAAGAGCAGGGAAGTTATACCTGTACGGTGTAAAACATTATTTAGACCACAACTAGACAATTTCAAAACAGAAGTTCAATTCAACATATTATGGGGAGGACAGGATCATGAAAGAAAGAGACAAACAAAGGAGATTTACAAGGACATTGGAAAATTCTGTCTAGCAGGAAAAATTAGACACTTTGGAAATGTTCTTTTCAGCAGGGAACATGTTGAAGGGATATTTGATGACTATGGATGCAATTATAAAGGCCAGATAGGAAGTGTTATGACACGGGGTAAACCCTCCTGCTTAATTTAAACCAGCAACACAGATTTATCCCATGCAGTAATTTGTGAAAAATTCGAGAGTCCAAGAACTATTTAAAGTAAAAATTAACAACGTTATTTCTTAAAGTGTAACGGAGAATAATTAACTAACAATTACTTACAACTCCTTCCTCTAATCTATCTTTTATTTCCCCTCTACAATACTGGTCTGATAAAAATCCCAATTAAGATTTACAAAACAGAATTTCTTATATCAAAAGCTTTTGGTTCTTCTCTGTATTCCTGTCTTCTTTTTTTCTTCTTGGGAATTCTGCTTTGCAGGTTACTGATCAATAAGCATACCTTTAAGAGAGCTATTTTTCAGGCAGTCTGTATAAGCTGGTGGCTTGGCAGTTCTCCTCCCAACTGTTCAACTTTCCCCAGCCTTATACCCCAAAGCATTGAATTGTGTCATTGGCTTTTCAGATTGTCAATACACTAAATTCAAACTTGGAATTTGGTTTTTTGGAGGGTATAACTTAAACTGATTGGCCTAATTTGAATCTGTTTTTGTTTCCAAGAAAACAGCTGCACTAACCGCTGGACTATATGCTGCCATTGTATCTTATTGAGAACACTTGGTGCTGTCAGGTAGTTCTGCTGGCTTTTAACTTTCTTAAAGATACAGTATACCCACATCTTCATAACGGGAAGGTATTTCTGTCAGCAGTGATGTCAATAAGTCAAGGCATATTTAAAAATAACTGATAGGAGAATTAGGAGAATATTGAGGTGATTTGCCATTCTCCCAAGAGGACCGAGGAGGGATTGAGCTCAGAATCTGAAAAGGTGGAAGAGGCAGAAATATGCATTTTATTTTCTTTAAAAAATTGGTTGGATTTGAGTTGCCTTAATGTTTGAATATTTCAATCAAGCCTTTCATTTTTAACTGTGTGCCCTAGATGACAGGTGATATGCTAAAGGTGATATATCCTTTATTAAATCCCAACAAAATTAGGTAGGGGAAGGGGAGCAGAATATTCTTCTGTAGCTGGTGAAGGTAGGAAGGATGAATATGCTCCTTTTGTTTCAATCATTTTGGTTCTATGAAAGGCAGGCTCTCTCAGCTTGATGTGCTGAGCACTTGCAGCATTTTCAGATTCTATGTTAGATTGTGAGCAACTACAGTAATTTGGGTTTTCCAATGGTGAAGTCTGTATAGTGTCTGCATATTTCAGCCAAATCTGATATTCTTAATTCGTGTTACAAATGATTATGAAACTTCAAAGTGTACGTCTCCTATGATGGAGAAATGCTGTAATCCCGCTATTGAAAATAACCTTTTGATGTACTCTTTATACTTTATACAAGCTTCAGTCCAACAGCAAAACCATGTGAAAACCGAAAGAACTGAGGATGCTGTGAATCAGAAGCAAAAACAGAAGTTGCTGGAAAAGCTCTGCAGGTCTGACAGCAACTGTGAAGAGAAATCAAAGTTAACTTTTCAGGTCCTCTGAGCTTGACCAGACCCGAAATGTTAACTTTGATTTTTCTTCACAGATGCTGCCAGTAAAAACCATGTAACTATTTAACTAAATGACTTAAAATAAACCTTGAATACAAAGCAGCTTATCTGCTGCTAGGAACAGGTTGAACATAGATTAATTAAAAGAATATTGTCCTACCTAAGTCCAAACACAGTAAACCTTAATATACTTGGTTCCTGATTTTTTGAAATGGTCACATATGTACCACAATGAACATTTCAGCGTTACACTATATCCCTGTCAAAAGGTACACAGAGCTTTTTAGAATTCCTACTCTCTCCTCCATCAAAGCAGCATAACACTTGAAGACACATACGGCACTGCCAGGGCCCTATAACCCAGTAGGATGCCTGTACTCCACCAATTCTGGCCTTTTGCATTTTCATACTCTATCAATCCACGTGTGACTGACATGCGTTCAGTTGCAAACATACAAGTTCTGATTTCCCTCATTAACTCCAACACTCTCCAGTTTTCTCTTCTTTTAAGGTTCTTACTATGTCCAATATCTTTGACAAAGCTTTCTGTTTCCATATCCTAACAAGGCTTGGTTTCAAAGGTTAGTTGACAAAGCTCTGTAAAAATGCCAATATACTTTATTATTAGATTAAACGTGTGATATAAATACAAGTGGTCATGGCTGTTCTTGCCATAGATCTCAATAAGTCTTTCATTTTTAACGAGATGGCAGGTGAAATGCTAAAGGTGATATATCCATTATTATTTTCCGAACAAAATGAGGCAGCAGCAGACAGTGGGAAGAGTTATCAAGCATAAACTACTTTGTGAAAAGGCAATGAGTTTAATGACATGTACATATTCAGAAAATAATTCAATATAGCAATTGCAAACAAATGTTTGCTGAAAATGGTCAGACAGTTTACAGATATTTAGGCCATCAATTCTATGAAGTCTAATTTCCCACATTTTTTTCATGACATGTTTCTATTAGTTGGAACTTGCCAGGCATTTTTGAACTGCATGTTCATTTTGATTAAAGTTACAACAATGGATCAGAGCCTAGAAGTATTGCGGACATTTTTAACTTGTAATTCTAATTTTTTTTTTAAGAAGCTTGATAGAGCAAATATGGCTGCAGATATAAATTAAGTGGCTGGTTTAAGAGAAATGGTAGAGTAAATACCAAACGGTGTTGAAGAAACTTCAAGCAGACTGGACTGTGATTGCTTGTGATTAAAAAGGTAACATGGACAGACGATCCCTGTTCAACAGCAAGCCAGGCCCTGCGATTATGTCCCAAAAACTCTGTTTGATAAATACACAAGGGCAGAGTTTCAACTTTACTGGACTAAAGTTAATGGGACTAAACGTTCTTGTGTGTACCAACCTGGGTTATGTACTGTGAAAGTCACAGTCAAAGAAGTACACCCTAGTCATCCCTGCATTACAGGTAAATATTAAGCAAAGTAATATTGTCCTATCTAATTCCAAACCCAGTATATCTTAAAATACTTGGTTCCTGCCTTTTTTGAAATGGTCACGTGTACCGCAAGGAACATTTCAGAGATACACTAAATCCCTGCCAAATCCCTCAATCTAAGAGCTGAAAATCAGTTTTTAAAAAAGGAATCACAGTTAGGAACTTCAATCAGTCCGCAAAACCAAGAATCTCAATGTTCAACTGTTCAACAGTTGACATCAACACGACCAATAACCTCTACTGCAACAGCCACAACATCTAATTATCCATTCTTCACGGACAATTTAGAGACTGAACAGAATATCTTGGTCAATTCTGATATTTAATCATTATGCATAAGCAGGTGTGTTGCATTACTAATTGTGCCATGTTTAATAATTAGTAAATCCAATCTTCATTCATTCAAGAAAGCCTGGCAAAACTGACACCGTTCAAATTAGTTCATGTGGATCTGGGGTAAAGTTATTCACAAGGAAAGGCATCCCTCTTAAGTTAACTTCATTGCAACCAACTGAAGGATCAGGTTTTCAAAAAAAAAGAGTATGTTCAGCCCACCTCATTGGGAGCTTAGCAGTTTGTGGGTATCCTATGTGGAAATGTTGAAAGTCAGCCTAAGTCTGGTTGTAACATTAATGATCATGCATTAATTTTGGTTCAGCATTATCAGATAGGTTTGCATCTTCAAATGCTGCTACATTTGGATTTTTTGACCGATGACACTGGAGAGAACTAAAAAAAAACAGTGAAGCTCATTCTGGTAACAAGGGTGATGGAACAACTGCATGTTCAGGGGTTCACTTAATACTTCTTAACACAAGAGAGTCTATGCACAACAAGTCATGTAGATTGAATGATCATACTGCTTCTATTCACGAATACTCTATTATTCAAGCATACTTCTGTGACACAATTGTAAAATCTTTAAAACACAGGAGTCTGGAAATTAATCTGGTGGATGTATTCATAAATAGCCTTCAGAACAAATTGCTAAAACAGAGATTCATCCATACAGAGTATTTTTTTTCCAAACATGTCCAGAACAAAACTTGATGACTGGATGCAGATGTCATGTTTTGCAAAAGCACATGAGGTTTCAGGGTCAAATTTTACAAAAAAAAAACTACAGTGTCAATTTTGGAAAGCTTGAGGGCGGGTTTCTCTCCATGAGCCCTACTGAGTTGCTACACACAATTCTCCACTGCTCACCTCATTATATACACACCACAGCTCTATGCTGACACATGTGCAGTTATGCAGATACTCACCACAGCCAGGACTTTGGGATTTCCACCACAAACAGCATATTTAGAACCAAGATATGCACCAGGTCCAATACTTCCAGCCATATATAACCCTTCACAGGACACATAGTGAGGAGAAATTTAAAGAAAACAAGTATTGAAGGCACATAGGTGGCATGCCTGATTCTTCATTTCAACTACAAGCTCACATTCATAGAAGTATTACTACTACATATCATCATGCAGCTATCCTTAGCACTGTACTATATCAGAACAGTGCTAAAGATTTGGTCTTTTCCTAATACACAGCATCACATCATGTCTTGCCATTGTTCAATATGGGAGCATCAGATGAATCAACTTCTATTGAACAACAGAGTTAAAAAGGGAAAACAAACAAAAAGAAACCGCATTTGCTTCTGCAACTAAACAGGGGCACCTGAGGAAAAAATGCGATTAATTCTGGCAAAAATACCATCGAGAGAATCAATTGTTGGCAGATGAAAGCTAGCTATTGGTCTCCTTGACCTTAAATAAAAGAAAGCAATAAACAATGAAACTGTTATTCTACACTATTTATCTTTCCCTATATTATCAAAGGACAAAGAACAGAGCAAAGAAAAGTACAGCACAGCAACAGACTTCTAGCCCACAAAGACTGCGCTTACACATGATGTATTTTTAAACTAAAAACATTTTGTCTCTATGTCGTCCATCTCCCTCCATTCCTTGCCTTTTCATGTATCTATCAAGATGACTCTTAAACATTTCAATTGTATCTATTTCCACCACCTCATCTGGCAACGCATTTGATGCCCTCTGTGTAAAAAACGTACCTCTCACATCTCTTCTAAACTTACCCCCTTTCACGTTAAATCTATGTCCCCTGGTAACTGACATTTCTACCCTGGGAAAAAAGCCACTGACTATCCATTCTATCCATGCCTCTCACAATTTTGTAAACCGCTATCAGGTTTCCCCTCATCCTTTGACATTCAAGTAAAAACAAACCAGGATTGCCTAATCTCCCCTCATAGCTAACATCCTCCAAGCCAAGCAACATCCTAGTAAAAAGTTTCTGTGCCCTCTCCAAAGCCACCAGAACCTTCTTGGTAGTGTGGCGATCAGAACTGTACACAATATTCCAGGTGTGGCCTAACTAAAGTTCCTGATGAAGGGCTTATTGCCAAAGCGCCGATTCTCCTGCTCCTCGAGTGCTGCCTGACCTATGTGCTTTTCCAGTGCCACACTTTTTGACTCTGATACTCTAGCATCTGCAGTCCTCACTTTCTTTCTAACTAAAGTTCCACAGAGCTTCAGTATGATTTGCTAAGTTTTATAATCTATGCCCTGACCGATGAAAGCAAGCATATATATGCCTTCTTGACCACCTTCTCCACTATCTTACAATAATGTTTGTAAACAATCACTCAGATGGTGCTGAATACCTTCAGGCTCAATAATATCCCTCTCATTCATGTTCGCTCAGTCACAAATATCAAGTCATTGCTGGCAAACACAAGGATTTGCTTATCAATACAAAGGAATTTTATTAGCAAACACAAATGGCATTTTAGATAAAAGAGAAATGAAATGATTCAAAAGCTGGTCTATTAGCATCTGAAAAGAGAAGAGGTAGATTAGTATTTCACTCAATGATTGTTGAATGACACATATTGTGTTAGTCTCCTGAAGGATACTCACAATAAATGTCAGATCAATAGAGTTGTGGCCAAAGTGTAGATGGATCCGAAGTGAAGGGAAGAAAGCCTTGCCCTGATCAGCAGGGACTGCTGGAACTAGAGATGACCAAAGAAACAATGAACAGAAATCTAATAATCGGTGCTCCAGCTCTTAACTCAGGAGGCAGTCACTTCAAGATAACATTTTGCTGAATATTATAAGCAATTCAAAAAATCATTAAGTATACCATTCTAACTGGTTTAATTTTAATGGATTTGTTGTTTCAATATTATTTTATCCCAGTAAATGTTCAGCAAGACGAAAAATACAAGGTGGCAGGTCTAATCAACTGCACTAAATTAGTTAAGATATCCACAATTTACCAGTTCACAGCTTTGATTCTTCAAGTTTTTACTGCTTGGTCATTCACCTCTCAATCTAAGTGTGCTTGATTCATTCACCGTCAATAAATTGGATATTCGGTATATAATTTAACAGATTTTTTTAGCATAGGATGTGAACATCATTACCCGTCCCTAATTGCCCTTGACAAGGTGGTAGTGAGTCACCGTCTTGAATTGCTGCAGTGCTGGGCTGCAGGTACAGCCATGGTCCTATTAGGAAGGGAGCTGCAGGATTTAGATGCAGCTACAGTGAAGAAATGGCTAAGGTCCAAGCCTGGATGTTGTGCAACTAAAGGGAAATTTGCAGATGGTGGTGTTTTCCATGCATTTGCTGCACTATCTTTCTGAGCCAATAATGCTAGCTGTGCATTGGGATACTAGTCTGGAATGTCACCGATTGTGTGCGGCTACACATATGCTATTACTGAGGCTGTTTGCTCCTTCTCTTCAAGTAAAACTCTTCAGCACTTTGCAGGACTGCAGGGTTTCAGATATAAGGAAGGCTGGATCGGCTGGGACTTTTTCCACAGGAGTATAGGAGGTTGAGGTTGACCTGCTGCGCTTTAAGAGTAATGCTCCAATTTATACCACTTTCAGGTGGAAATGGACTAATGCTGAGTATATCAGTAAATAAATGACTTACTCAAGAGAGTCATTCTTGAGAAGGTTATTTTAATGTTTCTAAACCATCCAACTAATTTCCATTGCAATGTCAACCAAACTACCTGATTATGACTTTCACTAATATATAATAAACATCAGCTTTATCTCAGTGAAAATATTCTTGCCTATGCATTATAAAGTTAGGGTTCAAAGTTGAAATAACTACGTGAAGGCCGGTATCCCATGACCAAGTCACCCTTTATTTACACATGCATAGTACATGACACTGACACAACCAGCTTAGAGTGAACAGAACACCTGACACTTCTATTTATATCTGTCAGCCACAACTCCCTGATTGGACCAGGTTAACTACCCCAATCAGGGAACTCATATTTTATGAGATCCACCTGGCTGAACTTGTTCCAATCATTATCAAGGTCCTCTCCAAAATCTAAGCATCTCATCCATGATTCTGTGTCTGTGCAGTAAAGAGCAAAGTCCTGTTTATGTTCAAAAGAGACATGTGCCTCTTGGCTGCTACATTTCCTACATTATAACACTGGCTCCAGTTCAAAAGTATTTAATTGGATGTGAAGTGATTTAAGTTGACTTTCACAACTCTAGATTAGACTCTTAATATGACTTATTAATTACATATTCACATCAACTAACCTAGAGGCAATTTCTTCTGGAATCAATACAAATAAATTGCATAAGCACCAGAAAGCTGCAAGGTGCTTTGAAATGACACATTTCTACCTTTTCATGAATTCATCTCTGGTGGTTGTACTTAGAGGTGAATGAATATCAATCTTAATTAAGCAATTATTATTCAGAATTTTTATGGTGATTATGTACAAAGACTGAATCAGTCAATACCATTTTTAAATTACGCAGCAAATGAATCTGAGAAAAGTACATTATGTAAAATGCAGAACTGTTGATTGTATTCTGATTAAAATATAAATAGGGACTTACTGAGTTAAAGCATGTCTTTGACTGCAAAATAAATCATGATCAATCAGGTCAATACTTGAAAGTGTCCAATAATGTAAGCTAAACCTAATTAAAGGCTTGAAATCTCTATGAAAATTGAATACAATTAGATGAATGCATGGTAATAGTTTCTATATTCCATAAAATATAACATTTCTTTTTCAGTTTTGTTTTATCCTTTAAATATAGGCATATTTGTGAGAATATCATGATGCACAAATTCCGCATAAACTAAAAGAAAGGAAACAAAAATGCTCCCAAATATGCAATATGTCATATCATTGTTAATTCATATCAGGTTGCCTCGAGTCACCTTAAAATAAATTGTTTTTCAGCTGAGCTATTCAGCAAATAAGCTCAGGCTGTCTGTTCCTATTAAGAACTGGTTTATTCAGAATGCAGAATTTAACAATAAGCTGATGATTGTCTGAGGGTAATATTAACCCATGTAAATCCAAAATGTTTTCAACAAATTACACTTCAGCCTATCAGTTTCATTGCATTGAGTCAATTTGATTTCATCTGAACATTAAACTAACATTCTACCAGTTATGTCCAAATGTCTACTGTCATGTTCAAGCCTTGGGAAAGATCTTGCAAGAGGAAGAAACATTGTTCTGACTGTGATTTCAGTGTTAATACAAGTCGCAGCTAAAACAATTTTTTTCATGAAGTAGGTTTCTTTGACTTTTGGGAGAATGTGAGCTGGTGTGTGTTTGTAAGTGTGTGTGTGTTCCCCCAACACCAAGTAGAACAGCTTGTATGAAAATAACCGTCTTTATGCTCTAACTAGAACGGTCTTATTTAGTAAGCAATATGAAGTTCATTGCATTATTGCAGTTATGTACAGCTTACATATATAGGACCTACATTACAGCAGAGGCCGTAAGGGGCACTCTTGTTTAAGGTCTGTCTCTTACCAGTTCCTACTTTACTCTCCAAGGTCCTTGTAATATAATTGCAATGGGTGCTTAGTGCATGCAATTGAAAACAAACCTTTTCAAATCCATCTACAAAATTACCAGTACAATTTTTAGTATTTTAAGTGATCTAGACTTGGGTGAAAGACAACTCAAATCATTTCGCAATCAGTTAAATACTATTAAAGTGTAGCCATTGCTGCAATGTAGAAAATGCAGTTAGAATGCATCTTAATTCAAGATTATTAATGTGTCACATTTATGGCTATTTCAAGCTGTGCATTATGGATTTCAGAGCCAGTGTGAAACTTTCTTTGAAATGAATAAAGCAGTTTTTTTCCTGCTTTTTAACAGCACAGTACTCCTTATGTAGCAATGAATGACTAAATGATGGCAATAAGTTAATTCTGTCTGTTCCAATGACCCAGATTTTGCTGTAAAAATAAAGACAACAGCTCACATTATCGAAGAACAAATTGGACAATAGTGTCCAGCAACTGCATAATCCCAGTTAAATGTAGCAATTAGGAAGTTAGTTTCTGAGTTGCCCTGCTCCTCTAATGCTAGGATCTCAACATGAAACTCAACATTAACACATCAAAGGACAGACATTTGCTGTATTAAATAATAGATATCCACCAAACATGACAAAAAGATAAGAGCCTTTCTATTCAAGTTACGTTGAATTTTTAACAGTGTATTCACTTGAATTACCACCAAACAAGCTCTCCAGCATTTAGTCTTTGAATCAAAACATGAATCTTTTGTGTCTAATGAATGAAATGTACCCTGATTTGGGGTGAACAACTGAGTCTTTACTGCTCAGTCATACCAGATGCTGTCCATAAAACTTTTTGATTTATGTAATAAGTAGGAAAGCAGGAACCCAATCTGAAAGTTCATTCATTTTTATTCTTGCAGCTTTAAATAAAGTTACATCAAACTTCCACTTTTTTTTTATTTCTCTTATCTCAGCTCTTTATTGCATTTTCTGAAAATAGCTTGGTGCTGAATTGAATATTCTCATTTATATTTCCGAGATTAGAATGCTTGTCTCATTAGAATTCTTAGATCAGTTTAATGAGGGAACTGTACTGTTGTGTGGTTTTTCCTCCCAGTTCCAAGGGCCACAGTTTAAAAAGCTCTTCTGTTCCTCATTTCTAATGATGGCAAATTGCAGTCCAAAAGCGGAACAATCTGAGGACAATAGCAAGCGTAATGAGTGGCTGACATTTTTCATTCACCCAATGACCATACATACCAGGCCAATATTCATTTAGTCAATGAGCCATGGAGATGTACAGCACGGAAACTGACTCTTCAGTCCAACTCGTCCATGCCGACCAAGTATCCCAATCTAATCTAGTCCCACCTGCCAGCACACAGCCCATATCCCTCCAAACCCTTCCTATTCTTATACTCATCTAGGTGCCTTTTAAATGTTGCAATCATACTCACCTCCACCACTTCCTCTGGAAGCTCACTCCATACACATACCACCCTCTGTGTGATAAAATTGTCCCTTAGGTCTCTTTTATGTCTTTCCCCTCTCACCCTAAACCTATGCCCTCTAGATCTGGACTCCCCCACCCCAGGGAAAATACTTTTTCTATTTATCCTATCCATGCCCCTCATGATTTTATAAACCTCTATAAGGTCACCCATTAGTCTCCGACACTCCAGGGAAAACAGCCTCAGCCTATTCAACTTCTCCCCATAACTCAAATCCTCCACCCCGGCAACATCCTTGTAAATCTTTTCTGAACCCTTTCAAGTTTCACAACATCCTTCCGATTGAAAGGAGACCAGAATTGCACGCAATATTCCAAAAATGGCCTAACCAATGTCCTATGCAACCACAACGTGACTTCCCAACTCCTATAAGCGATACTCTAACCAATAAAGGAAAGCATACCAAATGCCTTCTTCACTATCCTATCAACCTGCGACTCTACTTTCAAGGAACTATGAACCTGCACTCCAAGGCCTCTTTGTTCAGGAATACTCCTTTAACCTTACTATTAAGTGTATAAGTCCTGCTAAGATTTTCCTTCTCAAAATGCAGCACCTCGTATTTCTTTGACTCAGTGACATTGCTTGCCTGATTAGCTATCTCTGTTGTGCCATAGGAATTTATGCTATGTTAACATTGCTATACAAATTCAATTCATCATTTTTTTCTATCTTTTGCTTTTCATGTGTGCCTGTGTTCATTCTGAAATGCCTGCGTTTCAATACATTCAAGGCAGCTACATCACCAATGATTTGTTCACTGTCTTTTTGCTCAAAAGCCCACCTCCAACAGCACCAGGAATGCTTTAAATTTGATTAAGTGAATGAGTGATGCACACATTGATGTCAGAAACATAGTTATTTGGTCTTCTTCTAAAACTCAGGCTAATTTATTAAAAATGAAATCCAGCATCTAGCTTATGAACCAAAACATAAATGTTTTGTGTCTAATGAATGATATGGACCCTGATTCAGGGTGAACGATTGAATCTTTACTGCTCAGTCATGCCAGATGCTGACCGTAAAAAATTCTGATTTCTGCAATAAGTAGGAAAGTGCTAACCTGACCAAACATATGATCCAAGTAAAAAGTCCAGATTGAAATTTATTGTTAAACTTAAAGCTATATAGAGGTAATAATAAATCAACAAATGAAATAGTTCTTAACTCTCCATAAACTTGCAAAATTTAATATTTATGACCCTTAAAATACATAAATTGGTTGCTTCTATCTGCATGATGTTCCATCTTATACTCATGGGTTAATCATGCATTTCCAATAGCTGAATTAAGGATGGACCAATTGCATCTATGTTTAGTATCGTTTGTGAATCATCTGAACATAATTTTGTCACTCAAGGCAATTTCAAAGACAAAGCATCTCGAATATGACAAAACTTGATACACACACTTTCCACAAGGAACAGCTAAAAACCTCAGAAACACATCACCAACCCCTCATTTGATTAACTATAAGATCAAACAAATTTGCTTTTTCCATAGACAAACTGGAACAATTCTTAGCTGATGCTGCACATGAGGAAAAAAACGCTTTCAATTTTAAACCTAATTACATCAAAACTCATTTATACTTTGCTATTTATAATTGCTTTTAAGAATGTAAACATAAATTTTAATCATTTGGGAGGAGCACAAAGTTGAACATTTGTCACAAATATTTAAAACTTTTATCCAAAACTTCTGTGGAGACAGTTAGTGAAAATTTTCCATCTCTGTCAGAATTCATTGCATTACTTAGCAGAATTTGAGAGAGCTAACATAAAAACTTGCTTCCAGCGCTTCAAAGCATAGACCCCCCTTCAAAAAATCTACCTATAGCCTGCTACTGCCCAGTGTCACATATCAAAGACAAGTTCAGAATAACCTATTCCAGCAAACAAGAAAGAAGATAGGGATTATGTCTATTACATGTGATCTCTCTTCTACAATCAGATGTCTGAAGTTCTGAGGTAATGCTACAAGAAATGTCTCCATCCTTTCAGCATGAAAGCCACAATAAGCTCTGAGACCACAAGGTGAATTGTGTCACTGATGTGGAAGTCACACCACTGGGGTTGAAAGTAGAAAGTGAATCATGCTATGGTAAGTAGTGGGAGCTATGGCAACTGTCCAATTAAGGATGGCGATTGCTTGCAAGAACTACCAGCCTAAGTAGAGAGCACTGCTAATAGTGGCAATTATTGTGACGGCAACACCAGCAACAGGATGCCTCGATGGCATTGTGCCGTCAAAGACTGGTTAAGTTAGGTTAGTGGAAGCTAGAGCCTGGATGCCAGGCCCATGTGAACGAAAGTGGGAGGGGTTGAGAGCTGGCAGCTGGTGATGTATGTTCATAAGATATAGGAGCAGAATTTGGTCATTCAGCCCATCAAGTCTGCTCCGCCATTCGATCATGGCTGATATGTTCCTCACCCTCATTTTCCTGCCTTCTCCTCATAACCCTTCAACTCATTACCAATTAAAAATCTGTCTAATTCCTCCTTAAGATTACTCACTGTCCCTGTATTCATCATAATTTGAGATAGCTAATTCCACAGATTCACAACCCTTTGGCAGAAGCAGTTTATCCTCAACTCTGTTTTAAATTTACTACACCTTATCCTGAGACTGTGACCTCTGATCCTAGAATGTCCCACAAGAGGAAGCATCCGCTCCACGTCTATTTTATCCGTACCTTTTATCATCTTGAATATCCCAATTTGATCTCCCCTCATTCTTCTACATTCCAGAAAGTATAGGTCTAATGTCACAAAGCTGGTCTGTTTTTTTTCCTAAAAGCTCAAGGAGACTCTGTCCTTGACTTTTTTCAAAGGAGTAACAAACCAGACCAGGCTCCGATCAGGCTGATTTGGTACAGAGATGAAAAGGATTTTGAGATGCCTTTTTGTTTATATGTAAACAAATGAGACTTCAAGTCAAAGTGGTCATGTTTTAGAAGTGACCTGTATAATGAAAGGGGAGTGGTCAGCTCTCTAGCTGACCTTCAACTTCAACCTGTAAGCATGTGTTCCATTTATGCTGGGTTTTAAAGGGAGTTTGCTTAATGAGACTGTTGTGTATATTCGGAACAGCATACTTAAGTCTAGTTTGGGTAGATTGAGTTCTGTAGGGGTTCTTTATTCTGTTCTTTGTGTTTCATTGTGTAATTTTGTGAATAAAGTTTTGCCTGTTTGAAAATCTAGTAGTCAGCCTAGCTAACTTACTCTGGGTAATTTTCACGGTATACTTATCAAAACAAATTGCAAAGTTATGGTCTGGACTGTCTGCTTAAGAATGTTTTTAGTGGTCTAGCCTAGTCCATAACACTAAACTGTTCAATTCCTCTTTATATGACAAACTCCTCACCTCTGGGATCAATCTAGTGAACTTCCTCTGAATTGCCTCCAATGTCACTGCATCTTTCCTCAAATAAGGGGACCTAAACTGTGCACAATACTCCAGGTACAGTCTCATCAATACCTTGTATAGTTGCAGCAACACTTCCTTACTTTTATATTCTATTCCTTTAGATATCAAAGCCAACATTCCATTCACTTTCTTTCTTAACTGCTGTACCTGCATACTAGTTTTCTGTGACTCATGAACTAGGACACCCAGATCCCTCTGCACCAGAGCACCTTGAAGTCTCTCTCCATTTAGATAATAGGTTGTATTCCCACTGATGAAGGGCTTTTGCCCGAAGCGTTTATTTTCCTGCTCCTCAGATGCTGTGCTTTTCCAGCACCACTCTAATCTAGACTCTGGTTTCCAGCATCTGCAGTCCTCACTTTTGCCTTTCCCACTTTTCTGGCCAAAGTGCATGACCTCACATTTATCTATGTTAAACTCCATCTGCCACATTTTGGCCCACTCTCCTAACCTATCTGTATCCATTTGTAAAGTTTTTATTTCCTCATTGCAACTTACCATCCTGTCAATGATTGTGTGATCCACAAATTTGGCAATTGAGTCTTCGCTTTTGCCTACATCTACAGGAGCCCCATTATCCACTTTGCTAGTTAAAACTTTGAATAACTCTAGTAAATTAATCAAACATGATTTGCTTTCATAAAGTCATGCTGACTCTGATGGATAGCATTTTGACTTTCCAAATGTCCCTGATATTGCTTTCTTGATAATTGATTCTAACACTTTCCCAACAACAGATGTTAAACTAACTGGTCCATAAATCCCACATATTTCCTCTCTCCCTTTTTGAATAACATTAACATCTTTCTAATCTACTTGAACTTTTCCTTTGTCCAGGGAGTTTTGGAATATTGTAACTAATGGGTCCACTATCTCCACCACCACTTCATTTAATACTCTAGGATGAAGGCCATCAGTCCCTGGGGGACTTGTCTGCCCACAATCCTAATAGCTTGCTGAGTACTTTTTCCCTAATGATGTTGATTGTTCTAAGTTCTACCCTTTCTATTGCCTCTGACTTGCCTGTTCCAATAGTAATGGTACTATTGTCCTCCACTGTGAAAACTGAGACAAAGTATTGATTTAACAACTCTGCCATTTCAGTGTTCCGCACTATTAAGTTTTTAGTATCCTTTTGTTTATGTTTGAAAGTGTAGCAGTCTTCCAGCCTGCCACTGGCCTTTGTAATGTGGAGGATGGAGGACCAGCTGTAATATTGCTGCAAGGGGCAGCCATTGGTGCCTGGGTGCCCCTCAATGGGCCCTCAAGGAGGGTTCACAAGAACCTGCAGGGTGACCTCCAAGATTTACCTGAAAGACTCTCCATTTGGCAGCAGGCCCAAACAATGTGAGCCAAATATCTGCTCAGGTGGGCAGTTGCCCTTCATTGGTCACATAGTTCAAATTGCAAGATGCCAAGTTGCCCACCTTTGCCAGGGATTCAGCTCCACTCCTGGCATCCCTGACTGCCATTTTGTCAGCATCCCACCATTCAGCTTGCTGTCAATGGCCAGGAAAACACAGCCCAGGAATTCACTAGCCACATCGAAGATAAACAGTGCCATCTTACTGGCATGGTTGATGGGCCGGAAGTAGTATTTCCTTTTAATTATTCATTAAGCTCTAACTATGCCCTCTTAGAAAGTAATTGACGCTTAACAGCCTTCTTGAATGATCTAGTAAGTCATTTACTAAACTCTAAATACACCCACTCAGAAGTTAATTGACTATTAACTGCCTCCTTGAATGATCTGGTAAGCCATTTAATTGTATGAAAATACTATAAGTAACTATAAAACAATAAAGTGGGACAAACCATCTAAAATCAAAAAGGTCATAGGACATGTCAAAAATGACAACTCCTCAAATTCTTCCTCACTAATACTGCAGACTTGAGCCAAAACTGGGAGATACAATCAGATATGAGTTGAAACTTTATTGCTGGAACAGCACAGCAGGTCAGGCAGCATCCAGGGAACAGGAGATTCGATGTTTCGGGCACAGGCCCTTCTTCAGGAATGACTCATTCCTGAAGAAGGGCCTGTGCCCGAAACGTCGAATCTCCTGTTCCCTGGATGCTGCCTGACCTGCTGTGCTGTTCCAGCAATAAAGTTTCAACTTTGATCTCCAGCATCTGCAGACCTCACTTTCTCCACAATCAGATAATCAATCATCATTGCTGGGAATATCCTGTCTCCCTGACAAGGCAAGCCCTGAGGTGGTGGGGACACACTGGCACATTTGTCAGGTAAGAGTGATTTGGGAGCCCTCATATTGACTCGATATCCTTTATTGATTCATGGAACAGGTCAAAGAAAACACCCCGCTAATTACCACCTAATACTCCCAACTCCCAATCTCAACTGATAAATCAGCATTCCCCACTTCTAACACCACTTAAAAGGGCTCTTTGGGTGATGGACTTTGATACCCATAGACAAGAGTGGCTCAGTAGCACCATGACAAATCAAGCCAATTCCACCTTGAAAGACACTTTGCCAGGATCTGAGTAAATGGCAAGAACAGGAGAAGAAGGGAAAATCTTCCTGTTGCAAATGCATCTTCGTATGGCAGTATTCGTAAGAGTAACCATAACATAATCCTTGTGAAGACATGGCATAATGGTAGACAGGAAAGTAAATTGTCAACAAGATATAAAGAAGGATTTCGATCAGTTATGGATACAAGAAAAAAAATTGAAAGAAAAGTGACCATGTATTTAGTTTTTTTCATTCACAGGATGAGGGCATGTCTGGCTGGACCAGCATTTATTGCCTATCCCAGAGGGCAGTTAAGAATCTAGCACATTGCTGTGGGTCTGCAGCCACATGTAGTCGAAAAGTGTGGTACTGGAAAAGCACAACAGGTCAGCCAGCATCCGAGAAGCTGGAGAGTTGGTGTTTCAGGCATAAGCCCTTCATCAGTCACATGTCATCCTAACCAGATAAGGATGGCAGTTTCCTTCCCATGGCCATAAGTGAGCCAGATGTCTTTTTTTCTGACAATTTACAATGTTCATGGTTATCATCAAACTCTTAATTCTACATTTCTATTGAATTCAAATTCCACCATCAGCCACAGTGAGATTTGAACCTAGATCGCCAGAATATTACCTGGGTGCCTGGACTAACAGTCCAGTATTAATACAACTGGGCTGTTGTAATGCTGCTAGGCAAAAGTGAGGACTGTAGATGCTGGAAATCAGAGTCTAGATTAGAGTGGTGCTGGAAAAGCACAGCAGGTCAGGCAGCATTCTGAGGAGCAGGAAAATCAACGTTTCAGGCAAAAACCCTTCATCAGGAATGAAGGCATGGAGCCTCCGGGGTGGAGAGATAAATGGGAGGGGAGTGGGGCTGGGGAGAAGGTAGCAAAGAGTACAATAGGTGGATGGGGGTGGGGGTGAAGGTGATAGGTCAGAGAGGAGGGTGGAGCAGATAGGTGGAAAGGAAGGTTGGCAGGTAGGACAGGTCATGAGGATGGTGCTGAGCTGGAAGCTTGGTACTGGGGTAAGGCGGGGTGGAGGGGAAATGAGGAAACTGGTGAAGTCCACATTGATGCCATGGTGTTGAAGTGTTCCGAGGTGGAAGATGAGGCATTTTTCCTCCAGGCGTCAGGTGGTGAGGGAGTGGAGGTGGAGGAGGCCTAGGACCTGCATGTCCTCGGCAGAGTGTGAGGGGGAGTTGAACTGTTGGGCCATGGGGTGGTGGGGTTGATTGGTGCAGGTGTCCCAGAGATGCTCCCTAAAGTGCTCTGCGAGAAGGCGCCTAGCCTCCCCAATGTAGAGGAGACCGCATCGGGAGCAATGGATACAATAAATGACATTGGTGGATGTGCAGGTGAAACACTGATGGATGTGGAAGGCTCCTTTGGGGCCTTGGATGGAGGTGAGGGAGGAGGTGTGGGCACAGGTTTTGCGATTCCTGTGGTGGCAGGGGAAGGTGCCAGGAAGGGTGGGTGGGTTGTTGGGGGGCGTGGACCTGATCAGGTAGTCATGGAGGGAAAGGTCTTCGCAGAAAGAGGAAAGGGGTGGGAAGGGAAATATATCCCTGCTGGTGGTATCTGTTTGGTGGTGGCAGAAATGTTATGCGAAGGTTGGTAGGGTGGAAAGTGAGGACTGGGGGGTTTCTGTCCTTGTTACGGTTGGATGGGTGGGGTCTGAGAGTGGAGGTGCGGGATTTGGATGAGATGCATTGGAGGGCATCTTCAACCACGTGGGAAGGGAAATTGCGGTCTCTAAAGAAGGAGGCCATCTGGTGTGTTCTGTGGTGGAACTGGTCCTCCTGGGAGCAGATACGGCGGAGGCGGAGGAATTGGAAATACACGACGACAACTTTGCAGGAGGTAGGGTGGCAAAAGGTGTAATCCAGGTATCTGTGGAAGTCGGTGGGTTTGTAAGAAATGTCAGTGTCAAGTCGGTCGGCATTAATGGAAATGGAAAGATCCAGGAAGAGGATGGAGGTGTCAGAGATGGTCCAGGTGAATTTAAGGTCAGGATGGAATGTGTTGGTGAAGTTAATGAATTGCTCAACCTCCTCTCAGGAGCACGAGGTGGCGCCAATGCAGTCATCAATGTAGCGGAGGAAGAGGTGGGGAGTGGTGCCGGTGTAACTACTGAGGATGGACTGTTCTACGTAGCCGACAAAGAGACAGGCATACCTGGGGCCCATGCGGGTGCCCATGGCTACCCCTTTCGTCTGGAGGAAGTGGAAGGAATCGAAGGAGAAATTGTTAAGGGTGAGGACCAGTTCAGCCAAACGAATGAGAGTGTCAGTGGAAGGGTACTATTGGGGACGTCAGGAGAGGAAGAAATGGATGGCTTGGAGGCCCAGGTCATGGCGGATGGAGGTGTAGAGGGATTGGATATCCATGGTGAAGATGAGGTGTTGGGGGCCAGGGAAACGGAAGTCTTGGAGAACGTGGAGGCTGTGAGTGGGGTCTCAAACATATGTGGGGAGTTTCTGGACTCGGGGGAATAGGACAGTATAGAGGTAGGTAGAGATGAGTTCGGTGGGGTAGGAGCAGGCTTAGACGATGGGTCGGATGGGGTAGTCAGTCTTGTGGATCTTGGGAAGGAGGTAGAATCGGATGGTCTGGGGTTCCCGGACTACGAGATTGGAAGCTGTGGGTGGGAGATCTCCAAAGGTGATAAGGTTCTGTATGGTCTGGGAGATGATGGTTTGGTGATGGGGGGGTGGGGTCATGGTCAAGGGGCGGTAGGAGGTGGTGTCTTCGAGTTGGCGTCTGGCTTCAGCAGTGTAGAGATCAGTGTGCCAGACTACCACTGCACCCCCTTTATCTGCTGGTTTGATGGTGAGATCGGGATTGGAACAGAGGGAGTGGAGGGCTGTGCGTTGTGAGGGTGAGAGGTTGGAGTGGGGGAGGGGCGTAGACAGGTTGAGGTGGTTAATGTCTCAGCGGCAGTTGGAAATGAAGAGGTCGAGGGCGGGTAACAGGCCAGCGCGAGGTGTCCAGGTGGATGGAGTGTGTTGGAGGCATGTGAAGGGGTCCTCAGAAGGCGGGCGGGAGTCCTGATTGTAAAAGTAAGCTCGGAGGCAGAGGCGGCGGAAGAAATGTTCGATGTCATGCGTATGCTTCCAGTCACCCTTGAGTATAGAGACAGGCACCCACCTCATGGATTGGAGCAGAGTGCATCTCAGAGTTCATAGCTTGCTCTCTTAGAACGCACTGACACTGCATCTACCCGAATGCTACAGCAGCTCTGCCGTACCATATCTTGCCTTTTCGCACATTGTTGCATCACTCCAATCCCACAGATATGCTGTATCTTTGTTTTGCCCTGCCACTTAGCATTGACACAAAGCCAGACCACTTGTCACATTGGATAGCAGTAATCAGTCACGGAGGCCAACATGCTGTTTGACAGCACAGTGCCAATTCAATATCACACCAACAGTATGTGCCAATTGTTTTTATGGCAAACACACTGAACATGTTTCAAGCAAATGACCATGCTTCAAAGTCCAATGGCAATTAGTCCTCAATGAGGTCAATGGGACTGCCAGCAGTCAGGGCGCAGTAAGTCAAAGACACTAACTGAGTTGAAAAATGTGATGCTAGAGAAACACAGCAGGCCAGGCAGCATCCAAGGAGCAGGAGAATCGATGTTTCGGGCATAAGCCCTTCTTCAGGAATGAGGCTGGTGTGCCAGGCAGGCTGAGATAAAAGGTAGGGGGGAGGGGATTTGGGGGAGGGGTGCTGGGAATACGATAGGTAGAAGGAGGTGAGGGTGAGGGTGATAGGCAGGAGCGGGGGTGGGGGCGGAGAGGTTGGGAAGAAGATTGCAGGTCTTCCCATAAGGTGGGTAATATGTTTACGAGTGTGAGCCACTAATCGCAGTAAAGTATCACCATGCCACCTACATGCCCTCACAGCTTTTCTTATTAATTTCCCTCCTATCATGTGCACTGTGAAGAGTAATTCATTACTGGCAGTGATTGACTGTGCACACAGCTAGACTTTAAATATAATGTTAGTAACTGCAGTCCCGGCAAGTCCTGGCAATGGAGAATACATCCAGTGCTGGTGAGAGCAGTGCCAGAGAGGTTTAGTGAATGCAGAAAGAATTGAAGAACAGAGAATTGTGAAAGATAGCTCACTCATAATCTTTGGTAAAATTCAGCCCATTATTGCAAATGGACAAGAAGTCTTTCCAAACTCCCCGGTTGGTTACAGGAATGGTTCAGTTTCCTTTTAGCATGGCAAGACACTCTCCAATGCAAATATAGTTCAATATTTTTACTCTGAGCAGTAAGGAGTCAATCACAAAAAAAGAACAATTTTATTACCCAGTAACCCTGAGTAAAATAATAAAGACACAAACATACAGCCTTCATGTAATCACTTAAGACCACACAAACACAAGAACACGCACACACAAACAGACGCAGGTGCAAAGTTTAAATGAATAGTATCCTGATTAAGCATGCAATAAAAACCAAAAGAACAGCAGATGCTGTAAATCAGAAACGAAAACAGAAATTGCTGATAAAGTTCAGCAGGTCTGGCAGCATCTGTGAGAGAAATCAGAGTTACCATTTCAGTTCAAGTAAACTGAGGGTCACACAACCTGAAATGTTCACTCTGATTTCTCTCCACAGATGCTGCCAGACCTGCTGAGGTTTTCTAGCAATTTCTGTTTTTGCATATATTAGTATGGGTTCAGAGTCATTTGAGTATCTTTGAGCCTCAAGGTTTTAATCCAAGACTGAGAGAGCTCCATTGGGTTTATTTCAATGCAATAGCCAATGTTGTAATTGTTTTAAAAGTTCTCAGCTTCCTGATACTTCATCCTCGTGGTTGATTCTGTGGGAACTAGCTCTGAGAGTGTGCACTAACCTTCAAATATACTTTCTAAAATGGTGGACTGAGAGTAGCATGGATCTTTCAGCTGCTTCTAAGATTCAGGCTTATTTCTAGATGTACATGAATAAGGAATGTTTGGAGAGATATAGGCCAAGCACAATCAGGTGGGTCCAGTTTAATTTGGGATTGTTTCTGCCTGGACCTATTGGATCAAAGGCTTTGTTTCCATGTTGTATGACTCTACAACTTTATGACTCTATCTCATCTATTTATTCTCTGAAGCAACAACAGCGCAGCATGTGATAGTTTCTGCAGATCAGGCATTGGACTTAGCAGCCATCTCAGAACACAATAAACCAGAGTAGAAGCAATTCAATCCTGAGAGATCGCCCAAGGTAAAAGGGTTTTGAGTTCATTGATAAGTTAAGTTTGGAATTTTCTCCAAAATTGGCATTCCTTCCTTCATAAAAAAATCGATCTCTTCTAACCTGAAGACTGGACTAGACAATAGACTGGACTTCCCAAAGACAAATATTCTTGTGTCTCCCTGGGATGCAAAACAAAAAGATCTTCCCTGGTCAAACCAAAATTATCAACATCAAGTGTTATATCAAGGAGCCTGGAAGCTGCTACTTTGGAAACATCAGGTTTTGAAAGGGAATAGTTTCTTAGAGGGAGTCGCGTTTCAATTCCACTTTATGGCCGTTTGTCTCTCGACACATCTTGAACCAGGAATCTCATGGGTTCTAAGAGCGCATTTTGTCACAACATTATTAGCTGTTCAGAATGGAAGAAACCTAATCAGTTCCATTTCAATCAAACTGTTTAATTATAGTTAGAATTGAAATGTTTCACTGATTTATTCAGAGTGCCACACATGACATGATGATGAGGCAAAATTTATTTGCTGCTGTAAAATCAGGTTCAAGTATTAAAATGAGTTTTGAAACAAGGAATGCAACAGTGATTACAGGAAATTAAAATATTTTGACTCATAATATATAAACTGATCAGTGAGACTGTATGTAGTTTCTCTGAAGTCTTGAACAAATAGAGGAACTATTGAATTGTCAGCCCATTATGAACCATTTCAAATGTAGTATCATTATAAAGGAAGGAAAATACTTACACTCATTCATTGTTATTCACAGAATCATTACCCATGGATCCATGCACTCGAGAGATTGGCCCCAGACCCCATTTCTCATTAGCTCATCCAGTTTGTTCATGATAGGAGAGTTACATTGGAGCAGTATCCATGCCTGTTTCCCAGAATGAGGATTTGGTTTATCAGGTAAGTTCTCATTATTGAGTCCTAATGGCTGTAATAATGGCATTGGAGGCAAAGACATATAGAAGAATTGTCACAAAGTCACAGACTCAACATAAAAATGGCAAAAGAGTTGATTAAATAACTGAAGTGTTACCGATTCAATACAAAATGACGTTTGTCCATGAAATGAGCCAGTCCCAGAGTTTATTACCCTTCAATGTCGTGGATATCTTTTAGACATAGAAACATGGAAAAAACAAGCAGGATTAAATCATTCAGCCCTTCCAGCCTGATCTGCCATTCAAAATGATCATGGCTGATCATCCAATTCAGTATATTGTTGCTCCTTTCTCCCCATACCTTTTGATCACTTTAGCCCTAAGAATTATATCTCATTCCTTCTGGAGAATGCTTTGGTCTCAACCACTTTCTGTTGGAGAGAATTCAACAGTCTCACCACTCTCTGAGTGGAGAAAACTTTCCTAATTTCTGTCCTAAATGGCCTACTCTATATTTTTAGACCATGACCCTTGGTTGTGGACTCCCTGAAAGTCAGGAAGATCCTCTCAGCAAGAGACCCTGACAAATTTGGTTAAAAACTGAATCAATAAAAATAGTGACTATTGTGGTCTATGTGGCTGAATGCTGAAAATTAGCCCATAACTCCAAATGATCCCAAGTGCCTACTTGTTTGAGAAGGACACCAAAAAACATTGATCCCAACACCCAGAAATCATGCCACAGCACCAAGTGCAGAGATGTTATGAGACTTAACTCTCCCATTCATTTTATCTTACAAGATACTCAAATGATATCCGTACAAGAAGAAAGTATGAGTTTATGCTGCACCTTAGATTTGACAATGTTAGGTTAATGTGGTGAATGTATTGAGTCTATTTCATTGGACTAACATTTCAAAAAAGACTACATCCTCAATGTAATGATTTTAAGTTGTTAATCTATGCATTATGATCGAGAAACAGGGCATGAGAGAAAACAAAGTGTTCCTTTGACAGTTTCAACTTTGCTACAGGTATAGCAACATGAATAAAAATGAAATCAAAGGAGAGACAATTAACACATGGTATCACATTCATAAAAATTGAATATGTTTAATAAAGCAGCTATAAAATGAGAGAAACATAATGAAAATTATAAGAATAATATTCTTAAAATTGGAATCCTGTAACTGTATAGAGAGTTTGAAGGATGATATTACATATTTGAATTTTTTGTTGATAGTAATGAATGCAGTAAACTAACCAAGTATGAATCAGAAAGCTCTTTGCATGAATTCAAAATGATCTTTTCCATTCTTACATTGTTATCCATTTTAGTGAAAGAAACCCTTCTCAGTGCTCATGCCTATAGGCAACCCAACATTATTTCCTTGCTGAAAGTATCTCAACAAAAGACCATTCAATTTCAGGTTAGTTCAGGCACAAATTCAACTCAGCTTCCAGCTTCTGTATGAACACAAAGAGAAACACTTTATTGTAGGATCATTCTCTATTACTTAAGCTTTATTTGGTGGTTTAAGGTCGTTACATGATTGTATAAACCCTCTCTGTTGAAAGCCATTACTGCAGGTATTTGACAGAGTTGATAGTTAACGATAAAAAGACAGCATATATCACTAACTCATTTATCTTTCCCCAATGTTTGAATGTATTCTAAAGGCTTGACTTTAGGGGATTATACAAAAACAATTCAAATTTCTTTAAGTCATTATGCTATAATTTTGGTTCTGAAATAATAGCGTCATTATCACACCATGACACTTCCAAGATAATGTCTCTCATGGAACTAAGTCAAAATTCATGTGTTTCTGCAAAACAAAAGCCCTGCACAATTGCTGTCTTGAATTTTGCTTTTTTGCTTTTTGCCCCGTATACCTCCATATCAAAAATGATGGAAGTAAAATTAATAATGTTTCAATGATGGAAGTAAAATTAATCAGCTATTGTGCATTGTGTTATTCAAATGACATCAGCAATGTTGCAAATTACAAAAAATTCTTAGTTTGTGTCAGCAGTACTTCTTTTGATTTCCAATATGCATCACTCATCCAAAATCTTTGATACAATGGTACCTCAGTGAAAGACTTGATACTTAAACACCAGGCTATAAATTTAAAGAAATCCAATAAGTCTAAATAACTGCCAAACAACTCATCTGGTACTGAAAATTAACTTTTCCAAATGTGGAATCGTATTCCTTCAGGTTTTAGTTAATGTTGGAGAGTTTTACAATGTAAAAAAATATATTTTAAACAGAAAGCTTCCCACCTCTTTCAGATCTTTATCACATGATCACATTGTTCTTTCGCTCTTTACAATGTCGTCCATATTAGCTCAACTGTTCTAACTTCCTGGTTCAATTTCTGTATGCCTCTGATTTGTGAAGAAGATGAACACTGCAAGTCTCAAATCCCCAGTAGCAGGTTCTGTGCCAAAATTAGCTTCCTAATCATAGGAAGTCCCACAGCAAACATCCCTCAGAAAGTCTGTGGACTGGTCTGATTATGATGAAAGCTAGTGCCATCGGTTCACCACTGGTGACAAATTCCAAGCCATTGAGACAGAATAGTTTGTTTTTAGGACCAACTTAAAGGAGTTTGAAGTAAAGAGAGGGAGAGATTTATGGAGGGATTTCCAGATTAAGGTCTAAGCAACTGAAGGCAAACCTGTCAACAAAAAGAAACAGTAGTGCAAAAGCTATAATTGCAGGAGCGCATAATTCTTGAAGATTTATTTTGGGGGAGATTAAAGAAAGAGAGAGGGATGAAGCTTGAAAGCATGAAAATTAAAATATTCCTAATTCATACGGCACCTTGTCATTTCAAATAACTTAGTGCTATACATTGAGTTAATAACTTTCAAATATGTTTCCTATTTTTACATAGGCAAATGTGAAACCTCTTTTACATGCAACAAAAAAACCTAGAAGATGAAGAAAATGTTATAGCTTACAATGTCATTAGGCGAAGAAAGAATTTTAAGATATTGACAGAGTTCCATGTTCTCTTCTTCCATTAGTTGCCACAGATCTTCAATATCTTAAAATTGGTTATATTTTCATTCAAGTGACAGCACTACTGACAATAAAGTAGCAGGAAAGTATTGCATATGAAAAGGTATATTAAAATGAATATTATTTGGAAAAACTGAATACAAAAAAATAGCAACTGAAAATCACCAAATGTTGTGATTTCAGTTTCCAGAATGACTAAAATGAAAGACAAACTTCTTGTTGATGTTCAAAGATGCTGATCATTCTCTCCTAAATGGTCATGCAGTCAATCATTCATCCACAAAGAATACCATGACTGAACATAATCTTTCTCTCAATCAATATTTGCTTTCAATAAGACAGGATAGAAATTACACATCCTGTACAATGTTGTCCTTCCAAACCTTGGGATTGTAGAGGCAAAGATACTGTCTCTTATAGGCATCTTGACAAGTCAGCAAACTCTCCACAGAAAATGGATTAATTTGGGAACTCCTTTGTCTGTGCATTTCCATCTCTCAATTCTTCAAATGATGATCTATTAGAAGAGTCACTGAAAAGCAGTAGATTTTCCAAGTTGCTGTCTATAGATCATACCTAACTGTCACATGGATGATGGCTTCAAACAGAGCTGGAGAGATTATTCAGAGCTCACAAAGCTTTTCATGCTTCATTTCGTTAAAGCATTTCCATAATCCAGTGTCCTGCTTCTGTATTCCTTTGAAAATCCACTGGGCCAGAGCCGAAGAAGTTCACTGAAGTCCGGAGTAAGCTCAACTCTTCCTTTTTTTTTCATTTTGGCAGGGAAATTAATTGATTATTTAACGTAAGATTAAGTGCCAGCTCGACCTGGAGCTAAGCTATCACCAGACTTTGAAACAGAGCCAACCCTAAGTCAATTTTCTGGAGACATAGTGAATGATAATACTCAGAAATGTAGAAGTTCCAATAGCAGCTTAAACCATCTTTTGAATTGACCTCAAACTTAGGCTAAAGGCATGTTTGAACACCCTTATATTTAATAGGTGTGAAACATTTACTTTCTCCTTCAAAATATGTATCACATTTCTGTCACTAACTGATAAATATAAATGTCAAAGAATTCCAAGTCTTGTATTATGCACTGTACTATTAAGCCTCTTAACAGAAAGGGTGCTTTTAAGTTAGATCTTGAGTAAGTAAGTTCAATGAGAAAGTATTTCTCCATGGAGAAGCAACTTTAATGCAGTCACATCAATTGCTTAGAAAAAAACTATTCAAATAACTTTAAAGGGCTGAAAATTTCCCTTCAATAAAAAAGGATGAGATCGGCAAATAAAATGTATCCTTTCCCCTGTCAAATGAGCTTTACATTTCCAAGTCAAAAATACTTAAGCATTAGAAAACCATTTAGTTTTTAATGAGGATGAGCATGTAACTGAAATTGATCATAAATCCTCTTCATCTGACCTTGACCTCTCCAAAAATCTAAGGCCTGGGATGATTTCATTTTTTACTGTAGAAGTGGATAGTTCTTGTTCAGAGGCTGCCAGGGACCCAGGATGGAAAAGTGCAAATACAGTATATACTAAAATTAAGCTGCTATTAACATTCCCAACTAGCCACCTGAACTGACTTATCAAAACCATACAGTTATAAAGAATTGTTAAACATCCTGACATTGTCATATCTTGTGGGTACAGAAGGGAAAAATGTTAAATTGTTGTTTCCACATGCAGAAGCACTTGTTTATAAAGAATGAACTGCACTTTATGAAAAAGATTATTTTTGTTTTGTTCAACCCAGACATGGAATATGTGTTTGAATTCTAGCACAGAGATTTAATCTCTTAATGTATACGCATTGTTGGTAGTTTCTTCATTACCTCTCACCTATTTCCAAACATTGATCTAATATTCTCTGCACATGAGGTGTAAAGAACATAAATAAATTAAGATCTGCAAAACAGCAGCAATTTAAAACAAAAACAGAGAATACCAGTTTCACTTGACTTGAAGTTAATATTGTTTAAAGTGCATGTATTAAACACATAATTGGATGTACGTTTATAAACTTGCTGACACATTGTGCATTCAATTTCTCTCAAACTTGGTTGATCCTGTTTGTCTATTTCTTCATGCTGCAGTATGTCATAAAATGACACGGTAATGGAGATAGATTGAATTGGTTGAAGCACTTTCCCCATATTAGCATTCCCAGGCATCAAGAGGAAGGACCATTGTTTGGCATTAATGGCTTCCTTGGAACAAAAATAACTGCTTGACTTTGATGGAAGCATTATACGCTCAAAGCGACTTAATCCTTTCCTACCTTGCAAATCATAAAATGAAAAGGTACCACTGACCATGGAAATACTCTTGAAAATCACAGTATTTCATGGCTAACATCAATTTGGATAAATAAATGAAGCTAATGATGGATAAATCCAAACATTATATGGAATCACTGACATCACAGCATTAAAATGACAATAACAAGAGTATGGAATGTTTTGCCTGCAACGGTAGTAGATTCGCCAACTTTAAGTACATTCAAGTCGTCATTGGACAAGCAAATGGACGTACATGAAATAGTGTAGGTTAGATGGGCTTCAGATTGGTGTGACAGGTGGGCGCAACATCGAGGGCTGAAGGGCCTGTACTGTGCTGTAATGTTCTATGTTCTAAAATATTTAGCTTGCCTAATGTATTTTATCTTTTTGATACATTATTGCAATGTCAAGGTTTATAAAACACACCAATATGAATTTATGGAGGAATAAGACCTAAGAATATTAATTCCATGCATTAGAAATTCGCAGAAATGCATATATTTAGAATGTTTTTGCTGGAATGTATTTGGTTCTGCTGCTACAGGAATCATAACATTCCAAGTGAAAATTGACAATTTCAAGCAACAAGCCAAGATTTGAGCAAGTACAGTCTACTTTCATGTTTCAGTGTTTTGCTGCTGAATATCATCTTTCTGAGATAACATTACAGCAAGGCTTCAGATAAACTTAAAATATCCTGTAGCCCCATTAGAGAAAGTGAAGGGATTTTCTCCCAGTGTTCTGGCCAGCATTCTTTTCTCTAATAACACTGCATTTGTTCTTTCTAGGATTTTAGTCCCTACACATTGACTACTATCTTGGCTTATCTAAGAACAGCGACTACACAAGTAATGTAACGTCTGTGCTGCACTTTAAAATCTCTCTCGACTCTGAAAAGATTAACGCCCCCCAAATGCAAAACTATGCTTTTCCTAAATGATAAGGAAGGAGCACTTCAGAAATTTATTTAAAATCAAAATAAATGTTTGTGCTAGAAGCAGTCCTGCCCAGGCTACAAATAGTATCAGATTGATCCTAAAACCAGTCATGGAGTCATACAGCATGGAAATGGACCCTTCAATCCAGCTCATCCACACTGGCCAAATTCCGAATCTGACCTAATCCCATTTGCCAGCATTTGGCCCATGTCCCTCTAAACCTTTCCTCTTACTGTAAACCTGTAAAAGCAACACACACCGAAGCAGAAGTGGATCTTTATGGTGTAGCATTCCTCATGTATTTTGCACAAGCAGAATACGTAATCAAACCTGTGATGTACCATAAACATTTTAAGGATGCCCAAAACTGCCAGATTATTAGTTAGGAGTGAAACTACTGTACATGTTTTAAATTTATAATGACAAAGAAAGAAAATAAATCAAATTCAACTCGACAGGCCCTTGGAGATGACCAATTAATCTCCCTGTGGAGCTCTTTGTGTATGAGTTCCTTGTAGTAGGCAATGGCCTGTCCAGCTGGAACTCATCACCTCAGCCCTTTGTCACATAGGGGTAGTGTCCCTAGCCATGGATCAAGAGGCCTGGGTTCAAATCCCACCTGCTCCAGATGTGTGGAATAAATCATCCGAACAGATGAATTAGAAAAGTAGCTTTTATAAAAAACCATAGACCCCGGGACTTTCTTGTGGCACAGTGGTAGTGTTCCTACCCTAGACCAGAAAGTCCAGGTTCAAGTCCCACCTGCTTAAGAAGTGTGTAATAATATCTTGGAACAGGTTGATTGGAAACTTAGATTATATAAAGAAAAGTATACCTGGGGCTCTCTTACGCAGCAGTTTTTAGTGTCCCTACTCTGGACCACAACGCCCAAATTCAGGTCGCACTTGTTCCAGAGGTGGGCAAAATATCTTGAACAGGTTAAACAATTCTTTTCTAATTTATGATGTAGATCCTTTAGAGAGAGGTAGACACCCCAGAACATACAAAGCTTTATTTTGGCCCTCCAACTCCATTTTCATTTAGTCCCTCCCTGCTCTTCCTACTTCCCCCTCACATTTGATGGATAGCATTTTCCTTAAAGGGCATTGCATGCACATATTTAATTGGCTACATGGATTATTTACTGCTGGTGGTGAGTTGAAAAAACACAAGAAAACACAACAAGAATCACCTTGCATTTGGTGATAAATTTGGTCGTCCATTGTGTGTGATAACCCTCTGGATAGAAGAGAGAAAAATAGAACAAAATAGCACAAATGCTGCAGTGGTAGTGCTCATGCCTCTTAATCTGGAGACCTGGCTTCAAGACCCATCTTGCTATAGAGGTGTGTAATAACATCTCTGAACAGGGAAAATGACCACATCCCTGAATAACTTTGACAAGCAAACATCTTAAATTTAAAACTGACAGTTGATGAAGCATTAATTGCCATAAAGAAATGCAGACCCAGTTGTGCTTAGCAGCCCTTTGAAATATATTAAAACAAAACAGACCCAGAGGGACCTTATGGTGCAGTGATAGTCTAGGAGAAAGTGCTGGAGGCCAGAGTTGAAAAATGTGGTGCTGGAAAAACACAGCAGGCCAGGCAGCATTCAAGGAGCAGGAGAATCGATGTTTCGGGCATAAGCCCTTCTTCAGGAATCAGGCGCCAGGTTGACCTCCGGGGGGGGGGGGGGGGGGGGGGAGGCATGGGCACCAGTCGGCCGGTAGGTGGACAGTCTTTTGGGTGCAGTGATAGTCTCCCAAGCTCAGAGCCAAGAGGCCTAGGTTCAAGCCTAACTGCTCCAAAGGTGTGTAATAACATCTATGAACAGGTTGATCAAACATGTTTTAAAAAAACAGAGCCAGCCCTTCACTTTTGATGGTTTGCTTGCAATGGGCTCTGCATATTAATGTATAACTGGCTACAATTAGAAATTAAATATCAGTTACAATTGGATGAATTGACTGGTGGTGGTTAATAGCTAAGAAGGTAAAAAAGGTCACAATGAATTGGTGGTGGGAAAACCATTTGGTTCTTTGTAAGACTTTTTCCAGATATAAAAAAGATAAAGCAGACTCAGCCAGGTGTCATTGGAGAGGGAGCACAGAGTGTCCATGAATGCTCTTGTTACCTTCAGAGAGAGGTAGGTACCTCAAGGTATATACAGTGCTTTATTATCCCCCTCTAGTTCCATTTTGATTTAGCCCCTTCCCATTTTCCCTACCGCTCCCTCACTTTTGAAGGTTTGTATTTCCTGGCTTTGCTTGTAAATATCCAATTAGCTATATGGATGATGTACTGGTAGATAGTTAAAAATGAAAAAAACAGTCATGGTGATTTGGTGCTGGGAAAGCCATTTGATCATGTGTAATACCCATTCTGGATGCATATTTTAAAAAAGCAGACCCAGTGATGGTTCTGCAGAACTGTCAGTCCTGAATTCGGACAAGCTTTTGTATGCCACAAGTCATGACTTTATTTTAGTGTTCAGCAATAAATGATTTTTCCTTTTCAGTTGGGCTTCCTGAGTTATTACAATATCCTGCCCAAGAATTTTCTAGTTACCCCTCCCTCTCCCCACCTTCCTCACCCTCATGAGGCTTCTTGCCAATATTTGACTGTTCTTTTTTTCTGTAATAGCTGCAGCACCTACTCACTGTATCTTCAAAATGCACTAATAGAATTTCAGATATTATATAAAATATAACAATACTTCAGAGCTATAATACTGGAAAAATGTGGTTTGTTTAATAATACATCCCAGGATTAGTTTCTTCCCAATGCATACCCTTCAGTTCATATTTAATTAAATTTCATTTGGCTCAGCTCAATTAAATTTACTCGAAAAGAGGACAATGACATTGCAGGAAAATGTTAATCATCCCTCATTCAACTTAGAAACTGACAAAGTGACATTGAAACTGCAATTTTAAATTTAAATAAATACGTTGTTTGTAATTATTACCTTTTGTCTCTTAATTGTCTAAGAAAACCCATTCTGTCGAACTTGCTGCAAATGAAAATGTTGATTGAGGATACCTGAAAGACATTCTGACAAATTCCAGAAGGTTTGTTCAAGTGCCTTGTTAAATATTCACCATAAAAGTTGTAAAAATTATATTAAGAAACCATTTCTCAAGTTTGGAAAAGGGGTCTGAGTGACATTAATAATTTCTCTTATCACACGATTGGCTATCAAACGAACATTTAAATTCCTAAGCATAGGCTCCCTCTTCATTGTTCAGGTATCTATTAAGCTCGTAGAACTATGCTGGATATCCAATAATGATATTCATAAAATAATAGTTATTTGCTACATGAAAAGAGGCCATTTTGATGCCCTTGCCAGTTGCGAAGGACCCATCCAGCCTAATCTCACTTTCTAGTCTTTATTTTGAAACAGGAAATCTAAAAATGGACAAGTATCAAAATATCTTCTTTTACTATTTATAAGCAAGTTGTTCTTGCAATGCTTGATATTTTAATTGCTTTCTTTTCCACCAGTAAACACAACAATGATATTCCTAAATCTCTTCTGTGATCTCATAACTATAGTTGCAATAAATGCCGGCCCAGCCAATGATGCCTATGTCACACAAGTGAATAAAAAATGGAATATGTTTGCAATCAATACATAACCTATGTTACCTTTCTTCTTCACAATTTCCTTCCTGTATATTTACTTTCCTTCAACTGCAGCTGCTACCACTCTCCCTGCAAAACTCTGGTGTGAGATCATACAATAGTTGGAGAGAGAGGCGTATCTGTGCTCAGACTGGTAAATAGCAACCTTTTATTAACTACTTACACTGCAATAGACAGGAGACAACATACTTAGAACCTTACAAACTTGGTGGTTTGTTCTTAAGTGTATCTCAATATCACTAATGATGCATACAATTCCATTTTTACCATATAGAACTTAACCATTTTCCTACAATTCTGTGATAACTGTTTAACTTACTCCTGGAGCCTTAAGCTGCTGTAACAGATTGGATATCATTATAAAAATCAATCAGTCTATGGGAAAGAAAAGTATGCTGTATCCAGACCAGATATCCAAAAGATTACTTTATGGTTTATTCAGTATGGCTTAGAAGAGTTGACTGAACTGGGTGTGCCGATGTCATTTCTGGTGTGTTGATCACTGCTGGATGAATAACCTATTTTCATGTTTATTCAATTTTTTTTTGCCAGTGGCTTGATAGAGGGTCAGTCAGCTCAGTTGGCTGGATAGCTGGTTTGGGACACCAATAACATGGGTTCAATCCTTGTAACAGCTGAGGTTGCCATGAAGGAATCTCCTTTTCAAACTCTCCCTTCACCTGGGGTGTGGTGACCCTCAGGTTAACGTTGCCACCAGTCTCTTTCTTATCAGAGAGCAACCGCATGAACTGCTAAGACTATGGTGACTTTAGCTTTACTGTTTAGTGGTTTGATACATCTGAGTGGCTTGCTATGCCATTTTAAAGGGTAGTCAAGAGTCAACCACATCACTGTGGATCTAAAGTCTCATGTAGGGCGGACCAGGTGATATGGGCAGATTTCCTTCCCTAAAGGGACTGCCGACCATTATACCACTGAATGAAGAACAATAACAAAGAACAATTCAGCACAGGAACAAGCCCTTAGGCCCTCCAAGCCTACACTTACACATTTTGCCCTTCCATACCAAACCTGTCTTCACTTACAGGATCCATATCCCTCTATTCCCTTCCTATTCATGTATTCGTCCAGGTGTTGTTTGAATGCTGCTGTTGTGTCTGTTTCCACCACCTCCTGTGGCAACATGATACAGACACACTCACCACCCTTTATTTGAAAAATACTTGCCTCGCACATCTCTTTTAAACTTCCTCCCTGCACCCTGAACTTGTGTATCCTAGTATTTAACCCCTCCACCCTGATTAAGAAAAAACTCATACTTTCCACTCTATTCATGCCATTCACAATCTTATAAACTTCTGTCAGGTCAACTCTCAACATCCTGCGTTCTAGTGAAAACAAACCCAGTCTATCCAAACTTTCTTCATTGCTATAATCCCCCATACCAGGCAACATCCTGTACCGTCTGCAAACCATCCACGTCCTCTGCTAGTGTGGTGACCAGAACTGTACACAATATTCCAAATGTGGACTAACTAAAGCTCCATAAAGCTGCAGCATAAGTAGTCTTATCCTTATACTCATTGCCTCTTCGAATGAAGGCAAACATGCATTCGACCTTTTTTACTACTTTAGCAACTGTGCTCTCACCTTCAGTGATCTGTGGACTTGCAGACACAGGTCCCTCTACATATCAATACTCCCAAGGATTCTGCCATTTCCACCTGTACCTTACCTTCCAAGTTGCATCACCTCATACTATTAAGGCCTTTAATTGGCTGTGAATTGGCCACTGAAGAGGTACTTTCCACATTGTCTTAATTTTGTGGCCAAAGATAGGTGAGCCTGGGATTGGAGGATTGTGGTAGATGCTCTGCAGGTTACTCTTCAGCAGGAAAAGCTGGAGGATGAAGCCTCTCCAAGGACCACTCCTTCTCCTTAAAGACCACTCCCCAAGGTCTTCTCCACCCAGAGTACTCCCTTCTCACGTGACACTTGATCGAGAGCTGCCCAATATCCCTGGTCACACACATCTCAACTGCAACAGATCCAACACTTGGTTAGATTAGATTAGATTACTTACAGTGTGGAAACAGGCCCTTCGGCCCAACAAGTCCACACCGCCCCACCGAAGCGCAACCCACCCATACCCCTACATTTACCCCTTACCTAACACTACGGGTAATTTAGCATGGCCAATTCACCTGACCTGCACATCTTTGGACTGTGGGAGGAAACCGGAGCACCCGGAGGAAACCCACGCAGACACGGGGAGAACGTGCAAACTCCACACAGTCAGTCGCCTGAGGCGGGAACTGAACCCGGGTAACTGGCGCTGTGAGGCAGCAGTGCTAACCACTGTGCCACCATGCCGCCCACATCCTGCATCTTGGATTTTGACTTACTTGTGATCCCAAACCAATGGCTCTCTGAAGGGGATCATCTGTCTGAGTGAGGGGATGGAAGTCTTCTTCAGCCACTGGATGCTCCTTGGAGTATTAAATAGCTAAGAAGGAATCAATATTTGTGGAGCTAGCTTCCTGGTTGACTCTTCAGGTGGTAGGGAGGAAATCTCCAGAACTTGTTAACTTAATGATCAAGATTGATTGAGGTTATCATTTTAATTGAGATTTATTAATTTGTTGATTTTGAATTTCTTCAGCTGCCAGAGTGAGATTTGAACTCATTATTCTGGGCCTCTAGATTAATACTCCGGTGACATCATCAGAATCCTGGCAAGAGCTAACTTTCACAACATTGGGGCCAGGCAGAACCTCATCACTTAATGACACGTGGTGTTTGTGTACCATGGGTCTACACAAAACTTGATACAGGTGCACACATAGGTGACCATCAGGATTTGGTGTGCTTTGGGTAAATTCTTCCCTCCTTGTCTCCATGTACTCTCCAGAGGAGCAATATTGAAGCAGATCTGTATTGAGAGTGTTTCTAAATTCATTCATAGTATGTGGGCATCACTGGCTAGGGAAACATTTATTACCAATCTTTAATTTCCCAGAGGGTAATTAGGGGTCAACCAAGTTGCTGTGGGTCTGGACCCACATGTGGGCCAGACCAGCAAAGCATGGCATTTACTTTCCCTAAGCGACATTAGTGATCCAGATGGGCTTCTCCCCCAACATGGTCATCATCAGACGCTCCACCTTGTTTTTCATCACCCAAGTGGGATTTGAACCCAGGTCCCAAGAACAATACCTGGGTCTCTAGATTAATTATCGAGCAACTATACCATGGGGCTATCACCTCTGTTTATATGCCTTCCTGCTGATGAATGCTCAGGGTTCCAATACTCTTGTCAGCTTTGGGTTATTATGCTTCATGTTGGATATAAAATGGACATAAAATATAAGAGTATTAGTAAGCGATTTAACCTATTGAGTTAAATCAATTAAAAGAGGTGGTTTGGACATGGTGTAAATTCTGACATTGGTTTGCCACTGGATCAAAAGTTCATTATCATATGTTCCTGCCAATGCTAGCAGCCAAAATGATGCCATTGATGAGCCGTTATATTGCTGTTATTATAGAGTTGTTGTGTAGATTTCTAGTGTCATATTAGAAAGCCAAGAAAATATTAGATGAAGTGAAAATCAGTGCGCATTGAGCTGTTTTGTGCCAAAGTCTTTTTTTTTTCATGGCTGGAAGAAGATAGAGAAAAATCATAATACATGGAGTGTGAAAACTCAGACTGAAGGATGATGTTACTGCAAAATCTCACAAGGATCAGTGATAAGGCCTCAATTATTTGCATTATTTATTGACTAATTAGATAATGACATAGAAAGTCATATATCCAAATTTGCTGATGACACCAAGTTTGGTGGCATTGTTGACAGTGTAGATGACATTAATATGGATAAAGAGTGGAGCTGGACAAAACACAGGAGGTCCAGCAGGCATCAGAGGAGAAGGGGAGTTGACGTTTCAGGTCAGAACCTTTCACCAGGACTGGAGGAGAGGTAAGGGGGCTGCGAAATACATAGAGGAAGGGGGTGGGGCTGGGGGAAAGGTGGATGTGATGGCAGTAGGTAGATGCAGGCAGGAGATTGCTGTGATGAAAGGTTCCAGTCTGAAACATCAACTCCCATTCTCCTCTAATGCTGCTTAAGCTGCTGTGCTTTCTCCAGCTCCACTCTTTATCCAATTTTTAGACTTTCCAGCATCTGCAGTTCTCACTGACCTCAGATAGCATAAAATTACAAAGGTATAATGATAAACTATAAATGGGCAAAACTGTGGCAGATGGAAATGAAAGCAAACGTGAAATTATCCATTTGGGACCAAAATGATAAATCAGGATACTTTCCAATTGGTATGACGCTAAATACAGTGGATCTCCAAAGAGAGAAATCTATTGATCTTTAAAAATGTCCTGAATAGTTCCAGAAAATAATCAAGAAATCTCATGGAATGCTGACCTTCCTATCAAGAGGACTGGAGTTCAAGGATACAGAGGTTACACTGCAGTTCTACAAAACTCTGGTTCAAACACACTTGGAGTGCTGTGAGCAGATCTGGGCACCATACCATAGGATGGATATATTCATCTTGGAGGGAGTACAATGTAGGTTTACAAAAATGATACCTAGATTTCAGGGGCTAAGTGATGAGGAGAGATGACACAAATTAGACTTGTTTGCTCAAGAATTGAGAGGGGCATGGAGGGATCTGATTGTCGTCTTCAAAATAATAACAGGAAAAGCAGAGGATAAATAAACATAAACAATTTCTGCTGTTTAGAAATTCTAGAACTACACGACACAGACTGAGAATCGGGGCCAGATCATTCAGGTGAGATGTTAGGAAGCATTTCTGCACACAAAGGATGGTAGATGCTGAGAACTCTTTTCCACAAATGACAGGGATGCTAGATCATTTGTTAATTTTAAATCTGAGATAGACAATTTTTTTGTCATGAGAAGGTGTTAAGTGACGTGAGAAAGGCAAGCGTATGGAGTTAGGTCACAGATCAGCTAAGATCTCACTGTATGGCAGAACAGGCTTGAAGGGATGAATGACCTACTCCTGCTCCTATGTTCCTGTAAACCCCACGTGCAATCTAGGCTCTGCCGTGACAAAGCTCAGTCGGGGTATTGAGGCAGTAGAGAGCCCAGAGGATAAATATTGTCTCAATTATCCAAGATTGCTTGAAAGGCTGACAGGAAAAGAAAACAGCAACAGCTTAAGAAGCACAAAGACTCAACTATTCCTATTATTCACTTCTATAGAGACTAATAGTTCATTGCTTAGCAAGTCAATACATTCTTTTGTGCCCTGTTGTTGCAGTCAAAGCAGAATCTTAAGCACTGCCTCGAGATAAAAACTGCGACAGACTGAAGCATGAAGACAAAACCAAATAAACAGTGATATTCCAGGAAACATTTTTGCAGTGTCCACCTTTTATTTGGATTTCTCAGCAATGCATAATTGTGTCTTTCCTGTTACAACACAGGGTGAACCGCCCCACTGTTAATTTAAACCTGCAACACAGAAATGGTTTAACCCATGCTGCAATCTGTTAAAATTCAAGAGGCAAAGAACAATCCCAGAAGTCACTATTTAAAGTTAAAATTAATCATTTTTATTAGAAGTCTAACAGAGGATAATTAACTAACAACTACTTACAACTCCTTTCTCCAACTTTTACATTCCCTTCTACAATACTGGTCTGATAAAAAATCCCAATTACAATTTACCAAAAAAAATCACATTGCAAAACCAGTCCTCTGTACTTTGTTCTGTCTTCTTTTCTTTTTAAGGATCCTGTTTCACTGGTGATTGATGGATAAAGGTACCTTTAAGAGAGCTATTCTGTGGGCAGTCTGTATATGTTGTGACTGGCAGGTCTCCCTTGACTGTTCCATTTTTTCCAGTTAACCCCAAAACATGGGATTGTTATATTAGTGTTAATATTGTCAAAATACCAAATTCAAACTTGATTGATCCTTGGTATCTTGGGGTATAATTTAAACTGATTGGTTGAATTTGAATTTATTTTTGTATCCAGGCAACCCAACTGATCTAGCTGTTCAACCAAATGTTACATTTTAAATTTTCCAGTATTCTGTGTGCTTGCTAAGTCCTTCAACTCTCTTAAAGGTGCAGTACATCTCTACACCTTCATAACATTCCAGCCAAGTTTGGGAGATGTGTCTCAGGACAATGGAAATATAATTGTGAACTTCTATGTTTATTGCGAATAAATCTAACTCCAACTCTTTAGCACCAATTTTCTGAGCATAGCACATTTTTCCATGGGTCATTCTCCACCTGAAAATATATTGTAGTTCGCAATTTTTGAGAGTGTTGCAGCAACATCTTGAATATGCTTCATTAACATAAGAAGTGTTGCACTGATACAATACTTCTGAATGTATTTAGCATCATAAGCCTAATGAAGTGAAGCATTCATTACATTTGTAAAGAGTGTACAATATAATTGTGGTCATTATATTTTCATTTCAGCCAGCAAATTAAGATGAATTGCAAAATAAATTTCTGGAGAAACTCAGCAGGTCTGGCAGCATTTGTGGAAAGCAGAATTACTTCAGATGAGTCACTGGACCTGAAACATTAACTCTGCTTCCACTTCACAGACCTGCTAAGTTTCTCTAGCAATTTATACTTTTGTTTCAGTTCTCCAGCATCTGCAGTTCTTTGTTTTTTTTATTTAAAACAAAACTTATCTTCTAGCTGCCAATTATTTGAAGCCAATGAATAAGAAACTTGATGTAAACCCATCGGGCCCTAGGTTATTTACAAAGAGGACAAAAGGCACTGCATGCTACAAAACGACATGTCAGAATTTGTCACTGGTATTTAGGAGTAACATTGCGAAAACAACAGGCCAGCTATTTAGCTGCACTAAGCAAGAGTTCAATCATATACATTGTGACAGTCAGCAGCTGGCACTACTTGTGATTGCAGCTATAGTTTCTGCAATATCTGACAGATTAGCTACTCTCGGCACAGGGCACACACTTGGGGAGCTAAACTGGTCAGCCCCAAATGAGCAGGCCATGCAGATGTGGAAACACTTTGTCTCTTTTGATTGATGGAACATGTCGAATCATTATAAGGTAGAGGTTAAGTCAAGTCTCTAAGGAAGAAAAGAAAGGGACAGGTAAATGACCACAACGGGTCCGGCAGTCTGAAGTGTATTTATTTAAAGTAAGGAGGATAACAGGTAAATCAGATGAGACAGAGCCTGGATTAGTACATGGAACTGCAATGTCATAACTATTATACAATCTTGGTTGAGAGAAGGGCAGGATTGGCTGGTCAACATTCCAGGGTTTAGATGTCTAGATATCTAGGGTCTAGACATAATTGCCACACACACTTACACCCCACTGAACTAATCACACTTCTCTTTAACTACTCACTGTTCTTCATAAGTTCATCTAGTTTTGTTGCAAAACCATTGGGGTGTCATACAATAACTGATCTCTGCTTTATAGAGGCTGAGCAGCAACTGTCAGGAATGTCTCCTTGGACTTTGATACCAGCAGCATATATCAATCTGCTCCAAACTATTACTGACTTCTTTCCTCTAGCAATCTGTGCTCCACAGCTTTCCACCTTAAATCCCGTCAAGCCTGACAGATTCCTTCCCAACATTCACACAAGTACTAATAGACCCATCATTTCCTCCTTTTCCTGCCCCACTGAAATTAGTTCTTCTTATCTTGTGTCTATTTTCTCTTCTCTTGTCCAATCTCTTTCAATCTACATTTGGGAACCTTCCAGCATTTGGAATTCGTTCATCAGTTTCTGGTTTCCTGACTCTGTCTAGCGCCTCTTCATTATGGAAGCCCAATGCCGCTACAATTCCAGCCTACCTGAGAGCTCTCCACTTGAAGAGGAGTCCAACAAATCTCTACCAGCACCACCATCCTCTGCCTGATTCAGATTATTCTGTCCTTGAAAAACTTCTTCTTTAACTTGTCTCTTTTCCCTCAAATAAAAGATGTTTTGATAGTTTCTACAGAGCTCCTCGTGACACCTGTCTTTCTGTGGGGTTTGATGAACATTCCTTGGGTCTGGTCCTCATTGAGCTCATCCAACAACTTCTTGTTCAACAGATTCACAAATGAATCATTTAGATTAGATTCCCTACAGTATGGAAACAGGTCCTTCAGCCCAACAATTCCACACCAACCAGACCCATTCCCCTCTATTTACCCCGGACTAATGCACCTAACACTGTGGGCAATTCAGCATGACCAATTCACCTAACCTGCACATCTTTGGATTGTGGGGGGAAACCGGAGCACCCAGAGGAAACCCACTCAGACATGGGAAGAATGTGCAAACTCCACACAGTCAGTTGCCCAAGGTTGGAATTGAACCTGGGTCGCTGGCGTTGTGAGGCAGCCATGCTAACCACTGAGCCACCGCGCCACCCCAAAATGCAACTTCCCTGACCAGAAATCAAACCGGGGTCGCGGCGGTGAAAGCACCAAATCCTAACCACTGGATCACCAGGGAACTGCAAACCAATGCAGCTTTCAACATTGATATGGAACTGGAAAAAATCATCAACCTTGCTTCCAATTCCCACCTTTTTCTCACCTTGACCCGGTCCATCTCTGACACTGCCCTTCATGACTCCCACAGTTACCTCAAATATACTTGCTCATACTCTTTGGTCCATTCTCACAGTTTCTTCACTTCTGTCACATCAGTTCCAATAAAACACATTGCCGCTGAGGTATCTTTTTTACCCCGGACCAAAAATGATATCCCATTGTGGTTGACTGGGCCCTTATTAATGCCTGATCCATTTTCCACACTTCTGCCCCTTTCACACACTCGGAGAATCACGATGGAGTTCTCATTGTTTTCAACTGCCTCTGTATTCAATGAATCATCCTATGCTATTTCTGGAAGTTTAGCATGATGGCACCAGCAAACATATTTTCCCTCTTTCAACCCCCATCAGCATCTTGAAAGGGCAATTTCCTTCACAATATCCTGGTCAACTTCTCTAATATCCCCAAGACCTCATCTCCCCTTCACATTGAATTTCAGGAAGTCTAACACTTGCCTTTAACCTCCTCCCTCCTCATTGTCCAAAGTCTTAAACAATCTTCCCAAGTGAAGTCGTGATTTTTGGCACTTCTTGCAATCTACACTCCTTCACTTGCTGTTCACAATATGGTCTCCTCTACATTGGTGGGGGGACAAAGCGTCTTTGTAAAATACCTCTGCCCTACACATGAGCAAGATTCTGATTCTCTGGTCGCTTGCCATTTCAATACAACATCTTGATATTAGGCTCACAGTTCCATTCCAGGCCTGTTATAATTTTTGCAAAGAAGCCCAATGGAATTTAATGATACAGCACTACAGTTTCTGGTTAGGAATTTTAAATCCATCTTGACTCAACATTGAGATGGGAGAAAGTGAGGACTGCAGATGCTGGAGATCAGGGTCAAAAGGTGTGGCGCTGGAAAAGCACAGTCGCTCAGGCAGCATCGGAGGAACAGGAGAGTCGATGTTTCGAGCATAAGCTCTTCCTCAGGAATGTGAATGCCAGCATTGAGATGACCAACTGAAGATCATATATCTTTCTCAAATTGGCCAGCACGTTCTGTGATTTTTAATTATAATTTTGCTTAGCTGCCTCATTTTTTTACACTGCTCGAAAATAAAAGAACTCAAAAGCTAGAATTGTTGAGTAATGTGATGTTTAATGCGATTAGTAAGGTTCTGAAGTCTTAATTTAAAGAAATCAATTTTATACAAATTATTCCCATTGATTCTCTCCGAAGAAAGTTTTAGTTTGAAGTGGAGAAGGACTACAAAGCATGTGCTGTTGATGACAGTAACTGTCTGTTGTTTTATAAATGTTTATTTACTTCTGATTATTGATCCCCTAGAGAAATGCCACCCTGTTGCCTGAGCTTTTAACATTTTGCTGATCTCTGTGATTTCTGTAGCTCAGAATAGATGTAGCTGCATAATAGATGTTTTGAGCTGAAATAATTCATTAGTTTATCAGCAAGTGTGATCAAATCATCCAGAGGTGTCCTGAGATTGCAACACGCAATCTGGTTCTACTCCTCAATCCAATCAATCAATTTCAGTCTCAGTGATCAAGGTGTGTGTCCTGAGCCTTTGGTTAGGTTAGAGAAACAGGGCCAGCACTGTGCTGGCAGTCAGCATTCACTGTGCATTATAATGATCTGTATTGCAGCTTTGCTGAATACCACAGCAATTCACTGCTGCCTCTGTTGTTTATCTACTCACATTTGGGGACTGTAAGTCCTGAAGCACCCAACTTGTGCTCAACAAGAGCCCATCAGTTTGCTAGATGTTTGCATAAATGACTATATAATGCAATGCATCCATTCCCATTGTGTGGCTCATGTATGGCATAGAGAACATGGCTTAAAAAAAGGTTAACCAAACATAGTTACCCTTTCTCAAAACCATGTTCGCTCTGCCACACCTGAGCCACACAATGGAGATGGATGTCATACAAGACATCTAAGTGTAAGTATCAATAATTACAGCATTACATTGCATTATATAGTCATCTATGGAAGCATCCAGCAAACTGATGGGCTCTAGTCAACAGCAGATGAGCACAAGTTGGGTGCTTCAGGACTTACAGCCCTAGGGCTCAGATGTTCCAACAACTTACCACATACTGGGTACTCTCAGCCAAACAGTGCATAATGAGTCAAAACTGCAATCAATCCAGGACATGCCTATCTCTGATTGAGTCAACCAGACATGGAGTGCAGGCATGTGACTTGAATTGATCCATGCTCTTAAAAGGCACTTCTGAAAGTCATTAACCTCAGAGAATGGGGTTAGGAATCCCAAAATCAGGTCCAAACCATCATCAATCTCCATCTACAAAGGTTCCCAAATTCCATGAAAATTCATGCCATGGAGTATGCATAGAGTCATAAAGTCATTGAGGTCTACAGCATGGTAACAGGCCCTTCAGCCAAATTTACCCAGGGCGGCATGGTGGCTAAGTGGTTAGCATTGTTGCCTCATAGCACCAGAGTCCTCGGATCAATTCCAGCCTTGGGCAACTGCCTGTGTGGAGTTTGCACATTCTCCCCATGTCTGTGTGGGTTTCCTCCAGGTGCTCCAGTTTCCTCCCATTGTCCAAAGATGTGCAGGTTAGGTGAATTGGCCATGCTAAATTGCCCCTAGTGTTAGGAGCATTAGTCAGAGGGAAATGGGTCTGGGTGGGTTACTATTTGGAGGGTCGGTGTGGACTGCTTGGGCTGAAGGGCCTGTTTCCACACTGTAGGTAATCTAATGTTACCCAAGCCGCCCAGTTTTCACAATTTAAACTAGTCCCATTTGCCTGTATTTGGTCCATATCCCTCCATACTAATCCTACCCATGTACCTGTCTAAATGTTTCTTAAATGACAAAATTGTACTCGCTTCCACTACTTCCTCTGGCAGCCTATTGCAGACACACACCAGCCTCGGTGTGTAAAAGTTGACCACGTTGGCAGGAAGAATCAGAAAGTAGTGCACTACTTAAGAGAAGGGAAATTGACAAACTATGTAATAAAGAAGGATCTGGGAGTCCTGTTACAGATTTCAAAAAAATCAGTAAAACATGTGGAGTAAGAGTTTAGGAACGTAAATCCAGTGTTAAATGGAGTGGAATATATATGGAATGTATATATCATTGAATAAGGCAAAGATAGTCTGTTACTTGACAGACAGGAGAGGCAATGGTATTAAGGAGCAGATTGGAGAGTGGAGTTGAGGTCACGATCGGACCAGTAACAATCTTATTAGGAGGTTCACTGGAACTGAAAGATTTACTCTGCTGCTAATTCATCTGTTCTTTGTAATCATTGCCTTTGGATGTCAGGGGCTGCCTTGGAGAGGAATCTACCCCATGCAGGATCTGTAAACTATGCATCAGCCACAGTTGTGCCTAGACAAAATTAAATATTCATCCAGCTTTCTATCCCTATGGAATTATTCTGTGATATTAGACTGAATTAGGATGGCTTTTACTGGAGGGACTAACACTGATAAATGGCTAGGTTCGAAGTGCAGACCACCTTCACAGTCACTGAATTCTCTTTTGGATAACGTGTAGCAGAGTTTGCTCTGATCGAACCACACTTGGCTCGGCAGAAGCAATCTAGAAATCTCTGAGCCCTCATGAAATTGACAATTTCATAAGCACCCTGTAATCTACTTGTCTTCAGCAACTCTTGAGCTAGGCTGCATCAGTCCACAATCAAGACTTCTAACCATGTGTAAATTATCTGTTATATTTTTTTATGCATGACAGTTACTGTCTTTTTTGCTTACCTAATTACTTTCAACTAACAATATTGTGTTGCCCTTGAGGCACATTTGGCTATCCAATTTCCCAGCTGGTCTTGTGACTATCCATCCATCCGTTTGTCCTCATTTCCTGGTGATGCTGCATCAGTGAAGTCAATTCCCTGAATGGTTTATTGGACCATCTGCCTTGTGTTTAGTTTCCTGCATGTCTGATGTATCATCTCAAAGTTCTGTCACAATGGTAATAAAATATGGACTATTGATTTTGAATTCCATTGTCTGATTTTAATACCTGCAGCTTTTATGGACTGAAACAGTTTCAAAAAAAAACAAAAACATTTTAAACAAAAACCCTTGAACTAAAATGGCCATGGCAAGCATCTGACCACACAAGTTAGGCAAGCATCACGAAACCCGAGTTGAATAAACAGAGCAAATTTGAATTGAAATTAACTTTTTCTCAAAAGTTACTGCTGTGAGGCATGAAAACACATTCACCTCTGATTTTGATCTGGCCACAATTTTTTTTATAGTTTTGCACCATGGATTGAGTTTGAGGAAAAATGGACTTTGCTTTAAACTAAAATGGGCAATAAAAAGCAGTTTGCAAAGCAAATAGAGCAAACAGATGAATATACAGTAAAGTTAGGCAAAGTGAATTTGCATGGGTGTGTGTGTGTGTGTATGTGCTTTTTTGCGTGTGTGGTGTGTGTACATGTATTTGTGTGTGTGTGTATATGCGTGTGTTGTGTGTGTGTGAGGATATGTGTGTTTGTGTGTGTGAGTATACGTGTGTTTGTGTGTGTGTGTGTGGATGGCAACACAGTCTAGATAAAGCCTTTTGATTGGCTTTTCAATTGGTACTAGAGGTTGTAGATCTAGGGAGTACTCAGCATAGCAACAACCCTATGGCTGGTCACTGGCTCTGCAAGGGGGGTGAAACAGAGAGAAGAAAGAAGACTTCAAAAAGTTAACTGCTTCAGTTTTTCTCTCTCTCATTGAGTGCAGCAAGAAGCCAGTTGGCCTAACAAGTCTGCACTAACCCTCTGAAGAACATCACACCTCAGACCCACTCTATCCCTATAGCTCCACATTTACCATGGCTAATCCACCTATCCTACACATCCCTGCTCACCGCTGGGCAGTTTACCATGGCCAATCCACCTAACCTGTAATCTTTGAACTGGGAGAAAGTGAGGACTGCAGATGCTGGAAAAGCACGGCAGGTCAGGCAGCATCCGAGGAGCAGGAGGGTCAATGTTTCGGGCATAAGCCCTTCATCAGGAATCTTTGAACTGTGGGAAGGAACCAGCATGCCCAGCAGAAACCCACGCAAACACAGAGAGAATGTGTAAACTCCACACAGAAAGTTGGAATCCCAATGCTTGAATCAAATCCAGGTCCCTGTCTTTTGAAGATGTCGAAGAGTACTGTACCTTTAAGAGAGTGAAGGACTTGGCAAGCAAACCGAGTGCTGGAGATTTTACAATAAAGCGTCTGGCTCAGAACAGATAACACTGGCTGAGTTGCTATGAGACAAAAACAAATTTGAATTTGGCCAATCAGTTTAAACTATACCCCAAAAATAACAAATTCCAATCAAATTTGAATTTAGTATATTGACAACCTTAAAAGCCAATGACTCATTTGGATGCTTTGGGGGTATAAGAACAGGGAAAATTGAACAGTTGGAAGGAGAACTGCTGAGCCACCAGCATGTAAAGATGCCCAAAAAATAGCTCTCTTAAAGGTACCTTCATCAATCAGTAACCTGTCAAGCAGAATCCCCAAGAAGAAGAAAAGAAGACGAGAATACAGAGAAGAAGTGAAAGCTGCCTGGTTTTGAGATAAGAAGTTTTGTTTTGTAAATCTTAATTGGGGGTTTTGTCAGACTAGTACTGTGGAAAATGAAGGTAAAAGATAGGTTAGAGAGAGGAGTTGTAAGTAGTTGGTGGTTAATCATTCTCTGTTATACTTTAAGATATAAAGTTGTTAATGTTTACTTCAAATAGTTTTTGGACTTTCAAATGTTCACAAATTACTGCACAGGATAAATTGTTTCAGTGTTGCTGGTTTAAATTGTGCTGGAGGATTTACCCTGTTCCATAACAGTTTGGGGGCTAAGGTCTGGGATTTGAATTGGTATAGACAGATTTGAATAGATTTGGGGGTACAAAAAATCCCAGAAGATTTAAACACCTGCAGGTTAGTGTCCTAGATCGTTAAATAAAATGTAGGTGAGACAATTTGTTTAATTTCGGTGACTTGTGATTGATTAAATTAAAAGTCAGAGAAATGGCTCTTAAAATTGCTGAAGGGGTTCTGGGATTTGAAGATGATTCTCAAATTTGCCAAGAAAGTTTAGAAGGAAAGAAAAAGGCCATACATTTAGAGTTAGCAAAGAAGTTAGATTTGGGTTTAACCAAGGACAAAAGCTGAAATTGTAAAGGGATTACTCAAACACTTAGATGTATCAGAGAAACAGACAAGTGCAGTAGAGGGAGAAAAATTTAAATTATAATTGAGGAAAACAGAGTTAGAAGATAAGTAAAGGGAGAGAGAAAGAAAAAGAGAGAGAGAAGAAACAGAGAACGAGAAAGAGAGGGAAAAGAGAGCGAGAAGGCTCTTAGCTGAGCAAGGAGAAAGAGAAGAAAGGTAGGACCAATCAGGGATAGCGGAGGGAACATGTGCGTGGAATCTGAGCAGATAGGGGAAGCCCTAAATGAGTTTTTTGCTTCAGTTTTCACCAAGGAAAGGGAACTTGTTGTAAATGAAAACTTAGAGGAGCTGGGATACAGTCTTGACCAGATCAAGATTGATGAAGTTGATGTGCTAGAAATTTTGGAAAACATTAAGATTGATAAGTCCCCAGGGCCAGACCAGATTTATCCTAGGCTGCTCCGGGAAGTGAGAAAGGAGGGTGCTAAGCCGCTGGCGAGGATCTTTGCCTCCTCACTCTCCACAGAAGTCGTACCGGAGGATTGGAAGGAGGCGAATGTTGTTCCTCTTTTCAAGAAGGGTAATAGGAAAATCCCTGGCAATTACAGACCAGCCAGTCTTACATCTGTGGTCAGTAAAGTTTTGGAAAGAATTCTGAGGGATAGGATTTATGACTATTTGGCAAAGCATAGTGTGATTAAAGGCAGTCAGCATGGCTTTGTGAGGGGCAGGTCATGCCTCACAAATCTTATTGAGTTCTTTGAGGAGGTATCAAGACAGGTCGATAACGGTCGAGCAGTGGATGTGGTGTATGTGGACTTCATCAAGGCATTTGATAAGGTTCCCCATGGTAGGCTCATTTATAAAGTCAGAAAGTATGGGATACGGGGAGATTTGGCTGTCTGGCTTCAGAATTGGCTGGCTGACAGATGGCAGAGAGTGGTTGTAGATGGAAAGTATTCTGCCTGGAGATCAGTGTTGAGTGGGGTCCCGCAGGGCTCTGTTCTTGGACTTCTGCTCTTTGTAGTTTTTATAAATGACTTGGATGAAGAGGTTGAGATGTAGGTCAGTAAATTTGCAGATGACACAAAGATTGGAGGTGTCGTCGATAGTATAGAGGGCTACTGTAGGCTGCAGCACAACATAGACAGGATGCAGAGCTGGGCTGAGAAATGGCAGATGGAGTTCAACCTGGATAAATGTGAAGTGATGCATTTTGGAAGGTCAAACTCAAATGCTGAATATAGGATTAAAGACAAGATTCTTGGCAGTGTGGAGGAACAGAGGGATCTGGGTGTGTTAGTACATAGATCCCTCAAAGTTGCCACCCAAGTGGATTAGGTTGTTAAGAAAGCATATGGTGTTTTGGCTTTCATTAACAGGGGGATTGAGTTTAAGAGCTGCGAGGTTTTGCTGTAGCTCTGCAAGTCCCTGGTGAGACCACACTTGGAATACTGTGTCCCATTCTGGTCGCCCTACTATAGGAAAGATACAGAGGCTGTATCTTTGGAAAGGATGCAAAGAAGGTTTACCAAGATGCTGCCTGGACTGGAGGGATTGCCTTATGAAGAAAGGTTGAATAAGCTCGGACTTTTCTCTCTGGAGAGAAGGAGGAAGAGAGGAGACCTGATCGAGGTGTACAAAATAATGAGAGGAATAGATAGAGTCAATAACCAGAGACTTTTCCCCAGGGCAGGACTGACTGGTTCGAGGAGTCATAGTTTGAAGATATTAGGAGGAAGGTATAAAGGAGACGTCAGAGGTAGGTTCTTTACGCGGAGAGTTGTGAATGAATGGAACGCGTTGTCAGCTGTGGTGGTGGAAGCAGAGTCATTGGGGACATTTAAGAGACTGCTGGACATGCACACGGATAGCAGTGAGTTGAGGGGTGCGTAGGTTAAGTTATTATATTTTACATTAGGATTAAACTTCAGCACAATATCATGGGCCAAAGGACATGTTCTGTGCTTTACTTTTCTATGTTCTATCTATGTTAAAAGGAGAGACAAAAAGAGAGAGAATTTGAACTTTAGAAGTTGCGATTTAGTCAGCAAAGTCAAGTTAGCAGGATGGAGATTAAAAAAGAAGGTAGTGATATATTCAAATATGTCAAAATTCTGCCGCATTTTGATGAGAAAGCCTTCTTGATTTCATTTGAAAAATTGGCAAAGCAGATGGAGTGGTTCAAGAATTTATGGGTATTGCTAGTTTAGACTAAACTGGTAGGCAGAGCTAATAAGGTATTTGCTGCACTGTCAGATGAGGTATCAAGAGATTATGAAAAGGTTATACAGGCTATTTTAAGTGCTTATGAATTGGTACCAGAAGCATATAGACAGCAATTCAGAAACACAAAGAAGGGACCGGGTCAAACACATGTTGAGTTTGAAAGAATTAAAAATAGTCATTTTGATCAATGGATGCATGCTTTGAAAGTAGATAAGACCTTTGAGGCTCTAAGAGAGATTATTCAGCTGGAGGAGTTTAAAAACTCACTTCCAGAGATGGTAAGAATTCACATTGAGGAACAGAAAGTTCAGCAAGTGAGAAGGGCAGCAGAATTAACAGATGAGTACGTGTTGGTGCATAAGGCAAGCCTCTGGCCAGAAATTCATCCTATGAGGAATACAAGTTGAGAGATGGGGAAATCCAACACTATTAAAACCGAGTAGAGAGCACTGATAAAAATTTACCACAGGATAAAAAGGAAGCCCAAGAGGGTGGAAAGGAGGTGAAAGGCCTCAGGTTTTTCCACTGTGATGGTCATTAAAGAAAGGCACTATGAGAAAAGATGTGGTAAAAGAAGCTAAGCCAGTGGCATTAGTGAAGGTAGTGAAGGAGACCCCAGGAAGAGCTGAGGAGTTGCAGGGGAGTGCACAGCCTAGGCAGGGGCTGGGTATGGGGTTAGTACCTGATCTCAACAAAGAATTTGCCTCTGTGGGTAAAGTTCACTCAGACAGAACAGGGAGAGAATGACAACAAGTTATAATTTTCAGAAACACAGGATCTAACCAGTCACTGATAGTAAGGGATGAGCGAACGTGCATCCTTTCTGATCTATTACCCGAGAGTGTGGTAATTTGTGGGATAGATGGACAGAAATTTAGCATTCCCTTATGTAGGATCAACTTGGAGTGCCAACTCAAGAGTGGGGACGTTATAGTGGGAATGATTGACAGAGAGTCAGTTCCAGGAAATCAGTTTGTTCTTGGGAGTAACTTGGTAGGATCCAAGGTGGGAGAGACACCTCTTGTTGTGGACAAATCCAAGGAAGACCTAGAAACTGAGGAGTTAAAACAGAAATATCCTGGTATTTTTCAAACTATGTGGTAACCAGATCCCACTGTCAAAAGTCACAGCACAAAATGAAAAGTAAAGAGAAAGATGAAGGAGTTGAGGTTCAGTTAACCCTGTTTAACGTAATGGTGCAGGAAAAACCTGAACCGGCAGAGGGTCAGACAGACGTGTTTATTCCTGAAAGGCTAAGGGATTAGCAACACCAAGACAAGATGATAAAAGATATATATGTGGATGCATATTCTGGAAAGGAGACAATGAGTATTCTGGAGGGTTATTATCTGAAAGATAGAATCCTAAGATGGAAATGGAGACCACGGCAGGTTAGTGCAGAGGAGAAATGGGCCAAAGTGCACCAGATTGTGTTGCCGGTAGCATACAGACAGGAGGTGTTACAGGTAGCACATGAACTACCTGTAGGAGGTCACCTAGGGTGCCTCAGGTGAAGGTACAAAAACATTTTTACTGGCCTGGAATGCACATTCTGCCATACCTGTCATACATGCCCAATGGTAGGCAAGTCACAGGTGGTAATAAAACCAGCACCTTTGTTGCTAGTTCCCACATTCGAAGAACATTGCACGTGGGTTGCAATTGATTGTGTAGGACCCCTCCTGAGAACTAAAAGTGGGAACCAGTAAGTGTTAACCATAATGGATGTGTCTACCAGATTTCCGGAGGCAATTTCATTACAGAGTATCAAGGCAAAAAGGATAGTAGAGGAGTTAGTAGCTTTTTTCACATGGTATGGGCTACTCAGAGAGACTCAGGCGCATCAAGGGTCAAGTTTTACTGCTAAGCTGTTTAAGGAGGTTATGGATAGCTTAGTTATATAGCACTTTAAATCCAGTGCGTATCATCCTGAATCCCAGGGAGCTTCACAAAGGTGGCATCAGACCTTGAAGACCATGTTGTGAGCATGCTGTCAGGATTACCTGAATGATTGGGATAAAGGTATCCCATTCGTATTGTTTGCCATTAGAGATGCCCCAAACAAACTCAATTCACTCCCTTTGAGTTAGAATTTGTTCATGAAGTGAGAGGCCCTTTTAAATTAATTAAAGTAAAATTGACAGGACCAAAGTCAGAGATCTCACACTTAGATTATATATCGGAGGTGAAGGAGAGATTAAATCGAGCAGGTGAATTAGCTAAACAGCACCGAAAGAGGGCACAGTATAGAATGAAGTAGGTCGCAGATAAAAACTCTGAGACTCGGACGTTTTCCCAAGGGGATGACGTGTTAGCACTGTTACCAGAAATAGGAGATCCCTTCAAAGTTTAGTGGTCCCTATCAAATTGAGAAGTTCAGTCAGGTGAACTATCTAGTAAAGATGCCAGATTGAAAAAATGGTATCGAGTATGTCATGTGAACATGATGAAACCGTATTACACCAGAGAGAAAGTAATGGAAAAACAAGTGTTAGTTACTGCCCCGCAGAGTGTGGAATCAAATCCAGATAATCTGGATTTTGGTGCGCCTCAAAATAGATTAAAAAATAAAGAAGTCCTTGAAGAGTGGGATAGATTAGTAAGCTACCTGTCTCAGGAGCAGAGAACGCAATTGAAAGATTTGTTACCAGAATATAAGGACATATGTAAGAATCTGATGGGGAGGACTAATGCTATTGTACATGAAGTAGATGAAGGGAATACTGCTCCAATAAAACAATACCCCTATTGGCTTAATCCCTTCAAGGCCAGATAGTCCAGATGGAAATGGATATGCTCGACAAGGACATCATCGAACTAAGCCAGAGGGAGCGGAGTTTGCCGATCGTCTTAGTTTTCAAGTCAGACGGGACTCAATAATTCTGTGTGGATTATCAGAAGGTCAACGCCATTATAAAATCAGACTCATATCCAATTCCTAGATTGGTGGACTCTATCGGGAGAGTCGGACAAGCCAATTACATCACCAAGTTAGACTTAATGCATGGTTACTGGCAGGTACTTTTCAAAGTTTGTGAGAAGATTTGTAGCTCGGGTGCTCGTTGTTGTGGTTCTGTTCGCCGAGCTGGGAATTTGTGTTGCAGATGTTTTGTCCCCTGTCTAGGTGACATCCTCAGTGCTCAGGAGCCTCCTGTGAAGCGCTTCTGCGATGTTTCCTCCGGCATTTATAGTGGTTTGTCTCTGCCGCTTCCGGTTGTCAGTTCCAGCTGTCCATTGCAGTGGTCGGTATATTGGGTCCAGGTCGATGTGCTTATTGATTGATTCTGTGGATGAGTGCCATGCCTCTAGGAATTCCCTGGCTGTTCTCTGTTCCCTGAAGAAGGGCTTATGCCCGAAACGTCGATTCTCCTGTTCCCTGGATGCTGCCTGACCTGCTGCGCTTTTCCAGCAACACATTTCCAGCTCTGATCTCCAGCATCTGCAGACCTCACTTTCTCCTTATGTGTTCAAAGAATAGAAAGAAAAATGAAGCCATCTTTTCATCATGATGGATCATTTTCTTCTTAAGGGGAGAGGTGTTATGAAGGTTTAGAAGTGTACTGTACCTTTAAGAGAGTGAAGGACTTGGCAAGCACACCGAGTGCTGGAGATTTTACAATATAACATTTGGGCCAGTACAGATAGCACTGGCTGAGTTGTTATGAGAAAAAGAAATTCAAATACAGCCAATCAGTTTAAATTATACCCTGAAAATAACAAATTCCAATCAAATTTGAATTTAGTATATTGACAATCCTAAAAGCCAATGACATAATCCAATGCTTTGGGGGTATAAGACCAGGGAGAACTTAACAGTTGGGATGAGAACTGCTGAGCCACCAGCATGTAAAGATGCCCAAAAAATAGCTCTCTTAAAGGTACCTTCATCAATCAGTAACCTGTGAAACAGAATCCCCAAGAAGAAGAAAAGAAGACGAGAATACAGAGAAGAAGTGAAAGCTGCCTGGTTTTGAGATAAGAAGTTTTGTTTTGTAAATTTTAATCGGGAATTTTATCAGACTTGTATTGTAGAAGGGGAAGGTAAAAGACAGGTTAGAGGAATGAGTTGTAAATAATTGTTAGTTACTCATTCTCTGTTATAGTTTAAGAAATAACATTGTTAACTTTTACTTCAAATAGTTCTTTAGACTCTATAATTTTCACAGATTACTGCACAGGATAAATATTTTCAGTGTTGCTGGTTTAAGTGAAGCAGGAGTGTTTACCCTCGTGTCATAACACTCTGGCATTGTGAGGCAGCAGTGTTAACCACTGTGGTGCCATGTCACCCTTTCTCTGTAAAATTGAATGAGTGGGAATAATTAAATTCAGAAAGGCTGAAAGTAATAGTTTTAAAGCCCAAAGACAATCAGAAAAATCTGAAATCCAACCAAGCAACCCTCAACCAAAGACCGATCATCGCTGTGCAGACATTTTCGAGGCATCGCTGAAGAAAGGAAAAAGATTGTGGAATCAATCCTTCACAAAAAAATTGTGATTTTGGATTGGTGATAGAGAAGTGTTACGTTAAGTGTTGTTTTTCTTCCTTTCCCTCATAACATTCGTGTTTTTTTCTGTTTATCTTTCTTTAAATATATGTCTGCCTGTGGGAATTTTAAAAAGGGTAAAGCTTAAGTTACATAAATTAGTATTCAGTTCTTTTATTTTCTTGTTTGAATTAAGAGTGTTGCGGTAATTTATATTGTTAGTGAAGAAATCTGGTGTGGCTTGCATTTATCCCAAGTTGCAGTCAGAGGCAAATTGTAATTCATATAGTTTCATTAAATCTTACCATTTGTCATTCATCTGAAATAAGTAGGTGTTGATTTCCAGTGCACTATCTCTGTGGGTTGTGACACATTATGGGAATGTTCACATATTGGCGGTGGAAGTTCTCTCAGAATTAGTAAACATAAAAAATGTAACTTCGACTGAAAGAATTCGCGAAACAGGTTTACACTTCCAGGAGTTGTTTGTGCAAAGCAGATGAAGCCTTGACTGCAGAACTGGAATTAGCTGAAGAAAGTGTTCACTTTGTCTTTCATGGAGGAAACTGCTGTCAGTACTGATTGAACAGCAACATCAGGACTTTGAGAAATTAAAAAGGATATCTGCAATATACACCTCTGCTGACAATTTAAGACACCAACTAAGCAAAATTGGTCTCATGTTAAAAACGTACACCTCAACAACACCCTAAGGACTTCATATTGTATGTAACTTGCATCTTGCTTCTGTACTGTTCACCATCCTTTTTAACGTTGTTGCTGCTTTTGTGTTTGCTTGATGTCAAGTCTTTGTTGAGCTGAATCTTACAGGCTTTATTGAAGGTCATTCTCCCCCTAGACAGAGGCAGGTTTAAGGATGATGGCAGTGGGTGACACAGTTGTTGGTTTTGGTGAAAGTGGGGAGCTCTCCCAAACACATGATAAGACAGCACAGATGGGAATGCAGGAATAGTGGTATCAAGGATTGGACTGGGTGACTCTGCCTGGCAACTGATGTTGCAGGCAACATTGAGGGTGGTAAAGCATAAGCCTTGATAAAAGATAGTTGCAGGACAGTGGTACTTGGGCTGGCAGAGTAGAGAAGGTCATTACTATACATTCCTCTAGACAGTTGAGACTGTGTTGACCAAAGTGACACCCTCGCTGGCATGTTCTAATGTTACGGCCCACTTTGCTGGTTCTGGAGTATGGCAATTGTCCCGGCTCTGCAGCAGGCTGTCCACCAGGGCCTCAAGGTCCCCACCAGGAAAGTGGGACATTCATTTTCCCTTCTTGGTTCTATCCAGGGCAAATGCCAGGTATGGGCACAAGGTGGTTTTGGACTGATAGTACTTGTCCATGCACACAATGGGCTTTTAAGGATGGCATCAGTATCCCAGGGATGCCAGGTCATTCCAGGATATCCCGGCAATGGCGAGTTGTTCCAGACATGTCAAGTGTCAAAATGAGGCTAAAATCAAATGAAAATGGTGTCATAGGAGTGAGGTATGTTGTTAGTGAGGCAATTTGGTAAGATGCAGCAAGAAATCTCACAAGGCCTCATAGACAGAAACCTTTCATGAAATTCAATGTGATGGACAGCCAATAAACATTGCCTTCCACCTATTATCTTTCTCAGGGTTAACAGGTAGCTATCAAACTTTCTTTCACTCCAGAAAGCCTTTTAATTGGCACCTAATTGATTCTGGTGAAAACAGTCAAATGCATTTTCAATGCACAGAAATATCGCCTCCTGCCAAAACAAATATAAATACTTACTGCAACTAACAGGGAGGTTGAATAGTGGAAGGTTGATTCACTCTTCTTCACTGGTCATAACAGTTCTCAATATTATGGCATTCCAAGTAGTCCACTTTGTGTGAAACCAGAACCAAAATTGCTGGAGAAACTCATCAGGTCTGGCAGCATCTGTAGAGAGAAAACAGAGTTAACATTTTGAGCCCAGTTCTGAAGCAGAGTCACAGGACTCAAAACCATAACTCTGTTCTCTCTCTCTATCTCTCTCTTTCTCACTCTCTCCCCACGGATACTGCCAGTCCTGGTGAGTTTCTTCAGAAATTTCTGTTTTTGTTTCAGATTTCCAGCATCCACAGTTCTAGGTTTTATTTTGTCAATCTCTGTGTCAGTTTGCCAGTGATTTAGATAACATTCTTCCGATTTTGACAAGATCACACTTGTTGATACAAATTTAAATACTTCAAATCTCTGGCTGTCTAAGTATAAAATCTGAATCTGATTGTTCATGTTACAGTTTATTACAAAGATTTATGCTCATTATAGCTTCTTTATTGTAGAATTTCTATAGATTAGTTGTGGATATTACAGGGCAAACCAACATTACAAACATTGTATAAACAGTTTCCCCAACTCAGAATATTTCTTTGCCAATCAATAATGTCACAGGAGGTATATTGTTAATTAAACGTTTTGGTAACTGTGGTGAGCATCTTAATCAATTCAATATTGCCTTACAGATGGACAACAAGAGCCATGACTGTGATTTGTGTGATTGTGCCAGTTTCGAGCTGTACCATCATGCTAAGGGAACACTATGGGCTAGTTACCAGATGCCAGTTCATTCAGCTTCCCTTTGATGGTAAGATTTAGTGCTCACGTCAAGGAACAGCTAAAGCAAAAAGTAAAATTGATGCCAGAACTTATTTGAAACTGAAAGCGCTCCAGAAATTTTAATCTGTCTTGACTGCCACATGTACCAGCTGCTGTGCTTTGCAGTTTACAGCAGTGGAAGATTACAACTGGTGCATCCAATAATTGGTTAGAAGTATGAAAGAACTTGTTAATTGTTAAGCATTATTGGCAGCTATCTTAGTTAATTACAGTTTGAGTGATTTCAAATGTTCTAAGAATGAGAGATGATCATAGAAATTGGAGATAAATATTTACTGTAATCAAAATGTAGATAAAATCTCCTTGAAAGCTTAAATATACTGGTGGCTTACACTTCCAAAAATATTCTAGTTACTGCAATTATAGATAATTATCATTATAATAACTGTTTAGAACTAGAGGAGATTGGTGCTTTAATCTTTTATTTAAGAATATAATCCATCATCAATCATAAATAAAATAAAATTTGGTTATTGCTTGAAAGAGATTTTAAAAACTTAGAAAATATATCTCTATTGAAGATGGATTTGCATTGGTTCGGAGCTTGACCTGCTATATTTGAGAACGTGATTTGAATATTGAAAATTCAGAATGTTTATTAGGTGACTGGGCTGAAGCTTATTTTAACTTTGGAATAGATTTATTGGTAAGAAACTAAATACCATTCTGAGTTTTTTTTAGAGGAAATAGTTTAGTAGACAATCTGGAAATGAAAGGAGGAATTTGTAACTTCAGGGTCTCAGCACGAGTGTAACTGAGACATGCAAACATTCATTTCCATTGGCTCCATCTTCAAATGATATCCATTCCCAAGACATTTGCCTTGCCATTTTCTACCTACCAACACTTTAGGTTAGATTAGATTAGATTAGATTACTTAGATTAGATTAGATTACTTACAGTGTGGAAACAGGCCCTTCGGCCCAACAAGTCCACACCGCCCCGCCAAAGCACAACCCACCCATACCCCTACATTTACCCCTTACCTAACACTACGGGCAATTTAGCATGGCCAATTCACCTGACCTGCACATCTTTGGACTGTGGGAGGAAACCAGAGCACCCGGAGGAAACCCACGCAGACACGGGAAGAACATGCAAACTCCACACAGTCAGTCGCCTGAGGCGGGAATTGAACCCGGGTCTCTGGCACTGTGAGGCAGCAGTGCTAACCACTGTGCCACCGTGCCGCCCACAATTCCCAGTTTGTGGACTCTTCTGAACTAAATGCGAGTACATGTTGTCAAATTCTTTACCTGATGCTGACCACAAGGATTTGAGGACAAGAAACGTTAGGAACAATTAGTTTAAATAGTCTATACTTACTTTGCAAAAAAAATGGGCAAGATCTTCAGATGACAACAGTGGTGAATGTTCAGATGTTCATTACTATTACATGCTGGGAACTACTAACCCTATCAATGCGAGGGAATTGCCCAAGAAATGTAAATTCTCAATAGGCAGAATTAAGCTGTCTGTGTCCTTCTGTGAATACCTACAACATTCCACACATGTAATATTTTGTAAATTCCACTTTGGAACTACAACCAGTCTGACTCAAGATTGGGATACAGACAGATTCTGACCTCACACCTTTAATGCATTGTCTGAGCTGAGATGTCAACTGTTGTTATAAAATCTTAAGTTATCTCAAAAAAGTGACTTAAAAGAAGTTCTGGTATTTACATATTAATGAATAGAAACCTGCATCCCATTCTAAAAGATGAAAGACTTAACAATTCAGGTTTGTTCAATAGATCATTTCAGTTGCATGACACTGTAATCTTTTGCTATAAATTCTCTTTATTATGATCTTGTACTCCACAACCACCTGATGTAGGAGCAGTGCTCAGAAAGCTAGTGCTTCCAAATAAACCTGTTGAACCATAACCTGGTGTTATGTGATGTTTAATTTTACAATATTGTCCTTCTTTTTTGCTACTTGCGCTTGAGGCCCTATACTGCAAAATGATTTATCCTATCAATCTCTGGCCGCAGTATCAGGCATTGTACAGTGATTCTCAACAGAAGCTTTGTTGGGAAGGTATTCTAAACACCCTCCAATAATACCCCTGATTATGCTCAACACCCTCACTCCCCAACAATTTTCCTCCCTCTCCAAATTCCTCATACATTAAAATAAAGAAAATCACTTTGGATGTTGAAGGCCTGAAATGGAAATAATAAATGCTGGAGAAACTCAGCAGGCCCAGCATCATCTGTAAAAAGAGAAACAATGTTTTTGTTTCAAGTCCAGTATGACTCACCTTGGGAACTGAAGGGGGCTAGGGAAGTGATAGTTTTCATGCTAAAAAGGGGGAAAAGAAGGAAATGAAAGAGATTATAGGTGTGCCAGTCCAGAGCAGAAGGCAAGGGGAGTACTAGTTGTAGTAAATGAAAGATATAATGAACAGTAGGTGCCAATGGTAGTTATTCATAGCAGATAATAGGTCACTCTTCTGACAGTAAACTCTGGGAAGAAAGAAAAAGGAGTGGGATATAATAACAATGGAGGTCAGAGATCACAGTCTGGAGTTTTTAAACTTATTGCTGAGTTCTGCAGGATGTAAAGGGACTGAGCAGGAAATGAGGTGTCGTCCCTCTAGCTTAGAATTGGGCTCCTCCTGACAGTAGGAGAAAGTGAGGTCTGCAGATGCTGGAGATCAAAGTTGAAACTTTATTGCTGGAACAGCACAGCAGGTCAGGCAGCATCCAGGGAACAGGAACATCATTCCTGAAGAAGGGCCTGTGCCCGAAACGTCGAATCTCCTGTTCCCTGGATGCTGCCTGACCTGCTGTGCTGTTCCAGCAATAAAGTTTCAACTCCTCCTGACAGTAATCAACCTGAGCTGCAATGACCCTGACAATGCTCACCCACTCAGACACTGCTAATGATGCTCACCCCCTCAGACACTGCCAATGATGCTCACCCGCTCACCCACTCAGACACTGCCAAAGATGCTCACCCACTCAGACTACGTCCACTTTAGCCACCCTTTTCCGTTCTACATATTCATAAAAAAACTTTTCCTACCTGTTTTTATATTCTGTGCTAGTTTACATTCATAATCTAACTTTCCTTTCTTTATTGTTTGCTCTGTGGTTCTTTGTTGCTCTTTAAAATTTTCCCAACCTTCCTGTTTCCCAATAATTTTGGCTACTTTGTAAGCCTGAGCTTTAAACTGGATGCCTTCCTTTATTTCCTTGATTATCCAAGGCTGGCTCTTCCGATCCATGCTATCATGTTTTTGACCAGAATATACTTTCCTTTAGCACTGTGAAAAATCTCTTTGAAAGTCCTCTACTGTTCCACCATATAACTTGTGTTCCCAGTCTAATTTAGCCAATTCCTTCTTCATCCCATTATAGTCTCCCTTGTTTAAGCATAACAGCTGGTTTTTAGATTAGATTAGATCCCCCACAGTGTAGAAACAGGCCCTTCGGCCCAACCAGTCCACACCAACCCTCCGAAGAGTAACCCACCCAGACCCATTTCCCTCTGACTAATACACCTAACACTATGGTGCAATTTAGCATGGCCAATTCACTTGACCTGCACATCTTTGGACTATGGGAGGAAACTGGAGCACCCAGAGGAAACCCACACAGACACAGGGAGAATGTGCAAACTCAACACAGACAGTCGCCTCAGGCTGGAATTGAACCTGGGACCCTGGTGCTGTGAGGCAGCAGTGCTAACCACTGAGCCACCGTGCCGCCCCACTGTGCCGCATTGGGTCATACTGAAATGGCCGAGACCTTGAATGATTATTTTGTGTCAGTCTCCACAGTGGATGATGTGTCTAACGTGCCAAAGAATGATGTTAAGGATACGATGGGAGGTGAAGACCTCAATTCAATTGTTTTAGATGATACTGCTTCAGTAGGGGGACAAGGGTGTGTCAGTCCTCATCGGCCAGTGCCAGAATTCTTTCCTCATGATGTGTGAGGAGATGGATGTCAGACAGCCCACCATCATTGTTGGCCCTTTCTGCCCAATGTTGTGCTGTTTTCTCCTGTAATGAGAGAAAGGAAGAGATTGAGGGAGATGAAAGTGGGTGGCCTAGCAATTTGAGCTGGTGCAGGTGGGGAAAAGGTGGTGATGTGTCCCAGGCGACGGTGTAGGTAATGCAGAGGCTGTATAGGGTTAGTGGGAATCGGAGGGGTTACGGGGAATGGGGGTGGGGGTAAGACCAAATGAAGACAGATTCTGCATGAAGTTGTGAGAAGAGTAAAGCATTAGCCTTGGTGTAAGGGATAGGCAGTAATATCAATAGAGTGAGTATGAGGTAGCAAAGAAAAGATGATGGCCCTTACCCTGGAGGAACAAAAGGTCACTGACCTTCTTCATACACTGCTGGGCTTTTTGCAGGGTGGTGGAGATGGCACTGACTGGATGGCAACCTCAATCCTGGCTAACAGGATCTAATGCCATGGCTTCTTCTGCCGGGACCTTGGAGGGAAAGGACGCTCGTCCTCCATACTCCCTCCATCACCATGGCTTCAAGGCCTCTAATAGCACGTTGCAGAACCAATTACCCCTTATCATCCACGGCCTCTCAGAGCGTGTGCAGCCACACAAGACAGCTTTGGATCACCTGCGCTTGTCCGGTTGTGCAACAGCTTTTCAAAGATGATGCCATCTCCATGAATACCAAGGTATTCCAGGATATCAGCGCAGGGACAAGTACGTCCAACCACAGCAAATAGGGAGAATTAGACGAGAATGTCTCTGTCAGAGTGGGGTGGGTAGTTAAGGAGGCAGACGTGGGTACTACAGATGCTGGAGATTAGAGTCAAGATCATAGTGGTGCTGGAAATGCACAGCAGGTCAGGTAGCATCCGAGGAGCAGGAAAAATTGACATTTCGGGCAAAAGACCTTCATCAGGAATCAATGAAGGGCTTTTGCCCGAAACTTCGATTTTCTCTGCTCCTGGGATGCTGCCTGACCTGCTGTGTTTTTCCAGCACCACTCTAATCCTGGGTAATTAAGGAGCCGTGGTTAAGAGAAGACTGCAAAACACTTCACTCAGTCTCGAGGAGAGAAACTTTCCATAAAATCCAACAAAAACGTCACTTAACCAAAGTCTTGTAAGGTTCAACCCTTCAGAGTTTTGCAGATTTGAATCATTTCCTTCTTCCAGAAACATCGCTGCTGGCCTTTCCAAAACCTGACAGCAAGAAATTGTAACATGTTCTACTCCTACAGTCATTGGGTGATTAAGTGTCAAAGCCTCAATCCAATGCGAATCTGCAATGAAACACCATCTGGCACCTTTCTGCAACTCGGACCAAGATGGAGAAGACACACCTCGTGCATTTAATTGGGAATGTTTTCATTAATTTTCTATGTAGTTGTGATATTTAATTAGTCATGTAATGGGATTTATTACATATATTAATAAATCCTATTATAATGTTAATGTGGTGCAGTGTGCTTTATGTGAATATTATGGTAGATATCTTTTTAAAACTATATGCAATATTTCAGTCAAACCTATGTTTGGTGGCATTTTCATTTTTAAATACAATGAAGAGGTCATTGGGCACTTCTCATGTTTTTGTTTCAATAAATTATTCTGAACACAACAGCATGCCTTACTTATTCAAAACACACACTGATTCATCTTCATTGACTCACACTTGGGTGGCACAATGGCTCAGTGGTTAGCACTGCTGCCTCAGGGACCCAGGTTCAATTCCTGTTTCGGTTGACTGACTGTGGAGTTTGCACATTCTCCCCATGTCTGTGTGGGTTTCCTCCCACAAGCCATAGGTGTGCAGATTAGGTGAATTGGTCATGCCCATAGTCAGAGGTGAATATGAGGAGTGGGTCTGGGTGGGTTACTCTTTGGAGGTTTGGTTTGAGCTGAAGGGCCTGTTTCCATACTGTGGGGAATCTAATCTAATCACACTGCTCCCAGGTAGAGGTAGTTCAAGATATACAAACATCTGACTTATATCACTTATATTTATGAACAAGATGTCATCCAGGATGTATTAATATCAATTTTAAAGATCCAACATGTGAGGATTTTGTGTACTTATGAATGGCTATGTTAAATTGTACTTTATTGTGTTCCAATGCTACATTTTGACTTAAGACCGCACTCAAGAATGGAATCAGTTCATAAAGTCATAGAGTCAGAGAATCATACAGACATACAGCATAGAAACAGACCCTTCAGTCCAACTAGTCCATACCAATCATGTTCCCAAATCAAACTAGCCGCACTTGCCTGCATTTGGCCCATATCCCTCCAAATCTTTGCCACACATGGACTTATCCAAATATCTTTTATTGCAACTTTACCTGCATTCAGCACTTCTTCTCGCAGTTCATTCCACATACAAGCCCTTCTCCATATAAAAAGTTGCTCCGTGTGTCCATTTTAAATCTTTCTCCTCTCATCTTAAAATATACGCTCTAGTTTTGAACTCCTAGGAAAAAGACCCTTGCTATTCACACTATCTGTGTCTCTCATGATTTGATAAACCTCTATAAGAGCACCCCTCAACTTCCTATGCTTCAGTGAAAAGGTGCCAGCCTATCCAGCCCATATTTAAAATTCAAACTTTTCATTCCCAACCCATCCTGATAAATCCTTTCTGAACCCTCTCCAAAATAACAAGGCGACCAGAACTGTATACAGTACTCCAGAAGAGGTCTTCCCACCATCCTACACAACATCAACATGACATTCCAACTCCTATACTCAAAGGTCTAAGCAATGAAGGCAAGTGTGTTAAATGCCTTCTTAACCACCCTGTCCACATGTGACACAAATTTCAAAGAATGAAGTACCTGACTCCCTAGGTCTCTCTATCAGATTAGATTAGATTACATTACAGTGTGGAAACAGGCCCTTTCAGCCCAACAAATCTACACCGACCCGCCGAAGCGCAACCCACCCATACCCCTACATTTACCCCTTTTACCTAACACTATGGGCAATTTAGCATGGCCAATTCACCTGACCTGCACATCTTTGGACTGTGGGAGGAAACCGGAGCACCCGGAGGAAACCCACGCAGACACGGGGAGAACGTGCAAACTCCACACAGTCAGTCGCCTGAGGTGGGAATTGAACCCGGGTCTCTGGCGCTGTGAGGCAGCAGTGCTAACCACTGTGCCACCGTGCCGCCCACATTGTACAACACTACCCAGGGCTCTACTATTAATTGTACAAGTCCTGCCCTTGTTTGTTTTACCAACATCCAATATCTCATTTTTATGCAAATTAAAATCTATCTGTCACTCCTCAGTCCATTGACCCCAATTGATCAAGATCTCTTTGTAATCTTAGATAACCTTCTTCACTGCCCATTATGTCACCAATTTTGGTGTCATCTGCAAACTTATCAGCCATATCTCCTAAATTCTCATCCAAATTGTTTATATAAATGACAAACAAAAGTGAACCCAACACTGATCCCTGTGGAACATTCCTGGTCACAGTCCTCCAGAACTAAAAACAGCTTTCCCCTTTGTCTCCTACTGTCAAGCCAATTTTTTTATCCAATTGGTAAACTCTCTCTGAATCCCTTGTGATCTAACTTTATTAATTAGTCTATTATGTGGAACTTTGTCAAAGGCTTTACCACGGTCCACATAAACAATCTCTACTCTCTGCCCCAAAGGGTTAGTGAATATACTGTGAGAACTTCGTTGGAATGTAGAATGATGCTTATTCCATCAGCAGGATGTCTCGGAAGTCCTACAAGAATGATACTGATTTTCTCTTGTGAGCACCCAGATTGTCTCCTTGTGGAGGCTAAGGAACTAGATGTCAGGCACTCCCCCATTTTTCTGAAAATGTTTTTGTCCTATCGTGGGTTATCTTCTCCTGGAATGAAAGAACGGAATCAACTGAATGATCTGAAATTTGGGCATAGAGAAACTATGATCAGGAGTGGGCCATTCGGTGCATATGTCAAAAAGTGTGGCGCTGGAAAAGCACAGATGGCATCCGAGAAGCAGCAGACTCGACTTTTTGAGCATAAGTTCTTCATCAGGAAGCTCTTCATCACATTCCTGAGGAAGAGCCTATGCTCGAAACATCGACTTTCCTGCTCTTCGGATGCTGCCTGACCGGCTGTGCTTTTCCAGCAGCGCACTTTTTGACTCTGATCTCCAGCATCTGCAGTCCTCACTTTCTCCCATTCAGCGCATTAAGGTGAGTTTGGGATGATGCAGCAAGAAATCTCATGAGACCTCCACGGAAGAAACCCATCATGAAACTTGATGAAATTTACACTTAGCTAGAACTTCATAACATTCAGCGCATGGGCTGGGTTCTGTGCTCATTACACACATTGAACTGACAGACTGAACAAATTGCACTGACACCACTGCCCAGACAGAATGACTGAAGACAAAGCGAGTGCCTTACCAGAAAGTCTCATATCTTGAGGTCACACAACTGTCTTAAAGGCACACCGTCTGTTTGATCTACAATAACACAACACAGCTTTTGTTTGCAATTGCTGGTGGCAAACTTTTTCTTTAACTAGCCTTTCCTAAATGAGCAAAACAAGATTTCATTTAAACTTGAGGCAATTTAACATTGCAAACATGTAACTAGGCTTCTTCTTTAATTAGCACAAATAAACTGAATTAAGTCAAATCTATACCACACTTAAAGCTCATTTTTATAACCAAGAGCTTACTGTAATTCCTAATTCAAATGTACAACTGACAGATTTGGTTCAATAGTTGTGTGGTTTAAAGTTCAGTGTCTGATTACTGCTCTGAATATTTTAATATGAGATTAAACCATGCTATTTACCAAATACCTAATTTGAAAAATAAGAGTTGTATTTTTAACTAGCTTAGTGGAAACTGCACTTGACATTAAACTTGCTACTTGGAGTTGGATAATAGAAGAGGTAAGAGCTTACTGAGTGACCTCAAGTGTAACAATCACTTAAATGACCTAATTTAATGCCATGTATGTGTCTAAATATAGATAAGAATGATGATTTTATCTTAAGAGTGCAATGGGCAAAACTCTTCACAACATTTTTCCTCCCTCCTTGCTCTATTGGAACCTGACAGTGCCAATTTTGTGGCTAATTTGTCTTTACAAATATTACATCCTGTCCATCACAAAACTATTTGACAATCTGAAGTTAACCCCCTATACTGTCAGTAAATTTAAATCACTTCAAGTTTGCAGTTCTGTTTTTAAATGTATAGAAATTTAACTGCATGGAAGCTTTTCACTGTCGATTTTAGCAATGGATCAAATTACTTCAATCTAGCTTGGGTGAAGTAACTCCACAAAGGCCGGTATCCCATCACCAAGTCACCGATTATTTATACATGTATAGTACATGGCACTCATCCAGTTAGCCCAGAGCCGGCTCCTAGAAAGAACAGAACCCCTCACACTGCTATTTATATCTGTCAGCCAGGACTCCCTGATTGGATCAGGTTAACAGACCCAATCAAGGAATTCATATCCTGTGAGATCACCTGGCTGACCTTGTTCCAATTACTACAATGAGCATTAGCAGTGATGTTGAATTTCACAGCTCAATAATGGCATGTCCTGAAGAAGGGCCACTTGATTCAAAATGTTAACTCCACTTTCTCTGTAGTGATGCTGCCAGAACTGTGGAGTTTCTCCAGCGATTTCTGTTTTTGCTTTAGATATCCAGCACCTACAGTTCTATATTTTAGTTATTGATGGCATGTTTTGGATGAAAATTATTAAGTCAGCTGAAATGGAAGACACATCAACAATGTGGAGCAAAGAATTAGATTATGAATTCTTGAGACCTATCTTCTTCTTCTAGATGTGCAACCACTCTTGTAATAAATGGATTATTGTAATGTACAACTCAGCGGTTCTTGGAGTTGAAGGAAATATGACTATGGATGACTAATATTGAATGCATTTTGTTGAATAGTGAACTTTTCAGGTGTGGTTCCAATGCAAAGTCTTAAAATACTCATAGATTTCTCAATGTGCTATTTTTAAACATGTGTAATTTTATTTTAAGTAGCCTCACACTTGCTTAAAAGAAGTGAATGGGGAATTCAGTATAAAGATCTACATTTTTATTTCTGGTTGATGGGTGGCTACGTACAGAGAGAAACTGCGATGATTATCATAAACAATAACCTCCCACAGCCCAAGTTACATGGACAAATCCTACGCTAAGGAAAACCAGCATGGATTTTCTAAGAATTTTGTATAGGCTGTCCTTAGATCACAAACATGAAGAGCAAAGGAGAAACTATGGAGAGAATAGTTTCCCTTAAAGATCAACAAGGTTGTCTATGTGTTCAACCTTAGGAGATAGATAGATACTAAATGAATACTTTGTGCCAGTTTTTACTCTGGAGAGAAAAATGAAGGTCAGAGGACTCAGGGAAATGAATATTGATGCTTTGAAAACAATTTTCATTATAGAAGAGGAAGTGCTGGAGTCTTAGGAAATGTTAAGGTGGATAAATCTCCGGGACATGATCAATTGTATCCCCAGACAGTGTGGGAAGTTATGGAAAAAGTTATGCGGCTCCTAGCTGCTGAAGAACTGGAGGATGGCTAGTATTGTGCCTTTATTTAAGAAAGAGTGTAAGGAGAAGCCTGGGAACTATAGACCTGTGAGTCTGACATTGGTGGTGAGTAGTTTGCTGGAGGTGATTCTGAAAGGTAGATTTCATGCAACGACTGGATCATCATGGCACCGTGGGAAATTCCCTGGGCAGGGAATTCTGCACATTCACAACCCATTGGATCAAGAAGTTTCTCAGTCTTAAATCTATTCCCTCTAATTTTGAGGCTAGGCCCCTTGCTCTAGTTTCACCCACCAGTGGAAACACCTCCCATGCTTCTATCTTTCTATTCCCTTCATAATTTCTTTATATATAAGAACTCCCTCATTCTTTTAAATTCTAATGATTACAGTCTCCTCATAAGGCAACCTTCTCAATTCCAGAATCAGCCTAATGAACCCCCTCTGTACCCTTTCCAGTGTCAGTACATCCTTTCTCAAGTAAGCAGACCAACACTGCACACCGTACCCTAGGTGTGGCCTCACCAGCATCCTATGCAACTGCAGCATAACCTCCCTGCTTTTAAACTCCATCCCTCTAGAAATGAAGGGCAGTATTCCATTTGCCTTCTTGATTACCTGCTGCGCCTGCAAACCAACTTCTTGTGATTCATGTGCAAGGTCACCCTAGTCCCTCTGCACAACTGCATGCTGCAAATTTCCATCATTTAAATGACAGTCCATTTTGCTGTTGTTCCTAGCAAAATGGATTACTTCACATTTACCAACATTATACTCCATCTGCCAGACCCTTGTCAACTCACTTAACCTATCTATAGCTCTCCGCATACTTTCCGTGTCCTCTGCATACTTTGCTCTACCACTCATTTTAGTGTCATCTATGAACTTTAACTCACTACACTTTATCCCCAACTCGAAATCATCTATGTAAACAATTGCGGTGCCAACACTGATCCCTGAGGTACAACACCAGCCATTGATCGCCATCCAGAAAAGGACCCATTTATCTTCACTCTACTTTCTGTCAGCTAACCAGTCTTCTATCCTTGCTAATACATTACTCATAACATCAAGCACCTTCATCTTATGTAACAGCCTTTTGTGCAACACCTTGTTGAATGCCTTCTGGAAATAAAGATACACCAAATCCACTGTTGTCCAACACACTTGTAAGGTCCTCATAGTATTCCAGTAAATTAGTTAACCATGGCCTGACTTTCATGAACCCATGCTGTGTCTACCTGATGTGGCAATTTCTATCCAGATGTCTCGCCATTTCTTCCTGGAATATAGATTCAAGCATTTTCCCCACAGTAGAAGTTAAGCTAACCAGTCTATAGCTACCTGCCTTTTGTCTACCTCTTTTATTAAACAGTGGCATCACACTGGATGTTTTCCAATCTGCTGGAATCACCCCAGAGCCCACCAAATTTTGGCAAATTCCTGTGAGCGCATCTATTATCTTCCTGCCATCTCTTTTAGTCCCCTGAGATGCATTCCATTAGGGCCAGGAGACCAGTCTACCGTTAGTCCCATTAGCTTGCCCAATAGCACCTCTCTAGTAACAATGATCATTTCTTGGTCCTCACCTGTCATAGCTTCTTTGTCATCGATTTACTGGCATGTTATTTGTCTCTTCCACAGTGAAGACCAAAACAAAATACCTGTTAAACACTTTGGACATTTCCTCATTTCCATTATTAAATCTCCTTTCTCATTCTCTCAGAGACCAATTGTTTACCTTAGCCATCTTTTTCATTTTATATATTTAGAGAAACTTGTGCTGTCTGCTTTTATATTCTCAGTTCGTCTCCTTTCATAATCCATCTTACCTTTCTTTATAGCTTTTCTCATAGCTTTCAGTTGACTTTTAAAGATTTTCCAATCCCTTAACCTTTGCCACTTTGTATGCATATGCTTTCAATTTGATACCCTCCTTTATTTCCTTAGTTATCCATGACTAATTATCACTTTTCCTATAGTCCCTCCTTTTTACTGGTATATTCTTTTGCTGAGCACTTTGAAAGTCCTCCACTGTGCCTCAATTGCCCCACCTTATCATCTTTGCTCCCAATCTACCTTCACCAACACCTCCCTTATTCTGTTGTAGTCTCCTTTGTTTAAGCAGAAGACACTGGTATTGGATTTACCTTCTCACCCTCCATGTTTATTTTATATTCAAACATACTGTGATCACTGCTTCCAAGAGGATCCCTACCTCTGAGATCATTCATTATTCCTGTCTCATTATACAGGACCCGATCTAGGATAGCTTGCTCCCTCGTAGGCTCCATTTGTACAGATTGAGGAAACAATCACAGATACGTTCTATAAATTCCTCCTGAAGGCTGCTTTGACAGACTTAGTTTGATCAATCAATATGTAGATTAAAATCCCCGTGATAATACCCATACCATTTCTACATGTATCAGTTATTTCTTTATTTATTGCCTGCCCCACCATGATGTTATTATTTGGTGGCCTAGAAACTACACCTATTAGAGGCTTGTTCCCTAATTATTTCTAATTTCTATGTGCATTGGTTCAACCTTTTCTCCATAGAACCTATATTATCAGTCCAAAGATGTGCAAGGTAGATGGATGGACATGTTAAATTATCCATAGTGTTCAGGACTGTGTAGGTTAGGTGTGTTAGCCATGGGAAATACAGGGGTTGGGGGTTGGGTCTGGGTGGTACGTTCTTCAGAGGGTTGATGTGGCCTTGTCAGGCTGAATAGCCTGTTTCACACTGTGAGGATTCTATATATCTCTCACTATCAACCTGATTCATCCTTAAATATCAGAGTTCCCTTTCCTTCCTGTTGTCCTTCCGAATCGTCTGATACTCCTGGATATTTAACTCTCAGTCATGACCACCCTGCAACCATATCTCTGCAATGGCCACTAAATCATACCCATTCGCAATGATTTGTGGCGTAAACTCATTTATCTTATTTCAAATGTTGCGAGCCCTCAGGTAAATTGCAGTTATGTTAGTTTTTACACCTTCTTTTTGAATCCTAACTCCTCCACTAGAAGAACCTTTGTTTTCAAACATTGTCACTTTTTCTGTCATTACCAGGTTTCCACTCAGCTTAGTGCTAAACTGCTCAGTGCTTCTTGCTTTTTATTTACTGTCCTGATTCTCTTTTTCCTTAAGCCCTCGCCCACTCTAGCTAGCTCAGATCTTCACTTTAGATTCCCAGCCCTCTGCAAAACTTACATAGAACATAGTACATTACAGCGCAGTACAGACCCTTTGACCCTTGATGTTGCGCTGACCCATGAAACCAATCTAAAGCCCATTTAACCTCCACTATTCCATTATCACCATATGTTTATCCAATGACCATTTAAATGCCCTTAATGTTGGCGAGCCTACTATTGTTGCAAGCAGGGCATTCCATGCCCTTACTACTCTCTGAGTAAAGAACCTACCTCTGACGTCTGTCCTATATATATCACCCCTCAATTTAAAGCTATGTGCCCTTGTGCTATCCGTCACTATCTGAGGAAAAAGGTTCTCACTGTCCACTCTATCTAATCATCTGATCATCTTGTAAACTAGTTTAAACTAGTTTAAAGTACTCCTGTAGGCTCATATTGGATCTATTGGGTGACTACTTGGGTTTTCTCTACTTCTGCTCGTTCATCAAGCTTAGTCTTCACTTCAGTTGTCCTTGAGGACTTGTAGTGTCAGTCAGGTTAGTTGGTACTTCAAATTCTGTTGGACATAGTTTTTCTTGGCGTGGTCGGTCGTGATGTTTGTTGAGGTACACTGTTGGTTTACAAATACACTCTCTCGGTGTTTCCGTCTTCCACTCCCGTGTTCCCAACAAGCACACTTCTGCCCCCAAATCAAGAGCTATAGTTATACAGTCAGTTCTGCCATAACGTGGTAGTTCCATTCACGTACAATCCCATGTTATAAGAAAATCGCATAACAGCAGCACTGTTTAAACTAATGGGGCCAGAATCACGTGATAACCAATGCACGCTTTAAAAGTTCACGCTTTAGAAACAGTGTCACCAATTCCTCAATCGTGTTACAGCAAATTCACATTTTAGAAACACACATTTTAGCAGAACAACTGTACTAGTTGCAGAGTCCAAATCTTCACGCCACTCTCCAGGCCCATTGTCCTGTCAATGTAAAGTTTAGACCTTCATGGTAACCTCAACTGAACCTACACTGTTGGCATCACCCTGGATCTCGGGAGGTGAACCTCTTAAAGGTGTGTTACACTCAGGCAGCAGGAAGCAATGGAAGCTTTCTCTTTGAAACGTGAATCTGGGCTGTGGCAATTTGAAAAATGACTGCGCATGTAACAGAAGGTGCAGTGAGCTTTACAGACAATGTACAGGAGCATTGAATAGAAGGAAGAATGTCTTCAGCACAGCAGGATATAAGCCCAGGAGACAGTGGAAAATAACTACAGTTTCAATTCCAGAAGTATTTTTCCAAGCAGATGTTGAGGAAAATGTTTAACAATCTGACTCAAAGTTGTGAAGATGAGAGAGTACAAACTATCAGTTACATCACTGGCCTCACTCACTGTAAATGCACATCCTCCATCTCCTTCCTACTAACAATCTCCTTTAACCATTGTCCAATCCATCAATTCAGATTTTGTACCCTCATTTCACACACTTAGTACTGTTGTAAATCTCATACCCACAACTCATAGATCACGCACACTGACATAGAGACTCGACCATGATAACACACTACATTGTATTTCGCTGACACATTTCCCACTTTCTTGTAGGAGAAGGTGACATTTAGCATGAGGAAGCAGCACAGGAAGGTGAGTGCTCCTGCATGTTTTAACCTACACAGAAGAGATTGTGCAGCTTTTTAGAGGGGAAGGCATCACAGGGACCATGACCACGAGGAAGTTAAAGATTATTTTTTAATTCACTTGTAGGATGTGAGCATCACTGGCTGGGTCAGTAGTTTTGGACAACCTTTAGTTGCATTTCACAAGTGTATAGGGAGCTGCCTTCTTAAACCACTGTCATCCATATGCTGATTGATGATGATGATGATGATGGTGTTATCTTGATTTGGAGGTGCCAGTGTTGGACTGGGGTGCACAAAGTTAAAAAATCACACAACACCAGGTTATGGTCCAACAGCTTTATTTGGAAGCACTAGCTTTCAGAGCGCTGCTCACCTGATGAAGGACTATAATTTGGTGTTTTGTGATTCTTAACTTAATGATGTCATCTAGACATTTAATCTCATTTCTCCCACATTCCACAATGTATCCTGACTGAGAAGCTGAAATGGTGTATGCATTCACTTCTTACCTGCCCCTCTCTCCTCAGGAAAACCTTTAGCCTCACCTCTATTCCTTTCAGGTATCCAGCCCAAGGACAAGGAAGTGAGGTTGACCCAATCTTAGAATTTTAACGAGCAGATTCAAGATGGGTGCTGCATATGTTTTGGTTATTTTGCAGAAAGGAGAGACACCACATACAAATTTGGAGGAGTCAGGGTGGGGAGCAAGGGCAGCCCTGTGTCAATTCACTGGAGAATGAAATTGCACAGGAACTCAGCTGAGGAGAGTCAACTGAGACTTAATGGACCAAGTGACAGAAGAAAGCAAATAAATTTACATAGCTGATTATTTAGTGCATAGAAAGCTTTCCAGAAATCCTGTACACGATGTTAAGGAGCCCAGCAAGAACATAAGCCTTTCCACAGAGCCTGGAATCTATTGTTCAGAATGGGATTGGTGTTTCTCCCCATCAACACATCAGTGGAACGCATTGTCAGATTGAATGTCATAGACTGCATTGCAATACAATGCAGTTTCCATCAGCTGTCTGAGTAGTGGGAGCTCAAGATGCTGTCTCTGTGGTCAAGGGGTTACCTGTGCACCACGCAGCTCATGAATTTGGCTTTCAATGGATCAATTGGATTATTGAGGGACTGCCCCGGGGGAGTGACAGTGGCCCTGGAGATGGAGGAGAGATAAATTTGCTGACCCTGTCAGTATGACAATGTTGCTGCCTCTCTCCCACCTCGTCCACTCCATCTGTGCCCTTGTTGCTACCAAGCCAGGATGATGCAGCACTAAGGTGGGACTATCACAGCCCAAGCTGCTCCATAGCATCCTCCAAGGCAATCTTCAGCCACTTTGATTGAAGAGCAGCCATATTGTAACCTCTGGGAAGCACCTAATTGGAGTTTTTCAAGAGGTAGAAGTACACAAATGAACATGCAAAGATGATATCAGCTGAAAATGTGTTGCTGGAAAAGCGCAGCAGGTCAGGCAGCATCCAAGGAACAGGAGAATCGACGTTTCGGGCATAAGCCCTTCTTTAGGAATGAGGAAAGTGTGCCCAGCAGGCTAAGATAAAAGGTAGGGAGGAGGGACTTCGGAGAGGGACGTTGGAAATGCGATAGGTGGAAGGAGGTCAAGGTGAGGGTGATAGGCCGGAGTGGGGTGGGGACGGAGAGGTCAGGAAGAAGATTGCAAGTTAGGAAGGCGGTGCTGAGTTCGAGGGATTTGAATGAGACAAGGTGGGGGGAGGGGAAATGAGGAAACTGGAGAAATCTGAGTTCATCCCTTGTGGTTGGAGGGTTCCTAGGCGGAAGATGAGGCGCTCTTCCTCCAACCGTCGTGTTGCCATGGTCTGGCGATGGAGGAGTCCAAGGACCTGCATGTCCTTGGTGGAGTGGGAGGGAGAGTTGAAGTGTTGAGCCATGGGGTGGTTGGGTTGGTTGGTCCGGGTGTCCCAGAGGTGTTCACTGAACCGTTCCGCAAGTAGGCGGCCTGTCTCCCCAATATAGAGGAGGCCACATCGGGTGCAGTGGATGCAGTAAATGATGTGTGTGGAGGAGCAGGTGAATTTGTGGCGGATATGGAAGTATCCCTTGGGGCCTTGGAGGGAAGTAAGGGGGGAGGTGTGGGCGCAAGTTTTGCATTTCTTGCGGTTGCAGGGGAAGGTGCCAGGAGTGGAGGTTGGGTTGGTGGGGGGTGTGGACCTGACGAGGGAGTCACGGAGGGAGTGGTCTTTTCGGAACGCTGATACGGGTGGGGAGGGAAATATATCCCTGGTGGTGAGGTCCGTTTGGAGGTGGCGGAAATGACGGCGGATGATCCGCTGTACATGGAGATTGGTGGGGTGGTAGGTGAGGACCAGTGGGGTTCTGTCCTGGTGGCGGTTGGAGGGGCGGGGCTCAAGGGCGGAGGAGCGGGAAGTGGAAGAGATGCGGTGGAGGGCATTGTCGACCACGTCTGGGGGGAAATGGCGGTCCTTGAAGAAGGAGGCCATCTGGGTTGTACGGATTTGGAACTAGTCTTCCTGGTAGCAGATGCGGAGGAGACGAAGGAATTGGGAATATGGGATGGCATTTTTACAGGGGGCAGGGTGGGAGGAGGTGTTCTCTAGGTAGCTGTGGGAGTCGGTCGGTTTATAGTAAATGTCCGACAACACGGACATTTACTATAAACCGACAACACGGACATTTACTATAAACTGACAACACGGACATTTGGAGAATACCTCTGGGACACCCGGACCAACCAACCCAACCACCCTGTGGCTCAACACTTCAACTCCCCCTCCCACTCCACCAAGGACATGCAGGTCCTTGGACTCCTCCATCGCCAGACCATGGCAACACGACGGTTGGAGGAAGAGCGCCTCATCTTCCGTCTAGGAACCCTCCAACCACAAGGGATGAACTCAGATTTCTCCAGTTTCCTCATTTCCCCTCCCCCCACCTTGTCTCATTCAAATCCCTCGAACTCAGCACCGCCTTCCTAACCTGCAATCTTCTTCCTGACCTCTCCGCCCCCACCCCACTCCGGCCTATCACCCTCACCTTGACCTCCTTCCACCTATCGCATTTCCAACGCCCCTCTCCTAAGTCCCTCCTCCCTACCTTTTATCTTAGCCTGCTGGGCACACTTTCCTCATTCCTGAAGAAGGGCTTATGCCCGAAACGTCGATTCTCCTGTTCCTTGGATGCTGCCTGACCTGCTGCGCTTTTCCAGCAACACATTTTCAGCTCTGATCTCCAACATCTGCAGTCCTCACTTTCTCCATGCAAAGTCGATATGTTTATTTGTGTATTTAAGACTCCGAGACTGAAATCATATAATTGCATTAGAATGTGTATTTGCTTGTGACTTTTACTCTTGTACTGTTGGAAAGATGTCTGCTCCTGTGATTTTCTCATTTCTTCATCAAGGCATTCATGTTGCTGGAAAAGACTGTTGACAGTCACCAGGAGAAAGCCAGGAGAGACTGTAGGCCATTTCTTCCTTGAAAGATGGTTGGAAATAGAATCCTTGAACTTTTGCTTTAAGTCAGAGGCAGGTAATTTATTTTTAAGCAAGAGAGGGAAAGGTTATCATGGATAGAAGGGAATGGGGATTTGAGGTTACAATTAGATCAGTCATAATCTTATAGATTGGCAGAACTGAGTCGATGGGCTGAGTGACCTACTCCTGCTTCCCCTGTTGATGCTGAATTAACTATCTGAACCCTGCAGAATCTGTAAACGGCAATATTACAGGAGCCTCAATGACTCACTGATCCCTTTTGTAATTTTTCAATTTGAAGTTAGCTTTGCCAAGCACCTGTAAGATGTGCTTGAAATTTTTGAGAGCTTAAATGCCACAATCACCCCAACAGGGGCTACAGATCAACCTGCTATCTGAACTGCTCACTGGGAAAGATTCAATTAAATGCATACAGCTACACAGCATTATAAGGATCGCAAATTCCTCACCATCCCCCTGGCTGAAAAGACTGTGGGATGGTATTTGGCAGGGATGAGTGTGCAGATACATCAGCTGCTCTCCAGCTATTTAGTGTTCAAACTCAGGAAGAATTGCCTCAGGAAACATCCTGATGGTGGCAGCACCACCAGCAGCAGTGGCCACTGCTGGTACTACACTCAGGTTGAAGAATTGAATTGAATTGAATTGAATTTATTGTCACGTGTACCGAGGCACAGTGAAAAGCTTTGTCTTGCGAGCAATACAGGCAGACCACATAATTAAGTAGCATAGATAAGTAAATAATAAGTAAACAGCGGCAAAAACAAAAACGCAGGTACAGACTAATGTTAAGAAGTTGTGAGAAAGTTGTTGAGAAAGCAGACTGTATGGAATTTAGGGTCTCTCATGGTTCTAAATTGACTTGGGAGTATGCAGGGTGTTGGAATGTTTGCAAGGCCACAATAGAAAGGGACATGGATGTGTGTGGGTGAAATGATTGGAGACATAGATGTGTGTGTGTGTGACATTGGAGACATGGGTGCATGTGTGGAATGATTGAGTGAGACATCTCCAATGCGTTTGGGGGGGGGTCATAAAGAAGGAAACAAGCCCTGCCTTGCCATGATCCAATGCAGGAAAACCTGCCAGAAATCTATTGAAAAGTCATTAAACCTGAAATTTAACACTGCTTCTCTCTTTCTACTGAGGCTCAGTGGTTAGCACTGCTATATCACAGTACCAGGGACCTGGGTTCAATTCTATCCTCGGGCAATTGTCTGTGTGGAGTTTGCACATTCTCCCTGTGTCTGCATGGGTTTCCTCTGGGTGCTCCGGTTTCATCCCACAGTCCAACGTTGTGCAGGTTAGGTGAATTGGCCATGCCAAATTGTCCATACACTCGAGGGAGTGCAGGCTTGGTGGGTTCGCCATGGGAGTTACAGGGAGAGGGTAGGAGATGGGTCTGAGTGGGATGATCTTCAGAGGGTTGGCATGAACTCGATGGGTTGAATTGCCTGCTTCCACACTGTGGGGACTCTATGAAGATACTAGCTGAGTGTTTCCAGCATTACCTGCAATTTTCCTGGCTTTCTGTGTCCAATCTTATTTTCTAAGAATACAATGAGGCTTGTGAAGCATAATCTAATTCAATTTGCTAAAAAGCTATCACGACTAAGGTTGAAGGAGTGCACTGTCTTTCTGTCTTCTCACAATTCCATGGGTCAAAACATAAATTAAATTTAATACATGGTTCCCAATATAGTCAACTGTAATCAGATCCATCAACCAGGTTTCTTTAATAAACACAAAATCATTGACTTACTATAAATAATACTTATTAAATGATGATGCAAAACTGGTTAATATACTTAGCTTGTCATATTAAAATACAATAGTCCAAACCACACACAAATACACATGAAGAGGCATTTTGGGATAAAAGAAACTTTTGGTCAATTAACTGTTGGTCAATGAAGGCAAATGAAAGAATAAAGTGTGGAATGTACAAATGGCTGTTGATCTGACACACATAGACAGATGTCACTGAACACAAACAGATACCCCTGGGATTGTTTCCAACTCCTGGTGTTGAGGATTCTTACAGCAGTTCTTCAGAAGGACAGGAAGAGTTCAGACTGGATCACCGCTCCAGGTACCAAACCACAATAAAAGTTCTTTCAGAAGCAGGACACCTGGGCTGGGCAGCTCTTTTATTCCCACGCTGTTCACCAACTGAAAAGTCTTTTAGATTAGATTAGATTCCTTACAGTGTGGAAACAGGATCTTCGGCCCAACAAGTCCACACCGACCCTCCAAAGAGTAACCCATCCAGACCCATTTCCCTCTGATTAATGCACCTAACACAATGGCCAATTTAGTATGACCAATGCACCTGACCTGCACATCTTTGGACTGTGGGAGGAAACCAGAGCACCCGGAGGAAACCCACACAGACACGGGGAGAATGTGCAAACTCCACATAGACAGGCTGGAATTGAACCCGGGTCCCTGGCGCTAAGGCTCCAGTGCTAACCATTGAGTCACCGTGCTGCCCTACACAAAGTCCCAACAAAAATCTCCCAAACTGCAATCTGACAGAAATAAACTCAGGCAGCAAGTCAGCAGTAAATAGTTACCACAAGACGTGACTTTCAAGAAATGCGTTTTTAAAGCACATTTCCAATAACATTTTGTTGACCTCTTTAAAAAGAATTCCAGGTTTCAAGGTTCCTTCAAACTCAACTACAGAAAAATAATAACTATGACCATAATACCATAACCACAGAAAGTTGGATCCATGTAAAGCAGAGGCTCTTTCCAAACAAGTCCCTGGAAAACCAGGGCTCAGAAGAATTCAGCAAATGGTTTATCACAAGTCAAACAAAATGAACTCACTTCCTAAAATTGCTTCAGTAATTCCTGTTGCATCACATTTGCAACTCAATATTATAAACACAAAAGCTTCTAAATCACATCCTTTTCAGTCGATGTATAATGTCTCTCATGTAATCCGTTTAAAGTGTCATTCAGAAAGTTCAATTTGACTAATTCAGTGTTTAATTCATATTTCTTACATGATACAAATGGTATCATTCTATAATTAATTAACTAATGGAGAAACTGAATGAGTGTATAATCCGTTTAACAAGACTGCATTAGTGCGGCATTCTGTCCTTCACAATATTTAGGGTTTTCTTTGACTTAGTAATGATGATAAAGTAGTTTCTTTTGTGATCCATCTAATAACACTTCAGTTTCTTCCATTTTTCCCAGATGATTTTATAAGGTAGACACACATAACCTCATACACACACAAACACACACACACAATATATATATTACACACACATACACTATATATATAAAAAAACGCACACATACGCACACACACACATACACAGTTTAAAATAAAAGTATTTTCTACAGCATATTTTGATTGCATTTATTAGTTGATACAAAAGAACCTCTTCTTACTTTGATATTTTAGTTCCCTACTAAGTCATGTTAATTGATGTTGATTTTAATTTGTTTGTTACTGTAAATGCCCTAGAATCTGAAATCCTGTCCCTCAGTTACTTTCATCAGTTAATGAGAAATTTATCCTTTTTAATAAGTTATCAGTCTGTATGGAGATCATGTAAAGGTATATTAATAAAATACATACTATTATTAAACATTTAGAAAAAGGACATAGCAAAATTCCTTTAAAGAGAAAATTAGCCTGAAGCTACAAAATTCTTTTATCTTGTTTTGCATTTTTGGATATCTGCACTTAAATTATACATGTTGGTGACATTGTTAACAGAAGTAAATAAAATAAGTGGATTCAACACTAAAGCAAAACCCAAATCCAGCAGAGAAAACAAAGACAAATGCTGGAAATACTCAACAGATCAAGCAGTATCCATGGACAGACAGATCGACAGAAGTAAAGTTAATGTTTCATGTTGACAATCCTTCATCAGAAATTTCTCCAGAAGTCCTGGCTCCTCCTGATCCACTGTCTCCAGGTTAAAGAGCCACAATGCTGTTCACTTCATCTGTTGTTTCACCTCAGGGACTAGGAGGAAGTGAGGGCTGCAGATGCTGGAGAGTCAGAGTTGAAAAGTGTGGAACTGGAAAAAGCACAGCAGGTCATGTAGCATCTGAGGAGCAGGAGAGTTGATGTTTCAGGCATAAGCCCAAAATGTCAACTCTCCTGTTCCTTGGATGCTGCCTCACCTGCTATGCTTTTTCCAGTGCTACACATTTCAACTTACCCCAGAAAGTCAATTATATCTTCACTCCCAACTATGCCTGCATAGTTGAAGAAGGTGTCCACTTCTCCATACTCTCAGATGTTCTCATCCCTCAGCTCCTTCAAGTGTACCTCCAGTTAAAAATGGGGCCTAGGAGGTGAGTCTTCCCAGATCTCCTCACCATTTCTGTGCTTGCATTTCCATATTGTACATCCTGGAAACTTCACTTGCAAGGATTTCCTTTCCTGTCCTCACCTTACAGTAGCTCTTCAACTTGAAGAATGACATAAACACAATACACATGACACAGAATGGGACTCAACTTTAGATTCATTCTCAAATGAACTCACGTAATTCCCTTCCCCATGCAAGTTCTTCTGCAACTTGTTCAGAATTTACACACATCCACAACACAAAACCCAAGGTTGCCTGAAGTATACACAAATTACAATTAAGCCCCCATTATCCAGATGCCAGACATCTGGAATTCCTATTTTGAATCTCAGATACCAATTTCATGAGAATTCCGGATGTTTGGGGTCCGGATAATGGAGTCTTTAAGGTATTGGCAATTGGAAGGGGATATCAGTATTTGTGCCCAGCTAGTTTTAAAACACATACATTCATCTAGCAGCATCAATGAGTCAGGTCCTTCCAGCCACCAACTGTATTTCTCATGCACCTGACAGATTCAGGTAACCATCACCTCTCCCACTCCTCCCACAGCCCGCTATTCCTCATATCTCCCACAGTCCAAAGATGTGCAGGTTAGGTGAATTGGCCATGCTAAATTGTCTGTAGTGTTAGGTAAGGGGTAAATGTATGGGTGGGTTGCGCTTCGGCGGGTCGGTGTGGACTTGTTGGGCCGAAGGGCCTGTTTCCCCACTGTAATCTAATCTAATCTATATCAGATGTTGAGGAGATTACTGTATCATCATTCAAACTTCTTCACAACTTGACATGAAACTTTTTTAAAAGCCCCAATCTAAGCCCCTCTATGATTTATCAGTAATTTACAACCACATACACACCTAAATTATTACCGGTGCTGATTGTAGACCTGGATCTAGAGATTGCAAGTTTTTGTCCTTCTCTTGACTGCAGTGACCACACACTGGTGTCTTCCTCTCTTTTTAATGATTCCTATCACATTTATCTCAAAAATATATCCTGTTATCATCCAGCTAACCTTTAACACCCCTTTTATTTTTGGTTTACTGTACTCCCTGGCCTATGCAGGACTAGACAGACAATGATTTTGCATCCATAACAGTAACAATACAATCTTTGCCTCATGGTAAGAAATGCCTGACGCCAGAATTGATGGATGTGTGAATGCTCCTTCAGTACTATTGTTTATGACAGTGTTTCTTCCAGCTTCTCAATCACGTTAGGCAATGATACTTACCTTACATCATTGTCTGTGATAATATTACTTCCAATCTTTTAATGAGCCAAAGGCTCAATTGGTTCATCCATCTGCAAAGTTACAATTAACCTTTTCATTCCTGTGGAGCTGTGTATGTTGTATTGAGGTTAGGCTATTCGTTTTTTACAGTTTGCGATCATGTCTATGATTTGAGGGGTTTTTAGATCCTAAGAGTTTACATTCAGGGATTTATGTGTGAACAACAATATAGTTAATAACTTCTCGCTCTGATAAAATAATAGCATAACAAATAAATGCTCTGGCAAAGAGCAACCAGCAGACCCATTACTTCAGCAGTCAGGTTTGTGACCTGAAAATAGTCCCAAGGCAAAAACAAAATTAAACCGAGCAGAATCAGCCTGAGGTTCCAGGTCTGGGACTGCTCATCCATCACTGGCCTTCAGCATTTGTGTGCAGCCAACTGCTAGTTCTGTCCTCAGTGGAACCAGAGGCAAGAAACTAAGTGCAGTGGTGACTTACACAGTCCCTTGTAAAGCAGAGTCACTATCCCCAATATGCAGTGGATTTAGTTTTTTGAACAAACTGCAGAAACTGGAGATGATCGCCTTAGCCTTCAGAAACAGAGCCTTACGGAGGGCTGAAGGAAGCTGAAACACTGTTGATATATCTGTTACTACCTGAATAAAATGTGACCTATCTGTTTCTCTCCTTCCCCTTGTCCATCTGTAACTCCCTCCTCAGCATGTCCTTACTTCTGTGGATGTTGATTGAACAAAGAACATCGAACATTACAGCACAATGCAGGCCCTTCGGCCCTCAATGTTGCACTGACCTGTGAAACCAATCTGAAGCCTATCTAACCGACACTATTCCACTCTCATCGATATGCCTATCCAATGACCATTTAAATGCCCTTAAAGTTGGCGAGTCTACTACTGTTACAGGCAATACGTTCCATGCACCTATTACTCTCTGAGAAAAGAAACTACCTCTGACATCTGTCCTATATCTATCACCCCTCAATTTAAAGCTATGTCCCCTCATGCTAGCCATCACCATCTGAGGAAAAGGCTCTCAGTGTCCACCCTATCTAATCCTCTGATTACCTTATATGTCTCAGTCATCTCTCAACCTTCTTCACTCTAACGAAAACAGGCTCAAATCCCTCAGCATTTCTTCATAAGACCTTCCCTCCATACCAAGCAACATCATAGTAATTCTCCTCTGAACCCTTTCCAAAGCTTTCACATTCTCCCTACAATGCGGTGACCAGAACTGTACACAATACTCCAAGTGCAGCCGCACCAGAGTTTTGTACAGCTGCAGCATGACCTCATGTTTCCGAAACTCAATCTAACTACCAATAAAAGCTAACACACCATATGCCTTCTTAACAACCCTATGAACCTGGGTGGCAACTTTCAAGGATCTATTTATATGGACACTGAGATCTCTCTGCTCATCTACACTATCAAGAATCTCACCATTAGCCCAATACTCTGCATTCCTGTTACTCCTTCCAAAGTGAATCACCTCACACTTTTCCGCATTGAACTCCATTTGCCACCTCTCAGCCCAGCTCTGCAGCTTATCAATATCCCTTTATAACTTACAATATCCTTCATCACTATCCACAACTCTACCGACCTTGGAGTCATCTGCAAATTTACTAACCCATCCTTCTATGCCCTCATCCAGGTCATTTATAAAGTGACAAACAGCAGTGGACCTAAAACAGATCCTTACAGGACACCACTAGTAACTGAACTCCAGGATGAATATCAAACACCACCCTTGGCCTTCTTTCAGCTAGCCAATTTCTGATCCAAACCACTAATTCACCCTCAATCCCATGCTTCTGTATTTTGTGCAATAGCCTATCATGGGGAACCTTATCAAATGCCTTACTGAAATCCATATGCACCACATCAATCGCTTTACTTTCAACCACCTGTTTGGCCACCATCTCAAAGTACTCAACAAGATTTGTGAGGTATGAACTACCCTTCACAAAACCATGTTGACTACCCCTAATCAACTTATTCTTCTCTAGATGATTATAAATCCGATCTCTTGTAACCCTTTCTAACATTTTACCCACAACCAAATTAAGGCTCACTGGTCTACAATTGCCAACTGTCTCTATTCCCCTTCTTGAACAAGGGAACAACATTTGCTATCCTCCAGTCTTCTGGCAATATTCCTATAGCCTCCCTCAATCAAAAGTAGCTTCAGTGTGACTGATGCAGACATTCTGGAGGGTACCTGTAACATTGATACAGGCAGCTGAATAGTTCACATTGAAAATTATTGGTTTTATAGGCTGATTGAAGTTCCTTTGTTCTGATTTCATTTTGTAAATGGTTTGCAGCATTCCGAGTGAGGAGTGTTCTTTACCTGCAATACAGGGGTATCTAGGGTTAATTCTATGACTGTAACCTTCACAGTAAACCCCACCTGGTATACATGACAGCGTTCAGTCACACCAGCACATTCCAGTAGAGTTAAAATTGGCTTTTTGTTCCACGCCTTTCTGTAGTCTTAAAGAGAGAAGCACAAAATGTGCCTATAGTTTAGGCTTGTCAGCTCCTTGTTGTCATTGCAGTCACAAAGCTTTGATTTGCCTCTTCCCCTCAAGATTGTTCTTTGAAGCTCCATTCACATATACAGCCAACAATCTCAGGATCTCTGTCTCCAGGCAGCTATTTGATTTACATCCATAGCCATTTTTGACTATACCAGACCTCCTTTAAGAAACACATTTCATTTAAAAAATGTCCACAATACCTTCAGGCATCAATTTATCATTGTAACATCACAGCATCTCCCAATTCCAGCTAATTTAAAAATGGCACTAGTATTTTTGGATTGTTTATTCCTACTGTTGTTAAATCAGATTGGATATCACAAGAAAATTCTCAGTATTCTGCCTCTAGTCTGAACAATGTACCTGCAGAAAACATCAATTACTCACAGGTAATAAAATTTATACTAATTGTGTTTATACTTATGGCTACATTTCAAAAATAATGCACTAGGAAGTAGGAACTACTTGAGCAAGAATGAAACACTAAGTATGCACCGTGGTACTGGATAAAATCCAAGTTTTTGTTGACTGAAATTCACACTGAGACTTTGTGCTTTTTCTTGTCAGTTTGTAGAAGGAAGGTGTTTCCATGCTGTACATCTCTCTGTCGCTATGATTCTATGACTAAGGCTGGAGAGAGGTCTTGGCATATCACGGAGTGCAGATTTCAGGTTGGGTATATCATTAATTGTATCATGGAGATGTCAGTGGGTAACTCACATTAAGCCTCCTGATCTTCACCTCAATATAAATATATAGATATTCATATTTGATATTATACAGTCAACACTCACGTATTTAATTAGAAATGTTTCTCCCCTCTCAGCAATAGTTATGAGAAAGAATTTTCAGAGTTGATTTGTAATTTTGAAGAGGAGGCTGTTATTAGCATGAACTTAGATATCTGCAAGAGATGAGGCATAACTAATTCTGAAAAACTGTGTGTTAAGGTACATTTCAATAATATAACAACCTTATTTCCACCACACACAGCGAGAAGGAAATCTTCCAGAGTTTTCTAATCTATTGGCACACGACAGTATAATCTGAAATAAGCCTTTAATAATGTATAATTTCTCTGTGAATACCCTGCCCATGACACTGAAAAACACTGGATAATGGCAGCATCACAGTTAGACTTCATTCACTCATATTCTTTGATCCTTTCTGTTCTGATGCTCACTAATGGATTTATGGTGCCCCCTAGAGGTTGTATTTTCTTTGTGCAGCTGAAAAATGCGACATTCCTTCAACATTCTGTTGCTCATAAATACCAATAAAAGTGACAAACATATTAATGGGAAAAAAAGCTTTAAATCTGGACTCAAGGGGTTTTTATTAGCTCGGAGAAGCTAGTAAAGGGAAGAAAGAGAAGGATCATGATGAAAAATGCATAATTTTGTAATAACCAAGGAGACAGATATGTAAACATTTAAAAGATATTAGATGTCCTGTTTACTTGAAGTATGCCTAAAGTAAAATTCTGTTTAAGCTCAAGCCTTTTCAAAATGATAGTTTGAATTTATAGAATGTCTATAACATTATTTTATTTTAATACATTCACTGTATGTGGGTGTTACTGACTAAGCCATCCCTAATTGCCCAGAAGGCAGTTAAGAATTAGCCACATTGTTGTGGGTCTGGAGTCACACGCAGACTAGACTGGGTAAAGATGGCAGTTTTGTTCCCCAAAGGACATTAGTGAACTAGGTGGGTTTTTTTTGACAATAGATTCCTGGTTACTGTTAGATTCTAATTCCAGATTTTCATTTAATTCAAATTTCAGTATCTGTCATGATGGAATTCAAACCCAGGCCTCTGCAACATTACCTGGCTCTCTCACTTAGTAATCTGAAGAAGAAGTGATGGTCTAGTGATATTATGTCAAATTGTTTCACAGGAGTTTTATAAAACAAGGGATAGCAGAAGTCGCAGATTAGTTAGTAAGTTAGATACATTAGATCGTTTGAATTAGAGAATGAGTAGGCCATTCAGCCCCTCAAATCTGCTCTGACAATTAATGAATTCCTACCTGACAATGATGGTCGCCTAAACTCCACTTTCCAGACTCTGCCTAAAGCTGTTGGCTCACTTGCCAATCAATCTGATTACCAAACACCTTGTCAAAGAGTTTGATTGAAGGGGTCAATTGAGGTAGAGGGGTAGAAAAGTGTCAAGAGACTATTCCAGGTTTGGTGCCTAAATAACTTAAAGCATTGCAACCAGTGGTGGATCAATTAAAATTAAGCAGAATACAATAGAGAGGCCTATTTGATCCCACATCCAATGGATCAGTTCTCAACTCTGCAGTCCTGCCACATTCAGTTGTGAATGATGGTGGCCAGTTGAACAATTAGCTGGAGGAGATTTCACAAATATCCCCATCCTGAATAGTTCAGGAGCCCCTCACATCATTGCAAAAAAAAAGACAGAAGTACTTTAAACATCTTCAGTCAGAAGTGCTGAATGGATGATTCATCTCAGCCTCTTCATAAGGATCATAGATACCAATTTTCAGTCAGTTTGATTCACTCCATGTGACCTCAAAGAAAAGCTGAAGGCACTCGATGCTAGAAAAGTTATGGGAGAACATTTTGGCCACAGTCATGAAGTACTCATGCTCCAGAACTCGTTGCCCACCCTTAACCAAGAGATTCCAGTTCAGCAATAACACTTGCTTTTACCTAGCTATGTAGAAGATTTCTCAGAGAGAGGGATATACAAGCCAATTATCAACCATCACTGTCCTCTCGGTCTTCAGCAAAGTTAAAGGATGATATTGTCAGTAGCACTATCAAGCAGCAGTTACTCAGCAAAACCTGCTTACTCGTGATTAGTTTGGGTTCCACAAGGGTTACTCAGCTGCTGACCTCACTACAGCCTTGTTTCAAACATGGATAGAACAGCTGGACTCCAGAGATGAGGAGAGAGTGACTATCCTTGACCTGTGGCAGCATTTGACTAAGTATGAAATCAAGGAGCCCTAGCAAAACTAGAATAGGGGGAAAGCTCTCTAAGTATGTAAGTTAGCTCGCTGAGCTTGAAGGTTTCTTTTCAGACATTTCGTCACCATACAAGGTAACATCATCAGTGAGACTCTCTGGTGAAGCGCTGTTGGTTAGAGTTATACCTGACACATAGTAAAGGTGGTTGATGTTGCTGAAGATCAAGCATCTCAACTCCAGGACATATCTGCAGGATCTCCTCAAGGTTGTTCCCCAAGCCCAACCATCTTCAGCTGCTTTATCAATGATCTTCACTCCAAGTTAAGGTCAGAAGGGGGTGTGTTTGCCAATGATTACACAATGCTCAGCACCATTCTCGACTCCTCAAATACTGAAGTAGTCATGTTCAAAAGCAACAAAGTTGAGACATTAACTAGGGTTGGGCTGAAAAATGGCAAGTAGAGTTTTCAACTCACAAATGCCAAAGACCATCACCATCAAGTGAAAATCAAACCACTACCCCTTGGCATTCATTAACATTACCAACACTGAATCCCCCACAATCAACATCCTGGAGGTTACCATTGACCAAAAAATACAACTCGACTTGCCACATAAACACAGAACTACAAGAACAGGTCAAAGGCTAGGAATACTGCAACAAGTAATTTACCTCCTGACTCCCCAAAGCCTGTCCATCATCTACAAGGCACAAGTCAAGAGTGTGATGGAATGCGCCGCTCTTGCCTGGATACATACAACTCCAACAACACTCAAGAAGTTTGACACCAGTCAGAACAAAGCAGCCCACTTGATTGGCACCATATCCATTCACTCCACCACTGATGTGCAGTAGTGTACTATTTACAAGATGCCTGATGAAATTCCCCAGAGATCCTTAGACCCGCATTTTCAAAGCCTACAACCACCTCCAACCAGAAGGCCACCACCAGCTGGAAGTTCCCCTCCAAGTCACTCACCATCCTGACTTGGAAATATATCGTAATTCTTTCAGCATCACTGAGTCAAAATCCTGGAATTCCCACCCAAAAGGAATTGTGGATCTATCTACAGCATGTGGACTTCAGCAGTTCAAGAAGGCAGCTCACCCCCATCTTCTCAAAGGCGACTGTGTATGGGTGACTTGACATAACCCCGGAACTGGACTGCAACTCTCACAGGCAACCTCATATCAAAGAACCCACACTTCATCCCACCCTCAGTCATTCCGAACTCCACACATCAACTCAGGTCCCAACTTGTTTCCATGGTTGCCTCTAACATCAAATCCAATCCCTTGAATTAAAACCTATTCTCAATCCTTACCCAAGCCCTGTATCTCACATGTCCTTCTTGCTTCTCACTCTTCTCCCTCAATGTAACCCCTTTGGCACATTCATTCCAGCTCCTGATCTCTGTACTTGTTCAGAAACAATTAAATCACGATTTACACAGCAGAAGGACATGCAAAATCTTTTTTAAAAACTTCACAGCTTGTTAAATACAAGGATGAATATAATTTTGCAAATTCTAAACATTCTAATGAAATAGCAGGAAGCTCAAAAGAGAGATAATTATACAATACAAATACTTAATATGCTCCTGTGTAATTCTTTATTGTGCCAAATTCATAGAGATATAAAACAATTTGAATAAATAAATTGGTGCCTCCATTAAAGAGGAAGATAAAAGAACTGCATATTAAACACAGTGAGCAGTCATACACGTATGTGCTGAGAACAATTCCACTCAAATTAGTAATAATGAAGTTACAAAAGAAATTTGAAATGTGCATTAATTTAAAAAAGCAAATTTCAAACAACTAGTGTATGTGGATTATGTTTAGTAGCTGGCTTCGGATTTTATATTTAGTAAATGATCAGTAAGCAGTATAGAAGTTAAGTTATAGTTCAATATTTGTGTAAAACAGTAAGCTGTTAAAATACAAAATGGAAAGACCTGGCACACTGACTTTTAACCATCGCTATGATAACGACTAACTGCATTAAAATACAGTTGTCATATACTTGTAATATCAGAAACCTTTGTATAAATGGAACAATATGCCTTCAGGCATTTGTAGTAAATATCAGCTTGAATGTTCTATCTTCTGAGTAAAATCAATAAAATTTCTGAATTATAAGATATCCTGAGAATGAATGAGTCACATATGAAATGATGCAAAACTTTTTATTAAATGATAGCAAACTTAAAAAAATGTAATTTACTAAATGGTGCCTGAGAATATTTTTAAATCCACAAACATAATGAGCTGATAGAAACAAAAAGAATGCAAATTAATCCAATTTACTCCAGATATCTGTTGCCTGAAGATATAAGACCAGAATTATAAAATAGCACGACGTTGCTGCCAAATTAACCTGATTCTCTAGATTTCGAAGAATAGATTTTCTCAATGTACTCCTCAAGGAATTGGAACTGGGAGAAGAGTTCTGAAGAAAATTCATATTAGGTACACAACAATAGCTCTCTTTCTCTCTCCACAGATGCTGCCTGATCTTTTGAGTTTCTCCAGCCCTTTCTGTTTATATTTCTGATTATCAGCATCAGAATATTTTGCTTTGGGTTGAGTTCTCTAGTTTCTCTCTCGCAGCAGGCCATACACCCAACTGGACCCAGTTGGACAATATCCATACAAACTGAAATGATTGACATTCATAAATGCCAATCAGGTGGTTTACAGTAAATAGGTTCAGAGCTGAAAATGTGTTGCTGGAAAAGCGCAGCAGGTCAGGCAGCTTCCAAGGAGCAGGAGAATCGACGTTTCAGGCATGAGCCCTATTTAAGAGGACATTTCGCCCACTTGCCTTCATTGCTCAGACCTTTGAATATAGGAGTTGGGATATCATGTCGAGGTTCTACAGGATGTTAGTGAGGCCACTTTTGGAGTGCAGAACAACCTCGATTATTGGAATAATCGGGGAGTATTTTGTTTGGATATCTAATTGTTCTGATAACTGATCTGATCGTGAACAAAGGAAGCCATACTGAACATAATTATGTAAAAAAGCATGTTTACAGAGATTTTATTTCATTCTATCGATATAAGTATACAAACACTGGATATTGCTTAAAAATTCATGATATTTTACAAATGAGATCACTTTTTAGCTAGAATTTGACTGAACTCTGTGAAATTTTTCGCTGGCATTTTCCTCGGTTTTATCCTGGTCCTTGACATCAGGCAGCATCTTTCTGTTCCGTGTCGTCCCGCCGTCCAGACTAACCAAGTGTGGTCCCTCCCTCCTCATTGACCACCGAGCCCTGAGAGAGAGTGTGTGTGAGAGAGAGAGAGAGAGAGAGGGGTGCAAAATACAGGGGGAACACAAGAAAGAGAGGAAAGATTTTTTGCTGACTTCAGTTTCTGTCCTCTCATCAATTTCTTTTGGGGGGGGGGAGGTAATGTTTTCCTTGTGTTTCCTCCTGTCAAGTTTTCCTCCTTTTCTTTTTCACTTGTGCTAACTCACTACAATTTGCTCTGTAAATGCATAGGCTCACTTTGCAGTGATTTTCACACCAGGGAGTGAAGTGGGAATTGAACGACGGAGGGAGAGTTACTGAAATTGCATGAGCAGAAATAACAAGCTTTTTGTTTCCCTCAACTTTGAGATGGGGGGAGGGGGAATGTTGAAAGATTCGACAGATAGTTTTAATTGATGTAAAAATAACGATAACAAAATTTCACTTTTCAAGATTCGCCATCTGGTTTAACCAGCCACCAGTGCGCTGAAAAACAAGAAACCAACTATCTTTAGAACTAGTTGAAAATAATAATGTGGGGTGAGAGGAGGGGGGAATTGACATGATTTCAGGCATTGAGAAAAATAACTTCATCAGGGGGTTGGGAGGGGGGGGGGAGTGAATATTTTACAGTCAGCCCACCATTGAAATGCTTGACTCATTGTGAGTTAGTGAAATTCTTCATATGGGATCTGTATTACAGGGACCTTGAGATCTTGTTCAAATAATCCAAAATTCGGATAATTGATGTCCGGATAACTGAGGTAGTTCTGTACTATGTGCAGTTCTGGTCACTCTGTTATAGGAAGGATATGATTGAATTGGAGAGGCTTGAGAAAACGTTTACCAAGATGTTGCTGGGACTGGAGGATTTGAGTTGTAAGTAGAGACTGGATAGGCTGGGACCTTTTTCACAGGGGTATAAGAGGTTGAGGAATGACCTTATAGATGTTTATAAATCATGAAGAACATAGATAAGGTGAATAGCAAAGGTTTTTTTTTTCTCCCCAAGGGTGAGGGAGTTCAAAACTAGGGGGCATATTTTTAAGTAGAAAACTTTAAAGGGGACCTGAGGAACATATTTTTCATTCAGTGGGTATTTCATGTGTGGAATGAACTGCCAGAGGAAGTGATAGATGCAGGTACAATTACAACGTTTAAAATATATTTGGATTGGTACATGAATAGGAAGGTTTAGAGGGATATGGGCCTAACACATGTAAGTGAGACTAGTCTAGTTTGGGAAACTGATTCAGCATGGATGAGTTGGACCAAAGGGTCTGTTTCCGTGCTGTATGACTCTATAAATGACTGAAAAAAAAGATGTTCCACTATCCTTTCTGTGGTCTGTTAAAAAAAGATCAGATACCCAAATGAGCAACTGTGCACAATCCATGAAAACATGGATATTCAAAAAAATGCGATATATAGCATCTTCATAACACAAGGATTACAATTTGCATACGTAAAGAGTGTACCGCATGATCTGTAAGGGCACTGTCCTCATGGTACAACTGATTTTTGTTCCATTTTCAAGGCAATATCTTCCCATTTATCCTGAAGTCCTCTAAATCTCCCTCGGGAACATTCAACTTAATCTGATTGAAAGCCAGCTCTTTCATGCAATCTCAAACACTTAGATGTGTCATCCAGGGACAACATTTTTTCCACAGGAACTCTGAGGTAACATCTGAGATGGGCCAACAACATTTTTGCTGTGGTCAAGAAGCATCTGTATTTGGATCCCTAATTCAGTGTACAGCTCTTTTGGTACTTAACGCATTTGCTATTTGGCTCAGTAAGTTTTGTGTGGGTGTAGTACATCCATTTAATGCAGGGACTGAACATAGCACCTTGATTATAGTCTCAGCATGATCTTGAATCAGATGTCCACTCTACAAGTCAAATGTTTTCATTGACTATTTATTCACAGCAATTATGTAATCCCTGTAAAGTGGCTTCTGCTCAAGACTAAAGGGAAGATTTTCTTTGGACATCATAGTTTCTTGTAACAGTACATTCAGTAATCCTTAATTTGATTTCTGATGCTAACAGAACCATACTCTTGAGTTGGCATATCTGTGATTCCATAGCTCGCTCTTGTCTACACTAAGGCATAGCATGTTGGAACACTGGTAGCATTACAAAAATATATCTGTTGCATTCATTTGATATTTTAGTAATACCTCTATGATTAATGTCTTGAATGATCTGGTGGCTAAACGTCTGTGCACCTACTTAAACATAGGAAGGTGGATGGGAGACAATTAGAACATAAGATGAAAGTGGAGCAAAGTTTTATCCTTTATTTAGATGCAATCTTACATTCCATCAAGACTGAAAGAGGATGGAGGGCTTATTTCCTGAACAAAGCAGCATGCTGAGGGAAGATATGACTTGGGTGAGAGTGATGTTATAAGTGTCTTTTTATGTCTGAGGATCTGCTAATCTAATTTAGAACAGGAGTAGCAGTGCAAACACTCAGCAAGTTTAATGTTACAAATGTATTGCATTTATCATGCTATATGTGGACACTTGCTGTGTAAACATTAGCTAGTACAGTTTCTATGGATTGAAGGATAACTAATGTTACACCACTATTTAAAAAAAAGGTAGAGAGAAAACAGGGAATTATAGACAGTCTGACATTGATAGTGGGGAAAATACCAGAGTATTTTATATAAGATTTAATAGCAAAGCACTTGGAAAACAATAACAGGATCAGACAGAGCATGGATTAACAAACGGAAAATCATGCTTGATAAATACACTGGAATGTTTCAAGGATGTAATGAATGGAGTTGATTAGGGGGAGCTAATAGTTTACTTGAACTTTCAGAGAGTATTTGATAAGGTCCCACACAAAAGATTAGTATGTAAAATTTAAATGCATGGGATTGGGGGTAGTGTACTAACATGGATAGAGAACTGGTTGGGCAGACAGGAAACAAGGAGTGGGAATAAATGAGTCTTCTTCCTCGAGGAAGGCAGTGGCCAGTAGAAGACAGGGGGAAGTCAGTGCTTGGACCCCAGTTAATAACATTATATATTAATAGTTTACAAAAAGGATCTAAATGTAATCTCTCCAAGTTTGCAGAAGATTTCAAAACTGGGAGGGAAAACTGTGAGGAGAACAAAGAGATGCTTCAGTGTGATTTGGACAAGCTAAGTGAGTGGGCAAATACATGGCAAATGAAGTATATTATGGATAAATGTGAGGCTAGCCATTTTGGTAACAAAAACAGGAAGGCAGATGATTATGTGAATGGTGATAGATTGGGAAAGGGAGCTGCAATGAGATCTGTATGTCCTTGTACACACGTCACTGAAAGTAAGCATGCAGGTGCAACAGGCAGTGAAAAAGGCAAAAAAACAAATTACTGCAGATACTGAAATCTGAAACCAAAAGAGAAAATGCTGGAAAATCTCAGCAGGTCTGGCAGCATCTGTAAGGAGAGAAAAGAGCTGATGTTTCGAGTCTAACTGATCTTTTGCCAAGTGAAAAAGGCAATGTCCTTCATAGAGAGAGGGGATTTGAGCACAGGAGTAGGGACAGCTTGCTGAAATTGTGCAGGGCTTTGGTGAGACCACACATTATGTATTGTGTGCAACTTTGGTCTCCTTATTAGAGGAAGGATGTTCTGGAAATAGGAGGAATGCAGTGAAGTTTTACTAGATTGATAGTGAGGATCGCAGAACTGATGTATGATGAGACGTTAGATTGGTTAGGTCTAAAATCACTGGAGTTTAGAAGAATGAAGGGGATCTCAAAAAAACCTGTAAAAGTCTAGGAGGCCTGGATGGGGTAAATACAGGGAGAATAACCATAATCCTCACCTTACTGCAGGAGCTACCATTTAAGGATATTGAATAGGCCATTTGGGATTGAAATGAGAAGGAATTTCTTCACCGAGGGAGTGGTGAGCCTATGGAATTCTCTGCCATAAAAAATAGTTGAGGTCAAAACATTGAATGTTTTCAAGAAGGAGTTAGACATTGTTTGTAAGTTTAAAAGATATGGAGGAAAGCAGGGAAAGGATACTGAATTGGATGATCAACCATGATCATTTTGACTGGTGGAGCAGGGCTCGAAGGCCACATGGCCTACCCCTGCTCATATTTTCTATGTTTCAACATTTGCATTTGTTTAAATTGGGGGCAGCACGGTGGCTCAGTGGTTAGCACTGCTGCTTCACAGCGCCAGGGACCCGAGTTTGATTCCTGCCTCGGGCGACTGTTTGTGTGGAACTTGCACATTCTCCCCGTGTCTGTGTGGGTTTCCTCCGGGTGCTCCGGTTTCCTCCCATAATCCAAAGATGTGGAGGTCAGTTAAATTGACCATTTTAAGTTGCCCATATTGATAGGTGCATTAGTCAGGGCTAAATATAGTGTAGGGGAATGGGTCTGAACGGGTTGCTTTTCAGCGGGTTGGTGTGGACTTGTTGGGCTGAAGGGCCTATTTCCATATTGTTGAAAAACTAAATCTAACTACATTGCAAAAGTGATTTCAATTCAGAAGTGCTTTATTGTCTGCCCAGTATCTCTGGGACAAGGTTCTTTCCATCTTGAATATATCTCAAAAGCACATTGCCAAGTCTTATTTTGAAAGTAATCTATTTTACTCAGTTTCATTGGTATTGATTGGTATTTTATGAGTGTTAATAAGGACTGATTTTAACTTCTGGCCAAGATAAAAAAAAGAAGGTGAAAGCAATTCAAAGACCTGTTCTGTCTATTGCCCTGTTTCTTTTTCATTAATGTCAATGTATCAATAATGGACAGAAGGTCTGTTACCTCACGTCCTAGTTGTTCTAATAAAATTATCCTCTGGTAGCAGATCTAATGCCTGTTCTGCACACTGTCCTATTTAAATCGGTAATGGATGGATTATCTGCTACCTCCTGTTTTCCACCAATGCGCAAAGTTAAAATCAAATGTTATTGTGAATGTGTGAGATAAAATTAATGTATGAATTTTGATGCTGTTGTATAAGTGAATGAATACAAAAGGACTAATCTGAGCTAGGCTGAAGCCCTCCCCACTCTGGTATATAACACTGGTGGAATATCAGGCAGTATTGACCTGAATAAGACATACGTAGTTGGAGACCGACATAGCTTCTTTTTCTCACATTACCATCTGTACAACGTAACCTGCATGTGGTTATTACGATGAAATAAACCTTTATCCTGTTACTTAAGCTAAGCACCTCATCTGCTAATTTGTTCATGGTTCATTCTTTACCACAAGCTACTAAAAAAACCCTGTACTAACATAGGATTAATGGCAGCATTCTACCTAAGATACCTAATCCTTATCTTCATTATTCTGTCTAATAATACAAGTAATTAACCAAAATCCCAATAGTTAGCAAGAAATATTTATTCAGACATTCAGAGTTCAGTAGTGTATGAGCCATATTTATTACTGAAACGTGATTGCACAGGTACAAATACTTGGTCATCTTAAAAAAATCACTTAGCCATTCTAACATGCCTACCTTTGAACAAACAATGCAAAAGGTTTACTCCAGTGTATTGAGATTAAATCAACCACCATATTATTTTGATAAACTTTAATGAACCATCACAAGTAAACTGACTTAAAGACAATTTACTCATATTGGCTGCATAATTGAATACACTTTTTGCATCCTATTATATAGCAAAAATTCACAAGCGTCTTTTTGATGATAGATTTCAGCTCACTAATTCTTCCACACACCACGATGTAGTCAAAACAATAATGAAAGAAGTAATTGCCTTTAAACTGTATTTTCATAAGAGCAATAAGCTTCTGAATTTATTTTTTCAGTTCATGTGTTTCTGTAAAATAGAATGAAACACCTTTTTTTGATATGTTGCTTTAGATACTTATGGTGCCATCTTAGAATCTTGGAATTTTGAGGTTCTGTCATGTGGATGCTGCACTCACCCAGGCACGAGGTGAGTATTCTATCACATTCCTAATTTATATATTGTGTTTGGTGAATTGACTTTAGAACATTAAGAGACAAATCACTCAGCAAAGAATTCCCAGAGTCTGACTTCTTGGATTTACTGGATGTACATGGCTAGTGCAGTAGACTTTCTGGTTAGTAGTAATCCACGAGATGTTGATACTGAGGAATTCAATAATGGTAATGGCATTGAATGTCAAGGAAAGATGGTTAAGTTTTTCTCTTGATAAAAATAGTTATTGCCCAATACTTGCATGATGAAAATGTCACTTAACATATATCAGCCCAAGCCTGGATGTTATCCAATTCTTGCTTTATAGGAATATGTGCTTTTTCAGTACCTGAGGAGTTGTGAATAGTGCCAAATACTGCGCAATCTTATTTTAAAAAGATTGGAGGGATGGTCATTGATGAAAAAGCTGAGGATGGTTGGGCTGAGGACACTACCCTGAGGACTTGCTGCAGTAACTTCCTGGGCTGAGATGAATAACCTCCAATAACCACAACCATCTTCCTTTTTCTTAGATAGGAATCCAACCAGTGTAGCGTTTACCGGATTCTCATTGACTTCCGAATGGATGCCACACTCTTTCAAATATTGCCGTGGTTTCAAGGACAATCACTTTCACTTCACTTTTACATTTAAGCCAAAAGTGTTAATGAGGTCAGGAGCTGAGTTGGCTTGGCAGAACCCAAACTGAGTAACAGTGAGCATACCATTACTGACTGAGAGCTGCTTGATAACATTGTCAACAACATCCTTCATTATTTTGCTAATTGCCAGAAATAGACAAGAGCAATGGTAATTGGCCAGATTAGATTGCCCTTCATTTTGTGGACAGGACATGGAGAATTTTTCACATTGTTGGGCAGATTCCAAAGTTGTAGCTGGAAAAGCTTTGTTAAGGGCACAGCTAAATCTGGGGCACAAACCTTCAGTACTATTGCTGGAATATTGTTTGCACCCATAGTCTCCTGTGCCTCTTGTTTTTTCTTGATGTAAGATGGAATTAATTGAACTAGCTGAAGACTGATAGCTGTGATGCTAAAAACAATGGGAGGAAATAGAGTTGGATCATCTGCTCAACACTTCTGTCTGAAGATATTTGCAAATATTCCAACCTTTTCTTTTGCACTCATGTGCTGAACTCCATCATTATTGTAAGCAAACAGGTGATGTAAGTATATTCCAAATTTGGAACTAAACTTCAAATGGATCAAAATTATACTCAGCACCTTTAAACTCCAGATATGGAACTTGTAAATAAGTCTTCTAAATCTTTGAACTGAGTGGTGGATAGAAAATAATGTCTTGTTTGATTGATATTTCAGGATAGAGTTGGAATGAGTTACCTCAGGAATTGACCTTGGGATTGTTATAGTTCCTAATTCATATGAATTTCTCAAATTCATAAACTCAACACCAATCAGCCAACTGATGATCACCAAAAAATGATTGACGAAGATGACCATTTAATCCACATTAATTCACCAATCCTTACATTTTACAACGAATCGTTTCTTAAGGGACAACAGTGTTTTATTTTGATTTAACCACACAAAGCAAACAAGCATATGTAATTTATTTCAGTAGTTTGTGTTCAGCAACCCGATGCAAATTGATCAAATCTGTGGGTAGCTATCCAACAACTGAAGGAAGATGGTCAAAACATGAATGACTTTGAAATTTACAAAGGATACATTTATAAAATATCAAGGAGTGGATGATCTGCACAGTTCCTACCATTCATTCACTATACCTTCTAGCAAAGTTGATGATGTGAATTTACCTTGAGCAGATGATCTTTATCTGATGTGGCAATATTTATATTATCCCTTTTAATATGAGAAAATAGCAAGGGTAACAGTGGCACTCCACTGGTCACAGGCCTCCTGTCTGAAAAACAACCCTCCACCACCACCCTCTGACTTCTACCTTCAAGCCAGTTCTGTATACAAATGGCTAGTTATCCCTGTATGAGGTCTAACCTTACTAACCAGTCTCCCATGGGGAACCTTGTCGAATGCCTTACTGAAAACAATATAGCTCACATCTACCACTCTGCCCTTATCAATCCTCCTTGTTGCTCATCAAGATAATTCACAAGAATTACAATTTAAGGGGCTACAGCAATAGATTTGGTTCTGCAAATGTACCACATTTCTAGGATAATCCTGAGTGTGTGAAGAATTACACTGACAACCAATTTCGGATTGTTAGTTGGTCTCATAGTGTGTTGCATTTCCATGTACTGTATTCATAAAAATGTTGCTGTTCTTTGTAGAAGGAAAGAACATAAACATGCACTGGGCCTGTTCTAACTCAACAAAATGGGTGCCAATCACTTGCAATGCCTGATTGTAGCGGGGCGTGGACCTGACCAGGTAGTCGCGGAAGGCGGAAAGGGGTAGGGATGGAAATATATCCCTGGTGGTGGGGTCTGTTTGGAGGTGGCGGAAATGTCGGCGGATGATATGGTTTATGCGAAGGTTGGTAGGGTGGAAGGTGAGCACCAGGGGCATTTTGTCCTTGTTACGGTTGAATGGGTGGGGTCTGAGGGCGGAGGTGCGGGATGTGGACGAGATGCGTTGGAGGGCATCTTTAACCACGTGGGAAGGGAAATTGCAGTCTCTAAATAAGGAGGCCATCTGGTGTGTTCTGTGGTGGAACTGGTCCTCCTGGGAGCAGATACGGCGGAGGCGGAGGAATTGGGAATACGGGATGGCATTTTTGCAAGAGGTAGGGTGGGAGGAGGTGTAATCCAGGTAGCTGTGGGAGTCGGTGGGTTTGTAAAAAATGTTCTTCATGCCCTAGCTGATGGAGTGTGGTTTGTCACCTATAGTAATATAAATGATGTGAAGAATTTAAATAAACTGCAGTGTCTTTAAAGTATTGTTCTTAGAAGTAATGGCCTCTCAAAATCCTAAACATTATATAAACTGTGTGTTACAAAGGAAGCCAAAAATTCAAACTAGTAGCAAGAGATCTTTACTGATGAGTACAGTCTGTGAGTTAAAGGGGTTACAAGACAACAACATGATCACATCCATCTTTTAGTGGGAAACAATTTGAAGACTGTCACTGGTTGAATTTAGCCATTCTATTTTTTTTCTGTAAAGCAGTAGAAGATGAAAGGTTTTAACCTGAAGTGATCTGGTTTTGAATTGAAGTAGGTAGCAGACGATTTCAGAGGGTATAGTTCCTAATCACAAAACGAACTCCATCACAATATATCACTGATCTTATAACCTAAGCATATTTTCTATGGGCACTTATATTTTATGCAAAACTACTATATACAGGCTTGCTATTAAATCCATTAAATGGAATAAATGCAATAATGATTTTTGTTTCACAAAGCTATGCTTCTTAAAAAGATATATTAGCTCGGGTTTATAAAGGATGTCTGAGTTCTGAGGAAGGGTCATTGGACCCAAAACATTAACTCTGATTTCTCTCTACAGATGCTGCCAGACCTGCTGACCTTTTCCAGTAATTTCTGTTTTTGTTTTTGACTTACAACATCCACAGTTCTTTTGGTTTTTATTTATGAAGTATTTGTTGGCCAAAATTAAAATCTCTTGGATCGCAGTTTGTGAGGGCCAGAGTTTGCTGTTCACCTCACCTTCCACAGGAGTGATATCTGTCAGGAGTTAAAAGTCAGGTCCTAAGTTAATTCTGCATAAAGTCATTATTTCTAATTCTTATATATTTTGCATTTCTATTATTGCTTTAAAAGAAAATAACAAAGGCATTAAAATGTTAGGAACTGTAATAGAATTGTTTCAAACATGAGAAATTCTGTTCAGTGCAGATGGAGGTTTGACACATCATGCACAACATTGAAACAACACAATATCATATATCCACAACTTTACATAGACACTTTCCATTAGAAATGTAAACATCAAGTTTGCAATAGTAACAGTTGCCAAAACTATGAAGAATATGATAATGGTAACTAAGTCTCTTTTAGACAGTAAGTGTATTTGCGGAGATGTAATTATATATTGTGTACAGCTCCTTGTCTGCTATAGCTTGCTTTCACTTTAATTTGTGGCAAAGACATCATTTGAAACATGATAACAGAAATATCCAGTTGAAGTTGTGTGTTGGAGCTACCGTAAAGCGAGTTATAGTGAATTTAAAATGCAAAACAAAATTAAAAACCACAGTCTGCTATTATGAAGCACTAGGTGAGTCAGAATGGCTATGAACTTTCCACTTTCTATTACTGTGTAAATGAAAAGGACATAATTTGAACATTTTTCACTCTCAGTAGAAAATCTGTAAATTAATTATAGATTAAGTTATAATCTTATATAAGACCAAGCAATTAAGTGTAGCAATACAGTTTTCAGAACTGGAGATAATTTTGGTTAGCTATATTGAATCCTAGACCTCACCAAAGAGCAGAACACCCAAACAAACAAGTTTGAAGTTTTGGAAAATATACGTTAAACCCCATATTGATTTTATTAAAGCACTGTATGTGTTCAACATTAAAGTTCAAAGGGACAGGGAAGGCTATTGATCCCTGCGATAGAACTGAAACATCTGGTGGATCCTGAGTCTATGCAGGATAGTTGTTAGAGGGAATCCTGAAGGACAGGATTTACATGTATTTGGAAAGGCAAGGACTGATTAGGGATAGTCAGCAGCATGGCTTTGTGCATGTGAAATCATGTGTCATGAACTTGATTGATTTAAGAAGTAACAAAGAGGATTAATGAGGCAGAGTGACAGACGTGATCTATATAGACTTCAGTAAGGCATTTGACACTGTTCCTCATGGTAGACTGGTTAGCCAGGTTAGAATACAGTGAGAACTAGCCATTTGGATACAGAACTGACTCAAAAGGTAGAAGTGCACAGCAATTCAGGCAGCATCCGAAAAGCTTCGAAATCGACGTTTCGGGTTTTATTCCTGATGAAGGGCTTTTGCCCGAAACGTCGATTTCGAAGCTTTTTGGATGCTGCCTGAACTGCTGTGCTCTTCCAGCACCACTGATCCAGAATCTGGTTTCCAGCATCTGCAGTCATTGTTTTTACCTCAAAAGGTAGAAGCCAGGGGATGGTGGTGGCGGGCTGCTTTTCAAACTCGAGGCCTGTGACGAGTGGTGTGCCACAAGAATTGGTGCTGGGTCCACTGCTTTTCATCATTTATATATATGATTTAGATGTGAACATAGGAGGCATAGTTAGTAAGTTTGCAGATAACACCCAAATTGGGAGGTGTAGTGGACAGCGAATAAGATTACCTCGATCTTGATCTTGATCTTGATCAGATGGGTCACAGGGCCAAGGAGTGGCAGATGGAGTTTAGATAAATGTAAGGTGCTGCACTTTGGAAAAGCAAATCTCAGCAGGGCTTGTACACTTATTGGTAAGGTCCTAGGGAGTGTTGCTGAACAAAGCGACCTTGGAGTACAGGTTCATAGTTCCTTGAAAGTAGAGATACAGGTAGATAGGATAGTGAAAAAGCCGGTTGGTATACTTTCCTTTGATGGTTAGAGTGTTGAGTACAGGATTTGCGTGGTCATGTTGCGGCTGTACAGAATATTGGTTAGGCCACTTTTGGAATATTGCGTGCAATTCTGGTATCCTTCCTATCGGAAGGATGTTGTGAAACTTGAAAGGATTCTGAAAAGATTTACAAAGGTGTTGCCAGGGTTAGAGGATTTGAGCTATAGAGAGAGGCTGAATAAGCTGGGGTTGTTTTCCCTGGAACATTGAAGGCTCAGGGGTGACCTTATAAAGGTTTATAAAATCATAAGGAGCATGGATAGGATAAATAGACAAAGTCTTTTCCCTGGGGTGGGGGGAGTCCAGAACTAGAGGCCATAGGTTTAGGATGAGAGAGGAAAGATGTAAAAGAGACATAAGAGGAAACGTTTCACACAGAGGGTGGTGCGTGTATGGAATGAGCTGCCAGAGAATGTGGTGGAGGCTGGTACAATTACAGCCTTTATAAGGTATCTGGATGAGTATATGAATAGGAAGGGTTTGGAGGGATATGGGCCAAATGCTGGCAAATGGGAGGAGATTTGGTTAGGATATATGGTCAACGGGGACAAGTTGGACCAAAGGGTCTGTGTCCGTGCTATACATCTCTATGACTCTAACTGAAAGATGATCTCAGCAGAGATAGGATTGTCTTTGATATTAGAGAACCCACCATGAGAGCACATCTGCTGAGAGGCGGAAAATGCACTCTTAAGAAAACTATTGACATATGCAGAGTCTTCGAAGTTGTGAATGAACAGCTAGAGCATATATTAATGTGAAGACAGGCAAAGCTTTGGATTATGATGGGAGACATTTAAGGGCAAACTAGTACAAACATTTTAAAAATAGATAAACAACATTTCCAGAAAGGTATAGCAGAATGTACAAGACTAGAGAGCAGGATGTACATGTTAAAACACTAAAATATTGAGGACTGTATGTCCATAAAGTGTCATAGATATTTAACAGCATTCAAAAAGATCCTTCGACAACACCAGTTATCAAATATCCACCTATTTGAATACTACAGATGCTGGAAATCTGAAGTAAATGCAGAAAATGCTGAAGGTATGGTAACATTTGTTGTGAGAGGAACAGAGTTAATGGTTTCCTCATAACTGAAAAGAGTTGAAAAATTGTAGTCTTTATAATTTTGATAGAAGTAGAGGAGGTTCAAGTATACCAAATAAAAGACAATCTATTTCTTTACATCTATAACTATACCGACCTTCTTTAAATCAGTATGAGCAAAGCTAACTGCAAGAAGCTGAAAAATGTTACAGGCAAATGTTTGGCCAGAAAGAAGCAAAGCAAGTCCCGAAAGCTGGCTAGTGGATGATTCTGATGGATCACTCTTCACTGTAAAACATAGTCAGGTCTAACAATAATAAATGTTTTGTGACTGTTACAATATTGACTGCAGAAGGATAGCATCAACTGATTGTGAAACGTCGATAGATATCTGTGCTTGCAAAATTATGAGCTGTGTGTGAAATGGCTCAAAGTGATGGAACAAAAATGAAGCTTCAAAAAGGTAATTGTTGAGTTCAAAAGGACAAATGAATCTGAGAGCTGAATGCAATAGTAAGAATGAAGATCTGGAGTTCCAAACTGTAGATGTCATGCAAAATGCACTCACCTCAGATGAAGCTTGAACAAATAACCCTAAATGTGCGTGAAGAGATTTACAGCATTTTGCGGGCCACAAACTATTGACAGCTGAACAGATGCATACATCTTGAGATGACTTTGAGGTGTTTCTGGTGAATATCATTTCAAAGTAAATGACAACTTGAGATTATCCCAACATCTGCTGAGAGTTCCTGTTGACTCAAGTACTAGCCAAAAGCAAGTTCGAGGAACCGATGGCTTCCATAGAAAATGGAAGAATGGATAGGAAGGGTCAGAAATTATTCACTGAGATGCTGGCCACTGATGGTAAATATGTGAAAGCAGAGCAGACAAAGCAGTCATCACAGAACAGCAGAAGAAAATGCAGGATGAGAAAAAAAAATGAAACTGAAGATGCCTGAAGTCAAGTACCTAGGTCCTGTACAGACAATGAAAGGAATTTAACCAGATTCTGACAAGGTAAGAGCTTGCAGAGATAGAGTTGCAGCAACCAATGGATGTGTACGTCATGCAACAATGTGTTGGATTTGTGAATTATTCGGCAAGGTTTTTGCATAAGTTGTCATCACAGTGTGAACATCCACACAAGCTCGCTGCTACAAACGTGCATCAATCTTGAGGTGTGAATCAAGAAGCAACTTTCATTCAAATCAAAAACTAGCAACAACAGCTCTTCATGCTCTGGAAGTCATAAACTCAGAAGAGACTTTATGAAACTGAAAGATGAGCATTTTGCTGTGACCAAGAACAATACTCCCCAGTGAAGTAACATCATCCCAATAACAAGTAGAAAGTAGACAAATGGAAAACAGCAAGTCACATATATGTCATTAAAAGACTTGAACAATTTTAATATAAATCAATGAATTGCATAAGCAGAGATTGATAAAAGTGGACAAACCTGAAATAACACTGCTTTGTTCACAGCTTATAATTTTTCTTTGTATGACCATGTATATTTGGGTAACTTGGGTAAATTGTAATTGCAAATAACAGTGCATGCATTACAAAAAAGGGGGATGATTAGAAAAATGCTGGGTTGTTGTAGACAAGTGACTTTCACCTTTGGTGTAACTTAATTGCATTTAAATTTGTGGTAGCCATTCAATATGAAACAAAGTGTACGAAGATTTCTTTTTAAACCTACAAAGGTAATAATTCACTCCTCATTTATATTCTTTTACATTAATGCAAACAGTGTCAGGATAATAGAGTAACTGAAATAGTAGGTAGTAGAAAACTGGATAACAGTGAAATGCTGTGACAAATTACTCCCTGCCTCAAGATAGTTTGGAAAAATAAAAGCCTTTCTTATGTTAACAGGACTTCTTGTCAATTAAAAATCAAAACCTTCAGGATTTTATGGCAGCATAGTGACACAGTGGTTAGCACTGCTGCCTCACACTACCAGGGACCATGGTTCAATTTGGGAGGTCATATTGCGCCTGTACAGGACATTGGTTGGGCCACTTTTGGAATATTGCGTGCAATTTCCTGTCCAGGACAGTGGGAGACAGAGCGGAGGTGATGTAGAGGCCAGGAGGGTGGCGGGAAGGTAAGCACTTAGTATACATTTGGGCAGCGGCTAAATCTGAGATACTGCACATGTAGTATCTCCCTCCCGCCCCTCCCCTCCTCTAACCAGAAGAAAAAGACTCTATAAGGTAAGGTTTTTATTTTTTCTCTTTCTTTTTCATATATTTAACTGCATTGTTTGGTTTTAGTTAGTTCATATAAAGCTAAGGCATACAGTGGCAGGGGACCTCAGACCCGTGGCATGTGCCTCTTGCCTGATGTGGGAGCTCAGGGACGTGGCTGACATTCCTGACTCTTACACTTGCAAGAAGTGTGTCCAGCTGCAGCTCTTGTTTGACCACATGATGGCTCTGGAGCTGCAGATGGACTCACTGTGGAGCATCCGCAATGCTGAGGAGGTCGTGGATAGCATGTTTAGTGAATTGGTCACACCGCAGGTTAGAATTGCTGAGGGAGACAGTGAATAGGTGACCAAAAGGTAGAAAAAGAGTAGGAAGGCAGTGCGGTGTCCCCTGCAGTTATCTCCCTCCAAAACAGGTGTACCGTTTTGGATACTGTTGGGGGAGATGGCTCACCAGGAGAGGGCAGCAGTTGCCAAGATCATGGCACCGTGGCAGGCACTGATGTTCAGAAGGGGGAGAAAAACACTCATAGGGCCATAGTCATAGGGGAGAGGAAATAGCTGGAGCCCTGACAGATACCTTTGTGACATGCTTAAACACAGGTGAGGCAGGAGGACTGGAAGGTTGTTCATGTTTTCCCCCTTTACAAAAGGGTAGTAGAGATATTCAACAAACCAGTGAGCCTGACATCAGTGGTGGGAAGGTTGCTGGAGAGGGTACTGAGGGATTGGATCTATCTATATTTAGAAAAGAATGGGCTTATCAGTGATAGGTAACATGTTTTTGTATGGGGGAGATCATGCCTTACCAACTTAATGGAGTTCTTTGAGGAAGTGACCAAGTTGATAGATGAAGGAAGGGCTGTTGATGTCATATACATGGACTTTAGTAAGGCATTTGATAAGGTTCCCCGTGGTAAACTAATGTAGTAAGTGAAGTCACATGGTGTGCAGGGTGTTCTAGCTAGGTGGATAAAGAACTGGTTGAGCAACGTAGACAGAGAGTAGTAGTTGAAGGGAGTTTCTCGAAATGTAGAAAGGCGACCATGGTATTCCACAGGAATCAGTGCTGGGGACACTGTTGTTTGTGATGTATAACAATGATCTGGAAGAGGGCACTGTTGGTATGATCAGCAAGTTTGCAGATGGCACGAAGATTGGTGGAGTAGCAAAAGCATAAGGGAATGTCAAAGAATACAGGAAAATATAGATAGACTGGAGAGTTGGGCAGAGAAGTGGCAGATGGAGTTCAATCCAGACAAATGTGAGGTGATGCATTTAGGCAAGTCTAATTCTAGAGTGAATTATACAGTGAACGGAAGAGCCTTGGAAAAAGTTGATGGGCAGAGAGATCTGGAAGTGCAGTTCCATTGTACCCTGAAGGTTGCTGCAGAGGTGGGTAGAGTGGTCAAGAAGGCACATGGTATGCTTGCCTTCATCAGATGGGGTATTGAGTATAAGAGCTGGCAGGCCTTGTTAGAATTGTACAAGACATTGGTTTGACTGCAGTTAGAATACTGTGTACAGTTCTGGTCGACATATTACCAAAAGGATGTGATTGTTTTGGAGAGGGTGCAGAGAAGGTTTACGAGGATGTTGCCTGGTATGGAAGGTGCTAGCTTTGAAGAAAGGTTGAGTAAGTTATGTTTATTTTCATTAGAAAAAAGGAGATTGAGGGGGGACCTGATTGAGGTTTACAAAATCATGAAGGGTATAGACAGGGTGGATAGAGATAAGCTTTTTCCCAGGGTGAAGGATTCAATAACAAGAGGTCATGCTTTCAAGGTGAGAGGTGAAAAATTTAAGGGGGATACACGCAGCAAGTACTTTACACAGAGAGTGGTGGGTGTCTGGAACACGTTGCCAGCAGAGGTGGTAGAGGCAGGCACGGTAGATTCATTTAAGATGCGTCTGGACAGATGCATGAGCAGTTGGGGAGCAGAGGGATACAGATGCTTAGGAATTGGGCGACAGGTTTAGACAGTGGATTTGGATAGGCTCAAGCTTGGAGGACTGAAGGGCCTGTTCCTGGGCTGTAAATTTTCTTTGTTCTTCTTTATTCAATTCTGGTCTCTATCCTATCAGAGGGATGTTGTGAAACTTGAAAGCGTTCAGAAAAGATTTACAAGAATGTTGTCAGGGTTGGAGGATTTGAGCTATAGGGAGAGGTTAAATAAGCTGGGGCTGTTTTCCCTGGAGTGCCAGAGGCCGAAGGTGACCTGAAGAGGTTTATAAAATCATGAGGGGCATGGATAAGGTAAATAGACAAGGTCTTTTCCCTGGGGTGGGGAAGTCCAGAACTAGAGGGCATAGGTTTAAACTGAGAGGGGAAAGATATAAAGGGATCTAAGAGACAGCTTTTTCACACAGAGGGTGGTACATGTATGGAAGCAGCTGGAGGAAGTGTTGGAGGCTAGTACAATGACAGCATTTAAAAGGCATCTGGATGGGTATATGATAGGAAGGGTTTAGAGGGATATGGGCCCAGTGCTGGCAAATGGCACTCGATTAGGCTAGGATATCCTGTCGGCACGAATGTGTTGGACCGAAGGGTCTGTTTCCATGCTGTACATCTCTAAGACTCTTTGCAAACTCTATGCAAACAGTCATAGAGTCACATTCTCCCTATGTCTATGTGAATTTTCTCCAGGTACTCTGGCTTCCTCCCACAGATGAAAGTTGTGCAGGTTAAGTATATTGACCATGGTAAATTACCCATTGTGTCTAGGGATGTGCAGGCTTTCCTGGCTAACTTGTAACTCGCAAGCACCCTTACTGAGCCTTTACGTCTCATCCTAACATAAGCCTTCTTGTTCCTCTTGACAAGAGATTAAACTTCTTTAGGAAACCACGGCTCCCACGCTCGACAACTTCCTCCCTGCCTGACAGGCACATATTTATCAAGGACCCACAGTAGCTGGTCCTTGAATTAGCTCCGCATTTCAACTGTGCCCATCTTCTGCAGTTTCCTTCCCTATCCTATGCGTCCTAAATATTGCTGAATCGCATCGTAATTGCCTTTCCGCAGCTATAACTCTTGGCCTGCGTATATACTTATCCCTTTCCATCACTAAAGTAAACATAACCAAATTTTGGTCACTGTCACCAAAGTGCTCACCTACCTACAAATCTAAAACCTGGTTGGGTTCATTAACCAGTACCAAAACTAATGTGGCCTTGCCCCTTTTTGGCCTGTCTACATACTGTGTCAGGAAATCCTCCTGCACACATTTGACAAAAACTGACCCATCTAAAGTACTCAAACTATAGTATTCCCAGTCAATATTTGGAAAGTTAAAGTCCCCATAACAACTATCCTGTCACTCACTCCTATTGAGGATCATCTTTGCTATCCTTTCCTCTGCATCTCTGTAACTATTTGGAGGCCTATAGAAAACTTCCAACAGGGTCACTCTCCTTTCCTGTTTCTAATCTCAGCCCATACTACATCAATAGACGAGTCCTCAAACGGTCTTTCTACAACCGTAATACAGTCCTTGACTAACAGCACCACACCACCCCCTCTTTTACCATTTTCCCCGTTCTTACTGAAACATCTAACTCCCGGAACCTGCAAGAACCATTCCTGTTATTCATGTCTCTGAAATGGCCACAACATTAAAATCCCAAATACTAATCCATGCTGCAAGTTCACCCACCTTATTCCGGATGCTCCTGGCATTGAAGTAGACACACTTCAAACCAACTTCTTGCTTGCCAGTGCCTTCTTGTGTTCTTGAAATCTTAGTTGTCTTCACTACTCTCAACCTCTCATCTACTCGAACTATAATTTCAGTTCCAACCCTTTGCTGAATTAGTTTAAACCCATCTGAAGAGCATTAGCAAATCTACCCCCCAGGATATTGGTACCCCTCTGGTTCAGGTGAAGACTGTCCTGTTTGTAGAAGTCCCACCTACCCCAGAAAGAGATCCAATTATCCAGGAATCCAAAACCCTCCCTCCTTCACCATCCCTGTAGCCACGTGTTCAACTCCTCTCTCTCCCTGTTCCTTGCCTCACTAGCACATGGCACAGGCAACAAACCAGAGATAACAATTCTGTTCTAGCTCTAAGCTGCCCCCCAGCTTCCTGAATTTCTGCCTTAAATCCCGATCCTTTTCCTACCTATGTTGTTGTGGAATGCGACTTGGGGCTGCTCCCCAACCCTCTCAAGGATCCTGAAAACACAATCAGAGACATCATGAACCCTGGCACCTGGGAAGCAACACACCAACCGTGAGTCTCTCTCGTTCTTACAGAACTTACCATCTGTTCCCGTAAGTATGGAGACCCAATAACTAAAGCTCTGTTCCTCTTCCCCCATCTTTTCTGAACAACAGGGACAGACTCTGTGCCAGAGACCTGTGCCTCATTGCTTACCCCTGATAAGTCTCTCCAAACACCCCCCTACCCCACAGTATCCAAAACAATATACTTGTTGCTGAGGGGAACGGACACAGAGGATCCCTGCACTGTCTGCTGCTTTCCTTTCCGTCCCCTGACTGTAGCCCATCTACTTTCTTCTTTTACTTGAGGTGTGACTACCTCCCTGTAACTCCTCTCAATAACCCCCTCTGCCTCCCAAATGATCCAAAGTTCATCCAGCTCCAGTTTCAGTTCCCTAACGCAGTTTTCGAGGAGCTGGAGTTGGGTGCACTTCCCACAGATGCAATCAGCAGGGACATTACTGGTGACCCTTACCTCCCACATTCTGCAAGAGGAACATACAACTGCCCTAACCTCCATTCCTACTATTCGAAATTCCTAGAAACTAGTCATCTTACCAATGCAGCACACAGAACTTTTCTTTTGGTTAGAGGAGGAGGGCGGGTGGGAGACACTACCCAAGGAGCGTTTTGGGTAAAGCAACCACCCAAATATAAAGCCTCACTTACCCAGCGATCCTGTGTCCGCTCCTGCTCAGTGTGCACTCCGCCTATACATGAGGTAAACCTTTATATCTTTTAAAATTGACCTTCCCGTCAGGCATCTGGTCCTCATTGTAGTTCCTCCAGCTCCAATTACCGTTGAGAAAAGTATTACACTTTGTTGAAAAAAAAAGTCTGCAACCCAGCAACTATAGATCAGTCAGTTTAATCCCTGTAATGGAAGATCTTAAATAAATAATACTTCAGGAAAGATTTGTGGTCAATAGTAGATTAATGAAGAAATACGAGTACAAACTGATTACGGTCAAATTGTGTTTAACTACCTTATTTGAGTTTTTGATGAAATAGAATTGAAGGTTGATGAGAGTAGTGCTCTTCAAGTGGTGTACACTGCACAAAAAGCAATTGACAAAGGACAGGTGAAATGTAATGCAAAAAGTATGATGATTCATTTTCATAGAAAGAATGAGGGCAGATAATAACTCGGAAATATTGCATGTGCTTCCATCATCTAACTCATTTATATAATTCACAAGTATCTGAGACACAAGCACATATTCCTACAGTATACCATGAGTCACTGCTGCCACTTGGCAAAAGACTCATTTATTCCTATTCTCTGTTTCCAAGTCGGTCAACCAATTCTCAATATATGGCAGTCTATCATCCCAAATCTCATGTGCTTTAATTTTGATTACTAGCCTCTTATGTGGGTCCTTATCAAAATGCCTTCTTGAAATTCAAATGCACCACATTCACTGGTTCTCCTTTAATTATTCTACTAGTCACATCCTTAAAATGACTTTAGAAGATCAGTTAAGCATATTTCCCTTTCATAAACCTATGCTGACTTTTGTCTAAGCCCATTAATGCTTTCCAACTGATTTTTTAAATCATTTTTTATAATTGACTCTAGTATTTCTGATGCTATAGCTGACCTCTAATTCTTTGTGCTTTTTCTGTCCCTTGTTTAAATACTGGGGTTACATTTGCCTCCCTTGAATCGGTAGAAATTGCTCAGGAGTCTATAGAATTTTGGAGGATGACCACCAAAGCATCAAATATTTCCAGGGCCACTTCCTTCAGAACTCTGTGATACAGATTATAAGGCCTTGGTGATTCTATTAACATTGGATAGATTTCCCAAAGATGTTGGCTTACGGCTGTGGTGTTGAACTTAGAATCCTGCTTCTCTGAAATGATATCCTTCTTGTTTGCAGACGAGTTGCTCGCAATGGATTTTGACCAGTCTCACTCTCACATCTGTTACACATTTGTTTCTGGTGGTTTGACCAGTCCAGGTAACTGTAGGTGTGGCCATCAGCAATGGATGACCTGGAGTGCCTTCTGTGCCCATTCCAGAGTTGTGCTGTAATGCTTTCAGTGCCATTAAAGAAAATATTGTGTTTCTTTTCTGATAAATGCATAAAAATAGCTTTTTTGTTTTGTATTCATGGTTGTTTGGAGACATGCACACTCCCTTACATACTACCCTCTCCTTGTTTAGCCTGTGAATCAATGCAATTACTGGGCTCTGGCCATCTTCGTGAACAAGCAGTTGCATGAAGCCACAGTAAAGAGCTGGATGAGTGTCAGTTATCTATCCAGCTATGAAGTAGGATGTGACTAATTCTTGCAGAAAGGAATTAACTTTGATATGCACCCCACAGCTCAATAATACCAATTTGCAGGCAAATGCAAAGAGCAAGGGAATGGGACTACTTGGTAGTTCTTTGAGAATCACTGAACTAAATGACCTGTCGACTACCTTAGTTTATGACTTTAAGACAAATCCTAATGTAATTTGATAGTTATGAGCATTTTCCCTCTGATTGATATTGTCTATTGTCTCAGATCCTGAATTCCAATGACTGATTAACGTGCTGTATATTCCACTTGTCAACCATTGGGCAATCAATGTGAATACCAGCAATTAATCAAGTGAAGCTGGCAAACTGGCAGGTGCTGTTTGTTCATAACAACTGTACCAAAGACAATTGCCATTTTAGCGAGTGGAAAACCACTGATAATGCATTGAACAACTTGAATTTTTATACAGAAAACTGCTATTTATATTTTATATACATTTAATCACAACTGGGAAAGGATTTAGAGACGAGGTTAATAGGTCCTTCAAAAGGGTTTAGAGATGTGATATTTTTATGTGGGAGTAACATCTAGTCATTCCTTAAGAACCTGGAGCGAACACATTAGGTTTGAATATCTTGCTTTGCTGAGAGCCACAAACTGTTGCTGGGTTTCGGAAGTTGAATAAAAGCTAACAATTTGATTGTTTAACTCTGTTTCTTTCCTCCACTTGAGCAGTAGTATATCTCTCTCTGTCGAGTAACAGAGACACATTAAGTATATCTTTGCTCGGAGTTGGATACTCATCAAGTCATCAACTTTCGACATGCCACTAGAAGTGAATTTGAAAACATTAAAGGGTGATCAACAATTGTAAATAACTGAAAACAATAAAAAAAAGTCAGTAAATAGGAAAAAAAGGAACAACATGAAGATAATCTTAGTGAAAAGAGAAAGGTCTATTTCAATTTAATTCTAGACAGGACTGAGCCTGAGCCACAAAATTGCCAATTTGTGGCAAATTGCACTCAAACACAAAGTAGTAAGAAGTGGAACAAATCACAGTAAAACTGTTGGGAGAGAAGCTAAGGCCACAGCAAATACATTATAATCAATACCAGACAACACCAAACTTTATCTGCAAGTGCAGCATTTAGTGGGCAGCAGAAGAAAGGAATATTCTGTTCCTCAGAAATGTACCCTCATACCCACATACAAGACAGAACATGCAAATGCTTACTTTTTAAGTTTAATGTACTTACATTTTCAAGTTCAATTGTGATCAAGTGCATTTTTAAATTGAAAACAAAACTGTCAGTTTTATATTGATCATTGCCCTCCTGCTTTTTCTTTTAAAAAAGCAAGTTATTCCCTTAAACTTTTTGCTGACATTCCCCGTAAATAAATTATGAACTTAAGATAACACAGTCAACTTCTCACATAAAACCTCAAACCTCATTTGCAATAACAAATGGGAGTGGATCAGAGCCTAATCTCATTGAGCTAAAATTCACAGCATAGCAGTGGTGCTAATGGTAGTATTTATGCTGCATATGAGCCCTTTCCCACCTTACCTCATCTCAGCTAATCAATATATCCCTTATTCTTTTGTCTGATGTGCTTATCAATCTTCTCATCTAGCTATGTAGCTTTTCAATCCAACCATATAAAGTTCTACAATCTCATCTCACTGAATAGACATACTTCTGAATTTCCTACTGGTTTTCTTAAGACGTCTTAGATTGTCCATAAGTGGAAATTTTATGTCTACCTTACTGAACCTTTATAATTTTAAGGACCTCTCTCATATCACCTAACTGTTGAGACTCAATTTGTTAAATTTTTCCCAATAGTTTGATTCAGTTTTGTTTCCATTTTTGTAAATGTTTTTTAAAATTCTCCAGTGTTTCTACATTTACTTCTACAATGTGGACATGAGAAACATGACAATATTTCTAAGGGCGATTTAGCCAATATTATAAACAAATTCTTTGTCTAAGAATTGTATTCCTCCAGGAATGAACTTCAGTGTTTTGTCTGCACTTTTGGCATTAGTAACCTGCAATTACAATGGGCAACAAATGTTGGCCTTGTTAGATTAGGTTCCCTACAGTGTGGAAACAGGCCCTTTGGCCCAGCAAGTCCATACCAACCCTCTGAAGAGTAACCCACCCAGACCCATTCCCACACCCTAAATTTACCCTGACTAATGTACCTAACACTATGGGCAATTTAGCATGGCCAGTTCATCTGACCTCCACAGCTTTGGACTGTGAGAGGAAACCAGAGCACCCGGAGGAAACCCATGCACACACAGGGAGAATGTGCAAACTCCACACAGACAGGTGCCCGAGGCTGGAATCGAACCCAGGTCCCTGGCACTGTGAGGCAGCACTGCTAACCACTGAGCCACCGTGCCACCGTGCCACCCTCATCAATCTTTACTGACAGTTACATAGACTTACATAGACTTACATAGAAGAATACAGCGCAGTACAGGCCCTTTGGCCCTCGATGTTGCGCCGATCCAAGCCCACCTAACCTATACTAACCCACTATCCTCCATATACCTATCCAATGCCCGCTTAAATGCCCATAAAGAGGGAGAGTCCACCACTGCTGCTGGCAGGGCATTCCATGAACTTACGACTCGCTGAGTGAAGAACCTACCCCTAACTTCAGTCCTATATCTACCCCCCCTTAATTTAAAGCTATGCCCCCTTGTAATACCCGACTCCATACGCGGGAAAAGGTTCACACTGTCAACCCTATCTAACCCACTAATCATCTTGTACACCTCAATCAAGTCACCCCTAAACCTTCTTTTCTCTAATGAAAACAGCCCCAAGTGTCTCAGTCTATCCTCATACGATCTTCCTTCCATACCAGGCAACATCCTGGTAAACCTCCTCTGCACCTGTTCCAGTGCCTCCACATCCTTCCTATAGTATGGCGACCAAAACTGCACACAATATTCCAGATGCGGCCGCACCAGAGTTTTATACAACTGCATCATGACCTCAGGACTCCGGAACTCAATTCCTCTACCAATAAAAGCCAGTACGCCATATGCCTTCCTCACCGCACTATTTACCTGGGTGGCAACTTTCAGAGATCTGTGTACATGGACACCAAGATCCCTCTGCTCATCCATACTACCAAGTATCCGACCATTAGCCCAGTACCCCATCTTTTTGTTATTCTTCCCAAAGTGAATCACCTCACATTTAGCTACATTGAATTCCATTTGCCACCTTTCTGCCCAGCTCTGCAGCTTCTCTATATCCTGCTGTAACCTGCCACATCCTTCCTCACTGTCAACAACTCCTCCGACTTTCGTATCATCCGCAAACTTGCTCACCCAACCTTCTAACCCCTCTTCCAGGTCATTTATAAAAATGACAAACAGCAATGGTCCCAAAACAGATCCTTGCGGAACACCGCTAGTGACGGCACTCCATGAAGAAACTTTGCCATCAACTACTACCCTCTGTCTTCTTCCATCCAGCCAATTCCTAATCCAAACCTCCAACTCACCCTCAATGCCATATCTCCGTATTTTCTGCAGTAGCCTACCATGGGGAACCTTATCAAACGCCTTACTAAAATCCATATATACCACATCTACCGCTTTCCCCTCATCAACCTCCTTCGTCACCTTTTCAAAGAACTCAATAAGGTTTGTGAGGCACGACCTGCCCTTCACAAAACCATGCTGACTATCCTTGATCACATTATTCCTATCCAGATGTGCATAAATCCTATCCCTTACAATTCTCTCTAAGACTTTGCCCACAACAGAAGTGAGACTCACCGGCCTATAGTTACTAGGGTTATCCCTACTCCCCTTTTTGAACAAGGGAACCACATTTGCTATCCTCCAGTCTTCTGGCACTACTCCTGTAGACAAAGAGGACATAAAAATCAAGGCCAATGGCTCTGCAATCTCCTCCCTTGCTTCCCAGAGAATCCTAGGATAAATGCCATCAGGCCCAGGGGACTTATCTATTTTCACCTTTTCCAGGATTTCCAACACCTCTTCTCTACATACCTCAAAGCCATCCATTCTACTTATTTGTGACTCAGTATTCACATCGACGACAATGCCCTGTTCCTGAGTAAATACTGAAGAAAAGTATTCATTCAGTGTCTCCCCAATCTCTTCCGCCTCCACACGCAACTTCCCACTACTATCCTTGACTGGACCTATTCCTACCCTAGTCATTCTTTTATTCCTAACATACCTATAGAAAGCCTTAGGGTTTTCCCTAATCCTACCGACTAAGGACCTTTCATGTCCCCTCCTTGCTGCTCTTAACTCTCTCTTCAGGTCCTTCCTGGCTACCCTATAACTCTCAATCGCCCCAATTGAACCTTCACGTCTCATCTTGAGATAGGCCGCCCTCTTCCATTTAACAAGGGATTCCAATTCCTTATTAAACCACGGCTCCCTCGCACGACCCTTTCCTCCCTGCCTGACAGGTACATAATTATCAAGGACACTCAATAGTTGCTCCTTGAACAAGCTCCACATATCATTTACACTCTTGCCTTGGAGTCTACTTTTCCAGGCCACACATCCTAAGTCATGCCTCACCGCATCATAATTTCCCTGACCCCAGCTATAACTCTTGCCCTGTAGTACACACTTATCCCTCTCCATCACGAGAGTAAAAATCACCGAATTATGGTCACTATCCCCAAAGTGCTCACCTACCTCTAATTCTAACACCCGGCCTGGTTCGTTACCCAGAACCAAATCCAGTATGGCCTCACCTCTTGTTGGCCTGTCTACATATTGTGTCAGGAAACTCTCCTGCACACATTGAACAAACACTGACCCATCTAACGAACTTGAGCTATAGCTTTCCCAATCAATATCAGGAAAGTTAAAGTCCCCCATAACCACCACCCTATTACTGTCACTCATCTCCTGAATCACCTTCCCTATCCTTTCTTCTACGTTTCTAGGACTATTGGGAGGCCTGTAAAAGACTCCTAACAGGGTGACCTCACCTTTCCTATTCCGAACCTCAGCCCAAACTACCTCAGATGGCAAGTCCTCATCCATCGTCCTTTCCACCACTGTAATACTATCTTTGACAAGCAATGCCACACCTCCCCCTCTTTTACCCCCACCTCTGACCCTACTAAAACATTTAAATCCTGGAACCTGCAACAGCCAATCCTGTCCCTGTTCTAGCCATGTCTCCGTAATAGCCACAACATCGAAGTCCCAGGTACCAACCCACGCTGCAAGTTCACCTACCTTATTTCGTATACTTCTTGCATTGAAGTATACACACTTCAAGCCACTTTCCTGTTTACAGACACCCTCCTTGGAAATTGATGCCATGTTCCTAACCTCCCTACACTCCAGGCCCTGCACCCTGAAGCTACAATCTGGGTTCCCATGCCCCTGCAGAGTTAGTTTAAACCCCCCCCAAGAGCACTAGCAAACCTCCCCCCAAGGATACTGGTGCCCCTCAGGTTCAGGTGTAGACCATCCTGTTTATAGAGGTCCCACCGTCCCCAGAAAGAACCCCAGTTATCCAAAAACCGGAATCCCTCCCTCCTGCACCATCCCTGTAGCCACGCATTTAAGTGTTCTCTTTCCCTATTCCTCGAATCTCTATCACGTGGCACGGGTAACAAACCAGAGACAACAACTCTGTTCGTTCTAACTCTGAGCTTCCAACCTAGCTCCCTGAAAGCCTGTCTAACATCCTCGGCACTCCTCCTACCTATGTCGTTGGTGCCAATATGGACCACGAGTTCGGGCTGCTCCCCCTCCCCCTCCAGGACCCGGAAAACACGATCAGAGACATCACGTACCCTTGCACCTGGGAGGCAACATACCAATCGTGAGTCTCTCTCGTTCCCACAAAACCGCCTATCTGTGCCCCTAACTATCGAGTCCCCAATTACTACTGCTCTGCTCTTCTTCACCCTTCCCTTCTGAGTAACGGGGACAGGCTCCGTGCCAGAGACCTGAGCCCCGTTACTTACCCCTGGTAAGTCATCCCCCCCACAAGTATCCAAAACGGTATACTTGTTCTTGAGGGGAATGGCCACAGGGGGTCCCTGCACTGGCTGCTTCCTCCCAGTCCCCCTCACTGTCACCCATCTATCTGCCATCTTTGGAGTTACTACTTCCCTATAACTCTGATCTATGACCCCCTCTGCCTCCCGAATGATCCGAAGTTCATCCAACTCCAGCTCCAGTTCCCTAACACGGTCTTGGAGGAGCTGGAGATGGGTGCACTTCCTGCAAGTGTAATCGGCAGGGACGTCGATGGCATCCCTCACCTCATACATGTTGCAGGAGGAACATTGCACTGCCTTCACTGCCATCCCTCTAAAGCTAACTTTTATTTAAAAAAAAAAACTGGGTCTAAAGAATACAACAAGCAAAATTCAGCACTTACCTACTTACCACAACAGGTGTTATTATTAGGTTAGAGGAGGAGGGCGGGTGGGAGGCACTACCCGTGTAGTGCCTCGGGTTCCTCTCCTTCGCGCTTTTAAAGGGGGAAAAAACCTACCCAGGTAAGCTTACACTAACTGCTTCCGGGTCTCGGCTGCCCCTCTGGTCGTCGTCACTTCCCCCTGGTGCTCCCGCTCTTTCTGTGAAGAGAGAGAAAAAAAACACCGCTGCCCGCTACCGGTAAGCACTTTTAAAACCAAACGGTCTTACCTTCGCTGCTGCTCGCACTGGAAATGACCGACGGCTTCGAAGGGTGAGTATAAATACTCACCGCTTTCCTTCCCGGCTGCCCCTCTGGTCGTCGTCACTTCCCCCTGGTGCTCCCGCTCTTTCTGTGAAGAGAGAGAAAAAAAACACCGCTGCCCGCTACCGGTAAGCACTTTTAAAACCAAACGGTCTTACCTTCGCTGCTGCTCGCACTGGAAATGACCGACGGCTTCGAAGGGTGAGTATAAATACTCACCGCTTTCCTTCCCGGCTGCCCCTCTGGTCGTCGTCACTTCCCCCTGGTGCTCCCGCTCTTTCTGTGAAGAGAGAGAAAAAACACACCGCTGCCCGCTACCGGTAAGCACTTTTAAAACCAAACGGTCTTACCTTCGCTGCTGCTCGCACTGGAAATGACCGACGGCTTCGAAGGGTGAGTATAAATACTCACCGCTTTCCTTCCCGGCTGCCCCTCTGGTCGTCGTCACTTCCCCCTGGTGCTCCCGCTCTTTCTGTGAAGAGAGAGAAAAAAAACACCGCTGCCCGCTCCCGGTAAGCACTTTTAAAACCAAACGGTCTTACCTTCGCTGCTGCTCGCACTGGAAATGACCGACGGCTTCGAAGGGTGAGTATAAATACTCACCGCTTTCCTTCCCGGCTGCCCCTCTGGTCGTCGTCACTTCCCCCTGGTGCTCCCGCTCTTTCTGTGAAGAGAGAGAAAAAAAACACCGCTGCCCGCTACCGGTAAGCACTTTTAAAACCAAACGGTCTTACCTTCGCTGCTGCTCGCACTGGAAATGACCGACGGCTTCGAAGGGTGAGTATAAATACTCACCGCTTTCCTTCCCGGCTGCCCCTCTGGTCGTCGTTACTACCAGAATTTCAAAAAAATTATTTATAAAAATTAAGTAATGCATAGTATTGGCATTTGGCTACATCGCCTACTGCTGCTCTATACATTCTACAGAAATAAAGGAATTTTGACGTTTCTAAGTCCTTTCTTCTGCCAACCACCAAAATAGCAAAAGTGAAGCAGCAGCTGTTTCTTTAGCTTCCAGCTCCCAGGCCAAATAATATTAAAAGCTTTTAGAAGCCATCACGCCACAAATCAATATTTTTTAACTAAATCTTTTGTTCTCAAGTAAGTGTATAAACTGTAGCTAAGCCACGAGTGTTGAATGTATTGCTGTAAAAGAAGGAGAAATTATTTTAGCTGAAGTTGATTTTCTCTGTTGAAGAGTCAGCTAGACTCAAAAGGTAAGCTTGCTCTCTCCCTCCATGGATGCTGCCTCACCCACCGTGATTTCCAGCACTTTTCATTTTCAGCATCTGCAGTAGGTGGCTCCTATCTTGATTTTCTCTGTTACTGTTTTTGGTGAAATTACTCACTCCTCCAATCAGATGTTTTGAACAATGTGAGGACAACGAAACCATTACAGCAGCTCACTAAAACACTATCATAAAGACAATCCAGTGACTTCTTTCAAAGGGACCTATAAATTCATTATCAGACTTAGTGTGGGAGGTGGGAGGGAAAACCTCCCTTAAGAGTTAGGATTGTAGCTACTTAATGCTAAAGAGACATTAGCAACAATCAAGTGTGGTCAACTGTCCACAGGCCCAACATTTGAAGTTCTAAATTGCCACCCAGCCAGAGAAATTGGGCCTGATAGAAAATTGGCCAAACTAAATTAAACAGCAGCTATCAGCTTTGGAGAACAGTGGAAACAAAGGTCATAGAGGTCACAAAGGTTCAAGAGGGGCCAATTACTACCAGCCCAAGGGTTATGTAGTGGAGAAGTATCGATCAGACTTTCTGGCACCTTGACTGGCTGAGTATATGCACTTTACACCTCCCCAGCATAGCCAGTGAAGAGTATTGACATTTCTGGTCACCTTCCTATCGAAGGGTGTCGTGAAACTTGAAAGGGGTCAGAAAGATTTACAAGGATGTTGCCAGGGTTGGAGGGTTTAAGCTATAGGGAGAGGCTGAATACACTATGGCTGTTTTCCCTGGAATGTCAGAGACTAAGGGGTGACCTTATAGAGGTTTATAAACTCATGAGAGGCATGGATAGGATAAATACACAAGGTGTTTTCCCTGGGGTGGGTGAGTCCAGACCTAGAGGGCATAGGTTTAGGGTGAGAGGGAAAAGATTTTAAAAAGGGCGTAAGGAGCAATTGTTTCACGCAGAGGATGGTGCATGTATAGAATGAGCTGTCAGAGGAAGTGTTGGAGGCTGGTACAATTACAACATTTAAAAGGCATCTGGATGAGTTTAGGAATAGGAAGAGTTTATAGGGATATGGATCAAGTGCTGGTAAATGAAATTAGATTAATTTAGGATATCTGGTCGATATGGATGAGTTGGACCGAAGTGTCTGTTTCCATGCTGTGCATCTCTATAACTCTATGATCCCATTGGATGCTTTGAACCCCATTCAGGACCCCAATGGCTAAAAACCACAGAATATTCTGGAAGGTCAGGGACAAAGGGGTATAAAAATACACACCTGTATGTCACCCCTTGAATAAAGACTCAGTGAAGACCTGGCCAGGCCCAGCAGTGGAGCTCCAACCACCTGAGGGAGAATGAGTGCGCGTGAGAGAGAGAGAGCGAGAGAGCGAGAGAATCCATCCCCTTTGTGAAGCACTTTCATGGAAGAAACCTGCCCTACATTGGAGAGGAAGGAGACTCCAACAACCCAGCTCAAACTCTGGGATAGTTACATGTTATATCCTTTCTCAGCAGATAGGGCTAGAGAGAGAGTGAATATTGTGGAAATTTGCGAATAGCATCAGCACTTGGCTACATAGCCTACTGCTGTTCAGTAAATTCTGTAGAAAGAAAGGAATTTTGGTGTTCTTTCTTCTGCCAACCACTAAAATAGCAAAAAAGTGAGGCAGCAGCTATTTCTTTAGCTTCCAGTTTCCAGGCCAAATAATATTAAAAGCTTTTAGAAGCCATCACACATTGTTTTTAGGAGGGAATACTTTATTAACAAAATCAAGTCGAAATGCATACCGAATTCTGTGCCCTTTTTGACCACCTCACCGTGAGTGCTCGAGTAAAGTATTTTTAATACATAAATTGGTCAAAGTGCCCAAAGCAGGGTCAATACTGGTGTCCCTGGGTGATCATCGATTTGATGTGTTTGTATAACCTCTGAAATCGGACCCCACCAACACAGAACTCTCGGACATCCAGCCTGAGCTGGATTTGAGAGGGCAGCTGCGCCACATGATGGCCAGGGTTCAAGTGGGTGAAAGCGGGTGCAAGTTTCTGACCAGTGATTGGGCCATAACGTGAGGAGCTGAAAATGTGTTGCTGGAAAAGCACAGCAGGTCAGGCAGCATCCAAGGAACAGGAGAATCGACGTTTCGGGCATGAGCCCTTCTTCAGGAATGAGGAAAGCTGCATTTCCAGCAACACATTTTCAGCTCTGATCTCCAGCATCTGCAGTCCTCACTTTCTCCTCGAACACACTTTCCTCATTCCTGAAGAAGGGCTCATGCCCGAAACGTCGATTCTCCTGTTCCTTGGATGCTGCCTGACCTGCTGTGCTTTTCTAGCAACACATTTTCAGCTCTGATCTCCAGCATCTGCAGTCCTCACTTTCTCCTCCATAAGGTGAGGAGGACAAGCAGCCAGAGTTAACACAGAGTCGGGCACTTATGGAAAAGCAAATCCAGGACGCAGGAACTGCAGGAACAAGGAAGATAAATACAGGGTAAGAGGACCCAAGAGGTTGTGAGAAACCAGATATTGAAGTTAGGGACCCACAAGGATACAAAAAAGCTAGAGTGGTGTCTGGGACCCCCGAGGTAAGACAAAGTGAAAAGGGTCAAGGACCTAGAGTCTCAGAAGTGAAAAAGCAGCTAATATAGAATCAGAGGCCCGTAAGAGAAAGAGAGAGACAGACAGACAGACAGACAGGCAATGTGAGAGAAAGAGACAGATAGGGACAGACAATGAGAGAGAGAAAGAGAGAGAGACACAGAGAGAGAGAGAGACAGAGGAAAGAAGTACATTTTTAAGGAAACAATGGGAGAAATAGCACAGAGCCCAGGGTGAGAGGAGATGAGAGGAGATTCCTAGGATGATGACCTTAGCTTGTATGAAGGGGCATTACTACAAATTGAGGGGTGATAGATTTAAGCCAGATATTAGAGGCAGATTCTTTACGTAGAGAGTAGTAAGGGTGTACAATGCCCTGCCTGCCAATGTAGTTAACTCAGCCACATTAGGCAGATTTAAACAATCCTAGGATAAGCACATGGATGATGATGGGATAGTGTAGAGGGTCGAGCGGTCCAAGACATTCGACCTCGGACCTTCGGGTGACCATCCTCCAGGGCGGACTTCGGGACAGGCAGCAGTGAAAGGTGGCCGAGCAGAGGCTGATAGCTAAGTTCTGTACCCATAGGGAGGGCCTCAACTGGGACCTTGGGTTCATGTCACACTACAGGTGACCACCACTGCACTATACACACACACACATATATACATTTGTGGGGTGAATTCATACTTGCAGAGTTACATTGTACTTTGCTCAAAAACTGCATGAAGTCATGTAAAACTCTGTTATCTAACTTTTTAGATTAGAATCAGTCTAAACAGTATGGCACAGACAGAGAACACAGGGGGCTAACACCTTCAACATATTGTCTGGCTAACACCAGTTGTTCCAGTTAACCTGAGAATGTAACTTTTTTAAAAAAAGTTTTGTGATTTACACATGAAAGAAGTGAAACTACCAGGGTATTCAAACAGATGAAAGACTCAACAAACAATCAAGGTATTTTTCAATGTATAATTTCAGTTACATCACACTGTAAACATTTGCTATAACATAGAACATAGAACATTACAGCGCAGTACAGGCCCTTCGGCCCTCAATATTGCATCGACCTGTCATAACAATCTGAAGCCCATCACCATACTTGGAAAAGGCTTTCCCTGTCTACCCTATCTAACCCTCTGATTATCTTGTATGTCTCTATCAAGTCACCTCTCAACCTTCTCTCTAACGAAAACAGCCTCAAGTCCCTCAGCCTTTCCTCGTAAGACCTTCCCTCCATACCAGGCAACATCCTAGTAAATTTCCTCAATATCCTTTCCAAAGCTTCCACATCCTTCTTATAATGCGGTGACCAGAACTGTACACAATATTCCAAGTGCAGCAGCACTAGAGTTTTGTACAGCTGCAGCATAACCTCATGGTTCTGGAACTCGATCCCTCTGTTAATAAAAGCTAAAACACTGTATGCCTTCTTAACAACCCTGTCAACCTGGGTGGCAACTTTCAAGGATCTGTGTACATGGACACCAAGGTCTCTCTGCTCATCTACACTACCAAGAATCTTACCATTAGCCCAGTACTTTGCATTCCAGTTACTCTGACCAAAGTGAATCACCTCACACTTGTCTGCATTAAACTCCATTTGCCACCTCTCAGCCCAGATCTGCAGCTTATCTACATAGAACATAGAACATAGAAGAATACAGCGCAGTACAGGCCCTTGGGCCCTCGATGTTGCGCCGATCCAAGCCCACCTAAACTACACTAACCCACTATCCTCCATATACCTATCCAATGCCCTCTTAAATGCCCATAAAGAGGGAGAGTCCACCACTGTTACTGGCAGGGCATTCCATGAACTAACGACTCGCTGAGTGAAGAACCTACCCCTAACATCAGTCCTATATCTACCCCCCCTTAATTTAAAGCTATGCCCCCTTGTAATACCCGACTCAATACGCGGGAAAAGGTTCATACTGTCGACCCTATCTAACCCCCTAATCATCTTGTACACCTCAATCAAGTCACCCCTAAACCTTCTTTTCTCTAGTGAAAACAGCCCCAAGTGCCTCAGTCTTTCCTCATACGATTTTCCTTCCATACCAGGCACCATCCTGGTAAACCTCCTCTGCACCCGTTCCAATGCCTCCACATCCTTCCTATAGTATGGCGACCAAAACTGCACACAATATTCCAGATGCGGCCGTACCAGAGTCTTATACAACTGCATCATGACCTCAGGACTCCGGAACTCAATTCCTCTACCAATAAAAGCCAGTACGCCATATGCCTTCCTCACCGCACTATTTACCTGGGTGGCAACTTTCAGAGATCTGTGTACATGGACACCAAGATCCCTCTGCTCATCCACACTACCAAGTATCCGACCATTAGCCCAGTACCCCATCTTTTTGTTATTCTTCCCAAAGTGAATCACCTCGCACTTAGCTACATTGAATTCCATCTGCCACCTTTCTGCCCAGCTCTGCAGCTTCTCTATATCCTGCTGTAACCTGCCACATGCTTCCTCACTGTCAACAACTCCTCCAACTTTCGTATCATCCGCAAACTTGCTCACCCAACCTTCTAACCCCTCTTCCAGGTCATTTATAAAAATGACAAACAGCAATGGTCCCAAAACAGATCCTTGCGGAACACCGCTAGTGACGGCACTCCATGAAGAAACTTTGCCATCAACTACTACCCTCTGTCTTCTTCCATCCAGCCAATTCCTAATCCAAACCTCCAACTCACCCTCTATGTCTCTCTGTAACCTACAACATCCTTTGTCACTATCCACAACTCCACCGACCTTAGTGTCGTCTGCAAATTTACTAACCCACCCTTCTACGCCCTCATCCAGGTCATTTATAAAAATGACGAACAGCAGTGCAGCTGAAAATGTGTTGCTGGAAAAGAGCAGTAGGTCAGGCAGCATCCAAGGAGCAGGAGAATCGACGTTTCGGGCATGAGCCCTTCTTCAGGAAGATGGGCTCATGCCCGAAACGTCGATTCTCCTGCTCCTTGGATGCTGCCTGACCTGCTGCGCTTTTCCAGCAACACATTTTCAGCTCTGATCTCCAGCATCTGCAGTCCTCACTTTCTCCTAGGACAGCAGTGGACCCAACACCGACCCTTGCAGTACACCACTGGTAACTGGACTCCAGGATGAACATTTCCCATCAACCACCACCCTCTGTCTTCTTTCAGCAAGCCAATTACTGATCCAAACTGCTATATCTCCCACAATCCCATTCTTCCGCATTTTGTACAATAGCCTACTGTGGGGAACCTTATCGAACGCCTTGCTGAAATAAATTTGGTGTCTTACAATTGTGTCCTCCACAACCACCTGATGAAGGAGCGGTGCTCCGAAAGCTAGTGCTTCCAATTAAACCTGTTGGACTTTAACCTGGTGTTGTGTGATTTTTAACTTTGTACACGCCAGTCCAACACCGCCATCTCCTAATCAGAGCTGAGAATAGTTCACATGTCAGTGCAACATCGAGGGCCGAAGGGCTTGGTTCTGCGCTGTATTGTTCTATGTTCTATGAGATAATAAGGAAGTACCAATGAAAGAAGTGGCCTAGGTGGGTCGACTATTGCAGTGAGCAAATATGGATCTGGGACCCACGGGACAGAAGCTTTGGGGGGTGGTGTGGTAAGCTAAAGGGAAGCATGCTTATAACCTCAGCAAAGATAAAGTGATAGGCAGCTGTATGGAGCAGCTGGGAGGTCAAGCCAAGTAAGGAACTCGAGGAAGTGAAGTGGGAACTGGAGAAAGAGTCGAAGCAGCAGCAGGGCAGGAGCAGAGGAACCAGGTGAACGTGTTTTCAGACCCTGTGCGATAGAACGTACCGGGAGGCACAGTGCGCAGTCAGTGATCGGGATGCTTTCCAAAAAGCTGTGGACAATCTGACCGAGAAATGCTTAAACCACCAGATTGTGCTCAGAGTCCTACACCAGACAGGCAAAGAAAACACAGAGCCCGCGCTGTGGGCCATTCAAAATGCCAGCACGAGACTGAAAAACCAAAGTCCCAACTTTCCATTTGGGACGATAGAATCAGATGGGGACAGTGATTATGGGATAGTCGGGCAGGACATGGAAGAACAAACTTGTGGATACGCCGAGAACGGTGAAGATTGGGGACCCCCACCTCAGAACCTTACCCTGTCACTGATCCCAACCTGTCAAGACAGCCAGAACAATCATCCAATTACAGAACCCCATTTGCAGTTGGTGCTGTTGGTGGAGGGAAAAAAAATCATCCCAGTACTTAAGCCCACAGCTGAGCTCTGTATGTTTACAACAGCAGAAAGTACGGACAACCGAGGGGATCAGAGTCGAGAGTGTGGTGCTGGAAAAGCACAGCAAGTCAGGCAGTGTCTGAAGAGCAAGAGAATTGACCTATTTCTTCATCAGGAAGGGTTTATGCCGGAAATATAGATTCTCCTGCTCCTCGGATGCTGCCTGACCTGCTGTGCTTTTCCAGCACCACACTCTCAACTCTGTTTACAACAGCACCCACCAACAAAGGGATCTCCACAAGTTTGATGATCTCAAGGAGGTAAAACTAATGTTAGTGTGCCTGAGCCCCACGATCCATTCTGCCTTTCCCAACTCTTGGAATGTGGGAGGAGGGGAGCTGCAGGCCATGAGAACAGCAATCCGAGCCACTGTAGGATACAATCAGGGAGACCCTGTCGAGGGATTAAATAAGGACAGGCAGTGAAAGGGAGTGTACTGAACTGCATTTGCCAGACGCCTGTGGACACAGTTCACAGGAGTCTTCAGTAACCTAGATCAGACTGAGCTGTCTCTGCAAAACAGGGGAACTAGCACCCAAATGTTCTTCTTGCTATGGAGGCAGCGAGGAAAGCCTGTATACAGTCTGATCCCACTGACAACATCCAGACCGAGCGATGGGGGATAAGGAGCATGGCCTGGGCTTAGGAGAAAGATTAATGAATCAGAGCATCTCAAATCAGGCAGGGGAAAAATACATCCAGGAAAACCACCGAACCCTGATCCCATGGGGAGGAACAAGAGGGAGATGACTGAAACAAGGGGAAATTATTATCGGGGCCATCCATCTCTGTACGCCCAACTAGACCATTAGGGCTAAAAGGTAAAAACAATGACTGCAGATGCTGGAAACCAGATTCTGGATCAGTGGTGCTGGAAGAGCACAACAATTCAGGCAGCATCCGAAGACAGGCAAAATCGACGTTTCGGGCAAAAGCCCTTCATCAGGAATAAAGGCAGAGAGCCTGAAGCGTGGAGAGATAAGCTAGAGGAGGGTGGGGGTGGGGAGAGAGTGGCATAGAGTACAATAGGTCAGTGGGGAAGGAGATGAAGGTGATAGGTCAGGGAGGAGAGGGTGGAGTGGATAGGTGGAAAAGGAGCTGGGCAGGTCGGACAAGTCCGGACAGGTCAGGGGATCGAGTTGCTGGAGGTTAGAAGCTAGGATGAGGTGGGGGAAGGGGAAATGAGGAAACTGTTGAATTGCTGTGAATTGCTGTGCTCTTCCAGCACCACTGATCCAGAATAGACTATTAGGGCTGCTGATCCCGATCTCTTTCTATGGGATGGACATACGGAGATGGATGGCCCCAATAATAATTTTCCATTGTTTCAGTCGTCTCCCTCTTGTTCCTCTACATGGGACCAGGGTTTGGAGCTTATACTGCATGTATTCTTCCCCTGCCTGATTTGGCACCCCAAATTCATCAAAGAGATAATTAATCTCTTTCTCTCCCATACCTAGGCCATGCTCCTTATCCCTGAATATATTTGGCAAAAGCCTGAAGTTCCACATTGCCTACTATTGTTAATCCCGCGGGTTTGTAGAGAGGATGATTCACACCCTCAAAAGGAATGCTTGCGAAAGTTCAGCCAACAAAACATCTGACCTGGAACAGAGCTTTTGCTCTTTGTCCTCATGCTCATAAGAAAATTATCCTTCAGTTCAGCTGGACTCATAGCCCCTCGCCCTCTCATGTTCTACTGACCAGTCGCCCCATAGGAAGTATCAACTCTCAATTGGACAGTACTTGACAGTTTGAGGTTGTAGCCCTCTTCCTTGAGAAAATTGTGAAAATTCTATTAAAAAATCTGTACAGGTTGCACATAAAGCAGGAAGCATCAGAATGGCCAAAAGAAAAAAGCAATGCAAGGAGTACTTAATGGGAAGGTGAACCTAGTGGGAGGTAGGGCAGCAGGTGATGTTACAAACTGTGCAGCCAGGAACATTCCTGTCCCTCAGATATTCAGTTTCCCACTCAGTTATCGACAAAGCCAGCCAGCCTGTGTACAGAATTTTGCTGGATACAGGAAAAACCAAGTTCAACAGTTAAAGGGCTACAGAGCCCAAAGCAACAACCACCAATTCCACTTGCTTCTAAGGAAACTGGCAGAAGTGGACTCTTACCAGAGTCCTAACTCAGTCCTCAGACCAGTCATTGATCCAGACCCAATTCAAACGCCCAATCCCAATCCAGGACCAGCCCTGGTTACCCATTCAGACCAGAATCTTGGACCAACACTGGACACGGTCTCCCCTGAGGCATCAACCTCAGGAGCTGGCCCATCAATCCCAGTGAGGGGACACAGGGTCTCAGTGTACCTTGAGGCCTGAAGTGAAAAAAGTGTTCAATGTGGCACTGTAGCCCAGAGACAGACACAACTCTTTACAATGATGGTCATTGCAATGCTCCCATTCAGATATAGTAGAAGTGCAAGTCCCCAGCAGCTCTTAGAGAAAGATTATGCCATAAACCTCTAGACTCAGAGTGTTTACAGCAAGGAAACAGTCCTATAGCCCAACTCGTCCATGCTGCCCAAGTTTCACAATTAATCTAGTCTCATTTGTCTGCGTTTGGTCCATACTGCCACTGTAGCCTATCCTGGTCATACAGGGCTACAGCACCATGCAGCATGACAGATAGCTATCATCATCAGCTTCATCTATTGGGTCATCTAGATAACAAAATGTTAAAGGAAGTAAGTTTAATCATCAGGACCTCTGACAGTGCCAATGCTTCCAAACTCCCATTGTGAATGAACCAATGTCAGGCCTGAGGTGAGGCATGACACATGCATCCAATTGACGAACAATACAGGATTTGGGAGAAATCAATAAAAGCAAATTTTGAGGAGTTTTGCCAAGTGCAGGTCAACACCAGATAGTCAGAATAAATTTTCCCATAGGTGGAGCAGAGTGGGAAAGTAACTAATCTTGGTCAGATAAGGATAACATTAGATGCCACTTTGATCCCCTCTCTAGGATGATGGTGTCCAGCCTGTTCATTTACATCATTGACCGGACTGACAGGATATGATTCTCAGAAGCACTAATTTGGTAAGAGTACACCTATCCTGACTCTCTGTGGTTCACCCCACTGGAGGCAGGTGAATGTGACTCTGGTATTTTGTGGTTTCATCCCAACGAATCCATGATACTTGGGTTTAACAACCAGCGGGTTGTGTACAGGAAGACAGAGGGGAGCTCAAATTATTGCTATCTGAGCACAGACACCATGGATGACTGGTGGGACCTTTCTACAAATGGATATACAGAAATGGAATGTTTGACTCCTGGCCAGAGAAAGAGCTAAAAACTGGAAGGTCATAAGGGAGACAATGTCTTCCACAAAAACAGAAATGGGCTAAATCACCAGCGAGAATTGCATCTCCACGCACACTTGCTCAAGGACTATTCAGGACCACAAAATACATTGGTTATAAAATACACAAACAAAACTCTGTACAACAGTATACGCCATGAATTGCTACTGGTGGTGTTGGATATATCCGAAAACCATCTGGCAGAGTGTTGCCCTTCTCAACTTCTGGAATTATACTTGTATTTGACCCATTGGTTATTAAGTCAGAAAACAGTGATTGACACAGGGGAGGCCAGATTGAGGCCAGCATGATGTAATGAAAGAGATATGTTGAATGACTTGGCAACAAGTTACGGAGCAGCAGTGTCCACAGTCAATAGCCTCAATTTAGCTCATTTGGATGATAAATTCAGACTTTTAACCGAGCAAGTTAAACAGAACTTGGGTAAAATTAGTCTGGGATAATCAGCAAGATGCTGAGGGGGAATTAAAATAACTCAGGTGGAACCACACCAGGTAACGGTGCTAGAAGGGCATATCAGGACCATAAATGACATCATCCAGGAACAGATAGATGGTGACAACAGGCAGCACAATAGGACCCTGTGCAACAACTATGGCCAGTGGATGATCAAACAGTTGAGGGAGAACCTCAAGCAGAATAAGAAAGGACGTGTCCCATCTTGGATTAATATCAAGTAGATAGAAGACACTTCTGCAGGAAGAGAAAAGCAATATTTAAAATCATAACAGCAACTAATTAAGTTCTCATTTAATGACAATTATAACGGGACTCCCAAGGAAGGCAATGACTCTGATACTGGGGATCCCAATCTTAACACCCAATCAAAATGGGTTACAAGTCTTCCGAGTGGAAAATATCAGCATTATCTGAGAGGGAATCTGGCTTAAATATGACAGCATCCTTCAGTCAGCTGTTGAGAAAGAAAGCAGGCTGATAGGTACCATTCTGGATAAATGTCATCAGACAAAAATAGCAACTGCGTGTCCTGAACCCATACATTCAAATGAACATGCCTTGTGTGGCTTCAGACAAACACCATTCTAATTGTATTGTAGAGATACAGAGGCTGAATACAGACATCACCAGTGTAACATCGTAACAGGGGGAAGGGAGAATACTGTATCACAACTTCCCTAAAACAGCTCCAGTATGGGACCTTCATGTGGAACATCCAAACACCAGTTTTTGTATTAGGCATACGTACAATCCAGGGTTGGCCTAATCAAGCTCCCAGACACCCACAGGAGGAGTGAGACCATTGTCAATGTCAGTGACAATCTCAGACAAACTTTCGGGGGTTATTGAGTTAAGTACGCCACAGGCATTGAACTCCTATCAGAAAAATTACACCAGGTTCAGACTCAAGGGGACAATTACAACATTTAAAATACTTCTGGATGGTTACATGAATAGATAAAAACAATGACTGCAGATGCTGGAAACCAGATTCTGGAGTAAAGTGGTGCTGGAAAAGCACAGTTGTTCAGGCAGCATCCGAGGAGCAAGAAAATCCGACGTTTCTGGCAAAAGCCTTTCATCAGGAATACAGGCTCTACTCCAAAATCTGGTTACATGAATAGAAAAGGTTGAGAGAGATATGGGCCAAATGCTGGCAAATGGGAGTAAATTAGATTATGACATCTGGTCAGCATGGAGAAGCTGGACGAAAGAGTCTGTTTCTGTACTGTATAACTGTACATCTACGACTATAACTGGTAAATGTACAAAACTTTTGTTACTGTTATTCAACACATTGAGCAAATTCAAAAGGGTATCAGGGAAATGATAGTGATTAATCAGTGGGAGGACTTCTGGAAATGGGTCTCAAATGTGCAGATAGACCCATGGATATGTCCACTATCACCCCTGGCAGTGTTATACACCCCAATTACTTTGAGCTACCTCACCATCCTTATTGTTAATTTCATCTCCTGAAAGAAAGTACACCTTCAGAAACTAACGATACGCTCTTTGCTCCTACAGTGGGAGCCAAGAAATTAATGAACTCAGACTGTGTTGTGAAAAGACTGTGCAAATTGTTGCCCGGTATGATTTTTACTCTAGAGAGTGCTGTTAGTCACAGAAGAGGCTTGAGGGCAAGCCAGAGTATGTAAATTTATGTATGAAGTTATTTGTAAATACTACTGTTAAGCTTATTGATGTCATAGAGTCATAGAGATGTACACCATGGAAACAGACCCTTCGGTCCAACCTGTCCATGCCGACCAGATATCCCAACCCAATCTAGTCCCATCTGCCAGCACCTGGCCCATATCCCTCGAAACCCTTCCTATTCATATACCCATCCAAATGCCTCTTAAACGTTGCAATTGTACCAGCTTCCACCACTTCTTCTGGCAGATCATTCCATACAGATGCCACCCTCTGTGTGAAAAAGTTGCCTTGAAGGTCTCTTTTATATCCTTCCTCTCTCACCCTAAACCTATGCCCTCTAGTTCTAGACTCCCTGACCCCAGGGAAAAGACTTTGCCTATTTACCCTAGCCATGGCCCTCATAATTTTGTAAACCTCTATAAGGTCACCCCCTCAGCCTCCGACGCTCCAGGGAAAACAGCCCCAGCGTGTTCAGCCTCTCCCTATAGCTGAAATCCTCCAACCCTGGCAACATCCTTGTAAATCGCACAAGGAATATAGTTAGCATAAAGGGTGCCGTTGTCAACATACAATGAGGAGCCTAGATAATCAGGGAATTAGGCTATTCATCTGAGAGTTGATACGCGCCTGCATGAGAGTGTAAATGTTAGTTATTTCAAGGGATCAACAGAGGGACTGTGGTGAAGTGATCACAGACCCAAAGTTGTACATTCTAAATTGATCCAGAGCTGGAGAAATCAGGCCTGACAGAAAATTGACAGCCATAAGTTACAGAAAACAATGGAAACTTAAGGTCAAAGAGGTCACAAAGGTTCAAGAGGAGCCAGCTACAACCACCACAAAGATTTTCTCTTGAGAAATGTCAATCTGATATTCTAGCATCTTGACTGCCTGAGTGAATATGTGCACTTTTATACCTCCCAGGCAACAGTGAAGCAAGTTGACATGACCCCATTGGATTATTTGAATCCAGCTCTTGACCCCAGGCCACAGAATATTCTGGAAGATTTGGGTCAAGGAGGGTAAGAACGCACACCTGGAAGCCACTCTATTAATGAATACACGGTGGAGACTCAGCAAAGACTTGACCTGACCCAATAGTGGAGTTCTGACCAACTGGACAGAAAGGAAAGAGAGAAAAAGGAAAGAGAGAGAGAAAAAGGAAAGGAAAGAAAATCCTAACCACAGCAACATCCAGTTTCATTGAAGACAACCGGCCCTATATCAGAGAGGAAGGAGATTCCAACAGCCCAGCTCAAACACATGGATCATTGAGCATAATATACTTTCTCAGACAGATAGAACTAGAATTCATGGGAATTTGTGAAATGCTCACGTTTTGCTTTTAAGAAGGAATATTTTGGCAAGTTGAAGCATAAACTTAATTTTGAGTCCTTTGGTCTGCCTCACCGTTAATAATGCTTGGGTAGAAAGTGTTTTCGTAAAGGATCTGGTCAAAGTGTCCAACGCACAGACAACACCAGTTAGTTAGTCCATAAATTACAAATTGCAGTTACACTGCAGTGACCAGATTGAGACCATGTAGACTGTTAAGGTGAGAACAAAACATAAAGATTGAATACCAATAGCAATATTTGAAGTGTATGGTGAACATATTGTCATTTTGAAGATCATTCCAAACCTGCAATAAAGAAAACTACAGTATTCCTCATACATTTGCAGCTGACAAACTCAATCTTCATTCGTAATTGTCTATTGTTGTGTGGCAGATTACACTAATGACGATCTGATATTGGATTCAGCAGCCAAGAAATAGGAAAGCCTTATGACAGATCTGTTAATTTGCTTCTGAATAAAATGTCACATTTACATTTCAAATTATCAAAGAGCGTTTTCACAACTACGGAGATAATGACAGGGTTTAAAGTAACGGGATGCATATTTTATTCAAGCTTGTTACTCAAATCTTTCAAAATAACAGCATTTTTCCAAACCAGCAGATGAATCATGTAAATCAGAGAAAGTCAATTTGAATAGCTGGAGTAAGAGGGGAAACAAACATAACAGTTCAGTGAAACTGTGGAAGATGAATTTATAAATTGATATGGTAATATGTACATCAGGTTATTAATATGATAACTAATTGGATGTTTCATGCAACATTGAAGCATTTGCATGTGGCATTTGAATGTTGTCACACTCAGACATCAAACCTGCATTAAAACTATTAAGCAGCAACACAACAAGCACAGCACTTATTTATATAGCACACTGAGCATCAAAAAATTCACATGACACTTTACAGAAAGGATATGGGAATAGGTATTGGACTGCAAAAGAGGAGATTAAAAAGGGAGTCAAAATGTGTCCAAAGGGATGGATTTTGTGGCGTTTTCTTTGAAAGAGAAAAGTGCGTGGAAATCAAGGCTTTAAGGAACGTGATTCAGTTCCCTCATTGTCAGTCCCTCATTGTAACCAAACCCATCCAGCGATTTTGATCAGAATCTCATTTATTCACAGCCCGGTTTTATTCTACATTGACTTCAATCTACTTACTCCATCAGGGACTCTAGGTGAATAACAAAAACATAAGTTTCTGGAAAATCTCAGCAAAGTTAATGGTTCAAGTCAAGTGACCCTTCCTCAGAATGGTCCTCAGTTTTGAGGAAAGGTCACGCCACCCAAAACCTTAACTCTGATTTCTCTCCACAGATGCTGCCAGATTTGCTAAGATTTTCCAGCAATTTCTGTTTTTGTTTCAGACTTATAGCACCTGTTGTTCTTTTGGTTTTTTTCAGTCTTAAGTGAGTACTTGCAATACCAACTTGGCACCAAACCCTGAAGTTGCCTGAGCTTCCATCAGTCATTCAACTTGTCACAGTCCGAGCAGATGGCACTATAAGGCAAGGCAGATCCCAGTCAGGAATCTGGTTGGATAGATTTCTAAAATTATTTATTTTGGTTTTAACTCATTGGTCTCTCTCTAAAACACAAGCAAGCAAATACTGGAAGGTGGTGGCAGAGTAGGATGCTACGACTGGAGCTCCTCTGCTCTGCCTGTATTTTTAACTTTATTCCCTCTCTTTCTTCCTTCTTCTCTCCCCCTTAGCACTGGAGGCAAATCTTGGAGGAGTGGCAGGTGAAAGCAGCAAGTCTCCGAGCAACAAGTGGGAAGCAGCCTCGGAGCAGAGTGTAGGGACGCAGCTCCAGGTGGAGACCAGCGCGGAGGAGGCAGTCCTGGAACTTACCTTGGAGCAGCTGAGTGCCGGTACAGAGCGGACTGGAGGCTGGAGCACAGTGGGGTGGCTGTTGGTCTGGGGTCTGGTGCAGGCAATAAGACCGCGAGCGGAGGCCCTGCACTGAGCTGCTACACTGTGATGTTTGTTTGAAATTTCCTACCTTATTGTAATTATCAACTCTTTGATGATGTTCAACTTTTAAACTTATTTTTCAATTCCGTAAAGTAATGTAACTACTTTTATTCCTCTGCTGTATCCAAGAATTGTACCTAGGTATTCGTACCTAAGATGTCTACATAAGAAAGCAGACATGTAAAAGCATTTCACTGTACTCCTACAATGGAGTACACGTGACAATAAGAGGATATTGTATTCCATCCTATTCAATGCTGCAGAGTTTTGTTTTGACAAAGATTCTGTTTTATTGCCAAAGGAATGTCGATAAAATTGATCATAATCCTTCCACACTATCTACCAGGAATACAAATTCAAAGATTTTATACAGCCTGTAAAAGTATAATTCTATTACTCCCAATTCTTTTTCTATATGAAGAAGAAACAGCAAAACCAGTTTCGTAGAGTACCCAAAACACCAGTCCTTAGACACTATTCAAAGCATCACTCATAATACTCAAATACTAGTGTCCTTGCATCTAATACTTGTTGCTTTAATTTATAAACTGAAACAATCATACACCTGAGTTCCAATGTATTCAGTTTAAATAGCCACTTCTGGGTTAGTCTGGTCTGGAACTAACACCAACTCTTGACTTTAAGCATCTAACTCACTATATATCTGCTCTTCTCAGGAGCACTGCTCTATACAAGCATCTTTTTCCAAGGTCTTTGGAGGACTAACAGCATCCAAAGTTAAAAGTGAAAGTATAATTCTCTAAGTTATGGACATTTTCCTAAAGCTTAAAAACAAACCCAGATCCCACCATTCTCCAACAAACCTTTGAAGAACCCATGATGTATGGTGCTGGATTATAAATATTCAAAAATAAACAAAAGCCCATTAACATACAAAACCCATTCACTCTAAATGCAGGCTCCAAAACTGTTTTTAAAAGAAATCACCATGGTTACAAAAATACTTACAAGATAATTATTAGTTTCAGATACACAGAAAAATGCTATGAGTTACTAACTTGAAAAAAAAACTCAACTTTACAGCAACTAACATTAAAAGCAAGTTGCACAGTTTACATCACAAACTGAATTATCAGCACCAAATCCTCAGTTCTTACCTGAGGGCTACCATTAAAACAGAACTGGAAAAGCCAAAAAAATGGTGTGGCTAAAAGACAGGTCAGAAGCTCGATGATTAACTCACCTCCTGATGCCTCAAAGTCTATCCACCATCCAAATGGTGCTATAAGCCAGAAGTATAATGGAATATTCTCCACTTGTCTGGGTGGGTGCAGCTCCAATAGCACTCAGGAAGTGCAACACATTCCAAAACAAAGCAGCCCCATACTTTCTGGAGCTATCATATGCTTGAGTTCAAAGTACTCTGACTAATAACCACATCTGGGCTTATCTGATCTGGAACTAACACCAACTCTTCACTTTAAGCAACTAAGTCACTATATGCCTGCTCTTCTCAGGAGCATTGCTCCATACAGCCACCTTTTTCAGGTCTTAAACATTCACTTAAATTAAACATTCACCCCCTCTACCATGGCAGTAATACATACCATATAAGTAACGTGCAATAAAGCTACTCACCAAGGCTCTGTCCACAATGCCTTTAAAACCTGCAAACATGACTACTTAAATCAGTAAATGCATGGAAGCAGCACACCCTATCAGTTCTCCTCCAAGTCACACACCATCCTGGCATGGAACCAGTGGTAAAAAAAAAAGCATATCTTCTAAATGGTGAGAGGCTATAGAGCTCTCAGATGCTGAGAGATCTGAGTGCCTTCATGCATGCATCACAGAAGGTTAGGATGCAGATACAGCAAGTGATCATGAAAGCTAATAGAATGTAACGTTTTATTGAGAGGGGAATTGAATGCAAGAGTAGGGAGGTTATGTTCAGTTATACATGGCATTGGTTAGACCGCATCTGGAGTACTGTGTACAGTACTGGTTACCATTCTTATGGAAGGATGGTGATACATTGGAATCAGTTCAGAGAAATTTGTACAAGACTAATGCCTGGAATAAACAGATTGAGTTGTGAGGAAACACTAGACAGGCTAAGCCTGAATTCACTGGAGTTAAGAAGTGTCAGAGATGATTGAATTGAAACATAAGATCCTGGGGGACTTGCTAAGGTCAATGCTAAAAGGAGGTTTTGTCTTGTGGAAGAATCCAGAAAGAGGGTCATAATTAAAAAGAAAGGAGCTCCCATTTAAAACAGGTGAGGAAACAATTTTTCTCTCAGTGTTGAGTTTTTGGAATTCCCCTCCTCAAAAGGCAGTGGATGCAGAATCTTTAAATATTTTTAAGGCAAAGGTAGATAGATTACCTAGGAGATGAAAGATTATTGGGAATATTGCAGGAATGTTGAAATTAAAATCAGCTCAGCCATGACCTTATTGAATGACAGAGCAGGCTCACAGAACTGAGTAGTCTATTCCTGTTTCCTTGTTCATATGTTCTTTGGAACATGAAGAATATAGTTGCTGCCATTACCTCAATCCACTCTCTCTTTACAGCCTTACTTGTTCCTTCTGAATACATTAGCAATTAATATTTTGTATTCAGTTTCCCCCATGTTTAGCCGAGATTGGGTTTTTTAGCCATATCAGAAACAACATATTACAACTTGTTACCTCTCTCAATGTCCTTGAGTGGCATTGTTTGTATTAACGCCTATCTGAATGTCAATACATGAAAGGTTCTGTGTAGTTTCCAGTCCTTCTTTACTTCATCTAATTCCTGCTCTTCCTGCACTATTCTTTATTCTGTTATATTCTCTTCATTGATTGTTCATTGCATCTTTCCTGTCTGATGCCGCATCTTGGATTCCCACCCCCACACCAAGTTAAATTAAACCCTCCTCCACAACTCAAGTCAACCTCCTTAAGAGCATTGATCCAAGCTCTGTTCCTGTTGAAAATGATAGATATTCCATCCCCCGTGGAGAATATTAGCACACTGCAGTCTCAGCAGTTAGGTCCTTTACCATTACTACAGCCCGTTCCGCAAAATCTGACTGATTGTGAGTGCGAGATCTGGCATGAACACAAAGCTCTTTTCCTGCAAAGGAGACAGCACATAATTCCAAGGAACGGCAAGCTACCAGAGAACATGACATTGCCTGATGTATCACATTGCGTCAATAGGAAGCAATGGTAATAATTAACTTCATGTCTGGTCTGACGGTTGAAAGAAGAGGAGAGTGTCTCAGTATCTTTAATGACTTTGTACAAATGTGTACCTTTCTTTATTTAATCTATGAAATATTCAATATTTTCATCCGTTTTCACTTGTTACATAGAGCCACAAACTGCTAGTTCTGAAGGAGAGTCATATTTGACTCAAAAACGTTCCCACTCCACAGATGCTGTCAAATCTGCTGACCATTTCCAGCACTTTGCTTTTAATCTCGGTTTTCCAGCATCCATGGTACTTTGGGGTTGATTTTATTAATTCAGAGCAGATGGGCTCTTGATTAGTAAAGATGAGATGATCGCAGAAACACATTAGCCATGATTGACTGATGGGCTGAAAGGCCTAATTCTGCTCCCAAATCTTATGGTCTTAATATAGAGTACCGGGTTGTCAGATGGGAGTTAACAGAGTTTTGTTTGCCATATGGATTTTGCCCGTCAAAAAAAAATGACTGAGAACATTTCTGAAATACAAGACATCATGATGCTGGCTGTATCCAGCAACACTGGTGACCATTTACCCAGACCATCATTTGGCCTTTCCCTGATGTACAGCATAGAGTCATCCAGTCATAACGTCATTGAGCGAGCCAGCATGAAATCCAAGCTTTTGGTCGTACTAGTCCAGAATAAACCAAACTAGTCCCACCTGCCTGCATTTGGCCTATATCCCTCCAAACCTTTCCTATTCATGTACTTGTTTAAGAAGGGTGGTAAAGACAAGCCAGGGAACTATAGACCAGTGAGCCTGATCTCGTTGGTGGGCAAGTTGTTGGGGGGAATCCTGAATGACAGGATGTACATGTATTTGGAAAGGCAAGGACTGATTAGGGATAGTCAATATGGCTTTGTGCGTGGGAAATCATGTCTCACAAACTTGATTGAGTTTTTTTGAAGAAGTAATAAAGAGGATTGATGAGGGCAGAGCAGTAGATGTGATCTATATGGACTTCAGTAAGGCGTTCGACAAGGTTCCCCATGGGAGACTGATTAGCAAGGTTAGATCTCATGGAATACAGGGGGAACTAGCCATTTGGGTACAGAACTGACTCAAAGGTAGAAGACAGAAGGTGGTGGTGGAGGGTTGTTTTTCAGACTGGAGGCCTGTGACCAGTGGAGTGCCACAAGGATCAGTGCTGGGTCCTCTACATTTTGTCATTTACATTAATGATTTGGATGCGAACATAAGACGTATAGTTAGTAAGCTTGTAGATGACACCAAAATTGGAGGCGTAGTGGACAGGGAAGAGGGTTACCTCAGATTACAACAGGATCTTGACCAGATGGACCAATGGACTGAGAAGTGGCAGATGGATTTTAATTCAGATAAATGCGAGGTGCTGCATTTTGGGAAAGCAAATCTTAGCAGAAGTTATACACTTAATGGTAAGGTCCTAGGGAGTGATTCCTGAAGAAGGGCTTATGCCCGAAACGTCGATTCTCCTGTTCCTTGGATGCAGCCAGACCTGCTGCGCTTTTCCAGCAACACATTTTCAGCTCCTAGGGAGTGTTGCTGAACAAAGGAACCTTGGAGTGCAGGTTCATAGCTCCATGAAAGTGGAGTCGCAGGTAGATAGGATAGTGAAGAAGGCGTTTGGTATGCTTTCCTTTATTGGCCAGAGTATTGAGTACAGGAGTTGGGAGGTCATGTTGCGGCTGTACAGGACATTGGTTAGGCCACTGTTGGAATATTGCGTGCAATTCTGGTCTCCTTCCTATCAGAAAGATGTTGTGAAATTTGAAAGAGTTCAGAAAAGATTTACAAGGATGTTGCCAGGGTTGGAGGATTTGAGCTATAGGGAGAGGCTGAATAGGCTAGGGTTATTTTCCCTGGAGCATCAGAGGCTGAGGGGTAACCTTATAGAGGTTTACAAAATTATGAGGGGCATGGATAGGGTAAATAGGCAAAGTCTTTTCCCTGTGGTCAGGGAGTCCAGAACTAGAGAGCATCGGTTTAGGATGAGAGGGGAAAGATATAAAAGAGACCTAAGGGGCAACTTTTTCATGCAGAGGATGGTACGTGTATGGAATGAGCTGCCAGAGGAAGTGGTGGAGGTTGGAACGATTGCAACATTTAAGAGGCATTTGGATGGGTATATGAATAGGAAGGGTTTGAAGGGATATGGGCCGGGTGCTGGCAGATGGGACTAGATTGGGTTTGGATATCTGGTCGGCTTGGACGAGTTGGACCGAAGGGTCTGTTTCCATGCTGTACAACTCTATGACTCTATGAGTCTACTTATCCAAATGTCTTTTAAATGTTGTAACTGTACCTGCACCCACCACTTCCTCTGGCACTTCCTCTGGCAGTTCATTCCACATATGAACTACTCTAATAATGTTGCCCCCATGTCCTTTTTAAATCTTTCTCTTCTCACCTTAAAAATATACTCTCTAGTTTTGGACTCCCACACCTTAGGGAAAATACCTTTGTTATTTACCTTACCTATACCCCTCATGATTTTTTAATCCTTTGTAAGATCAGCCCTCAATCTACTATGCTCCAGTGTAAAAAGTCACAGTTTATCTTTATAACTCAAACCGTCCATTCCCAGCAACATCCTGGTAAATCTTTTTCTGAATCCTCTCCAATTTAACAACATCCTTCCCAGAGGAGAGCAATCAGAACTGCACACTGTACTCCAAACGAGGCTTCACCAACATCCTGCAGAGTCGTAATATACTGTACTCAATGGTTTGAACAATGAAGGCAAGTGTGCTAAACACTTTCTTAACCACATAAACAAAGACAGAAATGGCTGGGAAAGCTCAGCAGATCTTGGCATCTGTGGAGAGAAATCAGAGTTAATACTTCAGGCGGAGTGACCCTTCCTCAGCCTTCTTAAATCACCCTGTCTACATGTGAAGAAAATTTCAAAGAATTATGCACCTGAAATCCTAGGTCTCTGTTCTACAACACTATACAACACTATACAACACTTACCGTTAATTGTGTAAGTTCTGTTCTTATTTCCTTTATTGACCTGCCACAGTACTGTATTCCTAGCCTCTGACCCACTCCTGTTGCTAAGTAACTAATTATAATGCAAAGATACCATAATCCTGTATCCTTTTCTATACTTGTTCAGATTCCATTCCTTGGAAGTCAGAGAAGAATATCATAAATATAGGAAGGAGTGATGCTGCAGAGTTACACCTGCAACAGTCTATTCAGTGTAACAGTGTTCTTCAACTACTATTCAACACCTGTTCATTGATAATCATTGATCCATGGTGTCTGGGTAATTATTTGCCCACTAATGTAGCTTTCCTTAACAGCCTAATGGTTGTTAGATCCACATTAAACTTGTTTCTTTAACAACAACAATTTGCATTTATAAGACAGCTTAAGCAAAATAACAATGTCCCCTATGCACATCACACGCACGTTTACCACTGAGTCACATAAATCAAAGAACAAAGATTACAGCACAGGGACAGGCCCTCCAGCCCTCCAAGCCTGCGCTGATCCAGATCCTCTATCTAAACCTGTCACCTATTTTCCAAGGATCTGTATCCCTCTGCTCCCTTCCCATTCATGTGTCTGTCTAGATACATCTTAAATGATGTTATCGTACCCATTTCTACCACTTCCGCTGGCAACACAGTCCAAGTTCCCACCACCGCCTGTGTGAAGAACTTTCTATGCATATCTCCCTTAAACTTTTCCCCTCTCACTTTGAATGCATGACCCTAAATAATTGAGTCCCTCAGTCTGGGAAAAAGCTTCTTGCTATCCACCCTGTCTATACCTTTCATGATTTTGTAGACCTCAATCAGGTCCCCCCTCAACCTCCGTCTATCTAATGAAAATCTCCAATCTATCTATATTCTGCTGCATTCTCTGACAATCCCCTTCACTATCTGCTACTCCACCAATCTTAGTGTCATCTGCAAATTTGCTAATCAGACCACTTATATCTTCCTCCAGATCATTTATGTATATCACAAGCAACGGTGGTCCCAATACAGATCCCTGTGGAGCACCACTGGTCACAGTTCTCCATTTTGAAAAACTCCCTTTCATTAATTTCAATTAATAGAGTGTATAACCAAAGGCTTGTTCAAAGAAACAGGCCTGAAGGAACAAAAATGCAGAGGGGAGTAAAGAGATAGAGAGATTTAGGGAGAAATTACAGAGGTTAGGACCTAAGGAAGGGGGAGAGGGGATTTCTGCCCCAGCATCCTTCTTCTTAAGGAGACCCTATGTGAGCCAGAAGTACCGAGTAGGTACTTAAACCAGTAACCCTTCCCCAAGGAGGATAACATGAATGTCTCACCAGGTCTCCAGTTGGTGGGTGAGACTTCCATCTTCCAGTTTTAATATTGGTGGGTGTCATAGAGTCAGAGAGTCATACAGCATGGAAACAACCTGCTCACAAATACTTCTCTACTTTTAACTTCCTTGCAATAAAGCATAACAATTAAGGAAATATTAACAACTTACACTTAGATTTATTTTTAAAATTGAGTTATGTAATGTTGCTTCCTTGTATTCTTGCATTCGAAAGCCTCAAGTTTTCTTTAGATGATCTGTATTCCCAGTTCAGCAGCTGGCCTTGACCAATCTCCCCTTTTCAGTCCCATTAGTTAAGCTCTCCCTGTCTCCCACCTGTGTTTCACTGGATTTTCAGCACATGAAATTGACCAGAGCAAGCCAGACCTCCCAACCTGCCTTGCTGTCAAGCAAAATGAGGTGAGCTTGCCAACTTTAAGAACTGCTGTTCTCTCTTAAACTGACACAGCCTGCCAATTGTCCAACTAAAGGAGATTTGGCAGTAATTTGTGTGCAATAACAGCCACAGTAAATCCCCGGATTTGTTTCTTTAGAAAGTGTTCTGAAGGAGATTAGCCTTGTTTAATGCTGAAGGGTGATCCTCAGCAAAAGGCCAGATATGAACTACATTGATGAAGGTCATTAAGCAAGGGAACATGGTTTCACAGTTTGTCTTTCTTTGAAACTAATGAGGAAATAGTTCAGTATCATCAAAAATTATGGCAACGTAATTGCAAGCACTGTGTGTGCAGGCACACCCCTACTGCACACCTTGCTTCCAATGTGAACATTCACATGCTACATCCTCAGACTGACAATTTCTAGTAACAGCATTGAACCCATCTTGCTTATTCAAACTGGAGTTGAACTGCTGTTAAGGATATCATGCACATATGAGAAGGTACGCATAGGAATAAATACTGCATCAGCTAATGTGACAAGACTTGGCACAGGGAAGAAGGTGATCCAGAAACAGAGTGTTGTTTTGGGTGCTCAGATCCTTGTTAATATCTTCATTAACAAGAACTGCTGCAGGGCCAGGAGGCTCCCAACAACAGGGAGAGAAGCAAAACAGATTGTGAGCCAGCTGTGCGAAAGCAGCTGTCAAATGTTTTAGGAGAAGGCCCTCGCCCACATTTTGACAAGGGCAGGTTCTGAGGCACAATGCCGCCGCACAGCCTGTATCCTCCATTCATAATAACCATGCACTTGCTAATTCCTGTTTCTAAACCTAGCAGAGGTAATATTTGCAAAACCATTACACAATGTATTTAGAATAGAACATTACAGCTCAGAAGGGACTATTTAGCCCTTTCAGCCTCTGCTGTATCTTTCAAAGGCCTATCTTTTTTACCACATACCTGTAGCCAGACTTTCCAGATATCCCTGCAATTCCTTTCTGCTTTAATTGTTGTTGAATTCCCTTTTGGAGCCACTATTGAATCTGTGTCTATCCCCAGTCAGGCAGCACATTGTAAATTCTAACTGCTCGTTGATTTAAAATGATTTCCCGCATATCCATTCTGTTTCTTTTGTCAATTATCTAAGTCTGCGTCCTCTGGTTATCAACCCTTCAGCCACTGGAAATGATTTATTTTTATTTACTCTATGAATACACTCAATGAAATCATTGGCTGGGTTAGTATTTATTACTCAGTTGCTCTTACGATAGTGACATACCCTCATGAACCACTGCAGTCTAAGCTGTTTGGCTTGCTGGGTTATTTCAGAGGGCAGTTAAGAGTCAATTACATTGCTGTGGGTCAGGAGTCACATGTAGGCCAGACCAAGTAAGGATGCCTTTTTTATTAAAAGCCAATAATTGCATAGTTATCATTAGACCTTTAATTCTAGACTTTTGTTGAATTTAAGCCCCACCATCTGCTGTGGTCACTTTAAACCCAGGTGCTCAAATTGCTTGATATTACACTTTGCCAACATCTTCCTTTGGCTTGTACCTCTCTCCTGATTCTCTCCCCAAAATGTATCAATTCCCCTTTGTTGTGAAATTAAATTTCAATCTGCTGTCTGTCTGTCTGTCACTTCACCACATACATTTAAGTTGTTGGCACCGGGATAAAGGTCAGGCCTGAAACCAATTTTTACATCCGTAACTCCTAATCCAACTGCACAGTTTCCTTCTGATCTCAATTAATGCCAAACACCCATGAACACAATGAGAAAGTCATAGAGTGATAATGGTACTGAAAGATGCCATTCTGTCCATCCAGTTAATTCCATTCTCTTTCTCTATCCCTAGCCCCGCAAGTTTATTTCCCTCAAGGACCCAGGTGATTTCCTTTTGAAATAATTGATTTCTTCACCCTCATAGGCCCTGAGTTCCAGGTTAAAAAAAGTTTATAATTTTAGGAAGTCCTAGGAACATGCTTGCCTTGATATCCATGAAAACTCTCTTCATTTTCTTTTCTTTAAGGTTTCTCTTGAGATGAAATCAAAGAAAGTGGAGGTCCTGATACAAACACTTTATAGTAGCATTCTCCATTCATCCTCTATAACAGATGAGACATTAGTCCCCAGACAGAAACTTGTAATTAATTATATGGGATCTTTAACATCGTAACACATCCCAAAGCACAGGAGCATATTTCAAGTCAAAAGAAAATGGCCCCACGACAAAGAAAGAGGAATTAGATTAGGTCAGCAAATGTTCAGTCAAGAAAGTGAGTTTAAGGTATATCATGAAAGAAAGAGAGAGAGAGAGAGAGAAAAAAAAAAATGGATAGGTCCAAGGACGGAATCCAGAACTGACAGCTTAGAAAGCTGAAGATATGATCAATGGTGAGGCCAGATTTGAATGAACACAGATTTTGCAGATAATTCCAGAGACAAAGACGGCCACAAAGATAAGGATGGACAAGGCTATTGATGAGATTTCAACTCTGAATGAGAATATGCATTTGAGTTGTTGGCACATTTTATTCCAAAACATCAGTTTCAACCTGATCCCAACTAATGGCCAACACCCATGAACAATTAACCAAAATGAGTATGTTTGACCAGTGAATCTTCTTAGTGAACTGAGAAAGGGAAACTGCATAAGGAGTAGGCACAATCTTGTTCACACACAAAATAGGCACACTGTAGTTTATCTTTGAGGAGAAAGTGAGGTCTGCAGATGCTGGAGATCAGAGATGGAAATGTGTTGCTGGAAAAGCGCAGCAGGTCAGGCAGCATCTAGGGAACAGGAGAATCGACGTTTCGGGCATTAGCCCTGAAGAAGGGCTAATGCCCGAAACGTCGATTCTCCTGTTCCCTAGATGCTGCCTGACCTGCTGCGCTTTTCCAGCAACACATTCCCACACTGTAGTTTATGCTCATTGTTATCTGAAAGAGCAAGAGATTGGTATTCCACTGGTCCAGCTACAGGAAGGACTAAAATCCTCCAAGTTCAACAAGAAGCAGCTGTGAATATGTGCAGCAGAGTACCTCTGACATCACTGCAGCTATAGACAAGAAATGTACGCGTGGTAAAAGCTTTGTGACCATTTGCAGGAAAGACAAAACAACGAGCGCTATCACACTCTCAAAGTTCAGCGCAACTGTACATCCTCCAACTGTATTTGGATTACTTTATGGGTGAAACCGCTGCCTCATTCAGCTTGTGATGATGACAGATGACTTCAACTGTTTGAACCAGGAAATACAAGTGGGATAGGTCATGTAGACCCTCAAGCCTGTTCCACCTATTGCAGGAAGCATACATGTATGTCTAAAGCTACCTTTATAATCTATATCACAAATACATCTTATTGTACTTTTTTGGATGGACAACACTTAGTTGTAGAGCCATGAATAGGGGCTATGGATAGTTTAGCATTAAATTGTTGGAATATGGCAGTTTAGTTTGAGTTCAGAGAGAGTGTATCCAATAGCTCATTACAGAAATAGAAAGAAAGCACATTGGCAAGAAATATCTATCGCTAATAGTTAACAAAGTAATAGTATGCTTTGAAATGTTCTCGAAAGCAATTCAACTCAGGCACATTTACTGTTGTGTTTCTATTTTGTCTGGGCTTGTTGGTACTGGAGGTAGAGTCTAATTTAAGATATGGAATTAACAAGTTTATTTGCTAAGTATCCTATGATATTTCTCTGAAGTCTCCTGATGGAGCAGTATTAACCAATTTTAATATTAATGATCTCCTTGTACTCAAATTCAAAAACTTCCAAAGAGGAGATTCTGGCATGAATTAGTGCAGCAAATCAATGGCGACATCCTGTGTGAAAAGACAACAATTTACCTTAACACTTTGCTATTGTCTGCTAGTTATCCTGAATTTATTCAACTATAATTCATGATTGGCAGCTTGATTGGCCTGATAAATTTCTTACATAGCATCTGAAAATCTGTACACGCACATGAAACACCTGCAATATACCTATTTTTTCATTCACTTAGAATTGACCAATCATAATTAATTACTTGAAGCAACACTGACACCTACAGTTATGCAAGTGATGTAGAGCTTAGATTGTCTTGTTAGAGGAAATTATTCATTATGGATGCTTTGCTCCCTCAAGAACGAAATGGAAAATTAAACAGCCCTGCACCTACAGGGAGGGAAACAAGCTAAAAGACAGTTTGGATTGCATACAATCAGAGTGATGCCGAAAATTGAGTCTTTTAAGACTTTGTATTTCAAGGAATACAAGTGGAGATAGACAGGTCTTTTTTTCAGGAATCTTCAAGTTCCTATTCACCTAATTAAGTTTCATTGACGAAGATGGAGTGTACACACCGCCATGAAAGAACACACCATTTATCTAACTCCAGCGACCTTGGAAGACCCAATTTTAGGCAACGCCTTCCCACTGCCACATGTGTATAAAAAGTGTACAGTTAGAGTTTAAACAGTTAAAATGATAGCCTACAAGTAAACCTATAATTATTTATCAATTCTCCTTGCTACTGTATTAGCTTATGAGTTGTGCATCGAGAAATAGGAAAATCTCAATCCCCAATTGTGACAATCCTTTGGTTTTAAGGGGTGTATTTTCTCTTGGGTTTTTTTTATGAAGAAAATTTGAAACTGAGGTGTCAAACTGTATACTCAAAGCCAATAAGGTCAACAGATTGTAAGGCCTTTTTTTTTTTTAATTTGGAACAATAGAAGTAACCCGAATGGGTGGGAGAGCAAGTTACCATGGAACCAGGATTTTTTATTTTAGCTTTCAGTTTTCATTGGGGTCTTAAAGCTGACTGTGGCAACTCTTATTTCTCTCTCTGTTACAGTTAAAAGCTGGGGTTCTCTTCCTGCTGATAAAATTACACATGAGACAATCTATTTCACTGGATTTGCTGTTGCCAAGAGTGTACTTATGGGATGTCACTATATTGGAACAATTAGATCATATATATATAATTTTATTAAGTATTTCAATAGAGTTACAGTTAAACTAATTATTTTCTTTTGTTTTTATTTTGTCTGTATTTTAACTGTAGTGTAAAAATAAAGTGTGTTTGGTCAACATCAAGTAGTTTGACAAATCGAGTTGTATCTGGAACAGAACACCTTATGCCTATCTTTAAAAATAACAAAATGTTAGGGTCTAGGCTATCTTTTTAATATATTTTGAGAGTGTTTCTTCTGGCCGCCAGTAATGGTCTACATTTCCTTGTCTCACTTAATGATCCAGGTTGACTAGCCAAAAGTTCCCAGAAATACCATAGCACTGTTTGGCTCAATTATTCAATGATACTTTGAATGCTCCAGTAAATTGGCACTGCTCTACCCTATACATCCAAATTGCAGATAGACCATATTTGGACTTGACACACCAAAACAAGAAAAATATCAATTTTTACTAAAGGCAGTAGTTGATTTGGTTTGAATCCAGCAAATACCAAGAACTACTTATATGCAGCTTACTTAACAACACAACTGACTAGAAAATGCGAAAGTGCATTGCTACCATCTTCTTGACTACCTCTATATTCAAAGTGATAATCATATCCTTTGAAAGTGCAAAGGTTCTGCTGCCATTTTTGTAAAATTGAAGCAGATGCCAAATACCAAATGTAAGTGCAGATTCTTATACCATCATGAACCCTCTTATTTCCTTAGACTACTGGTTAACCTCTAGATCAATATGGGGAGAAAGTGAGGTCTGCAGATGCTGGAGATCAGAGCTGAAAATGTGTTGCTGGAGAAGCACAGCAGGTCAGGCAGCATCCAAGGAACAGGAGAATCGACGTTTCGGGCATAAGCCCTTCTTCAGGAATGAGGAAAGTGTGTCCAGCAGGCTAAGATAAAAGGTAGGGAGGAGGGACTTGGGGGAGGGGCGTCGGAAATGTAATAGGTGGAAAGAGGTCAAGGTGAGGGTGATAGGTCAGACTGGGGTGGGGGCGGAGAGGTCAGGAAGAAGATTGCAAGTTAGGAAGGCGGTGCTGAATTCGATGGATTTGACTGAGACAAGATGGGGGGAGGGGAAATGAGGAAACTGGTGAAATCCGAGTTCATCCCTTGTGGTTGGAGGGTTCCTAGGCAGAAGATGAGGCGCTCTTCCTCCAACCGTCGTGTTGTTGTGGTCTGGCGATGGAGGAGTCCAAAGACCTGCATATCCTTGGTGGTCTGACCTATCACCCTCACCTTGACCTCTTTCCACCTATCACATTTCCGACGTCCCTCCCCCAAGTCCCTCCTCCCTACCTTTTATCTTAGCCTGCTGGACAAACTTTCCTCATTCCTGAAGAAGGGCTTATGCCCGAAACGTCGATTCTCCTGTTCCCTGGATGCTGCCTGACCTGCTGCGCTTCTCCAGCAACACATTTTCAGCTCTAGATCAATATGCCAAGTTGACCACAGTAGATTCTCAGAAAATGGCAGCTGTATTTTGTAGCAAGCTCTGTTCGGTTTTATGTTTTATGGTATGTAGACATTGCTGTCAAGGCCAGTATTTGTTGCCCATCCCTCATAGCCCTTGAAATGAGAGACTTGCATTGATCTCAAAAAGCCATTAAGAATTAACCACATTGCTGCAGGTCTGGAGTCACATGTAGGCATTCCCTCAAGGATGTTCATGAAGCAGGTCAGTATTTACATAGTCACGAATTAGTTTCATAGTCACTAAGACTAAAAATAACTTTCCATTCCAGATGTATTATTTAAATTTAACTTATTGCCATGGTGGGATTTAAACTCATGTTCTCAAAGCATTAATCTCTAGATTACTAGCACAATTGATATTACCACCACAGCATCATTTCCCCTAAATGAATAAGTGTGCAGTTGGAGGCTTCATTAAAGTATATCCTGGAAAATGGTAATTGAGATGGTTTTAAAAGATTGAGGCATTTTAAAATGATGAACTTTGTCGGTATAGAACTCAATGTGTCAAATCAGTATTGATGCTAATGAACTATTACTTTTGTGAAAGTGCCAGACATCTTCAGGTGTGAGGCAGATATATGGTTACACCTGAGCATTCTAAAGTTGCTGGCCAAATTATGTCATTTTTAATCTGCTATTGATCTAAGAAAAACACCTCGCTGACTCTCTTATATTCAAACTGAACTGAAAAATGTGAATTTGTTCTACTTACCAAAACGGAAATAATCTCCAGATTATTACATGAGTGTAGGGTCAACAAGATTGAAGAGGTAAAAGCGTGGCTCAAAGATTGGTGTGGAAGAAATGGGTTTGAGTTCATGGGACCAGCACTGGGAAGGAGCAGTTCCAAAGGGGTGGGCTCCACTTGAATCATGCTGGGATCAGGCATAACAAGAGGCACGGATGGGGATTTAAAGTAAATAGTCAGAAAGGTTCATTTGCATGTAAAGTTAGAAAATCAAAAGTGAAAGTGAAAGTGAAGGTAGGATTGCAGATTAGTGATGGGGCTGATTGTTATCAGAAAACAGATGAAGAAACGGAATGTTTGAATATCATATTGCACCAAGGAACCATACAAGTGTAGGGAAAATCAGTAATAGAATAAACTTAATGACTTTGTATCTTAATGCATAAAGATTGTGCAAATCAAGGTAAATGAATATGATCTCATAGCCATTACTTAAACATGGTTACAAGGAGATCAAAACAGGGAAATTAACATTCAATGACACGTGACCTTTCGGGAAGACAGGAGAGATGGAAAAGGTAGTGGGATGGCACTGTTAATAAAAGATGAAATGAGGACAGTTATGAGAGACAATCTAGGCAGAATTGATGTGGATCCCATTTGGGTAAAGGTTGAAAAAAGACCAAAGGAAAGAAGGCGTTTTTAGGAATAGTGTACAGACCCACAAATAGCAGCCATGCTGTAGAAAAAGCTATAAATCAACAGAAAATCAGAGCATATAAAAAAAAGGACTAGGGTCAGGTGACTTTAATCTTCATGTTGTGATTGATTAAATTGGAAAGGGTACCTATGGCAATGAATTCATAGAGTGTATTAGGTATAGTTTCCTATAACAATATGGAGCCAGGCTACCTTGGGTCAGGCAATGGGTAATGAGACAGGTTTAATAAATAAATCTAAATCAGGCAATACTGATCATGACATCATAGAATTTAATATTCAGTTTTAGAGTTCGAAACTTGGGTCAGAAACTACTATGGTTAACTTAAATAAAGGGAATTGCATTGAAATGATTATAGAGTTAGCAACAGTGAACAGGGTGGATAGATTAGGAATAATGACAGTAAGCAAGTAGTGGCAGATGTTTAAGAAGGTTATTCATAGCTTTCAGCAAAAATATATCCCAGCAAAGGGGAAAGATTCTAAGAGTAGGGTAAGCCAATCATGGCTAAACAAGGAAGTTAAACAGAGTAGTAAGTTGAAAGAAAGCATATCAGGAGGCAAAATTCAGTGATAGCCTCAAAGATTCAACTAAATTCAGAAGCCAGCAAAGGAGGACAAAAAGATAATAAAGATAACGAAAACAAAGGAAAATAAAATTAACGAGAAATAATAAAACTGACAGTAAGAGCTGCTTTTTAAATATACAAAAAGGAAAAGAAGGTCAAAATGAACATAGGGCCCTTACAAAATGAACCTGGGGAAGTGGTTATGGGGAGTAAGAAAATGGCATAAAGGTTTGCATCTGTCTTTACAGTGGAAAATAATTCGAACACCCCACCAATACTAATGAATAAGGGGGAGAAATTTAGTACCATCACCATCACTAAAGAAGTAGTATTAGATAAACTAATGAGTTAAAGGTAGATAATTCCCCTCACCCTAAATACTTCTATCCTAGGATTCTCAAAAAGGTAGCTACAGAGATGCATTGGTTGTAATTTTCCAAAGATCTTTGGATTTTGGAGAAGTACCAGAGGATTGGAAAACTGCTAGTGAAACCACTATTCAAAAAGAGAGGGAAGCAAAATGTGGATAGCTATAGTCCGGTTAGCCTAACATTTATTGTTGAAAAAGAATTGGACTCAATTATTAGGGAAGTAATAGCAGAACATTTGGAACATCACCATCCAATCAAGCAGAGTCATCATGGCTTCATGAAATGGAAATCGTAGTCGACTAATTTATTAGAGTTTTGTGAGGAAATGTCAACTGGTGAATAGAGCGGAAATAGTAGGCGTGTTCTATTTGGACTTCCAGAAGCCATTTGACATGGTCCCACACAAAAAGTTCATTCATAAGAGCCCACAGTGTTCGAGGTAGTATATTGACGTTGCTATATAATAGGCTAATGAGCAGGAAACAGTGAATGGGGATTATGGGGCTCGTTTTCAGGTAGATGTCTTATAGCCAATGGAGTTCCAAAAGGATCAGTGCTGGGACCACAATTATTTACAATATATATCAGTGACTTGGAGGAGGGAAGTGAATGTACTGCAGCCAGATTTGCAGACCATATAAAAATAGGTGAAAAGGAGGTTGAGACAGTGTTGCAGAATTACAGAAAGATATTGTAAGTGGACCAAAAGTTGATAATTGGTGTGTAATATGGGAAAATGTGAAGTTGCTCATTTTGGAAGATCAAAGGAATAGCATATTATTTAAATGGAGAAAAAAAATGCAGAGAGCTGCAATACAAAGGCACTTGAGCACAGAACACAGGATGTTAGTATACTGGTTAGCAGGTAATCGGGAAAGCTAACAGAATGCTGACCCTCATTTCAAGGGGGTTGGAGAATAAGAGTTGGGAAGTCTTGTTGGAACTGTACAAGGTGCTGGTGAAACCACATGCAGAGTAATCCCCTTCCTTAAGGAAAAATATCATTTCATTGGAGGCAATGCAGAGAAGGTTCATGAAGATGACCCAGTTATGGAAGGATTGCCTTATGAAAAAGGTTCAACAGGTTGGGACTGTATTCATTGGAATTTAAAAGAATTAAAGAAAAGAATAATTGAAAAATGTAGGATTATTAAGAGGCTGGACAGGGTAAATGCTGAGGATATGTTTCCCCTCGTGGGAGAGTCTAAGACCAGAGAGCATGATCTCAGAATAAAGAGGCACCAACTTAAGACTGAGATGAGGACAAATTTCTTCTCTCATAGAGCTGAGAGTCTTTGGAACTCCTTGTCACGGAGAGCTGTGGGGAGTAGATTTCTTGTGTATATTTAAAGCTGAAATAGCTAGATTTTTGATAAGTAGGGGAATCGAGGGTGATGGGTAAAATGCAGGAGTATGTGAGGAATATAAACCCAATGCATCACAAAATGTCATATTTTGTAATTTCAAATCTAAGACTGCTTTTAGTAATGTGATCAACCTCTCTGGCACTGAAAATTTAGAATTCAGATGTGGAGTTTCATTTCTTCAGGTCTTAATTGTTGTTGGAGTTATTGAAATGTCAAACGTTAATTCAAATTTCATTTCAAGCATTATTTTTCTCTCTTATTCTCTTTTCACATGATCTTTCTTTCTTGCTCTCTGTACATAAATAGCACCTCACTCCAATTTACACTTCCTTCACGCTCCTTGGTTAGCTTTATTTGCCAATCCTTAAATGTCGTCAGTTAAGATGTTCACTAAACTACCTAGTTTCTAGTTTCCCTCATTATGACATTATCATCATAACCAACTTGCCACACTAAACACTTAAAAGCTTACACATGCAAGTGCAAGTCTAACTAATAGCAGCTGCTGTAAAATAACCTGTTACTGGAGATTATGGCCCATTATAAAACAATTACAATTCAGTGCTTCAGCAAAACATTCAGATCCAGTTTACACAGCTCTCAAACGGTTGCAATTTTATGAGGCAGAAGAACAAAGTCTACAAATTCCATAAAAGAATTTGATATATGCAAAATCCAAGGTTAAATACAAATTCTAATGTAAAATTTACAACTTTCACTCATATTTCAACAATGGAAGTGGATTTTATCCCCACAATAAAAATTGCTTAGTGATGAGTTATTTGCTCCTGTCTTCTACTACCTGTCAAAGCATTGTGATTTTCTAAAAATACACATTTCTTATTTTGAGTATGCAAAAATAGCTGCCTGAATGAGTTTGAATATGTTTTTAAAGGTATTTGGCAGAGAAAAGAGTATATGTCTGTCTCTAAGAGCTAAACACATTGGAAAGGAATAATCAATTCTGAAGTTGTAAGATTGGAGAACTCTATAAATATCACATGTTTGCATATTATAGGAGCAAACAGAGATTAGATTAATTCTCAATCCTTTAAAACATATCTTGAAACTAAAACTATGTATCACATTCCTGAGTTGAAACTTTATTGCTGGAACAGCACAGCAGGTCAGGCAGCATCCAGGGAACAGGAGATTCGACGTTTCGGGCACAGGCCCTTCTTCAGGAATGAGCAGAGAGTGTTCAGCAGGAGAAGATAAAAGGTAGGGAGGAGGGACTTGGAGGAGGGGAGTTGGAAATGTGATAGGTGGAAAGAGGTCAAGGTGAGGGTGATAGGTCGGAGTAGGGTGGAGGCGGAGAGGTCAAGAAGAAGACTGCAGGTCAGGAAGGCGGTGCCGGGCTGGAAGGATCCGGCTGAGACAAGGTGGGGGGAGGGGGGATGAAGAAACTGGTGAAGTCCAAGTTCATCCCCTGCGGTTGGAGGGTTCCCAGTCGGAAGATAAGACGCTCCTCCTCCGACCGTCGGGTTGTTGTGGTTTGGCGGTGGATGAGTCCAATGACCTGCATATCCTCGGTGGAGTGGGAGGGGGAGTTGAAATGCTGTGCCACAGGTTGGTTGGGTTGGTTCGTCCGGGTGGCCCAGAGGTGCTCCCTGAATCGCTCCGCAAGTAGGCGGCCTGTCTCCCCAATATAGAGGAGGCCACACCGGCTGCAGCGGATGCAGTAGATGATGTGGGTGGAGGTGCAGGTGAATCTGTGGCGGATATGGAAGTTTCCCTTGGGGCCTTGGAGAGAAGTGAGGGGGGAGGTGTGGGCGCAAGTGTTGCACCTCCTGCGGTTGCAAGGGAAGGTGCCGGGAGTGGTGGTTGGGTCGGTGGGGGGTGTGGATCTGACAAGGGAGTCGCGGAGGGAGTGGTCTCTACGGAAAGCTGATAGGGGAGGGGAGGGAAATATATCCTTGGTGCTGGGGTCTGTTTGGAGGTGGCGGAAGTGACACAAGTTGTTAGATCTATTCTATTGCATTCTCATTAACACAACAAGATTAAAAATCAGTATTGTTTCAAAAGTTAGTCAAAGTTAGTTAATTATTTTATATATCACCCAGCATTAAACAGTGATTGTTTTATATAGGTAAAGAAACAGCAGTGTCATAATTCAAAAAGAAAATGCTGTTATTTAACGTCAAGACAACAATTCTTTAAGAAGGATAGCATACTAGTGTGAGCTTTAGAAAAGAAAAGCATTTTCTTCTTCATCAAATTAACCACAAGATAGTTGTATAAATCTTTCTTACCACTGAAACACCTATAGGAGCAAAAGAGTTAATACAAAATAAAAACGCTTCTAAAGGAGAAATTCCCTTTGTCACTGTCAGCTGAACTCCTACAGCTGCAGCTTGTCATTATGTTGTATTTTGCAAGGTGAAATTGTTATTCATTTTAGCTGGAACTGCAGCAGTCATATTTTAACATCAGCTGCTGCGAACAACTAGTTATTTTCCTGAGATGGTTTTGTAAGGAACATATTGCAAGAAACAATTGCGAGAAGTATGAGCAAGGACAGTTTGATATTTTAAAGTTTGTCTTATACCCAGCTGAACCCAGATACAAAATCAAGTGGAAAATCAACAATGCCATCTCTCTATTCAATTGATGCTCAAACTAATTAGGTTCCATTTCATTGTGCAGTTACATTATAGACTTGTTCCTTTATTTAACATGTATTTGATAATTAATTATTTTGAAAACAAAACCAAACTTACACTTCATATTGGCATGATTTTTCATTTCATGATTGGGCAGGAAATTTGATCTATAATAGACACTAAGGGGGCTTTTATGGTATGGTGATGGTATCCCTACCTCTAACCTAGGAGGCTCAGAGCCAAGTCCCATATGCTCTCGACATGTGTCAGAGCATCTCTAAACATGTTGTTGAATGAAAAGTATCTATAATAATCACTAATAAAAGCTAAACATTTTATCTCATTTGACCCAGTTTTGGAATCTTTCCTTCAAGATTTTTATGATGGTTGGAGACATCTGAAAATAAAATAAAAGTATAAGTACTTTTTATTCTTCTTCCTGCCTTGTTTATTCTTATCCTGTAATTAATTACAACTGTATGGCCTGTCTTCATTTTGCTTTTTGTACCTAATATGACAATTAGTTTTTTTTTAACTGAAACTTTGTGATTCACACTCTGCACTCATGATCAATGATTTTTCAACCTGATTACTGTTGAATTACAAAGTGTTGGTTTGATCCCTGATTCCAGATCACTCAAGAAATTCTATATCGGAAAGGCTTCCTGATCACAGTAAGCTCTACTGCAAAATCACAGAGAAGATTTCCCAGTGAGTGAAAGTGTAGCAATCGGCTGGTACAGTTGCAACTCTCTTTACAAGATGATTCTTAAATGATTATTATTTTCTGAGGGAAGAACAATAAGACAAAAAAAATCAAACTCGCTTTTTACTTCGTGATGTGGTTTGACTTTTGGATCCCATTTGGATGTCTGTTCAGGTGACCTGTGTCCTAAGGTGTACTAGATACTAAGATATGACTATAGTCTGATTCTGGTGTTTTTTTCCAACTCCTTCTACTTAAACTGTAACAGGTATCCTGCTTGGATATACGTAATTCGACAGAGTGTACTAGATGACTTGCTGTAGTCCGATGATCTCTACAACTACTGTAACTTCCTTTCATTTTAGTTGGTGCAGTCATTAAATACATTACGTGAAACAAGATATTGGAGGTTGTCTGGCTGAGATTGGGTGGATTTTAAGACCTGTAAGATTTATAGCTGCTGTAAACAAAAACAGCAAAGAATTAAACCCACAGTCTGAAATTTTGGCATGTTGACTAAGTCAGAATGACTGTGAATTTTCCATTTTCTGTTGTGGAAATACGAACAGACAAAATCAGGAGCTTTTAGTCCCTTGAACTTGCTCCACCATTTGATAAGATCATGCTGATTTGAGTGTACCCTTAAATGCAAATTCCGACCTACCCCTGATAACTCTGAAAGCTCTTGTTTAACAAGAAGCTATACATCTCCGCCTTAAAAATATTCAAGGACACTCCTTTGCCACACTTCAAGAACAAAGGCCCAAAGACTCATAACACCATCAAACAAAGAAGCAGAAGTAGGGCTTTAAGCTGATCAAGCCTGCTCTACCATTCAATGAGATCATGGCTGATTTGATAATTCTCAACTCCACCTTCCTGCCTTTTTCCTATATCCCTTCATTTCAGTACTGACTAAAACTCTGTCCATCTTAGCCTTAATATACTTAATGACATAGCCTCAACAGCCCTCTGTGGTAAAGAATTCTACAGATTCACCCTCCTTTGAGAGAAGAAATTCTTCCTCATCTCTGCCTTAAACATGCAACCCCATATTCTGAGGTTATGCCCTCTGGATCTGGGCTCTCCCACAAGGGGGAAAAGAAAACCACTCCGCAGCTACAGAGCCAAGTTCCCTAAAAATCTTGTTTCAATAAAGTTGACTCATGACTATCAGAGAAAAAATGTTTGCCTCATCTCTGTTTTTAATGGTGAGCCTTGATTTTGAAACAGGGAACGCTAGTTCTAGATTCTGCCAAAACTTCTCCACAGCAACTCTGTCAAGACCCCTCAAGATTTGATATAATCAAGTGATCTATTAGAATTCTAAACTCCAGTGAGCACAAGCTTGTTCTGTCGAAACCTTCCTCATAAAACAGCTTGTTCATTCCGGTATCAGTCAAGTAAACTTTCTCTGAATTGCCTCCACGCATTTACATCATTCCTTAAATAAGATGGCCAATACGGTGGGAAGTTCCCTAGAAGGATGGCACGGTGGCTCAGTGGTTAGCACTGCTGCTTCACAGCACCAATGAACTGGCTTTGATTCCACCCTTGGATGCCTGTCCAAATGGCATTTGTATAACTCTTAATTATGGAGCTTGTGCATTAACTTTGAATAACTCTATGTCAGGGACGGCCAAACTTTCATAGCTTAAATACATTTTTTTACTGACAATAAAAACATTTTTAACTACATATGAGCAAAGTATTGAAACTCAGCCGATCACATGACATTTGAAGTACTTGATTTTAGCTTCATTGGAACCCCCTTGTTCCCTGTTTCTGGTGCTCTTTTGAGTGAATTCTCTCCTTATCCTTAACTTGTCTCATTCTACTTCTTCCAATTTATTTTTGCTCCTCTGCTTGTGACAAGCACATCAGAAAATTCGAGATCATGAGTGGTTGTGACATGGTCAGCCAGCTCGACCTCACAGAATTTGAGTTTCCTGATTGGGGCTGTTAATCTGGTCTAATTTGGGAACTCTGGTTGACATAAAAGGTTGTGTGTCAGAAATAGTGACCCGCTGATGCTTGACTATGTATGAGGCAGTACTTTAGTCAAGGACTGTGTGCATAAAGGCTGACTTGGTGATGGGATACCAGCCTCTGTGGAGTTATTTCAACAACCTAAAATGCAAGACTTACAATTCTCAGGAATATAGAGGAATGGGGTGACAATATAACAATATACTAGTCTGAACCAGTATGACCTCATGATGGTGTCTATTTCATGTAATGGTGCAATAAACTAAAGTGAAAGCACCAACAACATAGATAGAACTACCTCACTATGGCAAGGCAATATGTTTACTTCCATATACATGCATTTCTAAATCAAAAATGTCAAGTCATTGCCAGTGCTGAACATTGGAGGACCAGAGCATAAACTTTCAATCCTCTCAACATGATTAAGCCCATGTGACAACTTGGAGCCTGTAAAACAGTTGAATTTTGATTCTACACAAAGCTGCTTTTTCACACTGTCTCAATACCACTGTACAACGTCAGCAGTAAACTTACATAGAGGTTCACACTCTCATGGAAAATTAAGAACTTTGCTAAATAGTTCATGAACATACAAATCATTGTACAGTTTTCATATCTGTAGTTTGCTGCATCTCTGATACAGCTCCCACCTTATCAGGTGAAGTGTTTTTGCTGTTAATACATGACCTATGCGCTGACTTCAGGCATCTACAATTGCATCTTTTTCTTGTTCACCTTCAAGGTCATCTGGAAAGATTTATCTCACAGTTCCACTTGAATCTGATTGTGATCAGCAATAGTTTCTTTTATCATGTTTCCACGTCCAGACACAAACACATCATGTGAAGCAGCTTCCACTCTAAAAAATCACAGCCAACCTCATGCTGCATGCATCAAAGCTCTTCTCAATCTGTGGACAGGCTAAACTGCATGCATCGCCACCTGTATGTCTCAAATGGCATCAAGAAAATCGTTAGAAAACTGTTGCTTTCTCCAGCTTCACTTACAAGTAACCATCCTGTACAGTGATGGTAGTAAAGAACATTGCCTTGGGAAATTATGGGTACATTTGGTTTGGATGGTGTCGTGGGAACTCACCAAACATTGATTGAGATCGTCTTGAACAATACATACTCTCAGTTTTCTAGGCTTTTCACAGCTATTGTGTTGCTAATCCAGTCTATTGGACTTATTCCTTGATTACTCCCTTCTTTTCTAGCCCCTCCTTATCTTATTGTTCAGGATAGACTTTAGAGCGGCTGGAAGTTTCCTGAACTGATGTTGAGTTGGTATCAAACTCTCATCTACTTGGAGATGATATTCACCTGGGTGACATCTCAAACTTGCAAAGCAATTCTTGAATTTTCTAGGATTTGTTCAGCAGCCAATGGCTTGGTGGCCTGTGAAACACTGCCAATTGCTTCTTCGATCCATACAGCTGCCAGCCCAAGCTTTAGACTTCCTTCAATTGAGACAAAGTTTCTTTCATTTCGACTATCAGGAAGTCCAGAACTTCATTCTTCCCACCATACTGTACTCTCAGTTTCATTTGTCATCTTGGGATGAGTATTGTTCCCATCATTTTAGCCTCAATCTTTCTTTTGAGAGCTTCAATGTTGAGAGCTTCAGTCCTTTGTATAACAGTCCCCCTGGTCCTCATATTCCACCCCCACTATTGTCCAAATTGAATGCATCATCCTTTGCCATTTTCGCCACCTGCAGACTGACCCCACCACCAAAAAGATATTTCCTTCCCCACCCCTATCTGTCTTCCATAAGCACTGTTCCCTCCATGAATCCCTCTTTCGGTCCACACGCCCCACTAACTCTCCTCCATACCTGGCACATTTCCCCGCAGCTGCCGGAGGTACGAGACCTGTCCTCACATCTCCCCTCTTACTGCCGTTCAAGGCCCCAAAGAATCAGTTCCAGTCTGGCAGAGATTCACCTGCATTTCCTCTATCCTGATTTACTGCATCCATTGCTCCTGATGTGGTCACCTCTACACTGGGGAGACTGAGCACAACATCTGGGACCGGTTCAGGGAACATCTATGGTCCGCACATTCCAATCAATCGCACCTCCCGGCTGCCAACCATTTCAACTCCCCCACCCACTCCCCTGACAACATATCCATTCTGGGTCTCCTCCACCATCAAAATAAGGCCACCTGCGAACTGGAGGAAGAACACCTCATATTCCGCCTCAGGAGCTTACTGCCTTTTGGCCTCAACATAGAATTCCTTAGCTTCCAAATCTCCCCACACCCTCACCATACCCAGGGTCTAGACCTCCTACTCCACTCCATACATCCCCTTGATCTGACCTAACTTATCCACCTTCTTTCCCACCTAGCTACTCCACCTTTCCCACTGACCAATCACAATCACCTCCTCCCTGCATCCACTTATTGCCATCCCAACCTACCTTCTCCCTAGCCCCACTCCCCTCCCTCTATTTATTTCTCAGCCCCCTTCTCCTCCCCAGAGCTGATGAAGGGTCCTGCCTGAAACATTGACTCTCCTGCTCTTCTGATGCTGCTTGACCTGCTGTACTTTTTCCAGCTCCATGTTTTATCAACTCTGATTTTCCAACATCTGAAGTCTTCACTATCTATGAGATTTTCTTCTCTTAGTAGGCATGCTATCACAGTGGGACCTTCCGAATCTTTGAGAAGATTTGTAGCTTCGGTTGTGGATGAAGTCATGGATTTGTTCACCGAGCCGGTGTGTTTTTTCTGCAAATTTCATCGTGTCGCTAGTTGACATCGTCAAGTGATAGAGGGACCTCTCTCTTATTCTGAAAACAATACTCAGATCTCAGATGAAATCATCTTTTAGTTACCCAAACATTTAAGATTTGGATAGATGTGTCAGTGCCATCACACACTGATCATTCAACATCCTCTCCCCTGAGCTCTGATTTGGACTCCTAATACTCCTAATAACAATAATAGATTATTCAAAACCTCTGTGAGATTTAGGGAGCACACAGATTATAACACACATTCCCCATGTTCTCAGATTCTATTCAATTTTGTAGCTATTGCATTCCTTTCCTTTGGAAAGAAAAATCAATTCTGGTATCTTTCCTTCCACTTATATTATACAGGGCACTAGAGGGACTACATCTCATAGACGCCCACAGCATGGAAGTAGGCCATTCAGCCCATTGAGTCCACACTGACTCTGAAGAGCTTCCCATCCAGACCCGCACCCTACATTTCTATTGACCAATGTACCTAACCTGCACATCTTTGGACTGTGGGAGAAAACCAGAGCACCCAGAGGAAATCCACACAGACACAGGGAGAATATTTTGATATTGACAAATTTGACAAGATATGCTCTTTATCATAAAGCAGCTGACTATAGTTTTTCAAACATTCAAGTTAACTGTGAATGAAAACATGTGGTTCATGCTGTATTACTTTAAGCTGTCTGAACCAGTTGTTTTACACAGGATACCTACTATCCAAAAGCATTTGGTTTTAAGACTTTAGTAAACTACTATTTCAAACATTTAACATCCTTTACATTTTATGGCAAATGAATAACTGCAAACACAGATCAGAAACATTCATGAGTCCGAACTTGTAGTGCTGAACTTTGTAGTGTTTGTAATTCAGCTCATGGTGGGCGGCACAGTGGCACAGTGGTTAGCACTGCTGCCTTACAGCGCCCGAGACCCGGGTTCAATTCCCGCCTCAGGCGACTGACTGTGTGGAGTTTGCACGTTCTCCCCGTGTCTGCGTGGGTTTCCTACGGGTGCTCCGGTTTCCTCCCACAATCCAAAAGATGTGCAGGCCAGGTGAATTGGCCATGCTAAATTGCCCGTAGTGTTAGGTAAGGGGTAAATGTAGGGGTATGGGTGGGTTGCGCTTCGGCGGGTCGGTGTGGACTTGTTGGGCCGAAGGGCCTGTTTCCACACTGTAAGTAATCTAAAATCTAATCTAATATGAGTCGGAAGGTGTGGCGCTGGATAAAGCACAGTAGGTCAGGCAGCATCCGAGGAGCAGGAGAGTCAATGTTTCGCACAAACACTACATCAGGAATGTGGGAGGAGGAAAGAGGCTGACAGATGAATAGGAGGGTGGGGCCATCCTGGATGGCCTCCTAGTTCAAGGACTGCAATTGCCCTTCCCGCATGATCAACAATGAACTCCAGCGCATCTTCTCCACTTCCTGCACCTCCACCCTTGAACCCCATCCCTCCAACTGCAACAAAGATAGAACCTCCTTGGTCCTTACCTTCCACCCCACCAATTTCTGGATACTTTCCATCATCCTCTGCCACCTACAGTCAGACCCCACCCACCAGAGATATATTTCCCACCCATCCCTATCAGCATTCCGCAGAGACCATTCCCTCTGCAACTCCCTGATTAGGTCCACACCCTCACCAACTCATCCTCCACTCCCAGCACCTTCCCTTGCCATTGCAAGAGATGTAAAACCTGTGCCCACACCTCCCCACTCACCTCCGTCCAAGGCACCAAAGGATTCTTCCACATCCAGCAGAAATTTCCCTGCACATCCAAACAGCTTGTCTACTTTATCTGTTGCTCTCAATGTGGTATCCTCAACACTGTGGAAACAGGACGCCAACTCGCAGAACGTTTCAGGGAACATCTCTGGGAGACACACACCAACAATCCCACTTCCCTGCGGCTGACCGCTTCAACTCCCTCTCCCAGTCCGCCAAGAACATGCAAGTCATAGACCTTCTCGACTGCCAAATCCAAGCTACCCAAATCCTGGAGGAGGAACATCTTCTCTTCGGCCTTGGGACCCTCCTACCACATGGCATCAACAACAACTTCACCAGTTTCCTCATCTCCCCTTCCCCCACCTCATCCCCAACCCAACCCTCCAACTTGGCACCACTTTCTTGAACTGTCCGACCTGTCCATCTTCCTTCCCACCCATCCACTCCATCTTCCCCTCCAACCTATCATGATCACCCTCCACCTGCATCTACCTATTGCCTTCCCACCTACCTTCCCCCCATCCCATCTCCAGCCTCCTACTTATATCTCAGCCCCCTTCCCCCTCAACATTCCTGATGAAGGGCTAATGCCTGAAACTTCGACTCTCCTGCTCCTCGGATGCTGCCTGACCGGCTGTGCTTTTCCAGAGCCACACTTTTTGACTCCGATCTCCAGCATATGCAGTCCTCACTTTCTCTTATAGAATATGAGTTCCCTGATTAGGTTTTATAATCTGGTCCAATCAGGAATCCCTGGCTGACAAATAAGAACAGGTGTGTCCGACATCCTGTTCACTCTGAGACCTGGCTCTGAGGGAACTGGATCAGTGTCAAGGTTTCTCCATGTGTAAACAAAGGGTGACTTGGTGATGGGATACCAGGATCTGTGGAGCTATTTCAGAACTGTCATCAAACAGACTCAATCTAAACAGTGGGACTGGGATCTGAAAATGTGTTTCCACTTCAAGCTGATAATATACAGACTATTTTGGTTCCTCAGGAAAGACCAGCATCATCAGCTGCCATCTGCACATGTTTTTAACAATAGAAATGAGCACAAGTCATGCAAATAGAGCCTAATGACTGGGCCCCAGTGAATCAATATAATGCATATTTATTGGTTCCATGAGAAAGAGCTTTTAGACCCCAACATGGAATTCTAAATTAATTGCAAAGAATTCTATGGTTTGAGTATGAAGCTTCACAAGAAGTTAACAATCCATTGTGTACGTCATGAAGAGTTAAGGATTTATGCTGAACCAATGGACCCACTTTCAACCGGTTTCAAATGATTTTTTCACTTCTTCTCCACACGTGGGAAATGTCACCAACGTTGCAGTTAACACGGTCCTACTGTTTGTCGTACAACTCAGTGGCAGCAAGATATAATGCTGATTAGATTTGGCTGCAAGCCAAATTGAGTAAAGGTAGAAAATTCCCTTCCTTGAAGCTCCTGATTCAAGCAGCATTGTTAGAGCCATGCAGTCATAGAGATGTACAGCATGGAAACAGACCCTTTGGTCCAAATCGTTCATGCCTACCAGATATCCTAATCTAATCTAGTCCCATTTGCTAGCATTTGGCCTATATCCCTCTCAACCCTTCCCCTTCAAATACCCATCTAAATGCCTTTTAAATGTTGCAATTGTACAGCCTCCATCACTTTGTCTGGTAGCTCATTCCATACATGCACCACCCTCCATGTGAAAATGTTGCCCCTTAGGTCCCTTTTTTTTATCTTACCCCTCTCACCCTAAACCTATACCCTCTAGTTCTGGACTCCCCTACCCCAGGGAAAAGACTTTGTCTATTTATCCTAACCATGCTCCTCATGATTTTATAAACCTCTATAAGATCACTCATCAGCCTGCAACGCCCCAGAGAAAACAGCCTCAGCCTATTCAGCCTCTCTCGGTAGCTCAAATCCTCCAACCCTGGTGACATCCTTGCAAATCTTTTCTGAACCCTTCCAAGTTTCACAACTTTCTTTTGATAGGAAGGAGACCTGAGTTGCACAAAATATTCTAAAAGTGGCCTAACCAATGTCCTGTAGCTTCTTATTTCCTCTTTTTTGGCTTTTCCCATTGAAAGAGAACAACACAAAATTGTTGTATTTCACAATGTGATCATTAAGTGTTAATGAACACTTACAAAATGATTAAAATTAGACGTAATAAAAACAAACTACATTTCCTAACGCTTTCAGGCAATCGGAGTCATTATTCCAACATACCTGAGCTCTCCTTTTCATCAAGGCTATTTTTATTGTGTGTGTACCACATTGCTATCCCTCCAGCAATCATTCTGATAGTCTCCCTAGAGGATCAGAATAATTTAAGTGGGAAATGCCAAGTGATTTTCTACCACTGAATTAATTACAATCTTCTGCATTCCTTGCTTCAACGTGAACTTCAGGGTGTTTTTGACTGAAAATGAAAAAGCTCTGAAAGATTAGATTGCCATCACATTCTGTTTCTCTACATGTGTTTGTTTTGAGAAGTTTCATAGGATCCATGAAAATGCTATTCCAGGTTTCTAACAGGCCTCAGAGACCTGGACCATGATTGGAAAATGGAGATAGTTAACAATGACTAACATAATGGACTGCAAGGATAATAAAGGCTCAGCATAGATTCCAAATAAAGAATAAGATGTGAAAGTGATCTCTATAATGCTCCCTTTTAGCCCCTACATTGTCTCCTAAGGTAAGGGGTAAATGTAGGGGTATGGGTGGGTTGCGCTTCGGTGGGTCGGTGTGGACTTGTTGGGCCGAAGGGCCTGTTTCCACACTGTAATGTAATCTAATCTAATCTAAAGACCGAAAATGACATCTGGGATGTGAAATGCACAGACACCAACTGGATGAAAACGTTGGCATATGTATATCCAGCAACATGCAGAGTCAGTAGCTTCAACATTGGTGTTGCGATGTTAACTTGACACCTGTGCTGTCATTTAGAAATTTCATTATCTAATCTATAATGAGTCTCTGTCATATACAATACTGAACACATTCTTAAATACCATGCCAGAGCCCAGAAAACACATCGCCTAACACAATTTGAATTCAATTTTTTTAAAAAGTGTAATTAAAAAAGCCAATGTGATTGCAGCCATATAATCTTTCTCAATTATTATAAAAAAGCCCATTTGGTTTCCTGATTTCCTTGAAGGAAGGGAATCTGCTGTCTTATCTGGTTTAGTCTACACATGACTCCAGTTCCATAGCAATGTGGTTGACTCTTAACTGCCCTCTGAAATGGCTGGTCAAGCCATTCAATTCAAGGGTAATTAGGGATGGGATGACTTAGTCAGTGCCACTCAAATCCACTAGAATGAATAAAAAAGCGATACTTCACCCCTTACCCCGGTGTTGTTTAAATGAATCAAGACTGCATTTCAGTTAATTGGTGGAGCATTATTTCAGGGTTGCTGATGAATGTGGTTTGTTTGGGACTCCTTTCCCTATGTAAAACATGTGATCTGGCTGTTGCTGAAGGTCTTTATTATAAAAATGATGCTAAACGCATTAATTTCAGATTTAGTTGCATGGTATGTCTTCCTCTTAGAGTTGAATACAAATCAATGAATAATGAGAAACTGCACAGAGCAAGACAAGCTCCAAAAACAGCAAAGAGGAGAAAGGGAAAGGACAAAGTCTGGTCAGAATATAAAGACATGTCTACTTTGTTTAAGAGGCTATGACTAAAATCTGCTTAGAACATAGAACATAGAACATTACAGGGCAATACAGGCCCTTCAGCCCTCGATGTTGCGCCGCCCTGTCATACTAATCTGAAGCCCAGCCCATCTACACTATTTCTTGTACGCCCATATGCCTGTCCAATGGCGACTTAAATGCACTTAAACTTGGCGAATGTACTACCGATGCAGGCAAAGCATTCCATACCCTTACTACTCTCTGAGTAAAGAAACTACCTCTGATATCTGTCTTATACCTATCTCCCCTCACTTTAAAGTTGTGTCCCCTCGTGTTTGCCGTCCCCATACTTGGAAAAAGCATCTCCCTGTCTACCCTATCTAACCCTCTGATTATCTTGTATGTCTCTATTACTGCGGCCACAACACATACCAAAGATAAGGCCTATTGTTATCAAATTTATTGTACCTCCTTCCAGGTTGTGACTGAATATAAAAGCAACATCTTGCAAGTGGCAGTACAGCAGTTTAGCATAGAGCAGTTTCGCAAAGGAGTGATTGAACACATTGCAGAGGTCAGAGACAACCAGGCAGAATGAGATGAACATACGAACATAGAAAACAGGAGCAGAAGGAAACGATTCAGCCCCTTGAGCCTGCTCCAACATTCAATAAGATCATGGCTGATCTGCCTGTGCTTTGAATTTCACATTCCTATCTAGCCCCGATAACCCTAACCCTGTCTAACAAGAACTGATTCACATTGGCCCTAAAGACATTCAATGGGCCCACATCCACAGTCTCCTGAGGCAGAAAGTTTCAAAGTCATTTTAGTCTCTAAGATAAAAAATTCTCCTCTTCCCTGTCCTGTAAGGGTGGTCCCCTAAGTTTTAAAACAATGCCATCCTGGTTAGTTTCATAGTCATAGTGTCATAGATTATAATATAATTAAATAATATATACATACTACTCTATGACTATGACTCTGTGGCTAGTTCTGACTCAGGCACAAGAAAACATATCCTTTCCATGTCCATTCTTTTTTCAAGATATGGTCTCATCAATGCCCTGTATAACTGAATCATAACATTCTCACTTTTATGTTTAATTCCTCTTGTATAAAAGGACACTATTCCTTAAGACTTCCTGATTACATGCATACTAACTTTGTGACTCATGCCCTCCAACACATAAATCCTTCTGCATCTCAGAATTATGTAATCATTCCATTTATGTAATTTTCTACTTTTTCTCTCTTACTGCCAAAGTGAACAATTTCATATTTTCATATGCCAGATATTTGTCCACTCACGCAGCTTATCTATATCTGTCTGCGATTTCGTTATGACTTCTTCACAACATGCTTTTCTATCTATCTTGGTACTGTCTGCAAAATTAGATACCTTGTCTTCGCTCCTTTCAACTATGTCATTGGTGTAAATTGTGAGAAGTTGAGGCTCCCGGACAGACCCCTACAGGACTCCACTCATCATACTATGGCAATCAGACAAAGACCCATTTATGCATACTCATTTATACTAGTGAACCAATCTTCTTTCCATACTAATATGTTATCCTTACAGCATGAGCTTCTATTTTCCACAATAACCTATGATTTGGCACTTTATCAAATTTCTTCTGTTGTGAACAACTTCATAAATTAGTGGAATATGATTTCCCTTTGAAGACACTATGCTGGCTCTCCCCAATTACCTTGAGTTATTCAAAGTGTGCAGCTATCAAAATCTTTAATGTTCAATTCTAACTCCTTTCCACGTATTACTTTAAGCTATCTGACATATAGTTTCCTGTTTTCTATTTCCCTCCCATCTTAAATAGAGGGGTTATTTTTGTTCCTTTCCAGTCTGATGGAACCTTTCCTAAATCACAGGACTTTTGGAAAATTAGCACCAATGCACCTATTAATTCATTAAGACACTTCATTTAGATCAGAGGATGAAGTCCACGTGGACCCAGCAAAATGTCAGCCCATAGCTCCATCAGGCTGTTTAGTATTACATCCCTGCATTTATAATTTCACTAAGGTCTTCTCTGCCTTCCATCTCCTGATTTACAGCTACTACTTAAATGTTTCTTGTAAAGTAAAGACCAACATCCATTTTGCTCACTCATTTGCATTTTAAAAATCTATATAAACTCTTGCAATCTATTTTTACACTTCTATTTAACATTCCTCTAATATTCTAACTTCTTCGTCATAGAGTCATAGAGATGTACAGCACAGAAACAAACCATTCAGGCCAACTCATCCATGCCAACCAGATATCCTAACCTAATCTAGTCCCATTTGCCAGCCCTTGGCCCTCATCCTTCTGAACCCTGCCTTTTCATGGACCCATCGAGATGCCTTTTAAATGTTGTAATTGTAGTGGCCTCATGATTTTATAAACCATGATTAATATTTTATTAATTCTCTGTCACTTTTCATACTTCGGTCAATCATCTGACCTACCATTCACCTTTGTGCAATTATATGCTTTTTCCTTATGTTTGAGGGTTTCACTAACTTCTTTAGTTCACCACAGGTAGTGGTACCTTTAGAACTTTTCTTTATAGTGGGAATATACCCATTCTGCATATTCTGAAATGTCCTCTGATTACTGCCAATGTTTTTCGATTGATCTATCCTGAGCCTTGCATGGCAGTTCACTTCAGCTTGCTCAGCTTTCAGGCCCACACAGCTACCTACATTTCGGCTTAAAATTCAGATCTCAGACACAATTTTCTCTATTTCAAAGTGGTGTAAAATTCAATCATATTGTGGGTTTTATTATCACCGGAAGCCTTTGCTTTGAGTTCATGTATTAATCCAATCACATTATACAGCACCAAGTCTAACATAGACTGTAAAGTTAGCTGGCAAACACATAGTAAAATGAGCAGCTGTAACATAGAGGTTTACAGCATAGAAATGTTCAATTTTCACAACTAAATTAGTCCCATTTGTTTGTCTGTAGTCCATATCCCTCCATGCCTATCTCCTCCATGAACCTGTCCAAATGTTTCTTAAATGACAAAATTGTACTCACCTCCACCACTATCTCTGGCAGCCCATTCCAAACACTCACCAATCTCTGTGTGAAAAAATTGCCCCTCTGGACTCTCCCCTCTCATCTTAAACCCATGCCCTCTAGTTTTACCATAGGGAAAAGCTGTTGGACTTCTACCTTAAGTATGTCTCTTATGATTTTATAGACCTCTATAAGGTCACCCCTCAGACGCCTATGCTCCAGGAAACAAAATGTCCCAGCTTATTCAGCCTTTCCTTATAACTAAAACCTTTCAGTCCAGGTAATGATCTAGTAAGTCTTTTCTATGTTATTTCTAGTTTAATTATATCCTTTCCCTACTTCTAGTTTAATTGTATCCTTTCCATAGTAGGGCGACCAGAACTGTATGCAGTATTCCAAATGTGGCCTTACTAACATCTTGTACAGCTGCAACAAGATGTCCCTACTGCTGTACTCAATGCTCTGATCAATGAAAGCAAGCAAGCCGAAAACCTTTCTCACTACCCAGTCTACCTGTGACTCCACTTTCAAGGAGTTGTACCTCTATTTCAACAAATCTGTACCCCTAAAACTCTTTGCTCTATTACACTCCCCAGGATCCTACCATTGACTGCCTTGGTTTTATCAAAATGTATTTATCTAAATTAAACTCCATCTGCCATTCTTCAGCCCACTTCCTTCATCAAAATCAACCATGCAGACACTCACTCTTCCCCCTCCTGTCTTGCAGAAAGTTTCATAGAATCCCTACAGTGTGGAAATAGGTCATTTGGCCCAACAAATCTACACCGACCTTCCAAAGAGTAAACCTGCCAAACCCATCCCCTTACCCTATTACTCTACATTTACCCTGACTAATGACCTAACCCACAATAGTTCTTAGCTATTGCCTATTGTTATGTACCATCTTTTAACAAAAGGAGAGAAGAATGATAGTTGAAGCCCCACAATATTTTTGTATGATGTAGTGCCATAGCTGAATAGCTCTCACTGCATTCAGGCAATAATCCTGGCACTTGACTCTGTTGTAAGGATGAGGGCAAGATGAAGCAAAGTGTTGGGTTCTTATTGATAGATTTGTTGGAAGGTGGGTCATTTGAGGTGTGCTGAACCTTGTTAGTGAAATAGAAACTTGCATTCATGCAAAACCTTTCACAGCCACCAGTTATTCCAAAACACTGTACAGCTAATGGAGCACTTTCAAAACGAGGTCAATATTATAATATAGAAGAATGGCCAGTCACATTGTGCAGAGTAACATGAATGCAGCCGAATCCTAGAAATATGTTAATGTATTTCTGAGACTTGTTGGAGCTATTTCTAACCCCAGTAGTAATACAACTATGGGAATGCATAGGAACGCATCCCTTTGTTCTATATACTTTGCACCAGAAGATCTGATATTACATTGTGCAGTATTATATGACAAGGTCATTTCAAAGTCCAAAAGCAAGTGCAAACTCCAAAGGTCAGTGCTCCTGATGCCACAGATTCAAGGACAGATTAATAGCCAAATATAGGTTCTAATACAGGGATGACTTTGTAGCAATGTCCAAGATGATGTTTCTCTGGTATACTTTAAGCAGAATTCTTCTTCCCGTTACAGAGACTGATCCAACTCCAGAAGATTGCTTAATATAGTCATTTCATATGGCTCCATCTTTCATTTTATGGTGCAGCCATAATTATATTCAGATAATTACACATCTTCCCCATAAAAACAAATCTGCTGCCTTTGGAACTGGTAGTCATGAATAAATTTCATAATGCTCAAAAGTGATTGGTTCAACAATACGCTCCACCATTCATAACCTTGGTGTCATTTCAAACACTGAAAATGTGTTGCTGGAAAAGCGCAGCAGGTCAGGCAGCATCCAAGGAACAGGAGAATCGACGTTTCGGGCATAAGCCCTCTTTCATCATTTCAAACAGCCAGTTCTAAAGCCACCTTCAGTCAGGAATTCTGCGACGCACCTCAAAGTAATCCCTTTAGATTACAAAAGATGATGTTTGATTTCTGCAACGAAGCAGTAATCATCTATAGTGCATTATCTTTAAACCAGGCACGCAAATTACATTGAACTGTGTGTCAAAGTTGAGCAACATCAAATATCATCACCAATGATTAAAATTACATTTAATTTTAAAGTAATGAGATTGCTCAGATGCCTGAATATTAAAATAATGTATGTTAACTTTAAGGACATTGCTGTTTTTCCGATCCACATTATGGCAATAAAAGGACTACCAACTAAATAATTCAAAAAAACTTCTTCTGGCACAGATCCCAGAAATCAGGAGGATTTAAAAGAACCCTTTCCTTTCAATTTTTTTTTAAGAAAGCAAAACTAACCAGTTCACTCATTTTCCATGGATTGCCTTTTGGTCTAAAGCCACCTAGCAATAGCATTATGCAGTGTAAGACTGCAGGCCTATAATTTTTAATAATATTTAAAAGATTGATTGTGAATACCACTATAGTAATTATTCACAAAAAATAACCAAAGGAAATGTGAAAAAGTGAATCTAGCCTTGGCTGCAGCTGTGAAGTGTGATCATTCCACAGAATCACACACAAGGATATAGCCTCATTCACCAGGGATTTGGGCATGTTCGGTCACAGCTTTGTATCCATTAAACGAACATTCCTACAGCTGGGAACAATCCAGTTCTCGATGACAGCGCATAAACCGCTGAGCCAAAAGGGTAACAGTGCAACACTGCATACTAATTCTACCCTGCTCTATTTGCTGGTTTCATTAAATCAAAACACAAAATTACTTTTTGCACAGACATAAAATTGCATTGCTTCCTGCCCCAACAAGCAATCATAGAGGCGAGTTTAAAATAAGCAAGGGACATGGTGATATTGCATTGCATTCTCACCCACCCCAAAACCACAATAAAAGATAATACAGGGGAGGTTACTGTGTAGTGACAAGAGAAGCTTTGTTCCATTTCAATTACTTATATTCAATGCTCGGTAGCTCAGAAAGTTAAAACTTCTTCCAATTTTTGATGCATTGCACTTATATCTCAATAGTATACAATGTTGATGGGTCAAAGCTATGTCCAGGATATAGGGGTACATCAGGACTCAATAAACAGGGCTTTGGCCTTGTGGGAGTACACTCTGTGCTGAGGGCTGAGAACCAGCCCAGGGTCAGCAGCAGCACGAGAACACATGATTTCTGCCCCTATCTCCAGTTCAGAACTGTATGCAGATATATACAGGTAATGGCTGATTTCAAATACTAATAGAGTGCTGTTGGAAGCAGAAGACAAGAATTCAGGGCCAGGTTTTTGATGTCCAAGGACCCCCAAAACTTCCCTCCCCATTCAAGAGAATTGAGGAGCCCAGATCAGTTTCGAGGGAAGTTTAGAACCAACCACCTTGCTGTGTGTCTGGAGTCACATGTCACTTTGACCTGGCAGATTTCCTTCTCTAAAGGACATTAGCAATCCAAATGTGTTTTTAACCACAATTAATAATTATTTCATGGTTGTCGTTAATTGCTGAAGCTAAATTTCAATAATTGAATAGGGAATTGAATCCATTTTCTGAGATCTTCGTAGTAGCGATTAGTAGCCCATCACCTGACTTGTCTCTTTCTGCCCTACTGTGAGTGGTTTTCCTCCTGGAATGAGAGAAAAACAAGTATTAAGGAGATGATAGTGGATGGTACACAGCTGTTAATCTTAGTGTTGGTAGGGAGGTCTCCTGAGCAAGTAAAGAATGCAGAGGAAACACAGAATTTGTGATATTGGGTATAGGTGTCAGTATGAGATGAAAAATGTAGCAGGCAATAGTGAGAGCATGAGGTATTGGAGAAAATACCATGGCATTCAAACTAGCAGAGTAGTTATTGAGCTTCTTCCTACATCACTGTATATTCCTCCAGCCTGAGACTGCACTGACCCAAGTGACAACCTTGGACCAGGTTGGTATGGTCTGGTATCATGACTTTCCCTGCTGGTCCTGGGCGAAAAGGTTGTTCTTCTCTGAACCACTCAATCCAACAGGACCTCTATGTCCTTGTCTATATAGCATAGTGCCATTTTCCTCTTGTCTGTCATGCCCAGTGCTATGTTGGGGACCATTCTGGGCAGCTCTGGATTAATAGTGCTTGTCTGGGTGCACTTTGGTCTCTTAAAGTTGGCTCAGGCACTAGAGATGCTGGTCAATTCTGGCATTATCCTGGCAGTGACAAGTTGTTCCTGGTACAGGAAGTTGTAGAATGGACCTAGAATCAGACACACAATCAGGATTCCACTGGGTAGATGGCTAATGACACAGGAAAACTCACTAAACCTCACAGAAGAGAAACACACCATGAAAATTTGATAAAACCTTAACAGCCCATGGAATTCTAACATTCAGCCTAATCTTTTAATTGGTGAGGAGTGTTCTGAATGTTGGTGGAAAGATGAGAGAAGGTATGGTCAGCCACAATACAAGAGGTAGATAAAGAAAAAGCTACTCTTCATTTCTTGTGAGGAAACTAAATACATTGCCATACTGAATCCAAGTTCTTCAGATGATTTTTCTAAATGTTTTTTCTTGCTCTCCCACTTCTAGCCATCCTTTTTTCACCAAGCAATTCAATGTTAAATGGGTGCCACACAATAGGAGGGAGAGGAACACATTGAAGAGAGTACAGAAACATTTTACTAAAATGTTACCAGGATTGAGAAACGTCAGATTTGTGTGATTGGGATTGTTCCCATTGGAGAAAAAGAGGCTAAGAGGAGATCTCAAGTGTGAATCATGAGGGGTTTAGACAGAGTGGGTAGAGAGTAGCTGTTTGTAGATAGAGAGAATTTGTTCCCACTTTGTTTCCACAAATTAACAAGAATAAGAGGGCATAGATTTCAAGTGATTTGCAAAAGAAGCAAATGTGATGCAAGAAAATTTATTTTCACTCAATGAGTACTTGGGTCTGAAATGCACTGACTGGAAATGAGGTGGAGGAAGAAACAATTGAGGCAATGAAGAAGGAATTGGATCATTATTTGAATATAAACAATATGGGGTGTGGGGAAAAGGCAGGAAAGGAACGCAGAATCTTGATGCTCATTTGGACAACCAGTGCAGATATGATGGGCCAAATGGCCTCTTTCTGTGTGTAATATGTCTGTGATTTGGTGACTTGCGTTTCAAAAAAAGCACATTTCCTGTGGCTCCCACCACAGACAACATTTCTACAACTAAGAATATACAATAGCTACTCGCTCCCTTCATTGAAAGGTCAAAAAGACTCATAATTCAAGATGACAATGCAACCTCCGTTTGACATTTTGGAGTTTTTATCGGAGTTTATGCACTCAAAATGGGCTGCCTCCTGCTGAACATGTTGGTTGATCGTCCAGACAATCAGAGCTGAAAATGTGTTGCTGGAAAAGTGCAGCAGGTCAGGCAGCATCCAAGGAGCAGGAGAATCGACGTTTCGGGACAATCAGAAAAGGCAGTAAAATCTGGCACTTTAACTTGGTCAGGCTTCGCACTGATCATTTGAGGTTTCTGCACATCCGAGTCCCCAACTCCCAGCCATCCATAGCTACAGCTTCACAGGAAAACTGGCTACACATTTTAGATTTCAGTGAGGCAGAGAGAAAATGTAATTCAAAATGCATTTGCAAAATAGAAAGCAGTTCCAAACATTAAATCAGAACTTTTGCAAAACAGGCTTCCTTCTTTTCCTTCCTCAAAGCCAATCAGAGCACCGTATCCAAAAAAGGGGCAGCTCAGTGGTTAGCACTGCTGCCTCACAGCACCAGGAATCCAGGTTCAATTCCAGCCTTGGGTGACTTTCTGTGTGGAGTTTGCATGTTCTCCTCGGGTGCTCCAGTTTCCTCCCACAGTCCAAAGATGTGCAGGTTAGGTGAATTGCCCATAGTGTTAGGTGCATTAGTCAGAGGGAAATGGGTCTGGGTGGGTTACTCTTCAGTGGGTCAGTGTGGACTTGTTGGGCCAAACAGCCTGCTTCCACACTGTAGGGAATCTAACCGAATCAATATTGGTGATTGCTTTTAAAACAGTTCCACTTACAGTGTATGATATAAATTAAAGCTCTCTTGCATTAATATACAAAGCTTAATCTGACAATATTAGTTCTGTGTGGAAATAAGAGCACGAAGGGATTGCACTACCATTTTTTGTTCAAGTTCACAAAAATACCATTTAAAATTGAAAATTAAACAGCACATCAAAAGCCAAGTCATACAACTAGATATTGACTTATATTTTCTATTACAAGCCTTCATAACATTCAGCTTAACCTCTCTCAAATTAAGCTGATAAGGAAGCATTTAACTTCATTTTTTTCTGGGTTATTTGGAAGGTTAATGCCGTTGGCATGCATAAAATAATTGGCACGTTTCATTCTATTTTGTTCCTGACAGGGTGATTATATCTCCTGTAATATTGCACTGCAGAGCTAACATTCTGCCTTGTGAGCTTGCTTTTTATTGTTCCAAGAAGAATTCTCTCAGTTCACAGCCAAAATGGTTGCAAAATGATTTCAAGTAATAGGTGATTAAGACTTGTGTCAGGCCTCCAATGCCTCCATTTGACATTAAAGCTTCAATAAAAGCAAAGTTAGAAATTTCTGACTACAAATTCTGTACAAAAACATTGGGCCCATTTAAGGTCAGCCATTAAATCACAATAAAGTCATAGAGATGTACAGCATGGAAACAGACCCTTCAGTCCAACCTGTCCATGCCAACCAGATATCCCTACCCAATCTAGTCCCACCTGCCAGCACCCAGCCCATATCCATTCAAACCCTTCCTATTCACATACCCATCCAAATGCCTCTTAAATGTTGCAATTGTACCAGCCTCCACCACTTCCTCTGGCAGCTCATTCCATACTTGTACCATCCTCTGTGTGAAAACGTTGCCCCTTAGGTTTCTTTTATAATTTTCCTCTCTCACCCTAAACCTATGCCCTCTAGTTCTAGATTCCCCAACCCCAGGGAAAAGACTTTGTCTATTTACCCTATCCATGCCCCTCATAATTTTGTAAACCTCTATAAGGTCACCCCTCAGCCCCCAAAGCTCCAGGGAAAACAGCCCCATCCTGTTCAGCCTCTCCTTATAGCTCAAATCCTCCGCTCCTGGCAACATCCTTGTAAATCTTTTCTGAACCCTTTCAAGTTTCACAACATCTTTCCGATAGGAAGGAGACCAGAATTGCACGCAATATTCCAACAGTGGCCTAACCAATGTCCTGTACAGCCGCAACGTGACCTCCCAACTCCTGTACTCAATATTCTGGCCAATAAAGGAAAGCATACCAAACGCCTTCTTCACTATCCTATCTACCTGCGACTCCACTTTCAAGGAGCTATGAACCTGCACTCCAAGGTCTCTTTGTTCAGCAACATTCCCAAGGACCTTACCATTAAGTGTATAAGTCCTGCTAAGATTTGCTTTCGCAAAATGCAGCACCACACATTTATCTGAATTAAACTCCATCTGCCACTTCTCAGCCCATTGGCCCATCTGGTCCAGATCCTGTTGTACTCTGAGGTAATCTTCCTCGCTGTCCACTCACCTCCAATTTTGGTGTCATCTGCAAACTTACTAACTGTACCTCTTATGCTCACATCCAAATCATTTATGTAAATGACAAAAAGTAGAGGACCCAGCATCGATCCTTGTGGCACTCCACTGGTCACAGGCCTCCAGTCTGAAAAACAACCCTCCACCAGCACCCTCTGTCTTCTACCTGTGAGCCAGGTCAGTACCCAAATGGCTAGTTCTCCTTGTATTCCATGAGATCTAACCTTGCTAATCAGTCTCCCATGGGGAACCTTGTCAAACTCCTGACTGAAGTCCATATAGATCACATCTACCACTCTGCCCTCATCAATCTTCTTTGTTTCTTCTTCAAAAAACTCAATCAAGTTTGTGAGACATGATTTCCCACACAGAAAGCCATGTTGACTATCCCTAATCAGTCCTTGTCTTTCCAAATACATGTACATCCTGTCCCTCAGGATTCCCTCCAACAACTTGCCCACCACTGAGGTCAGGCTCACTGGCCTATAGTTCCCTGGCTTGTCTTTACTGCCCTTCTTAAACAGTGGCACCACGTTTGCCAACCTCCAGTCTTCCGGCACCTCACCTGCGACTATCGATGATACAAATATCTCAGCAAGAGGCCCAGCAATCACTTCTCTAGCTTCCCACAGAGTTCTCGGGTACACTTGATCAGGTCCTGAGGATTTATCCGCCTTTACCCTTTTCAAGACATCCAAAACTTCCTCCTCTGTAATCTGGACATTTTGGAAGATGTCACCATCTATTTCCCTACTGTCTATATCTTCCATATTTGAATTGATCTTCAAAATATTACCCAAAAATACAAAGAACTCACTCACAATGTTCCCATTCTTGTTCAAGTGGATTAAAAGCAGAATCTAAATAAATCAATCTTATGCAAGAATGTATAACCTTTAGGATTTCTTTCTGATCAACTCAAGAGATTATCAACAAGCTGAATTCTCATATACTGTTTGCAGAAGAAAGCTGTTGGAAAGCCTAAGTACTGTGGTGCTGCACACAAAAGATAAGTGTTATAGCAGGGACACAGATTGAACATATCAGGACTTCAAGACAGTCAGGGAGCAGAGGTGAATGTAGGGGCCATCGCTAATGAAAAGGTGCTGGGGAAGTGGAAAGGTCCGAAGATGGGTAAATCACCCGGACCAGATGAGTTACCCCTCAGAGTTATCCTATCTGAGAGACCTTACAGCAAGACTAATTTGTTTAGTTCTCAGTAGGGAAAATGTTTATGCAGATTGAGTTCTGCCCTACACTGAGCTTATATTCTGCAGTCATCCAAATGATCCACTATCTAGCAACTATTTACCAGATAAGTGTTTGTAAATAAAGAGAAAAATTAAAACTAAGAAAATATGCAAATCCCATTCCACAAGAATTACACAGACCACAATATTTAACTCCAAGTATCTTGCAGATTGGTTTGACGTAGTTATGTCTGGATACATCACACAGGTTGAAAACAAGGACTGCAGATGCTGGAAACCAGATTCTAGATTAGAGTGGTGCTGGAAAAGCACAGCAGTTCAGGCAGCATCTGAGGAGCAGGAAAATCAACATTTCGGGCAAAAGACCTTCATCACAAATAGAGGCAGAGTGCCACAGTGTTCTGCCTCTATTCCTGATGAAGGGCTTTTGCCCGAAACATCGATTTTCCTGCTCCTCAGATGCTGCCTGAACTGACATTAGCCTTGTTGACTGTGAAGTGATTTGACACATTCTGAGAAAGATAAAAGGTGCAATGTAAATGCAATTTATTTCCTTAGAATTACACAATTGCTTTATTCTTTCGTCTTTCTTCTGCAAAATGCTCTCCCAATGAAATGCAAATCACTGAGGTGGACAAACTAATTTGCTGTTTTGGAATTGCTTAAGGCAAAGATTTCTAACTTAGAATGAGAATTAGGTTTTAAACTGTAGGCAACAACAGTCAAAATTGCACACAAGTATGTCAGTACACCCGGTACTCAGTGTTAAAGCAGATATCACATAAAGCCTAGGCTTTATTCCATGTACAAGGCTATATTCCATGATCCGCTGTGGATTATCATTTAAGAAAATGTCAAACTTTATATTGCAATCATTAACATTTCAGTTTGGATATCATCAAGTTTTAAAACATCTCTGTAGGGGGGTTATTAATGTACTTAGCAATGATTCTAAAACTACAATCCCTTCTTTGTATTTCAATCAAAGTTAATTCATTTGGGTTTTGTCCAAAGTTTGTTACAACATCAGTGCTACTCAGTTATGCTGCTGAATATTCATGAGTTTTAATAAAATTCCTTGTTTTTCTTCAGATTTCCTATATTCAAGGAAATATTTTTTTAAGCTTCATTCAAAATTGATTCTGTCAACAGGATTAATGCCCAAAGAAAAGCAGATTGCACTTACAATAAATGTACCCATAATTAAATGTACCCACAATCAGAATACATTAGAATCCAGATAATTAAACAAAATAAAAGTAACATGCTGTGAATGTTGATAATCAGATATCCCACATGTACACAATGTATTTCATGAAGTTGAAGACTTTTACTAAAATAAATGTAGCTGCCAAGTTTTTTTTTTGTTCGTGTCAGAGTTCTATAAGGCTTGTGGACCCTTTGCTGCGTCTACAGTAAATTTAATGAAATCAACTGCACTCCTCTGGACACAGATCATCTCATGAACAAGAAATGAAATAGTTTCCTGTCTACTGCCCACTTCAGTGTGATCATTTTTTCTCAATAATTACTGCTGTTTTATTTGTCATATATTCGCTGTGGACGTGTGAAGGATACATTCTGACCATGTAGGATACTGTTCCAAATGAAAAAGATGTTACCACACAGAAGTGCCCTGAAATTGTTAGTTCTAATTGTGCTGATGCCAAGTTCTATTTTGCAGATTACTAGATTTCTTATAAATGCATACTCATCCAAGCATATTTTTAATCTTTCATAACCCGTATAGATAAATTCATGTGCAATAGATGGGTGTTTCAGTAGCCATCTCATCAGTCAAACAGGCAAAATCGTGTCTTGTGAGAAAAGAGTATTCCCAGCAATAACTAAATCAGGGAAAAGGAGAAGCCCACTGTATATTTTTCAGACATATGCACATTTTGTCCAAGAAGAAGAAGAAGCATAAAAATGAAAGACAACCACATAATCTGTTTAAAACATTGCATTGCTCTATCATCCACAATCTATAAATAATACATAGAAATCTACTTTGGGGGTAATTCCATTGTGCTGTTTATGACTGACACATAAAAATGACATTCTTTATTTACATGCAAGTTTTAATGCCAGCAATATGCTTGCTGAGGAACAAAATGATGACTTCTCATTTAATTGCTGTGAGATGATTTTCATCTATTGTATAAAAACAGTACATTTTATATTTAAACCTAAGGTTGCGCCATTACAGAACAGACTGGCCTAATTCTAAATTTCTTCAGTGGTTGCTTTCTTAAACCCATCTGAGCTGGGCAAAAATAAAAATTATCAATAACAAAATTAGATTAGATTCCCTACACTGTAGAAACAGGCCCTTCGGCCCAACCAGTCCACACTGACCCTCCGAAGAGTAACCCACTCAGACCAATTCTCCTCTGACTAATGCACCTAATACTATGGACAATTTGACATGGCCTATTCACCTAACCCACGTACCTTTGGTTTGTAGGAGGAAACCCACGCAGACACAGGGAGTATATGCAAACTCCAAATAGACAGTTGCCCAAGGTTGGAATTGAACCTGGGACCCTGGTGCTGTGAGGCAGCAGTGCTAACCACTGAGTCACCGTGCCAGCCCCATTATTCTGCTCTAGATCTATTAATTGGAACTGGTTAATGTACATGGCTGCAGATTAACAAGTCATTGAGCATGCATTTAATTGACTTTTTTTCTGTATATTCCCACATAAACACTTGTGCACAGATATTTAATCATTTACCACATCACATAAGTATGAATCGGGGTAGGAGTTTGTGTTTCAGTCTTCTCTGCCAGTCAATAAGATCATGGCTGATCTGTTTGTCACATCAAATCCATAGTCTGCCCAATCACTCCTCCAAAGATTCCATCCATTGAAGTAAACCTTGTCCAAAATATTTCCAATTCATTTATATCCTTCCTTGGATAAGATGATCAATTCTGCGCACAGTCCTCAGGTTGTGAATAGATCCCATTCACAAGTCAATTTGTATGCAAGCCATAGCACAATGCAGGCCAATAAAATGCAGCCGTTCATAAGCAGAGGAAATGTTCACATGGGTTGTTAAAATTAAACCTCTGTGCAGGGTTACATTTGTACGAGCATACATCACTCCGACATTCAGAACTTGGGGACTCCCTCTACACCAAATGGAGTCTTATCTGTGCCCTGTATAACCGAACCATAATTTTTCTATTTTCGTATTCGATTGACCTCATGATAAATGATAACATTCAATTAGCTTCCCAATTTTTTTGTACCTATTTCATATTTTCCCACATAAACTCCATTTGCCAAAACTTTGACCACTCACTTAAACCTATCTTTAATCTTTGTAACCTCTTTGCCTCCTCTCACAAGTTCCTATCTATCTTTGCATCATCAGCAAATTTGGCATGCATGCCTACCATTCCTTTGTCCAACTCATTCAAATAAGTCATAAACAGTTGAGATCCCAGCCCTGATCTGTGTGGAACACTACTCATTACATCTTGCCAACCTGAATAAAGACCATTTAATTCTTTGCTACCTGTCAGCCAGACAATCTTTTATCCATGCGAGTATGTTACCTCCTGTATAATGAACCTTTATTTGCATAGGTTGTTTGATATTCTGAAGTTAAAAATCACACAACATCAGGTTATAGTCTAACAGGTTTGTTTGGAAGCACTAGCTTTTCACGGAAGGAGCAGCACTCCAAAAGCTAGTGTTTCCAAATTAACCTGTTAGACTATAACCTGATGTTGTGTGATGTTTAACGTTGTCCACCCCAGCCCAACACTGGTTCCTCCACATCATGATATTCTGAAGAAACAGCTGTGAAGCGTCACTATTTATCTGAACGTGATGGGTTTCTGTCACATCAAACAGCACTTGTGATGCAGTGGTAGTATCCCTACCCCTGAGCCAGGAGACCTGGATTCATGTCCCACCTTCTCCAGAGCTGTGCAATAACATCTTACTGAAAAGGCAAATATCTTCACTCACAGCAACAACAGAATTGTCCAGAAACCTCCTGACCCACTATGCGCTGTGATCTCAGCATATTGTGGTATCCCCATTATATACCCTTTCTATTCTGGGACCTGGGAACCCAGTACTCTGCCTACACTTGAACTTTATTTTGAATGAGATGTCTGCGGTTCTCTTTTGTTATTTATCTCCACATTTCATTTCATCACGCAGTGCCAAGGCTGTGCCCATATTTCTAACGTCAATAAGTTATCATGACAAAACTCCCAAATTTTCTTTTGGCTGATCTCCCACTTTCCACCCTCCATAACCTTGGGCTCACCCAGAATTCTGCTGCCGATCTGTATCGAATCTGTACGAAGCCCCATTCAGGCACTGTAAAAATTTTAATTCACTAATGTTAGCATAGCTAGTAAGGCCATTGGTTGTTGCATATTCTTAATTCTCCTTAACAAGCTACATTGAGTTGCATTGGCTCCTGATCTAGATAATCCCGAACTTTAGAAGTCTGACCATTGTTTTCAACTTTCTATGAAAGCTTCCCTTCCCCATCTCTGTAACCTCTGTAATTTATATTCTCAATAATTTCTATAGTGTCTCCACTCCCTACAGATCATAGAAAACCTGGGATATCTATAGGCTCACCCGTCTCCTTCTCTGGAATGCCCACAGGTCTTGCAGCCCTAAATCCTTTCAAGTTCTCTGACACATCTTTAACCTACTTCTCTCCACCATTGGGAGCCATGCCATCAGCTGACAAAGCTGGGAGTTCACTAACCCTTGACTATCAATCATAGATTCCCTGCAGTGTGGAAGCAGGCTATTTGACCCATTGAGTCCACATCGACCCTCTAAATAGCCTAGACCCAAACCCTACCTTATCCCTGTAAACCCACATTTCCCATGGCTAATTCACTTAGACTGCATATCCCTGGACAATATGGGGCAATTTCTAATGGCCAACCGCATCTTTGGATTGTGGGAGGAAACCGGAGCAACCGAAGGTAATCTACACAGACACAAGAAGAATGTGCAAACTCTGTATTGACAGTCACCCAAGAATTGAACTCAGGTGCCTGGCACTGTGAGGCAGTAGAGCTAACCGCTAAGCCACAATGTTGACCTTTCACCTTTTCTCCCTTAAAGACCCTCCTCAAAACATAACTCTTTGACCAAGGTTTTCATCACCAATCCAAATATTTCCTGACAAGTCTCAGTGTCAAATGTTTATTGATGTGTGTCTCTATGAAGTGACCTTGGATAGTGAACTACATTAAAGATCTTATATGAATACAAACTGTTGTTGTTGCTCCAAATTTGGCCAATAAGTAAAATCATTGTCTGCTGGGGACAAATGCATCATCCTAGATCCAACAGATTAGATCTAAACTCTAATATCCTCAGCTTCAATGAGGGGGTAACCCCAGAGATCGGTGGGAAAGATAAAGTTGAAGCATTTGCAGCCACTGTCAGGCAGAAGTGCCAAGTGAATGCTTCAACATCGCTTCTGGGAGGTTCCCAGTCTCACAGATGCCAGTCTTCATCTTCAGTCAACATCATTTACTGAAGAAACAGCTGAAGGCAATGGATAGTAAAAATGAATGGGTCGCATGCTGTGAGTTAACATGAGGGACCATGATGGGGGTGACATGTCTTTGCATGGAAATGGGTGAGAGAATGACAGGGTGAAGCATAGAAGGTCTAAAATGAATCTAAACAACACGGATGAAGTCCCAGACTATTCACATGTGTCTAATGACACCAGCAGGCTGACAGTTTGTTTGAGGCAGACTATCAGAACTAGAACAAAGTATTCAGCTGATTTAGTAGTCCAAGAAGACAGAGTTGGGAAAAGCTGTGAGATTTGTTTGGAGTTCAATAACTTGAGCCTGTGTATCTAGGAGTGAGGCAGTAACTGAGGGAATCACATCTTGTGAATGTGCAGGAATTCATTGATAGGAAATGCTTGTGACTTTGTCAGTTGAATGAAAAGAACAGTGAAAATAGGTGTGCTACTTCATTGGAATTGAGCATCTGTAAAGGAAAATGCTGGAAAACAATTGTTCTTATTGCTGTTAAAGTGAGATTTTTACATTTCTCTGATATTTTTCTTTTGTGTGATAAACCTATGCTGTTTTGTTAAAACATATTGGCAGCCTTGTGTAAATATGTTCAGTGACTGACCACCAAGGTAATTAAATTGCAAGAATTAAACTTATGAATTACCAAGCTAAATTTCATTCTAAGATCTGACTTCTCACAAATTACCAGCAGCTGGGATTACAACATGACAAATTTTAATCATACAGACATGATGATAATCGATAAATTGGGAATTATATAGCAGACATAAATTGATTAGTTAAAATGACATGTAATTAAAATTAAACCTTTGAAATCACGAGAATTTACCATTATATGCACAGGTGACATTTTCAGGTTCTTTCTTTCTCTTTTATGAAAGTTCTGGTTTGATAATATCAATCATGAGGTCCTTTTTATATGAAATAAAAATGTGGCTGTTTTAGATATGTGCTTAGATGTCTTTTTTGATGTCTATATTAATATGGTGGTTGGAAAATCTCTAGATCAGCAGTTTACCCACTTGATTGGATATATTTTAATCTATTTTACCCATGTAATCAAATTTATAATTTCTAGATCAAACAACAGTAGTTGAAAGAGAAAAGGATGACAACAGCAATTTTCTGTGTTTTATTAGAGTCCTATTGAGTATATTACACCTGATATAATGAAGGAAAAGAGATCTGGTTTACATGGGGAAGAAACTTCAATAAAAACTCTGTGTTTTGGACTGTGTGGCTACTTTTCATCAGATATGGGGTTGCACATTATTGGAAGAATGAACCTGCAGTTTGCCAGTATCTGTAGATGTGAATACTGATTAGTTAACTCTGCAGAGAAATCATTATAATTACATATTTACTTCATTTCTATTGCAAAAATATGTAAATTTATCTCAGTATGGTGATCTATTCAGCCACCTTTTAAACATTGCTAGCAACAAATCCCACTGAATCACTAATAGGGAATTTGTACTGGAAGATACTAATACATTCTCATGATTGATTATATTTGGATTTGAGTAAAAATCCTTTGCCTTCAACACAAACAAAAATAGCTACATTGCCAGTTAATTGGACTTCATCGATATGTTAAGGGAGCTCAAATTGGTCAGAGCAATTGCATGAGATGACTATTAAATTTGATTTTTTTATAATTAATGAATCACTGATTTCTTTGTATTGTATTGAAATTAATAAGCAGTCTTTGGGAGATCAGTTCTGTCAAACTATATTGGATTTACTATATAACAAATTTGAACAATCCTCACTCCATCATCAGCCAAACGTCCAAACACAGGTATTGATGTTGTGGTTCTGTTCGCCGAGCTGGAAGTTTTTGTTGCAAACGTTTCGTCCCCTGGCTAGGCGACATCATCAGTGCTTGGGAGCCTCCTGCGAAGTGCTTCTTTGATGTTTCCTCCGGTGTTTATAGTGGTCTGTCCCTGCCGCTTCCGGTTGTCAGTTTCAGCTGTCCGCTGTAGTGGTTGGTATATTGGGTCCAGGTCGATGTGTTTGTTGATGGAGTTTGTGGATGAATGCCATGCCTCTAGGAATTCCCTGGCTGTTCTCTGTCTGGCTTGCCCTATGATAGTAGTGTTGTCCCAGTCGAACTCATGTTGCTTGTTGTCTGCGTGTGTGGCTACTAAGGATAGCTGGTCGTGTCGTTTCGTGGCTAGTTGATGTTCATTATGCGGATTGTTAGCTGTCTTCCTGTTTGTCCTATATAGTGTTTTGTGCAGTCCTTGCATGGTATTTTGTACACTACATTAGTTTTGCTCATGTTGGGTATCGGGTCCTTCGTTCTGGTGAGTTGTTGTCTGAGCGTGGCTGTTGGTTTGAGTGCCGTTATGAGTCCTAGGGGTCGCAGTAGTCTGGCTGTCAGTTCTGAGATGCTCCTCAACATGAATTTGACTGGGACAACACTACTATCATAGGGCAAGCCAGACAGAGAACAGCCAGGGAATTCCTAGAGGCATGGCATTCATCCACAAACTCCATCAACAAACACATCGACCTGGACCCAATATACCAACCACTACAGCGGACAGCTGAAACTGACAACCGGAAGCGGCAGGGACAGACCACTATAAACACCGGAGGAAACATCAAAGAAGCACTTCGCAGGAGGCTCCCAAGCACTGATGATGTCGCCTAGCCAGGGGATGAAAAGTTTGCAACAAAAACTTCCAGTTCGGCGAACAGAACCACACCAACGAGCACCCGAGCTACAAATCTTCGCACAAACTTTGAACAGGTTTGAACATATTTGTGATCTATAGATCAGCTCTTATCCATACAGCCTGAATAAAAATGGCATTTTTGCTGAAATATGGCCTATTTTTGAACGCAGAATGATCCGCAAACTGCAAGCCCATTCCTCAAACCAGAAGTCTAAGCTTAAATCAAATTTGGGCCCTTAACCTTATCAGTAAATCTTAACCCATGACTCAATGGAAGAGGGGAACAATGGAAATTTTCACACCCAATTTGAGAAATGAGACATCAAACAGGTCCTTTGCAAAAGAAAATAGGTGGTGGGCTTTGTTTTAACGTCTACAGCAATTTGGTAGGTGGCAAAACTTTGATTCTATTCATTACCAAAGATATCATTAGCTTTTACAACAGCTTTACTCCTCCAAGCAAGTTTCTAGATGTAGCAAAATGTTTCTAAGTGTAGCCCTAACAAATCTCTGCATAAATGTAGTTTTCTCACACTCTTTGTGATAATTACATACCAGTGATCATTCATCACTGTCTCACCATATGGACAAAATATTCATTATATCAAAATTATCTATTATTTTAAATCTCCATTTAATCATCATTTGGTCTTTTCTGTTTCAAGGAAAATAATCCTAGTATTGCCAGTTGTCCCCATAACTGAGGTTGTTCATCACTGAAATCATTCTGGCAAACAAGTGCTGCACACTCTACAGATGTGATAGTTTTTTTCTATAAAAATACTGAGTACGGTGTTCTAACTCAGCTTTATATATTTGTCACTAAGTAATGTCACATTGAGAGTGCAATTAATTAGAATGTCAACAATACCTCAGCTTATGTACATGTAAGATGAGTTTTATTGCCATAGACCCTTTTGAGACTTAGTCTGACTATTCATTTGGGAACATGAGAAAATGCATAATCCCTTCAGGAGGAAGTTCATGGTTCATCAGATTTTATAAACCATTGTTGCTCTTGTAAACACAGACCATGAAAATTTCACTTTATCGCCATCATGTTGAACATATTGACATTTTGAATAATAGATGGTTGGTCATGTGCAAACCTTTTGAACATGGTTTTCATGAGAAATATTCATACCGTTAAAAAGAATTGACAGAAAATGTTGCAACTGCTACACCTGAGCCTGCAGATTAAGGTCATTCCCATTGCTTTTGGCAAACCATAACATAAACACTCAACATCATTTATATCTGTAATACATACTCCACTGTGCTAACTGGATCTATCCAATAGTTGGTTAACTAATATCACATGCATACTCATTTAGCATTTTCGGACATACTGTACGCTATCAGAATTCATTATTCATTTGAAACTAAAACTGAATAGGTATGATTGAAGTCTAGATTTGAGGAAAAACATAAAAACACACAAAACATAGTTTAAGTTTTCAGTAATTCTGCAACTTAACTGCTGTTTATACAGCTAATTTTGCAAAATGAATGGGTTATATAATGCATTTGGATAAATTACATTGGACGACGAAGCACCATGGAATTCAGGTTCAAACATGATGCATTTCAAACAGATCCAACTTGTTATAATTAAATTGCCTCCATTTCAGTTTATATCATACTGAAAATATCAAGTTCCCCGCAGGAAGAAGAGCCATGTTATGAATCTTTAGCTGATTAACATAGAAGAAGGCCAAAGTAATTCAGGCTCATGGTCTTTAAGATCAAACGCAAAAATAAAATTTGAACACTTATAATACATTTCTTATTTGAAGTATTTTCCTATTTTATTTGTTATCTTGATTTAAAATGCAACCCTAATAAAGCTGATTTAAAACTAACTAAGCAGTCCTTAATAATCAACACTTGGATATTACGGGTTAATTAAGGAAAGCCAGTATAGATTTGTAACAGGAAGATCATTTTCAACTAACCTATTTGTTACGTTTGGTGAGGCATCAAGGGACTGTTGAAGGTAACATTGTTACTGCTGTGTATAAAGCAAAATGCATTTGATGAAGTATTGAGAAACTTTGTGAGCAAAGTTAGATATCATGGAGTATAAAGGACAGGAGCAACATGGATACAAAATTGACTGAGAGGTAGGAAATAGAGAGTAGTGTTTACTGGATGCTTTTCAGAATGTTGGAAAGTTAGTGTGGAATTCCTCAGGCATTAGGATACTTGTTCTGCTGATATAGAACTTGATAAATAGGGCACTATTCCAAAATTTGCAGACAACACAGAAGTTGTAAATGTGAACCACAACGTAGATGATGTTGAACTTTAAAGGAATATCGATAGGTTGGTAGAATAGGTGGAGAAGAGAAAGATTAAAGTTAATACAGAGAAGTGTGAAGCAATTCACACAATATAAAACATAAAATTTGAAAGTGCGTGCAGAGAGACTGTAACTTATGCGTGCCACTGAAGGTGGCAGAACAGGTTGGAACCTGAACAGAACCTTTTCCAATAAAGCACCTGGTATCTGGAGTTTTATCAATAGGAGCATAAAGTGTAATATTAAGATGTTATGTTAAATCTATATAAAACGCTGGTCTGGCCACTACTGAAGTATTGTGTCCCATTCTGGGTGCCTGTAGGAATGGCAAAAATCCCCATCGTCTAAAATACTGAACCAAAACCCTGGATTTTTCACAACTTTTAAAAGAAAGGGTGGCAGCTGGGCTGAGCTCAGGGAAAAATACACGGGCACAGAGATGGCTGTCTGGAACCATTGTTCAACCCAAAAATCCAAATCACACCTCAACTCAGGATTTACTGTGGAAAAGGATATGGAAGATATAGACTGTAGGGAAATAGATGGTGACAGCTTCCAAAATGTCCAGATTACAGAGGAGGAAGTGCTGTATGTCTTGAAATGGGTAAAGGTGGATAAATCCCCATCCCAACAATTAAAGGGAGTCAGGGGGCTGAGTTGAGTATGGTTGCCATTACAAAAGAGAAAGTGCTAGAAAAGCTAAAAGGTCTTAAAATTGATAAATCTCCTGGCCCCGATGGGCTACATCCTAGAGTTCTGAGGGAGGTGACTGAGGAAATAGTGGAGGCATTGGTTGAGATCTTTCAAAAGTCACTGGAGTCAGGGAAAGTCCCGGATGATTGGAAGATCGCTGTTGTAACCCCCTTGTTCAAGAAAGGATCAAGACAAAAGATGGAAAATTATAGGCCAATTAGCCTAACCTCGGTTGTGGTTAAAATTCTAGAATCCATCATTAAGGATGAGGTTTCTAAATTCTTGGAGGAGCAGGGTCGGATTAGAAAAAGTCAACATGAATTTAGTAAAGGGAGGTCGTGCCTGACAAACCTATTGGAATTCTTTGAAGAGGTGACAAGTAGGTTAGACCAGGGAAACCCAGTGGATGTGGTCTACCTAGACTTCCAAAGGCCTTTGATAAGGTGCCACACGGGAGGCTGCTGAGCAAGATGAGGGCCCATGGTGTTCAAGGTGAGCTACTGGCATGGATTGAGGATTGGCTGTCTGACAGGAGGCAGAGAGTTGGGATAAAAGGTTCTTTTTCGGAATGGCAGCCGGTGACAAGCGGTGTCCCGCAGGGTTCAGTTTTGGGGCCGCAGCTGTTCACATTATATATTAATGATCTAGATGAATATATGGGGGCATTCTAGCGAAGTTTGCCGATGATACGAAGTTAGGTGGACCAGCAGGTAGTACTGAGGAAGTGGGGAGGCTGCAGAAGGATCTAGACAGTTTGGGAGAGTGGTCCAGGAAATGGCTGATGGAATTCAATGTGAGCAAATGCGAGGTCTTGCACTTTGGAAAAAAGAATACAAGCATGGACTACTTTCTAAATGGTGAGAAAATTCGTAAAGCCAAAGTACAAAGGGATCTAGGAGTGCTAGTTGAGGATTCTCTAAAGGTAAACATGCAGGTTGAGTCCATGATTAAAAAAGCGAATGCAATGTTGTCATTTATCTCAAGAGGGTTGGAATATAAAAGCACCGTTGTGCTACTGAGACTTTATAAAGCTCTGGTTAGGCCCCATTTGGAGTATTGTGTCCAGTTTTGGTCCCCACACCTCAGGAAGGACATACTGGCACTGGAGGGTGTCTAGCGGAGATTCACAAGGATGATCCCTGGAATGGTAGGTCTAACATATGAGGAATGGCTGAGGATCCTGGGATTGTATTCATTGGAGTTTAGAAGATTAAGAAGAGAGCTAATAGAAACTTACAAGATAATACATGGCTTGGAGAGGGTGGACGCTAGGAAATTGTTTCTGTTAGGCAAGGAGGCTAGGACCCGTGGACACAGCCTTAGAATTAGAGGGGGTAAATTCAGAACAGAAATGCGGAGACATTTCTTCAGCCAGAGAGTGGTGGGCCTGTGGAATTCATTGCTGCAGAGTGCAGTGGAGGTCGGGACGCTAAATGTCTTCAAGGCAGAGATTGATAAATTCTTGATGTCACAAGGAATTAAGGGCTACGGGGAGAATGCAGGTAAGTGAAATTGAAATGCCCATCAGCCATGATTGAATGGCGGAGTGGACTCGATGGGCCGAATGGCCTTACTTCCACTCCTATGTCTTATGGTCTTATGGTCTTATGGACCTGATCAGATGGACCCGAGAACTCTGTGGAAAACTAGAGAAGTGATTGCTGGACCTCTTACTGAGATATTTCTATCATCAATAGTCACAGGTGAGGTGCCGGAAAACCGGAGGTTGGCTAACATGGTGCCACTGTTTAAGAAGGGTGGTAAGGACAAGCCAGGGAACTATAGACCAGTGAGCCTGAACTCACTGGTGGGTAGGTTGTTGGAGGTAATCCTGAGGGACAGGATGTACATGTATTTGGAAAGGTAAGGACTGATTAGGGATAGTTAACGTGGCTTTGTGTGTGGGAAATCATGTCAAACAAACTTGATTGAGTTTTTTGAAGAAGTAACAAAGAGGATTGATGAGGGCAGAGTGGTAGATGTGATCTATATGGACTTCAGTAAGGCATTTGACAAGTTTCCCCATGGGAGACTGGTTAGTAAGGTTAGATATCATGAAATACAGGAAGAACTAGCCATTTGGATACAGAACTGGCTCAAAGATAGAAGACAGAGGGTGGTGGAGGAGGGTTGTTTTTCAGATCGGAGGCCTGTGACCAGTGGAGTGCCACAAGGATCGATGCTGTGTCCTCTACTTTTTGTCATTTACATAAATGATTTGGATGCGAGCATAAGAGGCACAGTTAGTAAGTTTACAGATGATACCAAAATTGGAGGTGGAGTGGACAGCGAAGAGGGTTACCTCAGATTACAACAGGATCTTGACCAGATGGGCCAATGGGCTAAGAAATGGCAGTTGGAGTTTAATTCAGATAAACGCGAGGTGCTGCATTTTGGGAAAGCAAATCTTAGCAGGACAAATACACTAAATGGTAAGGTCTGAGGGATTGTTGCTGAACAAAGAGACCTTGGAGTGCAGGTTCATAGCTCTTTGAAAGTGGAGTCACAGGTAGATAGGATAGTGAAGACGCTGTTTGGTATGCTTTCTTTTAATGGTCAGAGTATTAAGTACAGACATTGGGAGGTCATGTTGCGGCTGTACAGGACATTGGTTAGCCAACTGTTGGAATACTGTTGGAACTGTTGTAATTCTGGTCTCCTTCCTATCGAAAAGATGTTGTAAAACTTGAAAGGGTTCGGAAAAGATTTGCAAGGATCTTGCCAGGGTTGGAGGATTTGAGCTATAGGGAGAGGCTGAACAGGCTGGGCTGTTTTCTCTGGAGCATCAGAGGCTGAGGGGTGACCTTATAGAGGCTCACAAAACTATGAGGGGCATGGATAGGGTAAATAGGCAAAGTCTTTTCCCTGGGGTCAGTGAGTCCAGAACTAGAGAGCATAGGTTTAGAGTGAGAGGGGAAAGATATAAAAGAGACCTAAGGGGCAACGTTTTCACACAGAGGGCAGTACAGGTATGGAATGAGCTGCCAGGGGAAGTGGTGGAGGCTGGTACAGTTGCAACATTTAAGAGGCATTTGGATGGGTATATGAATAGAAAGGGTTTGGAGGGATATGGGCCGGGTGCTGTCAGATGGGACTAGATTAGATTGGGATATCTGGTCGGCATGGACAGGTTGGACTGAAGGGTCTGTTTCCATGCTGTACATCTCTCTGACTCTATGACTCTAAGAGAACAATCAACCAGACCTCACACTCTGGACTGAAACTGGCTTTTACACCTTGGGCTACCCTACCTAAGACATTATGGAACCTATACAGATACCAGGCATTCAACTTCAATCAATATTCTTTCAGAGAGATATCGAGCATTCAATTTCAATCCAAACACATTTACACATATTCTTAACTGTCAGGAAGCTAATTGGCCTTAAAGGGATCATCTGTAACAAAATGGCAAGCTTAGATTTGGCGTGAAGATAACAGGTCCACAACCAGTATAATTGTAGGCCCCGACCTCACCTAAGGAGCTAACTCCCTGAGAGCTATCCCCACAGCTATCTCCAGAACAGCGATCCTAAACAGCGAACCCCAGCATCTATTCCCAGGAGGCAATCCAAATAGCAATCCCCAGAAGAAGAATTCCAACAGCTAATTCTGTTGGCTATTTTGAAGAGCTATCTCTAGAAGGGGATCCCAACAGCAATTCTGAAACCTACCGACATAGGCCTGTTCCGCACCAGGGGAACCAACAGTGATTGACCATGACTAGCAGACCTAAGAACCGACCAATTCTGAAAACCATTGGGCCAACCGATACCACAAGGCCTTAGACCCATCCTGAAGTGAAAACCAGCTTGCAACAACCTCCAGAAAGTAAGGAAAACCAAGTACTGACCCAATAAATCCAAACACGCCCTAAAACATCAGCAAACTCAACCCAGACTGAAGGCCTACACAGTCCGAAGTCTTCATCGAGGCACTGGGTACGGCAAGCAGGAACAGTAGGCTGTATTTCAAAACTGAAAAGTGTGGTACTGGAAAAGCACAGCAGGTCAGACAGCTTCTGAGGAGCAGGAGATTCGACGTTTCGGGCATAAACCCTTCATCAGGTATAAGCCATTCCTGATGAAGTGCATATGCCCAAAACATCGACTTTCCTACTCCTCAGATGCTGCCTAACCTGCTGTGGTCACAGGGAAGGTGGGTGGTGACAGTGCAGGGAACCCCAAGGGTAAGAAGCTTAATTAAAGTGTCTGTGATTAAAACTGCTGATTAGCTTCTATTGCGTTTAACCTGTGTTCAGTTTCATAGTTTATTTAATTACTGCCGTCTGTATAATTGACTGTGTCAATTTCACTGTTTACTATATTTGTCTTTTTTTCTTGCATTATACTTACCTTAAGTATTTTAATAAACGCAGAAATTCTTTTGCCCTGAAACACCTGTCTACTGCCTTCTTCATTTCACATTCCTAAATAAGTTCAGTGTCAGAACCAGGAATCTGGGGGTGATTCGAAACATCTAAAGTCAGCAAATTACTGATCACGAAACCGAACCCTATGGTGCCACATTTTAGGAAACATGTGAAGGCATTATGGAGAGTTCAGAAAAGATTCATAAGACTGTTTCCAGAAATGGGGAACTTGCAGAATGGAGACAGACTGGAGCTGTTGGGACTATTTACCCGAGAGATGAGAAGCTTGAGAGAAGAAATGTCAGAGATGATCAAAACCCTGAGCAACTTTCATGCTGCAGATCAGGATAAAACATCAGCTAAAGTGGAAGGATTAAGAACAAGAGGATACAGATTGAAGGTAGCTGGCAAAAGAAAGCAATGGTAGCACTGCCTGAGAGTGTGGCAGAGGAAGGGTCAACTGAGGTGTTCGTAAAAGGAATTGAGTCATTATCTGAAAAGGAAAAGGCATCCAGGGAATCCAGGAAAATGACACAGGCTGTTCTTGTGGGAGAATCAGCACACATTTGACAAGCCAAATGGCCTCCTTCTGTGTTGTAACAATTCTAAGATTCCACTGCTCAAACACTGCCAAGATATTTAAATTATTGAATGCGTGCTAACTATATGAAGAGCTCTTATTAACGTGGAGTCATGCAGCTAGGTTCTCTGCAATGGACTCTTGTCCATTAACTAATTTAATGCTCCATTTCACGGTAGGCAAATAAAAAAATTCAAAAAGGAATGGTACATATATTTGCAAAGAAGAATTTGCAGAGTTACAGGGAAGGAATAGGACAGGAGAACTAATTAGACAACTCTTTCAAAGAGATGCCACAGGCCAAAATGGGCCAACTACCTACCTTTTGTGCAATCAGAGAATTCTTCCCCCAAAGTAGCCATAATTCCATTTGGAATTGAAAGCCTTAAGCATAAAAAAGTAATGTGCCCTTTGATATGAATTTTAGAACACATCAATGAGCTATGGGATACACAACATTGTTCTAACTGCCACTCAGTCTCAAATTGACAAAATGGAAGAATTTTACTCAAGCAGAAAATGAGATTTTTATGTATTATGACATGTGGATATATAAGATGATGTCAAATATTAAATTATTTGCTGGTAACCTTTGGAGATTAAACAAAAGGTTGAAATTGACTTCCTGATCAATGAATTACTTTCATTTAGGCCAACTTCTGGGATTTTACCTGTATATACCATTTCCTTTGTCATTAAAGGGGCTCGTCATGAAACATTTCTGTACTGAATTTGAAATAAAAAGGAGATATATTTCAAACTTGTCACGTAGTGAATGATTGGTGCCGTGTATCAATTACCCATTATTGAACCCACCAAATTTCAAGTCTGGTGATTTCAGTGTAGATAAAATTAAGGCAGTTCTACCGTTTTACAACTAGATAGTAAAGTAATAAACTATTCTATAGTCTTTTATTATCAGATCATGTTATTGGTGAGAATTGGGTCACATTGTTGAAATGCAGTCTGTTGTGATAATTTATTTCAAGTTTTAATTATGAAATAACCTTTTCCAGTTTGTACATGAATCCTTCTGGTATAAATAGGTAGATGTACAATTTATCATTGTTCTGACTTGAAAGTCTTTGCACATAAAAGCAAATTTATTATCATGAACTGTCAGGGCAGAATATAATGGAAAATAAACATTATCCAAAAACATAATTATCTCAGAATAAAACTTTCACTCAGGAGGTTTGACAAGATTGAGCAGCTTTCACAGCTATTCATGTTTACATCCACAGATTTTGTTTCTTTTCATGCATTTGAATCTCTAACTTATTTCTATTCAACTATTGTAATACATCAAGTAGCATCACTGAAGATGAGTGAAACTCAAACCAATTCAATATGAAAAATATGATCACCCAATCATTCGGGGCAATAATTGCACTTATTTATACGACCTCCATAGATTGGAAAATTCACATCTTTATACCATTGCACATATAATTTATGCTACTGCCACCACAGCTACCCTAGTTCCATTCCAGAAAAGAAATCATCTGTCACATTCTGTCTTCAAGCTGGGAATCTGAGCCATAGATTTCACATTACTGTATCCATCATGTTTTATGACTTGTTCACAGGAGTTTCCGTTCTGTGGCTTTTATTACCTTCACTGCCTTTGTGATAGAAATGGGTAAATGAGCCAGTTCATGGTCAATCTGTGACAATATCTGCAAACAACATGCACAAAATAAATAAACAGAGCATTTTTGAGGAGATTAGGTTTGTATGTTTCATGAGGGTACAGCTAAAATGGATTCTGGACAGATAAGAATGTACAGCAGACAGTTGTGTTGTTCACGGAGGCTGGGGTAACCTTCTGGAGTGTTTGAGGAGTGCTGGTTATGGAGGTGGGTATATAAAAGTTTGTTGTACTTACAGTTTTTGATGTTTGAGATGGTGTTGAAATACTGTTTGTCAAGAGTATGAATTCTTCTTAGGATATAGTAGAGGAGGGGTCCTTTGCAGTTCTGAGAGAGTATGGCCCTCATTTGAGGCAGGGCTGACTGTAGAGAGGTTAGGTGCCGGCGCATTGCTGCGAGCGTGGAGCGGAGGATCCTGAAGGAGAACCATTGCTGGTGGTTTTAAATCTGTAGTCTGTACTGGTTGTCCTGTTCGGATCCAAACTGTGTTGATTTGAGTGTAGTTCGGAGTCCATGTGGGATCAATTGGCTGCAGAGGCAAGCACTGAGGAGCAGATGTGGCTGTGGTAGTGGATCTGTTTCAGTACATGATTGAAGAGCTTCAGGGCAGAGGAGATGACCTGGGGGTTGCAGTGAGAGAGAGAGACTCACTGAGATTCTTGTAGAGAGAGGAGGAGAACTTCTTCAGGGTAGGCATCCTTGCAAGAGGATTCACAGTAAAGTTAAAATCAACTTGGCAAAAGTGAGGACTGCAGATGCTGGAAATCAGAGTCTAGATTAGAGTGGTGCTGGAATGAAGCTTCATTCCTGCTCCTCAGATGCTGCCTGACCTGCTGTGCTTTTCCAGCACCACTCTAATCTAGACTCTGATTTCCAGCATCTGCAGTCCTCACTTTTGCCTCGTTGTACTGCTCACGTTGATTTATTTTATTCACTCATGGAGAGTGGGTATTGCTGGTTGGATTAGCATTTAAGACAATAAGACCTTACGAAACAGGGACAGGAGCAGACAATTCAGCCCCTCAAGCCTCCTCCATCATTCAGTTGGATCATGGCTGATCTGACATTCCTCACATCCATTTTCTTGCCTTTTCCCAATAACCCTTGATTCCACGACTGATCAAGAATCTATCTCAAAAATACTCAGGGACTCTTCCCTCTAGCTTTCTGTGGCAATGAGTTCCAAAGACTCATAATCCTCTGAGAGACGAAATTCCCTCACATCTCAGAATTAAACTGGTGCCCCTTAATTCTGGGACGATGATCCTAGATTCTCCCATGAGGGGAAACATCCTCTCAACATTTCCCCTGTCAAGCACCTTATCAGTCCTTTGTATTTTAATTAGATCAACTCTCATTCTCCTAATTTCTAGTCAGCAGAGTGTTAACCTGTTTAACCTTTGCTCACAAGATAATCCTACCATACCATCTTTTGCCTGTCCATAGTTGACCTTCGCAAGGTGGTGATAAGCTGCCTACATGAACCTCTACATCAATGTCTATGGTTGACCTTCAATGTTGTTAGAGAGGGAGTTCCAGGTTTTGACCCAACAACACTGAAGGGACAGCGACTTACTTCTAAGTCAAGATGATGATTAGCTTGGAGGGGAGCTTGCAGGTGGAGTGTTTCCATGTACATGCTGGAGTGGTCATTCATTTGAAATGTGGTTTCTCAGGAGACTCGGTGAATTTGTGCAGTTCATCATATAGATATACACTTTGTTGCTATTGAGCATGGGGAGTTCAGGGAGTAGATGTTTGAGGATATGTTGCCAACCATGTGAGCTGCTTAGCCCTGATGATGTCAAGTTTCTAGAGTGTTATTGGAGCCGCACCCATCCAGGCAAGTAGAGAGTATTCCATCACACCCCTGACTTGTGCCTTGTAGATGGTGGACAAGTCACGTAAAGAAGGTGACGTAAGCTGGGCGCTTTCAGCGAAATTTTCTGCTCTTAGATTGTAAGCCAGCGTTTGGATCATTTCCAGGCCATGACACCACTCTGCCTTCCCCTATGTGACTAATAAAAACACTCTCACCAGGTTTGCCATCCTATTCAGGAAAGATTTACAAGGATATTGCCAAGGTTGGAGGGTTTGAGGTATAGGGAGAGGCTGAATAGACTGGGAGTGTTTTCTCTGGCGTGTCGGAGGCTGAGGGGTGACCTTACGGAAGTTTGTAAAATCATGAGATGCACGGATAAGATAAGTAGACAAGGTCTTTTCCCTGGAGTGGGAGAGTCCAGAACTAGAGGACATAGGTTTAGGGTGAGAGGGGAAAGATTTAAAAGGGACTTAACAGGCAACTTTTACACGCAAAGGGTGATGCATGTATCGAATGAGCTGTCAAAGGAAGTGGTAGGGGCTGGTACAATCACAACATTTAAAAGGCATCTGGATGGGTATATGAATAGGAAAGGTTTAGAGGGAAATGGGCCAAGTGCTGGCAAATGGGACTAGATTAGGTTGGGATACCTGGTCAGCATGGATGAGTTGGACTGAAGGATCTGTTTCTATGCTTACATCTCCATTAATGTATGACTTGACTAAGGACAGTGAGCATCTTCCTGAGGTTGCTATGCAATCAGAGGGCCCACAGGTTTTTGAAGGAGAGGATCTGACTACCAAAGGTAAAGCTATCACTGGCTGAGGGAAGTTTAGTAAATACCCCATCAATCTCCTGACATGCAGCTTGTGGTTTTCTGATTTGCTGAGTCAGGAGGTGAGTTACTCAACTCAGAATTCATGGCCTTCTATCTGCTTTTGTAGCCACAGCATTTAGTTCAGTTTCTGGTACTGTGGCTCCAGGATATTGATAAGGAAGATTCCAGCGACTGTCATGACAATGTTTGTCAAAGGGTGATGATTATATATATACATGGGAAATAGAAGCAGAAACAATTTAATTCTGAGATGACAATATAAGCAGGCCCTCAGTTTGCTGCACAATTCAACTAGACCATGACTGACCTTCTATTTCAACACCATTTTCCTACATTATCCTCATACCCCTTGATGTCTTCAATATCTAGAAACCTATCGATCTCTGTCTTGAATGTACTCAATGACTAAGTCTCCTCTGCCCTCTAGTGTACAGACTTCCACCACCTTGAGCAAAGAAATTCCTCCTCATCTCAGTTCTAACTGGCCATTCTGACCATTTCTCCTGTGCTCAACCAATTGTTCTCAGCCTGCATCCACCCTGTAAAATCCTGTCAGAATTTTAAATGTTTCAGGAAACACCTCACATTCTTACAAACTGCATGGAATTTAGACCCAGAGTCCTCAATCTCTCTTTATTGATCCCACCAGTTCATCAAATGCAATGTACCTTGAACAATTGATCTGTGACCAATACTGCAACTGTATGTGTGAAGTTCTTGGCATACAATGTCGCAACACTGACCTACTCAAGCACTCCCATGTATCAGAATTCTTTACTCTTGACAAAGAGATCCCATTAATAAGAGCGCGGCTGACCCTGACTCATTAACAGTGAAATAATACCAGACCAGTCATGTGACAACCTGAGCCACCATTGAGCAAACCATGGGCCTCCTGAAGGTAAGATTCAGATGCCTGCATCGTTCTGATTAGATTAGATTAGATTACTTACAGTGTGGAAACAGGCCCTTCGGCCCAACAAGTCCACACCGACCCACCGAAGCGTATACCTCCCTGACCCATGCTCCTACATTTACCCCTACACCTAACACTACGGACAATTTAGCATGGTCAATTCACCTAACCTGCACATTTTTTGGATTGTGGGAGGAAACCGGAGCACCCGGAGGAAACCCACGCAGACACGGGGAGAATGTGCAAACTCCACACAGAGAGTCGCCTGAGGCGGGAATTGAACCGGGTCTCTGGCGCTGTGAGGCAGCAGTGCTAACCACTGTGCCACCATGCCACCCACATCAAATTCTGTTCTGTTACCCTTTTAATGTTTCCGAGAGAGAGCATTCCAAACCATGCTGGCTTGCTACATCTTGTACAACCTGGTACAGCAGAGGGCCTGCCCAACGAAGATATAATGGAGCAGGGGTATTCTCTGTTCTGGTGGTTGACCTGGGTGAAAGCAGAGAAAGATCAAAGGGTTTTGTCCCTCAAAATGTGAGCATCTGGAACTAACTGGTGTTCAGATTGATGCATTTGCAGGAGAGAATACAGGAACACAAACACTTGTATTCAGGAAGAGCTCCCTAATGGCCACCTTTAAGGGCAATGACCCACTTGCATCTACATTCCTGTCTCATTATCTGTGATGAAGTGGCCACTGTGATGCCCAGCCTGATCTAGAACCTCCTCTTCCTCGTGGATTGCAGGACTTGACACTGCTTGCTTTGGACCTGCAACTCCTGTGGGAACAGAGTAATGTAAGTTGCCCCAAGTTAAATAGGCAGCTATCTGTTCAATAGCTGCCTAGTTTGCAAACTAGCTGCTGCCTACCTAGTATCATGAGTCAAGATTAGAATGGTGCTGGAAAAGCACAGCAGGTCAGGCAGCATCCAAGGAGCAGGAAAATCAATGTTTCGAGCAAAAGCCCTTCATCAGGATTTTCCTGCACCTCAGCAGCTGCCTGACCTGCAGTGCTTTTCCAGCACCACTCTAATCTCCAGCATCTGCAGAACCCACCTCTGCCTATCTAACATCATGACCACAGCCATGTGATCAAAGTATCTATAAAATAAGTATATGTAAAAACTCATTTGTAGTTCCCATTTACTTTCTTAGAGTTTCAATTTGAAAATAACCAGCTATACAGTTTTATGCTTTAAACAAAATAAAATTTTGGTTTATTGCATAACTACTGCTTTAAATATTCAAGTAAAAGTGACAAGATTATTCACTAAAACTACATTTATAAAGATTAGATGTAACTCAGGATTAAAGATACTTTTAAGTCTGATCATAAAATCAGTTTCCATGATCATTGCAGGCCTGTCTTCTTGAAGTTTATTTTTCTGAAGTGAAGGGATTAAAATGTGAAGTCAGATAAAGCAGCTGAATTTTCTTTCCTGGTTGAGTAATCAGAATTTGCCTGTCCAGGTAGAGTCAGCAGGTCAGCAAGACTTGGGAAAGAGCGAGAGAGAGAAGTTTCCTGCTCTTCACTAGTTCTGCAGTTAAAGCACTTGTACATTTCTTGCACTTTTTGTTGGTAGAATAGAAGTTGATTTCTCTATGCCCTTCTCCTTTGATTGAGAGCCCTTCTTACTGATACTTGTGAGTTCTTCGTAGGCTGTCAGCACAAAATGACTTTCACAATCTGTCTATCACAGCCAAAGGAAAAAGGCTGCTAAATTAAGTTTAAACAAGTCATCATCCCACTAGGTAAAAAAGATCATTATTGTGAGTTAATCCTTTTCTGTTTAATGTTCACCCAGAAAATCAGAATTCTCACACCTTTAAAAGGACTCATTGCATTATCCAAGCATTAAAAGAATACCAGATCTCTACGCTGTGACTGACGCTGAGATAAAACAGTTTGATCCACCTTGAATCAGGGTTAAGTAATAGATTGTTTGCTCTGACCTCGGTGATGATACTATAGCTTTAAGAGGTGTATTTTGTCCTGGATACTTAAAGAAGAAAGGTTGAGTCAGAGATGTTGAGCAGTCTGCTTCAAGCCAATAAAGTAAACAGCTTGTGAGACCTTTTGTTTTCAAGTTGGAACAATAGCAGCAATCTGAATGGGTGGGGTAAAATTCCCACAGAACCAGGATTTTAGCTTTACTGAATAGTTTTTAGCTGTTGTGGTGGTGAAAGATGCTATATCCCTCTCTCTCACTCTCTCTCTCTCTCTCTTTGCCACAGCTAAAAGCTTGGTTTCTCCTTCTGCTACGAGACTTGCATGTGAGACAATCTATTTTACCGAATTTGCCTTTGCCAAGGGTGTGTTTGTGGGATGTTAGCACATTGGAACAATTGCTGTTTAGTCATAATAATCTGTTACTCTGTTCAGTTATCAAATAGAGTTAAGCTATTCCAATACTTCTTTCTTTTGCTGTAGTTTAACTATAGTGTATGAATAAAGTGTACTTTGCCTTAGATCTGGTAGTTTGACCAATCGAATTGCATCAGAACACAACGCTAGGCACTTGCCTTTAAAATAAGAAAACATTAGGGTCTAGTCTATTTCCTTGACATGTTTTGAGGGGGTTTGGTCTTGTCCATAACACTTGCACTTTGAAATAACTTCACAAAATTTAATTTAAAGTTCTAGTTTTACAAATTATGGATTTTAAAGCAGAAATGTTCTTCGAGCACTTCTTTCTTAAAACATCAGCAATATCAAAATTTCACGATTATAACACAAGCTAATTGCTTGGTTGGTTACACTGCGACAGCCCCAGTAAAACAGTAATATCTTATTGTAAACAGTGAGCTCCTTTTAATGAAGATTCACTTTTAAAAGGAAATGACAAATCCACACTAATTTCATTCCCTTTAATCCATGTAAGTTGTATGATCAGTTCCCAATTCCTCCTCTGATCAGAATCCATTGCGTTCACAAACTCACTCCACAGAGGCCAGTGTCCCATCCCCAAGTCACCCTCTATTTATATGTGGCAAGTCCCCAACACTGATCCAGCTCCCTTACAGCCAGCTCTCAGAGTCAGCAGAACCCCTGGCATTCCTATTTATTTTTTTTTTCTCTTTTTTTTCTTGCACATACACTCACAATAGGCAAACACCCAGGTGGCCAGTGACAAACACTGCCCTTCACATCAAAGGGCAATGCTGTGTGATCAAAACAGTGAAGGGGAGGGTAGGGACTAAATCAAAATAGAGTTGGAGGGAGAAATGATGCCCTCCACTCCCTGTGGCGCCGACCTCTCCCTGAACAACTCCAGGGTGTTGGTCGACATCGCATGCTCCTTCTCCAAGGACACCCGGGCTCTAACGTATCACTCCTGTTTTTTTTAAGAAAATCAAAAAGGGAGTGCAAACGCCCACACCCAATATATACATGGTCCAGGACTCCACAGCGCCACAGAACAAGCAGTGGGGCTGGGAGTCCGTGATGCCAGCCGGGTCATTTTTTTTTTCTCTTTTTTAACCCATTCCTATTTATATCTGTCAGCCAGGACTCCCTGTTTGGACCAGATTAACAACCCCAATCGGGAAAATCATATTCTAAGAGATCTACCTTGCTATCCTCATTACAATCACTGCAGTTCCTTTATTCATTAAGTCAAGTTTGTTATGCCTGCTTTTCTCTTTCCCTTGTGGGAATTATGAATAAATAGATCAAAGTAAGTTCTTGGTCCCAATGATGATAATTATTTAAAACAAAAGCAACCTCACAGGATGTTGAATGTGGCTAAGAATGCTAAGTTTTCCAATTGGAGAAAGGAGAACTTGTAGACAAATCATCACACCGACATCAAAGAGATAAGAGAAAGAACCATCATCTTCGGGAATTACTTTACTTTCTATAATATTAAGTAGGAAAATCTCTACATACTGATATCTTTCCCAAAGAGTCTAGATTAGAGTGGTGCTAGAAAAGCACAGCAGGTCAGCCAGCATCCGAGGAGCAGGAAAATCGACATTTCTGTATACTGGCTTTTTTCCAGAACCAGTCTAATCTACACTCTGATTGCCAGCATCTGCAGTCCTCACTTTTGCCATCCTTCGCAAAGACTCACACAGACAAAGTTTTTCCAAACACGATAACTTAAGGCCAAATTTTCCAAACCCTGGTATGGTCGTATGAGGAGGAATGCAGTTGGAGTGCAGCACGGGCTGGAGCTTAAGGTCACAGTCCTAGAGGTTAGCATGGCACACAACACTGTCCGGGAGAGTTCTGAATTTTCAGAGGAGCAACCTTGGGGATGAGGTTAGAGGGGGGGAATAGAGAACCCATTCAATAGCAATTTATGGCCTGTTAAGATCCCTACAGAGCTTGTTGAGGGATATATGCAATCACGTCTTCAATTTTTTAATATCATCTCATTTGAGCCTGAACAGCTTTGGGAACATTGGTGCACAATTGTCTAGTTTGCTGTGGGGCCGAAGTAAGTTTGTTTGTGACTGTTTCAAAATAATGAGCTCTGAGATGCAAACTGTATCTCAGATATCATCCATAACCATTGCATTTGCACATGACCTCCTAGTCCTAGAACATAGAACATAGAACAATACAGCACAGAACAGGCCCTTCGGCCCACAATGTTGTGCCGAACATTTGTCCTAGCTTAAGCACCCATCCATGTACCTATCCAATTGCCGCTTAAAGGTCACCAAAGATTCTGACTCTACCACTCCCACAGGCAGCGCATTCCATGCCCCCACCACTCTCTGGGTAAAGAACCCACCCCTGACATCTCCCCTATACCTTCCACCCTTCACCTTAAATTTATGTCCCCTTGTAACACTCTGTTGTACCCGGGGAAAAAGTTTCTGACTGTCTACTCTATCTATTCCTCTGATCATCTTATAAACCTCTATCAAGTCACCCCTCATCCTTCGCCGTTCCAATGAGAAAAGGCCTAGCACTCTCAACCTATCCTCGTACGACCTATTCTCCATTCCAGGCAACATCCTGGTAAATCTTCTCTGCACCCTCTCCAAAGCTTCCACATCTTTCCTAAAGTGAGGCGACCAGAACTGCACACAGTACTCCAAATGTGGCCTAACCAAAGTCCTGTACAGTTGCAACATCACTTCACGACTCTTGAATTCAATCCCTCTGCTAATGAACGCTAATACAGCATAGGCCTTCTTACAAGCTCTATCCACCTGAGTGGCAACTTTCAAAGACCTATGAACATAGACCCCAAGATCCCTCTGTTCCTCCACCTCACTAAGAACCCTACCGTTAACCCTGTATTCCGCATTCTTATTTGTCTTTCCAAAATGGACAACCTCACACTTGGCAGGGTTGAACTCCATCTGCCAATCTTCAGCCCAGCTCTGCATCATATCCAAGTCCCTTTACAGCCGACAAGAGTCCTCCTCACTATCCACAACTCCACCAATCTTCGTATCATCTGCAAATTTACTGACCCACCCTTCGACTCCCTCATCCAAGTCATTAATAAAAATTACGAACAGCAGAGGACCCAGAACTGATCCCTGCGGAACTCCACTTGTAACTGGGCTCCAGGCTGAATATTTACCATCTACCACCACTCTCTGACTTAGTCCTACAAGGAGTTTGCTCAGATACCCAATATGGCTGCCACTGGGAGCAATATGGCAGCTCCTATCTCCTGGACATGCTTGGTGCCAATAACTGGATACCATCTTGCCTCCTACTTAATGAGGGCTATTGTTTTAGAAATTGTGAGAAGGGTTGGCACCTAGAATTCATCTGGGTGTCAGAGATCTGAGCCCGCTTTGAAAATCCTCTGAGAATGGTGATGCAACCAAGTCTACACAAACAATTAAACTGAATACTCGCTTCAAAATTCACAAATATTACTGGCGTCTTCATTAAAATAAGTTGAGAATACCGGGTCTTCCTCTTTGTCTATAGTCATTCAGAAAATTAAAAATGGAATACACAAAGGGACAGATTTTCCAAGGAGTGGTAATCACACTCAGATTTGCCATTCTGCTCCTTCCTATGTAAAGAAAGAGTTCTGCATTTTGACAGGGGAATCTGATCAGGGCTCCTTCACAATTGTAGAGCTGAGGTTTAGTTCTGTCAGGTCCTTTAGTAGTGCAGAACAATTGAGGAAGATGAACAATATTCCTTTTACACAGCAGTCAGTTGGAGTATTCTGTGATTTCAAGGTCCAGTAGCTCAGACAGCCACTTTGACAGTTTCTGCAAAAGAATACGGTAAGTGTGGGGATTAGGTGGTAGGTGGTAGCGTGCCAGGTGGGTCGGTTAGGTGAGATTCTAGGTGGAGCTGAAAATGTGTTGCTGGAAAAGCGCAGCAGGTCAGGCAGCATCCAAGGAACAGGAGAATCGACGTTTCGGGCATGAGCCCTTCTTCAGGAATGAGGAGAGTGTGCCAAGCAGGCTAAGATAAAAGGTAGGGAGGAGGGACTTGGGGGAGGGGCGTTGGAAATGCGATAGGTGGAAGGAGGTTAAGGTGAGGGTGATAGGCCGGAGTGGGGGTGGGGGCGGAGAGGTCAGGAAGGAGATTGCAGGTTAGGAAGGCGGTGCTGAGTTCGAGGGTTGGGACTGAGACAAGGTGGGGGGAGGGGAAATGAGGAAACTGGAGAAATCTGAGTTCATCCCTTGCGGTTGGAGGGTTCCTAGGCGGAAGATGAGGCGCTCTTCCTCCAGCCGTCGTGTTGCTATTGTCTGGCGATGGAGGAAGTCCAAGGACCTGCATGTCCTTGGTGGAGTGGGAGGGGGAGTTGAAGTGTTGGGCTACGGGGTGGTTGGGTTGGTTGGTCCGGGTGTCCCAGAGGTGTTCTCTGAAACGTTCCGCAAGTAGGCGGCCTGTCTCCCCAATATAGAGGAGGCCACATTGGGTGCACCAGATGGCCTCCTTCTTCAAAGACCGCAATTTCCTCCCAGACGTGATCGACGATGCTCTCCACCGCATCTCCTCCACTTCCCGCTCCTTTGCCCTTGAGTCCCGCCCCTCCAATCGTCACCAGGACAGAACCCCACTGGTCCTCACCTTCCACCCCACCAACCTCCATATACATCATATGATCCATCGTCATTTCCGCCACCTCCAAACGGACCCCACCACCAGGGATATATTTCCCTCCCCTCCCCTATCAGGGGTTGGTGGGGGGTGTAGACCTGATGAGGGAGTCACGGAGGGAGTGGTCTTTTTGGAACGCTGATAGGGGAGGGGAGGGAAATATATCCCTGGTAGTGGGGTCCGTTTGGGTCCTGACATGACACCCAGACTCCACACCCTCACCCTTGCTGTCACCAATATTTTTTAGGCGAAAATGAGTTCTGCAGATGTTGGAGATTAGAGTCAAGATTAGAGTGGTGCTGGAAAAGCACAGTAGGTCAGACAGCATCGAGGAGCAGGAAAATCGACAAAGGCCCTTCATCAGAAATGAGGCTGGGAGCCTCAGGCATGGAGAATCTTCCTTCCTGACCACTCCGCCCCCACTCCCACTCCGGCCTATCACCCTCACCTTAACCTCCTTCCACCTATCGCATTTCCAACGCCCCTCCCCCAAGTCCCTCCTCCCTACCTTTTATCTTAGCCTGCTGGACACACTTTCCTCATTCCTGAAGAAGGGCTCCTGCCTGAAACGTCGATTCTCCTGTTCCTTGGATGCTGCCTGACCTGCTACGCTTTTCCAGCAAGACATTTTCAGCTCTGATCTCCAGCATCTGCAGTCCTCACTTTCTCCTCGGAGATTCTAGGTGGGTAAGGGGTAAGATGTCAAGGTGCGATGTGGGTTGGGTCCTAGGCCACAAGGTGGCAACAGACAAGCAAGTGATGGCATGTTTAGGGTGGGTTGGGTGGGCAAAGGTATTGGCTACAAGATTAAAGCAGGTCAGGCAACAGCCGAGGAGCAGGAAAATCAACATTTTGGGCAAAAGCCCTTCATCAGGATTGAGGCTGGGAGCCTCAGGGGTGGAGAGATAAATGGGAGGGAAGTGGGGCTGGGGTATGGTAGCTGAGAGTACAATAGATGGATAGAGGTGGGGGTGAAGGTGATAGGTCAGAGAGGAGGGTGGAGCGGATAGGTGGGAAGGAAGATTCTCCACGCCTGAGGCTCCCAGCCTCATTCCTGATGAAGGGCTTTTATCGATTTTCCTGCTCCTCGATGCTGCCTGACCTGCTGTGCTTTTCCAGCACCACTCTAATCTTGACTCTAATCTCCAACATCTGCAGAACTCATTTTCGCCTAAAAAATATTGGCGACAGCAAGGGTGAGGGTGTGGAGTCTGGGTGTCATGTCAGGTCGTGGCTGGATGAAGGGACACATCAGGTTCAGCTACAGGAGAGTAAGGCAGTGTAAGGGGAGGTATCAGTCTGTGAGTTGCAGGAGGGTCTCAGGTCCCAGGAAGGTACAGATGGATCAGCTCCAGCATCAGGGGAAAGGACTTCAGGTCAGAGGAGTAGATTACAAGAAGCTGCCAGGTTTGCCAGATCTGGCAGCAGAGGAGTAGAGGTCTGATCCAGTGACGGGTGGAAGGAAAGTCAGGGCAGGGCTAGAATTGTCAGATCTGAAAGGGGAGAGTGTTGTTGGGTCTGGGGACAGAGTAATTGTGTCCCTGAGATAGAGGAAGTGTCATGTCACGATCTGGGGGTTTCAAGGAGTGTGGGGGAGGGATAATTGGGAGAGCAGATGGTATATTGGGAGGGGTGAGAGCTGCTGAATAGTAGTTAGACTAGATGCGTAATAGACTAGTGTTTTCTGAGCAACTGCTTACTTCACTACAGTCTGAATTCTTTGATTTTTAAATGGATACTCTCACAGGGTTCCAGTGGTAGGGAAATTCCCCAGTGGAATCTTCAATTTATTAGGCAATTCCTTCAGAGTGTGCTATAATGAGGATTCTGCAGGTAGCCCATGCCCAACTCCCACCCACGCTGCAGAAACAATTTTCTGGCCTTGGAAAATCCAGGCTTCTACTTTCCATTGTTCAACATTACCTTCTCTCGTTGTCCAGGAAACATGACATCCACCTCCAACCATCAAAAACTTTTAAGTTCCAATTCAAACCACAGTAAAACTGCAAGCTCAAATCTTAGAATTCAAAGAGAGAATATACTCCCAATGTTCATTTACATATTGTAGTGGGAGGAGCTATTTATGTACAACATTGACAGTATCAGATTGTGGAGTTCAGAGATACAGCTAACATAGGCAGTTGCATGTAATTGGATTATAATTAATTAATCAAAGGCAACAGTTCAGAGACGATCACTAGTTAAATAGCCAGGGCGAATGTATAATCCATGGCAGTTGAGGGAAGCTTTCTTTAAAGGAGAGATCATAGTGTGATTGCAACATCCTGATCTTCCACTGAAAGTGTTAGGGATCTCTTCCCTTGGTCTTCCCTGGTCCATTTTCTATCAAAGAATTTTCACCTGACAAGGGCTGCCGCCAGTGAGCACACATGGATATGCATTATATCTCAAGGGTGCTCATCTACTCAATGCCAATCACTACTTTGAACCTTTTGAACCAGTGTGTGCAGTACAAGCACCGAAGACGTCAGACAGGTCACATCCCACTCTGTACCCCGTTCATCCTGAGGTTAGCTTTTAAAGTTGCTTGATGTGGAGGGACACTTCCTGTCTCTTTATAAACACTACAAATAGAAAAGGGGACAAAGAGGATGCCAGAAGTTTCCCTGACATTAGATCAGGAAGATAATGACCTCAGTACTGGGGATGCAAACATTGTGATTTTTAGCTTGATCTTGTCTTGGTCACTAATGCCTTTCCAGGCAAAAATATTATTTTCTGAACTGAAAAATATTATTTTATTAAGGATCCATATTTCTTACAACAGACAATCCTACCTTGTTTATTACTTTCTTGTATATTCTCATCTCAAGTTTGATTAAATGGTATAGAACACAAAGATAGCTACAATGACATAATTATTCTTCTTTCCTGATCAATATTCATAAATGTGGCAAGAGTTTTTTTTCACAAAATTATAACAAGATGCATTTCACGCACTTCTAAAGCTGGGAACAAGTGTTAGGCTGTGGGAAAATGAGACAACATTTTATATTTAATGACTAATAAATTCCACTTTGGCCACATTCAACACTCAAGATAGCATTATCTTTAAATATTTCCTCATCCTCCCAGCGCTGAATTTCTGCTCAACTTATTTCCATATCTGCATGTAAAATGTCCCCTGGAGTACTGACTTTTACAGCATTTTGAAATGTGCATTTTTGAAAAAGAGATTTTACATTTAAAGTGTTTTTGATATACTCAAGATTGATAAGCTGATGTAGTTTTATTAATGCAACTAAATGTGAGTGAAGTAAAGCTAATGGAATAAAAGGGACAACAGCAATGCAGATTCCAATTTGGCTGAGTGACAGGAAACAGAGTTGTCGGTAATAAATTTTTGTCGGGCTGGAGGGAGGATTATAATGAAGTTTCCTAGGGATATGTGTTGGGATCCCTGCTTTTCCTCAGTTATTAATGATCTAGACATTGGTAAATTTGTGGATATGAAACTTGGAAGCATTGCGAAATGTGAGGAGGATAAAGGAAAACTTCAAAAGGTTACAAACAGATTGGCAGACTGGTGGCAGATAAAGTTCAATGCAGAGACATTTGAAGAGGCTAATTTTGGCTGGAAGAGGAAACAATATGAGGTACTGGGTACAAATCTATAACAGTTGCAAGATCAGAGAAACCATTGAAGATGACAGCACAGGTTCAGATCACTTAGAAACATTTATGCCTTTCCAAACAAAAAAAAATCAATGTTTTTCCCACTATTCAGTACATGAGTTCCATACTGAACTGAAAAATCCTATTTTATTATGGGTCCATATTTCTTACGGCAGACAATCCTACCTTGTTTATTATTTTCTTGGTGAAGATATATATGCTCATCTCTAATTCTATTAAATGGTATGGAACACAAAGATAGCTAGAATAACATAACTAAGAGCTTGGTTAAGAGCATGGCCAATAACATATACTGTATTCAATGCTTTACTGGTAGGGTGCAGAATACAAGTATAAAGAGGACTTAATGAATTTGTATTCTCGGCTGTAAATTTGAAAGTAAGAACTGCAGATGCTGGAGATCAGAGTCCAGATTAGAGTGGTGCTGGAAAAGCACAGCAGGTCAGCCTGCTCCTCAGATGCTGCCTGACCTGCTGTGCTTTTCCAGCACCACTCTAATCTAATCTACTCTACTCAACTGTTGTTAGAATACTGAATGGACTCACACACTCTTAACATTTGCCTGTACCTGTGTTTTGTTTTTGCTGCTGTTATTTACTATCTATGCTACTTAACTATGTGACCTGCCTGTATTGCTCACAAGACAAAGCTTTTCACTGTGCCTCGGTACATGTGACAATACATTCAATTCAATTAAATTTAGTTCAATTCAATGAGCTTTTCAATACCAGCTAATACTGAAAAGAAACTTCAGTTATCGTTTCCAGTTAGGCTAACCAACGTTTTAATGAAAGAGCAACCCTTAAAATTTCCTCATCAAATATCCAGATTTAAGGGCTCAATCTCACTGAACAAGGACATGAGCGGCCACATTTGTGTTATTTTGGGTTTGAAAGATACAGCTGCAGAGTTGTTGGGTTCTGTGGATAGTACACATTTCATTTATCTAAGATTAGCTGTAATCATTCCTAACAAACTCTAGCAAACTCTTGCTAAAACTTATCTCATGTACACACATATAGACTACTTATAATTAAATAATTCTGATTAAAGAAATTTATTCAACATGATTTAATGGACAGTTTTTAAAAGTAAGTAAGATACTTGAATAAACCTCTTGAAAACATTATATAATATTGCTGCACCCTAACAAAATATTCAGTTTTCTATTCTCAGCTGGAGTAGTACGCCGAATACAGAGCAGTGCACTACAGGAAGGATATGAAGACAATGAGAAGAGCACAGAAACCAGTCACAGGAGTTATTCTAGGGGTGAGGCACATCAGCAATAAAATGAACATGGAGAAGTCACAATTAATTTTCTTGGTGAACACAAAGCTAGGAGTAAATCTGATAAACTTACATCGGGTCAGAAATGATGAGGAGAAGATGTTCCCATTGATGAAAAAACTGATTTAAAGTACTGGCAAGAGAGAATAGGCCTTTTGAGGTAATATATGTTGTACTCAGCAAGTGGAGAAAGTCTGGAATGCATGACTTGAAAGCTTAGTGGAGGTCAATTCAATTGAAACATTTAAAAGGGAATTAGACTGTCATCTGGAAAGGATGATATGTACGGTTACAAGAAAAGGGCAAGTTATTAACACTTAGTGAATTGCTCATTTGAAGATAAGCCACAATGGACTGAATGGACTTCTTTTCCACTGAAACAACAGTGATTCTGTGATTCTTATTCCAAATTCCTTTCTTTTTCTAAGGAGATGTCCTTAACCCTGGCATCAAGCAGGCAAGAAACCAGTTGGAACTCATTGTCACAGCTACAGAGATAGATTTTTAGTTCATAACTATGTTGTCTCCTACTATAACTACATTGTCTTCTGACACCACTTAAATGGTTTTCAACATCATAGTGTTATGATCAGTTTGCAGGTTCACCATGCTAATGTCTATACAAGCTGGAAAGACAAAATTGTTGGGCAGTTACGAAGGCCAAGACTCCTCCATCACTGTGTTCTGGATCTTCATTCCTGAATCTCCCACAGACATATATATCTTGTCCTGGTCCATGGACCAAACACAAAGTATCTAGCCTAAGGGCTATGACTGCCTGCTGAAACAGATTGTCTGTGTAACATCCCCCCTCTCTAATGGATTGGAGCTGCAATAGGGTTAGACTTGGACTCCAGTTCATCAACTCTCTGTTGAGGTTCCTCAAGCTGTAGACACTTACTGCAGTGTGGTTTCCTTTAAACATATTGGTGTCTACTAGCACCAACAAACTACAGCAGCAACACATCATCTTCCCTGAAATCCTAATTTTATTTAAATTGAACTAATTAGTCCTCAAATGGAGGCTGATAATTATCGCTAGTTATATGATGAAGCTTAACTCTTTACGTTGTAACAGTAATGTGGAGTTTATGTCTCCCCAGTACTGGTTTAAAGTACTGCTACAGGTTAGAGGGAGATAAAAACAAAGCTCATCAATAACCTACTTTTGTACTGAATGTCTCCAGCTCTTAGGTGCCCCTGAGTCTACTCCTTTTTTTTGGATCATTTCATTTTTTTTAACAACAGAAAAGCATCTCCTCTCCCACTTCACCAAATTGCCTGCTACCAAATTCCTGGATTTAAAATGATCATTCTCATTGCATTCAATCTCCAACAGCCACCTTCATCAAACTTATTTTCTGCATCAGTTAACCTTCCTGTATTAATACTAACTCAGTTTTCAGTGAGCAGAGTCAGCAACTATTGGTTAGGGAAGTGGTTCAAACTGATTACATAATTTGAGGTTCGATGATGCTGTGTGTAGAGTCCCTGCCTCTAAAGCAGAAACTCCATGTACAAGTCCAGGATTTGACGGCCACCAAAGGTGTGTTTCTGGCAAGGCCAAGCAGGTTGATTATCAAGTTCCAAATCCACCATGTCTATGAGAGGTGATAAAGTGATTGTGTTTTCTCGACTGTCAGATCATATGGTAGCTGCAGCACAACTGACTGTCCATGTTAAAAGCTTCTACTTCCAGGCTCTTGCCACAAGCTGTACTCCCTTTTGAAGGAACCAGAAAAAGTTAATTAACTGCTGTTACTCTACTCTACTCTTGACGAAAGTGACAACTGCAGATGCTGGAGATCAGAGTCTAGATTAGAGTGGTACTGGAAAAGCACAGCAGGTCAGCCTGCTCCTCGGATGCTGCCTGACCTGCTGTGCTTTTCCAGCACCACTCTAATCTAATCTACTCTACCCTACTGTTGTTAGAATACTGAATGGACTCACACACTCTTAACATTTGCCTGTACCTTTGTTTTGTTTTTGCTGCTGTTATTTACTATCTATGCTACTTAACTATGTGACCTGCCTGTATTGCTCATAAGACAAAGCTTTTCACTGTGCCTCGGTACATGTGACAATACATTCAATTCAGTTTAATTCAGTTCAATTCAATGAGCTTTTCAATACCAGCTAATACTGAAAAGAAACATCAGTTATCTTTTCCAGTTAGGCTAACCAAGATTTTAATGGAAGAGCAACCCTTAAAATTTCCTCACCAAATATCTAGATTTAAGCACTCAGTCTCACTGAACAAAGACATGAGCGGCCACATTTGTGTTATTTTGGGTTTGAAAGATACAGCTACAGAGTTATTGGGTTCTGTGGATAGTACACATTTTATTTATCTAAGATTAGCTGTAATCATTCCTAACAAACTCCAGCAAACTCTTGCTAAAACGTATCTCATGTACACACATATAGACTACTTATAATTAAATAATTCTGATTAAAGAAATTTATTCAACATGATTTAATGGACAGTTTTTAAAAGTAAGTAAGATACTTGAATAAACCTTTTCAAAATATTATATAATATTGCTTCACCCTAACAAAATATTCAGTTTTCTATTGCAAACACAGCATTATCAGTTTATAAATAGCAATGTTAGTTCACCAATCAAGATGTTCATTTAAAAATAAATATTGTTCATTTTGTGGGATGGTGAATAAAAGTTTATTCATGTTCTCTCACATTTACCCTTCTCCTCCTGAAGGAGCCATTTGCCATCACTTGCCTTTTTCACATCGACTTGTCTCAATCTGTTTTCTTTCCTCATTGATCACAATGCCCATTTAGGATCAATACAGTTCCTCCATTTTCTTAACCTTCATCTCATGGAGGGTCCTGTCTTAAGAGTGTACTCAATCTTCAAAGAGAACCAACAGCAAACTGATCTCAACCATTATATCATCAGATCAATTCAATGACAGACAGCTGCGAGACTCGAATCTCTCAACATCTGGTCTGGAGGCAGGACTGGGACAGCCAATATTAAATTCTGTGAATACTGAATTTCCCTTGAAACTACTAAAACAAGTAACGTCTTCTTTATTGCCCGATAATCGCTAAAACTATTACTCTAAGTACATTTGTGTTAAGCATGAAAAGAAAATTTAATTATATGTGAAGCATTCTCAAAATGACAAAACGTAATTTTGCTGCACTTTGTTTCAAATGTATTTTTACAATTTTGCAATGAACAGATAACAGCACAAGTCTCACCATGATATCTGAGCAGTTATATTTGATAGTAATTGCTTTGTGGAATGATCCAGCTATGGTGAACAGCTGAGGAACAGGAGGACACCAAAACACCCTTGTGTAAGCAGGATTGTCCATGCTCAGCTTTAACTGGGTATCAGTGAACACAATTCCTCAAACTATAATAGTCTTATAGCTTTCCTTCTCACTGACACTAACTGTTAAGGCTACAAAGACATTGAGCACAACATTCCAAGCCATTTTTATCAATCGAGCAACTCAATTTTCAACACAAGAGTCAACTAACACACTTCTACATTCCCAAAAGCAGTACCATCAGGAATTCTCACTGGCCGTTTATGACTTGAGGTCAGAAGGGAGGAACCAGACAAAGCACAATCCAAAACAAGTCCTCAATGGTCATCCAGACAGAAGATGATATCAATGATAGTGACTACAGCTGAAGAGTTAGATCCCCAGTCATTGAGCTCTCCGTGCCATGGAAGTGGTCCTCGCCACTGGATCTACACTCTGTCAAAGACAATATATTTGCTTACAGGCAACAGCATTCCCTCATTAAAAGATGTCCCACACAAGATGTCTACTTCAAAGATTTCAAACCCCACACACTCAACACAGCCTTGTAGTGATTGGTGAGAGATTTTAGGGACAGGATTATGAGATTTGGAAATCCCCAACTTCTAACCGGCCATAGGTGGTGGAGGTTGACTCAGTCGGTTCACTCTTAGAATAGGAACAGGATAGCATTTCAGCAGCTTTCTTTATGCGTGAACTCTTGAACTTATTTTTTTGGCAGAGTGGTGTATTCATCCTCTTCAGGATCCACTCTGTTCACCCCACATGAGGAAGCAGCTGAGAAAGGTCTCCTAGAAAGAGTCTGTTCCATCACTAACCTGGCTGGAAAACTGCTTGCAGTGAGCACATCTACCTGCAGCCTGAAAACCTGCAGTTTGAACACCCCTGGATAAGATGCAAGATAATCGTCCAGAACAAAGAACCATCTTTGTTGCCCATAAACTCGAGCTCTTCACCATTGATATCATTGCCCTGCAGGGGAATAGCCGAAGGACAACTGAGGGAAGAAAATGGTGCTTACACCTTCCTCTGGAGAGGAAAATCCAAGCAGCAACCAAAGATGCATGGAATCGGATTGGTCATCACAAATAAACTCATCAACAAATCTCAGAGCATCAATGATTATGTCATGACTCTTCGCCTATAACTTGCCAAGAACCAGCAGGTAAAGTTCATGAGTGACTATGCTCCAATTCCCCATGCCATTGATGAATCCAAAGAAGGCATATATTCCACATAATCTATATTCTGGACAACTGCATCACCAATATCCTGAAGGAAGATAAAATTATTATCCTTGGAGCCTTCAATGCCAGGGTTGGAAAGGATAACTCTGGAAAGGGACCATCAGAAAGGAAGGACTCGGATATTGTAACTCCAACAAGATTCTCCTACTCACAGAATGTGTGGAACACCAGCTAGTCATCATGGTTCCACCAAAAATACAGGTTTACAATGCTTGGAGACATCCATGGTCAAAGTACTGACACACGATTGATCACATCATCATTCAATCCCAAAATCTGAAGGATGTCTTCATTACCAAAGCAATAACCAGTGCAGACAACTGTTGGACACATCACCAGCTAGCCTGCTCCTCAACGTCCAGCACAACGAAGCAGCTGAAGATGAAGAAACCCTTCTGAAAAGGACTGAATGGTGAGCAGCTTCAAACGTTTAGCAGACTAGCAAATTTCCAACAACATCACCACAAATTTCATTTTAATGGAACAGTTAAAATCTGGAAAGAGCTGAAAAACACATTGTTTCATGTTTTGACAAAATCATTGGCCACAAGACAAGAAAATGCCAAGACTGGTTCAGACAGAATGACCACATCATCCAACGAAGATGAGAATTCATCAACATGGAAGTACACCAAAGAACTGGTCTCAGCCTCAAGCGCAAGCAGACTGAACTCATTTAATAACCCACCCTACGTCAAGTTCGGTCCATCCCTTCATTAAGAGTGATAGAGAAATCCTCCCAATGTGGAACATTTCCCTTTCCTGGGAATCATGATTTGGAGACACCAGTGTTGGACTTGGGTGTACAAAGTTAAAAATCACACAACACCAGGTTATCATCCAACAGGTTTATTTAGAAGCACTAGCTTTCAGAGCGCTGCTCCTTCATCAGGTGGTTGTGGAGAATAAGATTGTAAAATTTATAGCAAACGTTTACAATGTGATGTAACGAAATTATACATTGAAAAAAACCTGGATTGTTTGTTAAGTCTCTCATCTTTTAGAATGAACATATTGGTTTCAGTTCTTTCATATATAAATCGCAAAACATTTTTTAAAAGTTACATTCCCAAGTGAACTTTAACAATTGGTGTCATGTCGACCCAGATAATATATTGAAGGTGTTAGCTCCCTGTGTGAAGCAGTCTGTGCCACAATGGTCAAACTGATCCTAATCTAAAAAACAGATTTACAGAATCTTACATGGATTAATGCAGTTTTTGAGCAAAGTAAAATGTAATTCTGCAAGTACAAATTCACCCTACAAACTTATATGTGTATGTGTGCATGTGGCTGTGTGTTGGAGGGGGGGGGGTGTTATGAATGTCTGTGAAAGAGTGTGTGTATGTGTGTGAGTGTGAGTCCACAACATCTGAGAGGACAGGCATAGTAACATCAACGGCCTTGAAGCCATGATCATCTGAAACCAACTCCACTGGGCCAACCACGTGCTTAGGGTAAATGAGTTCCAACTACCAAAGCAAATCTTTGCTCACCTCAAGGAAGGCACTTGAATGAGAGGAGGACAAAGGAAATGTTACAAAGGCTCTCTGAAGGTATGCAACAATGACTCTCGTTCAAAAAAACCCAATTTGGAGGATACTTCTGTATGAAGGGACAGAATTCTTTCAGACTATCTGTCAGCAAGAGGAAGAATGGGAAAGGAACCGGAGAAAGGAATGTCAGCAATCTCAAGTTCAAGGACCATTCCACCTCCAAGAATGTTTGGTCAGAGATGCAGCTCTAGGATTGGTTTCATCCACAATGCAAGAACCCACAGAACCCATGATCAGTGACATGGGATTTCCAAAGTGAACAATCAGATTTGTAAGTGAGTGATTGCTTGGTACCTGTCTTGTAGGTGCCTTGGCCTAACCTAACATTCCTGTGCAGTTCTAACCCAGTGGCTGCAGTGTGGCTGATAGAAGGCTGTTGTTGTTCCATTTTGGTGACCTCAGAAGGCCTTATTGATCACCTTCAAGCAACATTGCCCTAGAAGATCCATCTTTAGACTACACCAGCTAGACAAGGGGAGAATGGGGTGATGCAGCAGTTGGAATAGCTGCTGATAGTCTACAGCAAGATGACTGACTAAGTGGCAGTGATGAGGGTATGAATGCTGTCATCATGGACTGGATATTAGATTGTTTGCATTGATTGCTATATACACACTTCCTCCAGACTGGTGCACTATTGATGAAGGAGGTCACTTGTTTGATTTGATTTATTATTGTCACATGTACCCGAGTACAGTGAACAGTTTCCTTTCCCTTGCAGTACAGGCAGATCATAGCCAACAAGGCAGATCATAACACAGATCATAAGATGTTTAGACAGAGTTATGGGTGCACAGGAGGTGTACAAAAGCAAGATCGACATTAGATCAGAAATTAGAGAGGTCCATTCAACAATTTAATAACAGTGGGGAAGGAGCTGATCTTGAACCTGTTGGTGTGTGTGTTTAAGCTTCTGCATCTTCTGCCTGACAGAAAAAGTTGGAGAAGAACATTACCCGGGGTGGGATGATGTTAGCAGCCTTTCTGCAGCAATGAGAAGTGTAGATGGAGTCCATTGATGGGAGGTTGGCTTCCATGATGGTCTGGGCTATGTTCACAACTTTCTGTTCCTGGGCAGAGTAGTTGCCAAACCAAATCGTTTTGCATCCAGATAGAATGCTTTCTATGATGCATTTGTAAAAATTGGTGAAGGTCCTTATGGGCATGCTGAATTGTCTTAGCATCCCGAGGAACATCCTGTCTTCTTGACTATCGCATCTACGTAGCAAGTCCAGGACAAATTGTGGTTACTGTCACTCCTAGGAATTTCTTGCTCTCTATCCTTTCCACCTCAACTCCACTGATGTCCATAGGGGAGTGTTCGTCTCCTTTCTTTCTGAAGTCAATGATCAGTTCTTTAGTTGTGCTGACATTGAGGGAGAGATTGTTATCTTTGCACCACAACATCAAGCAGTGTATCCCCTTACTGAGTTCTGACTCGTTATTGTTTGACATCTGGCTGACAATGATGGTGTCATCAGCAGACTAGCAGATGGCGTCTATGTGAAGTTTGGCCACACAGACATGGGTGTACAGGGAGTACAGTAGGGAGCTGAGTACGCACCATTGCAGGGCACCAGGTTGAGGATTATTGTGGAGGAGGTGCAGTTGTCTATCTTCACTGACTGTGGTCTGCCAGTCAGGAAGCTGAAGATCCAGTTGCAGAGGGCAGAGCTGAGATCTAGGTCTCGGAGTTTTGAGGGTAGTTTGATTGGGATTATAGTGTTGAAGGTAGAGGTACGATCGATAATTAGGAGCCTGACGTAGGCATGCTTATAATCCAGATGTTCCAGGGATGACTGTAGGACTAGGGGAACGATTTCCGCTGCAGACCTGTTGTGACGGTAGGCAAATTGCAAGGGAGTGAGGCAGGCTAGGAGGCTAGAGTTGATGCGAACCATGACTAACCTCTCGAAATACTTCACGATTATGGAGGTCAGAGCCACCGGGCAGTAGTCACGGAGGCATGTTGCATGTGTTTTCTTTGGTACTAGAATGATGGTGGTCTTCTTGAAGCAGGTGGGGATTCCGCCAGCTAGTGCACACAGAGGATCTGACAGCATGGCCAAGGACTCTGTCTGGGCCAGTCACTGTCCTTGGGTTCACTCTTGAGAAGGCCAATCTGATGTCTGCAGCAGTGACTGAGGGAATATGTGCATCAGGGGCTGTCAGGATAGTTGACTCCTTGCCACTGGCATTCTGCTCAAACTGAGCATAGAAAGCATTGAGCGCATCACTTGTTTATAACATTAAGTCATCGTGGGAACAAAAGATGAGTGGAATCCTCCATTTCCACCTGACTGCAGTACTTCTAGTCAGTCTGACCAATCTACACATCTCACTCTGGCTCCCCAGGTACAGCCATGTGATTCATGACTCTCCAGGCTCCGTATCTCCACCTTACTGACCTGGCTATGTTCTGTCCTCCATCCTCCAAAGGGAATAACCCCAGCTGACCCTGTCTCCCCCTTTACTCCTGAAGTAACAAGTACATCATCCTGCCAAACTGACTCTACTGCTGCACGCAGACCTACTGAGGTACAAAAGGAATTGCTGGTCATCTCTTTAAACAGCCAGAATTTAACCTACAAAATGCATCCGTGATTAAAATTTATTTTTGAGAGATTATTTTTCATTTTATTTGATTACATTTTTTGTCAATTTAAATTTCATTTGTTAAAACGGAATGCAAGTTTCAGCAAGTGAATGATATCCAGAAATTGGACTAAATGGGCTAAATTTGGCTTTTCCTATTAAAAATAAACTAAGCTACAAGTCTTAAACATCAATTCACAACTGTTTGCAGCTCGGTTAGAAAGTATTTTCCCAGAATTTTAAGGATTCTCTACATTTGTGGATGTTTTGTTACTTTGGGTTAGTTATAAACCATGGATTTCAGAAATGATACTTAGAAGCCAAGCTGTTGTTGCTGATAGGCATTCTGATGAAGCTACAGATTTATAAATTAACATTCACATTCAAGTGAGTGAACTTCAAACCTTCAAATTGCTACCTTGCAGGCAATTGAATTACAAAGGTCTCAAACTAATCCACCAAGATCACACTAATTGATTATTTTTCTTATAATATAGCTATTCTATCTTTCATGCATAATTAACAGCAAGCTGGAAGACATGGTTAACATCTCCTTGCTGGAAGACACATGTCCTACGAAAATGAGGAGGGAAGATTTTCTTCCCAATTAAAAGAAAGGAATAGATTCAGGAAATAATATTACCAAATTAGAGTTCTGCTGTGTGTTGGAAGGGGAAACTTACAACCAATCATGCTATAAATTTTACAATCTTATTCATGTTGCTCCTGTCAGTGTAAACATTCCCAATTGTTCTGCAAACCTTTTCTGACGTTCAAAATCAGTTCCGGCCAAGACTGCTAAGTGAACTAAAGAGGAAACAAGTTTCCTAAAGTAATGTCAGAGAACAAGATTGTACAAAATGTTGAATCTTTTTAGCCCTTTAAAATAACTTGTAGTTCTATCTGTGATAAAAGATTCGTGATTTATATATATATTAATATCACTCTAAGAGTTTAGGTTTCAAAATAGTGGCATATGAGTGTGAAGAGTTTTGAAGAATAATAGTGAAACATTAACTCTGTTTTTATCACCACAGATGCTGACTTTCTCCAGCACTTTCTATTTTGGTTTTAGATTTCTAGCATCTGCAGAATTTTACTTTTCTATAGGACATTTTAAAAGTTTAAAAAAAGTCATTTAGAGTGAAGTCCTAAATTGGCATGTGTTAGACAGCAGGTGATGGTAACCCCTGGAGTGTTAATGGAATAAGATGTTTGTACTGTGGGATTTATGATAAGCAATGAAGACCATTAGCTTATTTTCAATTTAGAATAATCATTGATTTCTTTTAGCTGAGAAAATGCAAAGACTGAATTTTTTTAACACATAAACAGAAATTGCTGGAGAAACTCAATGATTTCCATTTTTGTTTGTGATATGATACGCAGTTTGGGAGAGGTCTAACTGGAGACAGAAGCAAAATTGTTTCTGTCCTAGGAAGGAATGCAAGTCAGGGAAAAATCAATTACCTGAGTGGAAAGATTTTGTCAGTGAAATTTCCCATCCAATACTTGGTGAGAAATCTTAGCCGAGAAAGTCTTTCGGTTTGTGAATACTCGTGTAAGAAGACTCCACAGTTCACAGTGCTAAAACTGGAAAAATAAGTTTAGTAGAGGCTAAACATTTGATATAGAGATGTAATTTCTCAGTATTTAAGTCTCTGTAGTGAACAGTGTTGGAAATAGACTGTTTTGTTTTGCTGTGTGTTTAAAGATCTTATTTAACTGTGGCTTTTAGATAACTTTTTTCTTATTCATTCATGAGATGTGGGTGTCGCTGCCTTACCAGCATTTATTGCCTGAACCTAGTGTCTCTTGAAAAGATGGTGGTGAGCTGCTTTCTTGAACCGTTGCAGTCCACAGGCTGTATGTTGAATTACAATGACCTCCCGGAGGGAATTGAAGTTTTGACCCAGCAACTGTGAAGGAACATTAACTCTGTTTTTATCACCACAAGTTAGGATGGTGAGGGACTTGGAGGAGAACTTGCAGATGGTGGTGTTCCCAAGTATCCACTGCCCACGTCCTTCTATATGGAAGTAGGCATGGGTTTGGAAGGTACTAATAAAGATCTTTGCTGAATTTCTCCAGTGCATCTTATGGATAGTACACACTGCTGCTACTGAGTTTCAGTGGTGAGGGAACGGATGCTTGTGGATGTGGTGCCAATCAAGCAAGCTGCTTTGTCCTGGGTGGTGTCAAGCTTCTTGACTGTTGTTGGAGCTGCACCCATCCAGGCAAGTGGGACGCATTCCATCACTCTCCTGACATGTGCCTTGTAAATAGTGGACAAGCTTTGGGGAGTCAGGAGATGAGATACACACCGCAGTATTCTTAGCTTCTCACTTGTTCTTGCAGCCTTGTGTTTATGTGGCGAGTCTAGTTGAATTTCTGGACAATGATAACTGCAAGAATTCAGTGGGGGATTCAGTGATGGTAACACCATTGAATGTCAACAGGCTATGGTTAGATTGTCTCTTATTGGAGATGGTCTTTGCCCGGCATTTGTGTGGCATGGATGTTAGTTGCCATTTATCAGTCCTAGCCTAGATATTGTCCAGATCTTGTGATATTTGAACATTTGAACATTTAATAGTGCTGAACATTGTTTGCTGATGATGTCACATCGCCACTTCTGACCTTATGATGAAGGGTAGGTCATTGATGAAGCAGTAGCTGAACATGTTGTTTTGTACAATAAACTTTGATTTTGTTGTTAAAGAAACTCTGCAGCATTGTGTGATTCTGTTTCAGTGATGATCACCATATTAATGAAAATAATCAAAAGTTACGATCAATCAAGCCAGGTTTCATTCTCATATCTGACTTGTGCTGTCGTGCCATCAACTGTGATTACAGTACATCATTTTGCTAAGAGTCGGAGATCTAATGGGATGAAAATATAATCTGTAATTATCCTATATGTCGAAATACTAACAACAAAATACCATTAGCAAGTCACATCCGTCCTGTATAGGATATATTGAATAGGAGTTTTCATTACACAGAATGCATTGTGTAAATAGATCTCACCATATAGAATATATTACATAATGAATTCTCATTTGACAGAATACATTTTGTAGAAGGTTCTCATTATATAAAATATATTGTATGAGGAATTTTATTCCATCGAATATATTGTGGAAGGGGTTTCATTCTATACAATATGTTCTGTAATAGTTTTCATTCTGTGGAATGGGTTATTTTTATATACAATATATTGTGGAAGGGGTTTCATTCTATACAATATGTTCTGTAATAGTTTTCATTCTGTGGAATGGGTTATTTTTATATACAATATATTGTGGAAGGGGTTTCATTCTATACAATATGTTCTGTAATAGTTTTCATTCTGTGGAATGGGTTATTTTTATATACAATATATTGTGGAAGGGGTTTCATTCTATACAATATGTTCTGTAATAGTTTTCATTCTGTGGAATGGGTTATTTTTATATACAATATATTGTGGAAGGGGTTTCATTCTATACAATATGTTCTGTAATAGTTTTCATTCTGTGGAATGGGTTATTTTTATATACAATATATTGTGGAAGGGGTTCATTGTCTATGAAATATATTATGACAGGGGTTCCCATTATATTGAAGATATTGTGTAGGGGAGTTTCATTGTTGCATGCTCAGTGCACATAATGAACATCTTAAATATTAAGTCACAAAACTGCGGAACACTGATTTGCTTTACATGTAGACTACTCACACCAAGCTAAAAACACTCATACAAGGACATTTTTCTTAGAACATCATTTTCTCGTAGTGAGTAGATTAATTTGACATGGGAGTTTGTGCTGACAGGGAGCCACTCCCCTGTGCACAAGTTCAACATTCGCATGAAGACAAAACTAATATTGAAAATGGAACGTGAGTCCATCTTGAACTGTAATCTAATTGAGGGAGGAGATGTGTGTGCTCTCTCACAGAATGGTACTGACAGCACAGCAGAAAGCTATAAATTTGAAATGATGTAGGATTGCAACTTTGAAACTGGAATGTGAATTTATTTCAAGACATTCTATTTTGAAATTACAATATTCAAGTGAAGCATCAAGGTGCATGATATCAAGAAAGCAGAGTAAAATAGATAGTCATGTTGCCTTTCAGACAGATTTACTCCAAAAGTGGGCAAAGTAACAGTGTAATGTCTTTCCAAACACTATTGCACTTTCCAATGGTGCTTTTGTCAGGCAAGGCTCTCTATAGCAAATGGCTATGATAAGGCCACACAATTCTTGCATTAAGCACTGCTCAAGGATATGTACCATGAGTGATGTTCATTTTCCCCTATTCCACCATGGGCCTTCAACCCCAACCAAGGTAGAAGGTTCTCAACAGGACAATCCCCGCCAGAACAATATTGCTCAAAACCTACACTCTAATAGTATCCACAAATGTAGTGGCAAGAGTTTAACTAAACAGAACAATGAATGTCACTGAGGTATAGAATTCTATATTCACTGCTTGAGTGTCAAATTGTCAGTGCAATTTAAATCATCCCTATAAAATTCACCTCACTGGAATTGTTGGAATCAAAATCATAGGAAAAAGTATGAAGAGAATCTACTCAACTCAAATATCCATCAGGTAGAGAAAACAAGAGAGAGACTGTTGTCCAGCTGCCTCCCTCATGTCAAAATAAGGGACATCAATGAGACAAGGAGGACATTCCCCGGGGGGGGAAGCGGGGGCTGGTCCATGTGGGAATCAATACAGGAAAGATAAGTATAGCATTCATACAATCAGAAATTCAGGGGCCACGGAGGACATTAAGAAGCCGGATCTCAAAGGTCATCAGTGTGAAGTTAACTATGTTAGCAGTGGGGTGCGGTGGAGGTGGTAATATTGGGAGAGAATACCAAGGAGCATAAATGCTGGAAGGGACCAATGGCACTAGAGTGGAGAATAGTCAGGTAGCACTGCGGTCAGAGTTGAGGAGAAAGTAATAAATTCTTATTCAGAGTTACTGTACATATATGTGAAGTGAAGAATTTTTACAGATTACATTACAGTTTGGAAACAGGCCCTTCGGCCCAACAAGTCCACACCGACCCGCCGAAGCGCAACCCACCCATACCCCTACATTTACCCCTTACCTAACTCTATGGGCAATTTAGCATGGCCAATTCACCTGACTTGCACATCTTTGGACTGTGGGAGGAAACTGGAGCACCCGGAGGAAACCCACGCAGACACGGGGAGAACATGCAAACTCCACACAGTTAGTCGCCTGAGGCAGGAATTGAACCCGGGTCTCTGGCGCTGTGAGGCAGCAGTGCTAACCACTGTGCCACCGTGCCGCCCACAAATTGTAATCCTTGTGAAGTTTAATGAGATTTTATAAACCACCATGTCTTTAGTATCTTGGGTAAGTAGCTGAAAAACCCATGTCTTGATTGCATTAAGATGGGTGCTGTGGTATGTCTGATCACAGTCCATTACCCATGTGTGTGTTAAATGTAGGCATCAGAAATGTATTGTCAGTTGTATTACAGTACAACATTGTCTAGTAAAGTCCACTGTTGCGTGATCAGAACTGTGGAATCTCTTACTGAATTCTCCAGACCTCACCCTTTGTCTATTTTATAAATGAAAGTTAATGGTCCCTTGCCAAATTCTAACATAATTTTGGCAGTCAGGTCTGGGTTCATAACAAAGGATAGTCAGGGAAGTGGGATTGGAAGTCATGGAAGCACTGGTCTTTAAGGGTGGCACTGGAGGATGGAGAATAATCAAAAAAGGATGTGAAGATAAACCCAGCAATGACAGACTTAGTCTTAATGATGGGATTGTTTCCAAAATAAATCCAGAATCCACAAAATTAATATTCATTTTGAGAAATGAGATTTAACTAAAGAAAACTGATATGGATTTGTCAATGGAAGATAGTATTTAATTAACTTGCCGAAGATTATTTTTATAAGGTAACAGGGTTGATAGGCTGATCTGTAGATGGGGCACACAGGAACATCCAAAAAACATTTGATGAAGATCCACAAAACAAACTTGGAACATAGAACATAGAATAGTACAGCACAGGAACAAGCCCTTTGGCCCACGATGTTGTGCTGAACATGACCCCAAGTTGAACTAATCCCTTCTGCCTGACCTTGGTCCACATTCTTCCATTCTTTGCATATTCATGTGCTTATCTAAAAGTCCCTTAAACACCCCTATCGTACTTGCCTCCACCACCAGTGGCAACACATTCCAGACTCCTACCGCTCTCTGTGTAAAAAACTTGCTCCTCGCATCTCTTTTGAACTTTTTCCCTCTTAACTTAAAAGCATATCTCTAGTGTTAGACATTTCAACTCTGAGAAAAAGACTCTGATTGTCAATTCTATCTACGCCTCTTATAATTTTATAAACTTCTATCAGGACCTCAAGTAATAAGAGGGACAGTAACAACATTGATTTAGAACTGAGAGTATACATTAATCGATGGACAGTTTATAGTGGAGTTTCCCAGTAGTCATCATTTGGACCCTTCGCCTTGCTGATAAATACATATTAATGATGTGTTCTTAATCTAAATTAAGTTCAAATTTCACCATCTGCCAGGATGAGATTTGAACCCATGTCCGCAGAATATTAACCTGGGTTTTTTGCTTTATTAGTCCAGTGACAATACCATGAGCAATATGCCACTGTCGCCACATGACACGTAAAAGAAAGCCTTAGCTGGAGCAGTGTTTGTGATAAATCATTGCATTGCACAGTGATTAATGTCACGATATGTCTCCTCCGGTGCAAACTAGGTGCGTACACAATATAGCACCCGGTGCAAACTGAATCCAAAGCGTTGCTGACAGCATTTTCCAACTCTAAGGGGCCTCCGAGATCCCAAGAGAGAGGCACTGCTAAATCCAATTTCAACATCAAGACAACTACGTATTTGTGACAAGATTAACATTATGCTCCATTGTGACATCAATAGTTACTTGGGATAGCAAGGTTGTGATTTCCCTGGATCCATTTTGAATGAAAGCCATCTGACTTGGTAAGAAGCTTGTGATTTAGTTCAGGGCTTCACAAAGATATGATGGATTAATAATGGCATCATCTCTCTGAATGATACAACACTGCCACCATGTGGTGTAACCTAAAAGCATCTGTGTTTGTGAGCTGGGGGATTGCTGCAGAAATGCAAGTGATGTTTAGCTCAGAATTAATAGCATTTTATTGCATCATGCAGCATTATTAGGGGTTTTACTTTCAATGAAAAAAGGCATATTAAAGATGCGTTGAATTTTTGCAAGGTTTGCTGTCACATTCAATCAATTATGGAGACTGACTGAGTGGATGATTGAATATTTTAGGGAAAATATTGCATGCTGCAATTCCCCCCATCACCCTCTCAGCCAAGTTATAAGAGCCAGGAGAGAGGCTGAGCAAGTGTAAACTAGATCATGGATCAATCAATGAATTGGTATCATGGAATATTTTCTGGGTAGGGAAGAAACATTTCTTCTTAAAGGTCTTTTAAATGAAAATTCAGAGCTATAATTCAATATTTGATTTTATAGCTCTGCCATTTCTGATTGGTTATGAGTGGGCTTTGTGTCTGATAATCAGTGAAATCACTCAAACTTTGGGCTGGATGCAGGATGTCATATTCCCTGCAAATTCAAACAAACTTAGAAGTTGTTTGAAGTTGAAGGCATGTACTGTACCTTTATTTACTTATTTATTTAGCCCCAATCCACCTTTTAATTGTTTAAAGCCTAACACATTTTTTTCAGTTTTACTTAAAGGTCATCAACCTGACATTGTTTTTCTCTCTCCTCAGTTACAGCCAGACCTGCTGAGTATTACCATCACCTTCTGTTCACATGTTCAGGCTCTCTCAGTTCTCATCTGAGCCACTGTGGGGAGCACATCTGATCAGAAGGAGGGAATTTAGTTTATCTTACTCAATGTTCAAGTAAAGTGAGGCAGCATATTGGCTCGGTGGTTAGCACTGTTGCCTCACAGTACCAGGGACCCAGGTTCGATTCCAGTATCAGCTGACTGTCTGTGTGGAGTTTGCACGTTCTCCCTGAGCCTGCATGGGTTTCCTCCAGGTACTCTGGCTTCCTCCCACAGTCCAAAGATCTGCAGGTTAGGTGAATTGGCCATGCTAAATTGCCCATAGTGTTAGGTGCATTAGTCAGGCATAAATATAGGGGAATGGGTCTGGGTGGATTACTTTTTGGAGGGTTGGTGTGGATTTGTTGGGCCGAAGGGCCTGTTTTCATACTGGAGGGAATCTAATAATAAAGTCATCACAGTCCCACTGGGCTGCTCTTTCATTATAGAGAGACAACAGTTTAACCTGAGGATCACTACTCCTCACGTGAGGGGCAAGGTTGAGGAGATAGAGCCTTTATTGCAACGTCACCCAGTGCAGGAACTGAACCCACACTGTTGGCATCGGTCTGCAACACACACAATCCATCCAACCAACTGGGTCAATGCAAAGCCTTCATTGCTGGTCATTCATAAGCAGGCTATGTTGAGAGAAAAAGCAGAGCTTTGGGGAATGGGGGAACAAAGTGGAACACTCATCTGAAACTATATGTGTAATAAAAGGTGATAATGCAATCGCGTTTGAAGTTGAGGTATTTCAAAATATCCTTTCAACTTCAAGAAATAGAGACACGCCAGTGTTGCATTAGCAGGTTTACAAATACACAATTCATTGTAAAGTTCAGTTTGAATTGCTAAAACTGAAAACCGCATGAAGAATATTGGAAAGAAATACAGAAACCTTTTATCATAAAGTGCTTATTGTCCTTTCAAAAGGGATATACATCCAGATTTGCACATCTCTGCCCTAACATTTTCTTTTAAAACGAGTTGTTAAAAACGCCAGCAATTTTAGTGACTTGAAGCCTAAAGGACTTGAAGAAAAGAAAAATGGAGTGTGCCTAATGGCAACTAAAATAATATAACCTAACAACGGAAACATTACTGCAATTACACCTAATGCATTCAGCTGACATCTAACTACAGGATACAAGAGCCTTTTGGCATTTTGGCATTTTGAAAAAGTAACATCACAAAAGTTGACAATTACTATATCTTTCCTGTTATAAAATTGAATATTCTTTGAGAAAAATTTCTCAGAGTTACATCCACATTGCATCTCAACTGTATAGGTGAATATTTTCCAAATAAAAAAGGTTAGTATTTTTTCCATATGCGTCACATTACATAGTAACATTGTTTCTCCAGATGTGAAAGCCCTGGTTGTAAAACGATTTTACTTTTAGTTTAGGAAATATCAATAAATCCAGTATTAATTTAGAGGGAACTACTGTGTTAAGTAATGATTCTGAAGGGTTTAATGGTGAAGTTGCATTAGAATGTGGCGCTGGAAAAGTACAGTCGGTCAGGCAGCATCCAAGGAGCAGGAGAATCGACTTTTCGGGCAGAAAGAAGACTTATGCCCGAAAAAAAGAACTAGCATCTACAGTCCTCACTTTCTCCTCCTTGAAGTTGCATTAGGTCCATTCAATCTGATGATGTAACATGGTCTTTGAGTGGAAGAATGGTCCCAACTGTACAAGGTCCCATGGAGATGGACATGTCACCTCTGGCTCCTGATAGTTGAAATCATGCCTAACTAATTCATGTTATATTGTACCTGTTGCTATTGTGAAGTGCACCACTCGATGGCAATGAACTACCCTATCACAAGCCACAGGTGGTTGGTCCCCAAAGGCCAATACGAGAGGGAGAAGTGTCAGACATTACCTGCATACAATGATGTTAGCAACCATTACGATTATACAAACTGGTCAGGAAAAAATGAATTAAATGCTTAATAATCTCAAATTTCCAATTGAAATAGCAGAACACCACATCAAAGGATCAGTATGTAGGAAATAATTACATTCCTCAATGTCAGGAATTATCCCAACCCTAACAATAAGCTTGTGTAGCAAGGTTAATCTTTGTAGGTTATAGATTAGAGCAGGCAATCTATAGTTTCGAATGAACATCAATAGGAATCCTGTTGTAAAATGTAAATCGTCTTTTCGTTATTTGTTTATGTTACAACCTTGCCCTAGAACTATAGATTAATTAGATGGTTTAGAAGTAGAATAATGAATACATTAAGTGATTACAAGATTCTAGGTGAGGTGGGATCAGCTCTTCCCTTTTAGTGTCCTTGCCCTCAGCCCTTTTCTGCTTTCCTTTTAAGCATGCAGCTGTCACATTTTAATTACAATGTAATTAGCGGTATCAAAACTATGGAGTCAATCACAAGCTTTGTAATGCTTCAGCGAAAGAAAGAGAAATCTTATGATCTATTACCCTGAAAAAACGATGAAAGCACAATATCAAACACGCACACACGCAGCGAGAAGGAGTTTACAAAGAAGGGCAAAGGGCACCTCTACACTCAGGTAGATATAGGCAATTGCAGTTTAAGTGCCTAATTCTCAAACTGTCAGAATGGCCTGAGACCCCACAGTTTAGTTGCTGATTTTTACAAGGTCCCATGGAGATGGACATGTCACCTCTGGCTCCTGATAGTTGAAATCATGCCTAACTAATTCATGTTATATTGTACCTGTTGCTATTGTGAAGTGCACCACTCGCTTTCACAGTGAACTGTTATTGTTCCAAGTTGCCTTTTCACCCGGATCTGACCTTTGACTTTGACGAGAGCGATACATTCAAAGGGAATATCAAATTCTTACTTAGCAACCAATTCTTCCTTTGTCTTTGCTCTACGTCCTGGAAGCAGCTGTTAAAGGTCCATTTGTAAATTCCTGAGTCTGCTTGTTGCTTTTCCAAGCTGCGTAATCTGCCGGCAACCCTTCATTTCAATGTGAAACTTGCAATGAAGTTTTAATCAAGCAGGAGATATTGGTCTGAGTTATAGGCCATTTTAGAACAATGTTAATTTCGGCTCAGGCTGATCACCGTTTGCTGACTCAATCTAGTCAGGTATTCACAGCAGCCATTTGAGGTCCGTATTTGTCCTTTTTAAGGCCATTTTGGTTAAACCATTAAAAACCATTTTAAAACCACAAAGGTCTCCTGTATTAGACTCAGAAGATGGAAGTTGAATATCAATAGTCCATTTTTACTATGGTTGTAACAGCATTCCAATGAGTACATAAATGATAAGCCTTTCAGGGAAATGGTATGCATTTCTGAATAATTTTTTGATAATGTACACAGTAACCAAGACAGTGGCAGTGTTCTGCATCATGATGAGATTCATAATGAAATATTAACCTTTGTGACAACATTACTGCAAGCTTCATGGCGAAGTAATCTGCAGCTGATTACCAAGCAAATTTACTTCAAGGTTATATTAATATTACATGAGGTGAATATAAGAACGTGCATATAACAGAATCATTGATAACACATTTAGGTATCTAATATAGTTCTAGAAAGTTATCGCTATTAGAAAATATTCACATTCAGAAAGGTCACCAGAGATACACGAGACCAAATGTTCTTCTTCCACAATATATCATTCCAGCCAAATTCAGGACAATTCATATATTTTTGCTTTTGTCTGAAAATGTTTTTTGTTTGGTTTGTTCCCCCTCATATGGATTATCCAATATCAAAATGTTATACTTCCCTATATGAAACGGTTAATTTTAATTTGCTGCATGCCACAGATATGTTAGCATTCCAGCTTATGCTGTGATTTTAAATCAAGCCCAAAATTCTTTCATACTCACTTTTGCCTTCATAGATTATAGTCAATATTGAAGTGCAAAATGCTATGAATTCAAGTAATGCAACTGGATTTTACATATTCCACCATTCTCAAGTTTCAATGCTGCATTCAAACATCTGTGCTGTCTTCATTTAGTTTTAGATATTTTCTAAACTATAGGATTCTGCAGGGTTTGATGTTGGTTTGCTCGCTGTTTTATGCATACCTTCATGATCTAGTCTTGAAATTTGAAGGTATGGTTAGTAAGTTCACAGATGACCCAAAAATTCATGGTATGGTAAATAATGAGGAAGAAAGTCTTAGACTACAGGATAATATAGACAAGTTGGTTAGATGGGCTGAACAGTGACAAATGGAGTTTGATCCTGAAAGTGGGAGGTGATGTATTGTGGAGGACGAACAAGGCAGGAGAGTACACATTGAATGGCAGGACACTAGGAATTACAGAGCATCAGAGAGATCTTGATGTGCATGTCTAAAGACCCTTGAAAGTAACAAGAGAGGCAGATAAAGTGGTTAAGAAGACAGACAGGATATTTGAGTTTATTAGTTAAGGTATTGAGTACAAAAGCAAGGATGTTTATGTTGAGAATATGATGGAGTTATACATTACATTAGTTAGCTGACTGCTGGAGTAAGCGTGTGCAGTTCTGGTAACCACACTTCTGGAGGGAGGTGATTGCACCAGAGAGGATGCAGAGGTGTTTGGAATGTTGCCTGGGCTGGAGTATTTCAGCGATGAAGACGGACTAGACAGGCTGAGGCTGCTTTCCTCAGAGCAGTGAAGCCCAAGGGAGCCCTGATTGAGATATACAAAGTTATAAGGAGCATAGATAGTGTAGATAGGGAGAAAGTTTCTCCTTTAGTAGAGGGGTCAATAATCAACGGCACGGGTTTAAAGTAAGGAGCAGAAAGGTATAAGATTTGAGGAAAATGTTTTCATCCAGTGGTTGATGGGTATCCAGAATACATTCCTAAAAGGGTGGAAGTGCTGGAAAATGGGATTAGATTAGATAAGATGCTTGATGATTGGTGTGGAGATGATGGGCAGAAGGCCTTTCTCAATGCTTCATTAACTGTGATTCTAAATCTATGTTATATTATCTAATCTACACTACATTATCTAAAACATGAAAATTAATAAGTACTTAACATTTCAATATTTTGAGACAATGACCTGTGGTTACCAAACACAGACTTATTCCTGGAACACCATAGGCTTTTTCCACTCTTCACAGTAGCTTCAACAACCTGATCCTATCTGGAATCCTGGCTTTAGTTTTGGGTACCAAACCTCAGGAAGGATATACTGGTCTTGAAAAGGATACAGGTAGATTCAAAACTGATACGGTACAAACAGTAGTCCCAAAAATCATTGCTGTGCCCCCACATCCACCCTGCTTGATCCCCTCTCAATAAGTCCAGGTGACTCACCTGAACACTCACACCCTTCTCTATTGTGCTCTTTGTAATAGTTGCCTGCTGCCAGGATCTATTTAAGACCACAGTGTCATCATTATTTGTTTCATGCACTCGTAGGTCAGGTATGGCACAGGTAAACTACAAGACTCCATGTGAAACACTTCCCAATCAAACCCCCAATGACGGTTTTAAAAATATCTCAAGACACAAAAATTTCATTTCCATTTTCTACATGATCTTTATGACCTGGCTAAAACTGTACCTTTGGTTTACGTTTATGTGTAAATACCATGTATTTTTATTTTTATGCTTTTAAAATGGATTTGCACAGTTACTCACAAAATTTTAACTTGTGCATGGGTGTGCAAAGGGGGGATCTTCAGCCTCACACACATGACATACGTCCTGGGAATTATCTGCAGCATGTATAGGTATGTGCTATGATTCCCCAGGATAATTATACCCATTGCAGCTCTTTTCAATTCAGCATGTTCCATTCTTGCTGAAGGCAAGTGTGGGTTCCACTGCAGACCAACAAAAGGCCTGAAGTTATAAACTAGCAAAGGCAATAAATCATTGCACAAACGCCAATACTTAATTACTTCCGGGTGCGGGTCCACAAGTGAAAGAGAATAAAAACCATGTTACTTTATTGATAAAGTTATGGAATCAATTACATTTTTCCTCAACATGTAAAATCATCCAAATTCGTAACAAAATGCAAAGCTTAATGCTTGAAGGTTTGAACGACCTACTCCTGCTCTGAATTTGTACAGTCACTGCACAATGAGGGGTGGCTATGGTCAAGTGGTATTATTGCTGGATTGTTAATCTAGAGAACCAGGTAATGTTGTGGGCATCTGGATTCAAATCCAATCATGGTAGATGGTGAAATTTAAATTCAACAAAAGTCTGGAATCAAGAACCTTGTGACGACCATGAATCCATTGCCGATTTTTGGGAAAAACCTATCTGGTTCACTAATGCCCTTGAGGGAAGGAAACTGCCATCCTTTACTCGTCTGAATTACATGTGACTCCAGACCACAATGATGTGGTTGACTCTTAACTACCTTCTGAGATGGGTAATAAATGTTAGCCTAGTCAGCGATGCCCTCATCTTGTGAATGAATTTTTAAAAACTGTAAATCGTTAAATTTCATCAATTTAAGAACATTGGACATTGGTTTCAGAAAAAAATACAGATAGAACAGAGGATACTTTAACATGGTCAAAATCACCCTTGGTAGCCAAGCTCAACAAGAATTAAAAGGAATATCTCAATAACATGGCTGAAATTGTCCACCATGCTCTGGAAAGCCAATCCAAGAAGTAATTAAAATCCATCATCTGGATTGTACAGCTCAGGCTGAGACTTTCAAATGTCTCTGCTTTGAGACTTTGTGGAGGTAGGTATTGCTACAAGAAAAACTATCTTCCGAAACTCATTATGCAAAGGGGAGGATTGTTGGTCAACAGACAGCATTCACACATGAAAACATTCTTCTTCCTATGCAAATCCATAATTTTCAACCCATATTTCTGTTGCAGAATGTAACATCATGAAGAAGTACTCCTCATAGATTGTAACCTCTGACTCTGTTGTGTGCATTTCCATAACAGTTGATTATCACAGAGACAGACCAAATGCAAACAGAGCTGTTTTAAAACATGGAAATCTGTCCTGTACAACAATAGCTAGAAAAACAACAGAACTAATTCAATTGCAACTCTCCATCAGAACCTCAAGATCAACATCAGAATGTATAATTCCTTCTCCTAACAACTGTGGGCTGAATCTTCAGTTTTTTGTCAAGATTAGAGTGCTGCAAAAGCACAGCAGGTCAGGCAGCATCCAAGGAGCAGGAAAATTGACGTTTCGGGCAGGAGCCCTTCATCAGGAATGAGGCTGGGACCCTCCAGGGTGGAGAGATAAATGGGAGGGGAGTGGGGCTGGGGAGAAGATAGCTAAGAGTGCAATCGGCGGATGGAGGTGGGGATGAAGGTGATAGGTCAGAGAGGAGGATGGAGTGGATAGGTGGGAAGGAAGGTTGGCAGGTAGGACAGGTCATGAGGATGGTGCTGAGCTGGAAGGTTGGAACTGGTAAGGTGGGGGGAGGGGAAACGAGGAAAAGGTGAAGTCCACATTGATGCCCTGGGGTTAAAGTATTCCAAGGTGGAAGATGAGGCATTCTTCCTCCAGGCATCAGTGAGGGAGTGACGATGAAGGGGACCCAGGACCGGCATGCCCTCAGCAGAGTGGGAGGGGGAGTTAAAATGTTCGGCCACAGGGCGGTGGGGTTGATTAGTGCGGGTGTCCAGGAGATGTTCCCTAAAGCACTCTGCAAGAAGGCGTCCAGTATCCCCAGTGTAAAGGAGACCGCATCGGGAGCAATGGATATAATAAGTGACATTTGTGGAAGTGCAGGTGAAACTTTGATGGATGTGGAAGGCTCCTTTGGGGCCTTGGATGGAGGTGAGGGGGGAGGTGTGGGCGCAAGTTTTGCACTTCCTGCGGTGGCAAGGGAGGGTGCAAGGAGGGTGGGTTGTTGGGGGGGAGGGGGGCGGGGAGATGGGGGGCATGGACCTGACCAGGTAGTCATGGAGCGAATGGTCTTTGCGGAAAGCGGATAGGAGTGGGTAGGGAAATATAACCCTGGTGGTGGGGTCTGTTTGAAGGTGGTGGAAATGTCGTCGGATGATGCAGTTTATGTGGAGGTTGGTGGGGTGGTTCTGTCCTTGTTACGGTTGGAGGAGTGGGGTTTGTGGGCAGGGAGGTGCAGGACATGGATGAGATGCATTGAAGGGCATCTTCAACCTCAAAATTGCAGTCTTGAAAGAAGGAGGCCATCAGGTGTGCCTTGATCTCCAGCATCTGCACTCCTCACTTCTGTCTAGTTGGTTTTAATCTTATGTTTTTTTGGCTGAGTCCAAGATGCACAAGCTTTTTGGACAGTTTTCTTGTCCTATTTTACCAAATTTGCTGCATTAGTCACCCTTCCCTAGTAGTGTCACTCACACCTGATTTCTACCCAAAGACTATGCCATCTTTAAAAGATTCTCTTGTACCTGGACAAGCATTGGCAATGTGGCATTGTCCCTCACCAGCAATGCAGTGGCACAACAACCAAAAAATCACACTGGTCACGGCACATGGCTGACACCACCTCATACATACTTGCACCCTGGTTACTGTTTAACCACCTCAGACTTTACCTGCCCCTAGCTACATTCCTTCTAAATATCCTCTAATCAATGCTACCCTGTACACATTGCTGTCATTGTTTAGTAGAAGAACATCACATTCAGGCAAGCAATTAGTCAAATGCAAACGCAAACATGAGTTTTCACTTAGAGAGGAAAAGGGAACAGAAATGAAGCCAACAGAGGCTCAACAACACCCTCACAGTGCCAACTAGACTTGGGCAACATGATCATCCCGTCACCATTAATGACTGGATGCTGCACCCAAATCTCTTTTTTTGCAAGCAAGTGTCAATAAGATTTGGTTTTACCAACTTTGACAAACAGGCCCTAGACATGACTGACCAGACTCTTGACTGCTGTGTTTGCAGCTCCCAGACTAACAATTCCACAATTCCTCTGACTCCACATGTAAGCCCTACAAGACTTAAATGGTGACTGAACCACTCTCCTGGACTACACTGGGACAGATCCCATGACTGTGAGCCTCACAAGTAGATAACTAATTCTGTCAAAGCCCTGATAAAGGAACCAGGATTTGTGACCAAGAATGGTGCTGAAACATCATCTCACCTCCCCCCCTACCTTGACTGAACTGAGAACTACCCCCCACCAGTTTCAGACATTGTCATTTGTTTGAATGAATGTGCACTGTGTTTGCCATGCAGGGAGGTGGGATAGGCTGATGTAACATTGATGGATGGCATACTGAGATAGCAAAGTGCTTCCCCTCCTAGAATGTTAAAGACTGACAAACAGCCTGTCTGGGATAATCAACCCCTTAAAACTGAAGTAGTGAAACCTTTGGTTTCCGAATGAAGCATCGATGTTCCAACAGATATTGCACAGCATGGCAAGGCAACACTCAGCAACAGATGGCATGAACATGCAGGTAGGCAAGAAATGACTGAGTGCTAATAGCACAAGCAAACAGCCCTGAGATGAAGCCTGGTCTAATCTTTGAACTGGGTTCCTGACCATGTAAAATGTCCCTGCTGCAGCCTTATCAAAGCCAATTGCCGGTGCACCCTGCATTGCAATTCTGTGCCCTGTGAGCAGCCTGCCAATGTATCAGAGAGATGTGATAATAGTCGTGTTGAATAGGCAGATGCCCCTATAAGAGTGTATGCAGTTGGTGCAAATGGATCATGCCCAGAGATGCTGTTGCTCAGTGTTTAACACAGAGGTCGTTCCAAGCAAGTTGATTCTACCAGATACGTGGTCTGGTTTCATGGCTGAATTTTCCCGATTGTCTAGCTTGTTTGATAAATGTGGAATGATGGGAGGCTGAATATTATTCAGGCAAGTTATGGCATTAACAGGGCATTTAACAAAAATTAATCCCTGTCAACTAGCACCTCACTACTACCTAATGAGAACCAAAGCAGGTCATTTGTTGAAAGAATAAAAGATAGATTTCTTGTCCCTACCTCTGAGAGGGTGGCCTGCATTTCACCTGCTCCAGAGGCATGACATTACACATCAGAACAGGTTGATTAAAAATGTCTAAAAAATGAAATGAAATGCATTCAATGTCAAGACAGGCCTTGCTGTCCTTCGCATCCCATCCTACCCCAAAGCTTGCTGTAGCCCATGTCACTGAAAAATAAGCTTTCATCCTATAATTCTTTTTCGATTCTGTCTCTCCTCATCCTATACATTGTTGTGTTGTTTGCATGCCTGTGTGTGCACATACATGTATGGTTCAAAACGCAAGAGGTTTTTTTCACCTTTAAAAAGTTTTCTATTTTAACTCCTTAATTTTGACTGACGGAAAGATGTCTGCTGTGTTCATCCTAGTTTTCATGCATGTTCTAGTGTGCATTGAATTGGAAAAAGAAATACATCTGTTTAAAAGTTCAAAGCTTATTACACTAAACTCAAGAGGGGCAGAAGACATGTATTCACCCTTCCACATTTGGTCATCATATGTTTGTGTAAAACACCATTATTTCATTTGGTTATAAAAATATAACTTGAGTCCTTATAGCTTGAACAATTAACTAATTATTGGTGTGTCAAATCACTTATTTAACCAAATGAGAATTATTGCTTCCAGCTCATATAATATGAATTCAACTAAATTATTGTACATTTTAGTCTGTAACAGATGTTTCAGCCACCTCTCACCTGTGTGTGGTCAGATTAACCAGTTACATTGTTCTATCACAGGTACAGCTATATAGGCCCAAACTGTACGGATGACATTGATCTGCATTCATATTTTAGTTTTGTTTAACTCAACAAATACCTTTGTGAAAAGATAATACTTAAACCTTGACACTTTAAGCACCTGACAGATTGTTGAATGCAGTTCCTTTTAATGGCCTAGAAATGATCCAATTGCATTAGCGTTCCCTCAACTTGAGGTAATTCTTACCACATGAGCTGTACCTTCGCCCACCTGTGGCAACTGTCATTTTAACCCACATCTAAACTGTTTGCAGTGGGAAAGCCCACAATCACATACACACATCTTTGTGGTGTACATAACTGAAACTCATGTGGTCTTCTCTTTGGCTTGAGGCTTCATCGTTACAAATGCAAGGTTGAACCATCTGCAATTACCTTACACTTTGTGTAAAGAAATACTACAAACTGGAGTGATACAATTACCTTACACATTGTGCACTGGTTTAAAGAAACACCACAAACTTTAGAAGCACAATTACTTATTGGTAAACTGCTCATATCTGGAAACCAATGAATTACATGATTTAAATGATGGTTTACTTGCACATATCCAAAACTTTAGAGTTTAGGCACTTAGAGCCTAATTCTGTTGCTAAATCCTTTGGCCATTCAAGACTGCTCCACAATTCAATAAAATCCTGGCTCACTTTGGCATGGCATCAACTTCACTTACCTACCTGCTTCTCAAAGCTCTTGAATCTTATCAATCAAAAATCTAACTCCACATTGAATTAATCAATGACAGTCGCAATTGGTTTCTGGGGCAGAGAATTCCACAAACTAAGAATTCTCCAAGACAGGAAAAAAAACTAATCTCTTTCTTTAAGAATAAGAAGTGCAACTTTTAATTGTATCCCCTAGCTGTAATTCCCCTATCAGACAAAACATTTTTCCAGCATCCATCCTAATCAAGTCCCTTCAACATTTTATATGTTTCAATACAATCACGTCTCATTCTCCTAAGCTCCAACAACACAGGCCCAGATCCTTCAACCTTTTTCATAAGGTGACCTCTTCATCCAAGGAATAAATTGAGTTGACATTCTCCAAACTATTTCTAACACATTAACACATTTTTATTCAAATATGGAGGCCAAAACTACATTCAGTATTCCAGATGTGGTCTCATCAAGGCCTTGTATAGCTGCAGTAAAATCTTTTTTTTTTAAATATCATACCATTTCCCTTGCAGTAAACACCAACCTTCCATGTGCCTTCCTAATCACTTACTGTACCTGCACACTGACTTTTGTGGCTATTCTACCAGCATAAACAAATCAATGCTGTCTCTCTTTTAAAAAAACTACTTTTCTATTCTTGCTGCCAAAGTGAACAGGTTTCCCACATTGTACTCCACTTGCCAACTTTTTGGCCATTTACTCAATCTATCTATATGCCTTTGCTGAACTCTCCAACTCTTCTTGAGAATTTATGTTCTAACCCATTGTGTCATTGATAAACGTAGATACAGGCATCCAGTCCCCACAGCCATGTCTTTGCGTCTAATGAATCAATGAGAGTGTCAATGACAGGCAGCAGCATTCAAAACTTGCAAACTGGCCAAATGCTTTCACAAATCAATTCCAGAGATTTTGCTAAATAAGACAATGAATCAGGTATGTTTCTAGGTGAATGATTCGGCACTCATTCCCAAAAATGAACTGTTTCTCCCTAAATAATTATTAATAATCAATAGGCAGAATATATTTGGATTTCTAAAAGGTATTCAATAAACTGCTACATGTAAGGCTGCTTGATATGATAATAGCATATGGTACTGGAGTAGTGTGTTAGCATGGATAGAGGATTAGCTAATTAATTAAAGACAGAGTTGGGATAAAGGGGCCATTTTCAGGATGGCTAACAAGTATAGTACCACAGGGATCAGTGCTGGGGCTAGTTATCTTTGGTATATACTAATGACTCAGACAACGGAAGTGAATGTACTATTGCCAAGTTTGAGGATGACACAAAAATAGATAGGAACGAAAGCAATGAAGACCACATGATGCTTCTGCGGACGTATGTGGACATGTTGAGTGAGTAAGAAACAAAAACTTAGCAGGTGAAATATAATGTGGGATAATGCAAGGTTAAGCATTTTGGCAGGAAGAATAGAAAAGTATAATATTATTTAAATGGAGAAAAACTGCAAAATATTGCAGAACACAGATTTGGGGGTCCCAGTACTTGAATCTCAAGAAGTTGCATCCACATTCAGCAGCTAAAAAGAGAAGGAAAATGGACTCTTGGCCATTGTTTCAAAGGGAATGAAGTACAAAAACACATGGAGACCTTGTTAAAACTATTCAAGTCACTTGTCAGACCAAACCTAGAATACTGTGAACAGTTCTGGCTTCCTTAAATAAGATATATTGGCAGTTGAGGCAGTTCGCAGAAGATTGACTGGGTTGATTCTAGGTATGGAAGAATTTTCCTGAGAGAAGTTGAATAGGATGGGCTTGTACTCATTAGATTTTAGAAGAACCAAAGGTGACCTTATAAGCAGTCTTAGGGGCCTTGACAGATTAGATGCTGAAAAGTTGCGTCCCACAAGGGGGATACTCAGGACCTGCAAGCATAATCTCAGAGTAAGGGCTCATCCAATTAAGTCAGAGATGAAGAATTCTATAATTAAGAAGGCTGTCGAGACTGGGTGGTAAAATATATTCAAGGCTGAGAGAAACAGATTTTTAACCAGTAAAGGAATCAAGGGTTATAGGCTTAAGACAGGAAAGGGAAGTTAAGGATAGTTAGATCAGCCATGATTTCGTAGAATGACGGGCTGAATGGCCTACATCATCTTGTTTTGTGGTAACTTTCACTGGATAAATTATGTCAGCCTCTTTGTTGGAATCTGGAATCAGATGTGACAAAACGGTCTGGGATATAAAAGGTCATAAAAGCACACAAGTGTCAGAAAATTAATTATAAACAAGAATTTCTCCTTCACAAACTGTTGGAGAGAATGGGATGCATAAGCATGTTACAAGGAGCCTGTTGAAGGATAAAGTAGTGACATGCTTAGGTCCTCCATTGTTCGAAAGCTCTTCCATTTAACAAGCAAACATTCAGAGCGACCAGAAATTTTTCAGTGTTTGAAAAGTAACCACAAAAAGCATTATCTATACGAGTACAAGAATGCCTACTTTTGCTGTGCTACATAACCTATATCTTAAATGGTTGTGTTATTTGCTTGTGCAATTTTGCTTATCTAAAGCTCTAGAATAAAACTCCTACACTTTCAATTTGGTCAGCGATTGCTGAAATAAATTCTCCTTATATTCAAGAAAACATCATTCATTTGGAGTTAACCCTTGCTTGCCAATTCTACCTGGATTGTTTAAGAGGATTCTATTATCAGCTACATTTTAAAATAACTATAAATGATGTCAATCTAGAATGATTTTTGCACTTGAAATACTGATAAAATAATGCCTTTTTTCCCCTGAGCGACTCACCTATTTACCAAACTGTTGCTGATGAGTTAAGGTAAGCAAAACACATTATTTCTGCATTTGTTCTAAAGGTTGGGTAATAAGGACTGGCACAGGAGCAATTGTAACGAAACTCAGCAGAGATCAGGATTAGATTAGATTCCCCTACAGTGTGGAAACAGGCCCTTCGGCCCAACAAGTCCACACCGACCCTCCAAAGAGTAACTCACCCAGAACCATTTCCCTCTGCCTAATGCACCTAACAGTATGGGCAATTTAGCGTGGCCAATTCACTTGACCTGCACATCTTTGGACTGTGGGAGGAAACCGGAGCACCCGGAGGAGACCCATCCATACACGGGGAGAATATGCAAACTCCACACAGACAGTTGCCCAAGGCAGGAATTGAACCTGGGTCCCTGGCGTTCTGAGGCAGCAGTGCTAACCACTGAGCCACCATGCTACCCCACTTTACTTGTTAGAGGGCTTGTTAGAGTGAATTCAGTGAAAACTGAATAATTCAGAACAGAACGCTACCTATTTGGGCCTCTAGAGGGGTCTTTACCATTTTGGAAGGGTGCACTGTCTTATGTTACAATGGTTGCATCTGATACACCTCACAAGCACAGACAGGTTTCGATGAGAGGAATACATAGAAGCCAATTACATAAGAATCCAGACAAATCACCTGCAAAATTAATTTCAGTCAAAGAAGAATTTTCAGCCAAAGTAATTGTGAGCAACAAAACTGGCTCCATTCATGCAGCTTATAAGTCATTTAGATCAATAAGAAGCACTGCATTCCAAAATATAATGTAAAATAAACTACATTAACATTGTTATGATTGTGACTAATGGTAATACTTGGCAAGTCAGAAACTGCAATGAAACCTAGCTTGCTACAACGCAAGTTTTACTTTTTTATTTACCATTGAGTTCTGCCACTATACACATTCGCAAGGTTACAACATAAATTTAACAAGAAATTGAAGTTTATTATATAAAACAAATGTCCCAAACTTTATTACACCATACATGCCAATTAAAGCAAATATCAGAAAGATTCAACATTTTTACTCCAACAATAACCTTACAGACAGTCAAGTTTCCTTGAAGGGTCTCTCCTATCTCCATGTTAAAGGTCCTTGTTTAGAATTAGAATTAGGTATTCCTGTATATGTGACAATAAAACAAGAGTACAGTGAAAAGTGTACAACCTCACCAGCATCTTGTTAGGTACACAGGTACCTAGGTACAAAATCTTACGTATAATAGAGATGAAAAAAGAAATAAAGTTAAAAGTTCAACATTACAATTCTTCTTAAGTGCTTAGCAATGCTGGCCTCACAATCCTGTAAGGGCTCGATCTCCTCCATGTTGGACCCCTCTACCACAATGGGTTACCTCTTCTCGTGCTGGCTCGATCTTCCCCATGGTTTGGCTCACATGGCTGCAATCAGTTTTCTTTTCAGCAATGTTCTATGTAGTCACCTGATGCTGTTCTCTTCAATTAATATCCATGACCTTGAAAACAAGTGGCTAACTCAACTCACTATTACCATCTTGAACATATGTCTTCAAAAACCTTTCTTCTGATACCACCAGTGCTCTGTTTCTGGAGTTTTCTTCTGAGCAACTTAGGACTTCTACCCTTCCACCTTGAATATTCCGGATACTGCTAAACTGACAGCACCTCTGCTGTTACATACCTTTTAATCCCTGAATGCCAATGTTGTTCAGGAATGTGTAGGTTAGGTGCATTAGTCAGGGGTAAATATAGGATAGGGCAATGGGTCTGGGTGGGTCACTCTTCAGAGGGTCAGTGTGGACTTGTTGGGCCCAAGGGCCTGTTTCCACACTGTAGGGGTTCTATGAAGGAATTCTCTGAAGAAAACTAAAATCTATCTTTCCTTAAGCTTCCAAATAATAATAATTAAATATACGTTTTCATCAAAGTGCTAACATGACCTCACCTAAGTTCTATAATTCTTTTAGATCAGATTAAAAGGCATGATCTTCAAGGAAACAATTATCTACAGAGAGTCAACTACATCACCAGCACTAATACTACCACAATGATGAATTAATATTACTCAGGTATCAAGAAAATGGAGTATCAGAAATCAGCCAGCATGTTTACAATCATTTTATATTAGCACAACAATGGAAAACCCACACAGAAATGTATTTTTTTCTCTATATGCATAAAATTGGCAACTGGTTTGTCAGCTTTCTCTCTTTAGAGACTATCTAGACATATGCCATTGAGTCTCAGCTGTTACACTGAAGGATTAAAAGAATATTTCCATTTCATTTGTATATACATGAAAAAACTGATATAATTTACCCTGACATTAGAATGTATTGTTATTTCTTTTCTCTCATTCTATTTCTTTTTTAAAAAAAAAGGAATCAGCTTCTGAATAGAAATGTGAAAAAGGAAAGAAATGTATAAGCTTTTTTATTGTAAATACCTGCAAAATAGAAAGCTATATCATGCAAATACTAATAGCAAGCACATCATAGGTTCATATGAAATATTTCTATTTTAATGTTTTAAAAGTAATAAGGAATGAAATTTACTCATACTTCATAGCATTATTTCAACTCATACTGGTCTTTTGTGTGCTGAAAATGTCTCCCTTCCAGATCATGCTTGATGTAAAGCACTGTTTTCACCCAAAAGTCAGACAATCTGGTTGATACAACAGGAAATAGTCGAATCCTTTAGTTTTTCTATATTAAGTCCTCCCTTTCTAACCTCTGCTTTGACAAGACAGAGATTGTTTTAAGTTCAGCCTCAGTGTATTTAGGCTTGAGATTGACATGGTCATAGTCAAAATCTTCATCCAATGTGAAAGGCTGGATTTCATCTGACAATACCTGATGAAAAATAAGAAGCAAATTTTACCTATAGCATCTGAAGTGGGGACGTGACCTTCTAATCATATACGTCTCAGGATTTCAAGTTACATCACAAGATGTCAAAATACGGATGGGAGAATTAACATCTGTTCTGCCCTGAATCAACATAAAATAAGACTAAGTGCCTACAGGAGAATGAAAGTCTTCAGAAATTGCAAGCTGTATAAGATCTCTGTGCACTTTTTGCTGATCACCAGAATATTTAGGAATAATAAGGCGGATTTCGCAGTCAGTGATGAAACAACAGTACTCACTTCTGACCTGAAACAAAGCTGCTCACAAAGATCTAACAATGTGGTGTGGATTTCTCCTTTTCCAATGGCAGTTTAAAATCTGGTAGCAAGTCAAGGGCATCAAACAAGAGTGATGTCACAAGCAAGCAAGCAGCCCACCTCACTCAAGTATACTCACAAACGATAAACCAGGTGTTTTAAAGGTATCATTTTAATTTGGAATTTTGGACAGTGAAATAAATAACTGATTGGATTAAGATAGCATCTAAAAACCTTTTCAACAAAAAAACTTAAGTAAATCCTGGCCAAAATATATTTTTACTTTTTAACAATTTTTATATTAGGAAAAATATGATTGCATACAAAACACTACTGATGAAAATGTGCATTATTCTCTCAGTTATTCCCTCAGCACATTACTAATTAGAGCAAATCATTCCTTTGAAAAGTAAACTTAGGCAGGGAGAGAAAATATGACATTTCAAATGCATCTTAATGCAAAACTTAACTACTACATCGCTATACTGTGTAATACTTTAAACAATTGAGCCAAAGTGACATTAGAAATTGTACACTCTAAATATGACATTTTTAAAGTGCTCAACCTAGTTTAACAGAACAGATTGATTGTAGTGTCTATAACAAATACTGGAAAGTTTATTCTACATCTAAATTCTTAATTTTTAAGCATTTGACTTCAGTAAGTTGCAAATACAGTCATTATCAAGAAATAATTCATAATGGTTTATCTGCAAGACTTCAAAGTACAACAAATTAAGGTCTTCAGAAGTGGTTTGTATAATACTCCTTTGAACAGGTTTCCTTTGAAGAAAGTTGCAACACAAGCATAGATGAAGTTTAGAATTAAAGTTTGTGATAATCATCTACGAAGTATTTGAAGTATTCAGATAGGCAGAAACAGATGCAGTTTGAATTTGATTTAATCAGCAGGTCACAGAAAATATTCTTGTGGGCAACAGCAATGCAAAGCTAACAAGCTTCTTTCCACATTATAAAGTATTTTCAAGAAGTCTTAAATAATTGACATACCTGGTCATATGTTTTATCATTAAACTCTTCAACATTTGGATTCACTGTGAAGTTAAGTGATGTGTGTTTACTTTCATAATGAGTATAATTTGCAGCAGTCTCATCGACTATTTCACCAGGGAGTACTTCTAGGCCTAAATTCAAAGGACAGTGCCAGATAATAACACAAGCTAGAAATATACTGTAAATAAAAACTGTAAATACTTAAGCAAGACCTACCTTTGTCTAATATATAACAGGTATTATAATATCTACTAAACAAACCCAATTAAAATTTCACTAGGTTAAAGGAGTCATATTTTCTTTATACTGTGAAAACTATTTTCTCTCAAGAAAGACAATTACTTACAACATAAATTAAACTAATGTGAAAAGTGTACCAATTTGAAGAAATCCAACACAATGTGGAGCATCACTATGAAGGGACAAAGAGTAATGAATAAGCAAACCCCAACCCCAGGTTCTTAAGACAATAAATGTGTTCTTGGTGGTGTGACCTCAATTACAGGTCAATTTCTGAAACTGGATTTGACTATTTTGAGTATTAAATAACTTCATACCACAGAAATGAAAAACATTTCTGTTTAAGCTTTCAACACTGAACTACCAAACATCTTTTTTTATTCCAAATACTCTTACAACCTCACTTTACGATGTTCAAAAATTGAAATTTGATGAAAGCACTTTCAGAGAGGCAAGCTGTGCATGTCACAGTATGTTGTTAAGGAGAAAGTGAGGACTGCAGATGCTGGAGATAAGAGCTGAAAATGTGTTGCTGGAAAAGCGCAGGTCAGGCAGCATCCAAGGAGCAGGAGAATCGACGTTTCGGGCATGAGCCTGTTGTTAACCTATGTGTTGGAATACCAAGATTTTGCTCACCACTCAATTCTTCGTAAGGGAAGTTCTCAATAGGAACCATTTTGTGAGAGAGAGACAGACAGACAGATAAACAGACAGTGACAGATAGAGAGAGAGAGACAGAGACAGAGACAGAGAGAGAAAGAGAGATAGAAAGAGAGAGATATTCCCACAATGGCTGAGGAGAATTATGTAAACGAGTCAACATGACTTTGTGCATGGGAAATAGTGTCTCACTAACTTAATTGAGTTTTGTGAAGAAATAACCAAGAGGACTGATGAGGGCTGAGCGGTGAAAGTCATCGAAGTAGACTCCAATACAGCCTTCAAAAAGGTGGGAGACTGGCGAGCAAGGTTAGATCACATGGAATACAGGAGAACTAGCCATTTGGATACAGAACTGGCTCAAAGGTAGAAGACAGAGGGTGGTGGTGAAGAGTTGCTTTTCAGACCGGAAGCCTGTGACCAACAGTGTGCCACAAGGATCAGTGCTGGATTCATTGCTTTTCGTCATTTATATAAATGATTTGGATTTGAACATAGGAGATATGGTTAGTAAGTTTGCAGATGACACCAGAATCAGTGTAATGGACAGTGAAGAAGGTTACCTCAGAGCACAACAGGATCTTGATCAGATGGGCCAATGGGCTGAGAAGTGACAGATGGAGTTTAATTCAGATAAATGTGAGGTGCTGCATTTTGAGAAAGCAAATCTTAGCAGGACTTATACACTTAATGGTAAGGTGCTAGGGAGTGTTGCTGAACAAAGAGACCTTGGAGTGCAGGTTCATAGCTCCTTGAAAGTGGAGTCGCAGGTAGATCCCAACATTTCCAATCTAGCCTCATAATCAATATCTCTTATCCCTAGACCCATTTTTGTCAACCTCTTCTGCACTTGCTCCAATGCATTCTCATCCATCCTATACTGTAGGGCCCGAAACACCAGCCTAGAGATCTAACAGGCATCTTAATATAAGTTCTGCATAACCTTCTTGCTCTATGCCCCTCTTAATATAACCTAAAATATTGTGCACTTTATTAACTGCTTTCTTTAGCTGTCCTGCTAGTTAAATCATTAAAACAATATTAGAACTGAACTGTCCAATATTAAAATTTAGTGTACTATCCGAGATTTTTCTTGTTGCCCGTCGACATAAAGTAATACCACTATACAGCTGGAAATCACAGCTAGGTATTAAAGGGACGGTATTTCCTTCATTAACAAGTTATCCACCACAGGAAAATATAAGAACTGGAGTTATATGACCATCAGGCCAGTTATTTCCCCAATAATCATTACATGATTGCCCTGTGAAATTTATTAAAACTAACACCACTATCTACCCTCCACATTAACTGTGATTAAAACTATAACTAAAATGCAATTAAAACCCATTAAAATAATTAAAATCTTCTAAAATAGAAAACCAAACAGATGACAATATTAATATAAAATCAAAAGTCAAACTGGAGCAAATCAGAAGTCCTTCTTATATCTTAAAAATTCATAAATGTACGAAGCAACTCCAATGTCAACGATATTGGTAGGCTAGAGATATCCCAGGAAAATATTTTAAATTTTTGTATTTCCGGGAAGGCCATCAATTTATTATTCTTTTCTGACCACTTCCCTGTAGCTCCCATAACAAATCCAAAAAAGGAAACTCGCTCACCTCTCGTTAATTCAATAATTTCATTCTTCAAATGTCTGTATTTGTTCACTTTGTCAACCCATGCTTTTTCAAGAGAATCAATCATTCTCGTCTTCAAAACAAACGGTAACATTCACTACAACAACTTCCTCATTCTTCTGAAAAATCAAGTCTGGCACCCATAAATTCCCACTCTCATCTCGCAACCTAGGTTCTAGATAAATTTTCTAACCATTGTATCCAACAATTTCGACAGCTTTTTGACTATCCTATTGTGTCTCTTGATATGTGCCAGCTTCACTAATGGGGCACCAGCAGATAAATGGGGAATAGCCTCCAACAAGACATCATATCTTCTACAACACTTGTTCATCTGTGGCCTACCATGTGACAATGTTGTTCGGGTAGGATACAAATTCGTCCTAAGCAGAAAATGTTAATTAATTTAGATGTCTTTGTGTATAGTGTGTCCCCCACCCACAGATTGGATATTTTGTCATTTTTGAAGTAATGCACTCCTAATCCTTGACAGGAAAGGGACATCCAATTATTCATCTTGAGTTCTCTCCAACTGCTGTAATTCACATTTAAATCATCTATGATGTCCTCTTTCTCTTCTATATCTGTTAGTTCTCCCAAAGATAGGCCGCTTATCCACCTCTGGATTCCAGACTTCACCAAGGTTTTTCAATTGCCCTAATTCAACAAGTTTGTCTAAAGCGTCTTCATCATTAAAATAAAATGAAGCATGTATAATATTATCCGATAAATGCTTAAATGTTTTGGCTTGTCATAACTGCAATCAGAATCTGGTCACCAATTTAGGGATCCCCATCTTCCCACCCCTATTCCGCACATATAAAATATCCGTGATATGTGGCGGTAGATATAGTGTTTCTTTTATAAAACTCCTTATAATAACATCTAAATTATTTAATAAATTCTGGGGCACCTCTAAAACAGTAAGGTGACAATAAAGTCTGGTGATAAAATAGGTTTTGAATAATTCAGATGATGCCTGTTCTAACAGTTCATTCATAGGTCCATGCTTCAGAATATAAATGACATCACCAACCCAAAGAAACACAAACATATGAATAGAAAGTAGGAATCATTAGCAGTGCTTCGCCCAGAGGCCCATTGAAGATGTTACCTAGTAGGGTGACGAAATGTCTGGAAATGAATCTTCCAGCTCAGTGAGCAAACTACATCCAGAACCTCAACCCGAGCTACAAATCTTCTTAAAACTCACTCGTGTATAGAGGCAACTATGCAAGCAGGCTCACTGGGAGACCCCACCAGAAAAACAAGCCGTAGTCACATCCCCTCAGTGATCTATGCACATTCTCTGCTCCTGCATATCCTTAACTACTGTACCCCTTGTTTCATATTGTCTGTCCTTGTACTTACTACCAAAATGTATCATCTCTAACTCTCCACATTGAATGCCATCTGCCACGTAGCTGCCCTTTCCACCAATGTATCGGTGTGCTTTAGTGTCATTTGCAAACTTTGAAATTTTTAAAAGACATAGCTGCAGATATAATGATATACCGGTGATAATTTTCTAATAATCATTAGATTTACACCTACCATGCCAACTCACCCCATATCTACTATGGTTAGAATTCAGGAACCATGCAGAGATGAGATAAAATAAAGTTTAGAAAATAAAGTTTTGACTGTCTACGGCAGACTTCACCATATTGAAAAAGTTAGTTATTCTTAAAAATGCATCTATTACATTTACAAAACAAAAGAAGAACTGTATATGCTATAAATAAAACAAAAACAGAAAAATTCTGTGGAGAGAAAGCACTGCTGGTTCTGAAAAAGGGTCATTGGTCCACAGTGCTTTCTGTCAATTAGATGCCAAAAGATCTCTTGAGTTTTTCCAGCAATTTTTTTTGTATATTATATTTACATTCCTTCAACTAAAGAAAGCTGCATTATAGTAAACATGTGATTAATATGCTGAATCTCTTAATACAACAAGCATTACATTTTACAATCCATCTTTAAAGAATACATCACCACTTGTCAACCAACCAGCAAAATGACAGGCTGTGATAATGATGGTTGTGAAATCAGTTATGCAGCATTGGTCAAGTAATGGAAATCCTCAAGCTTATGTCAACACACAAGGTGAAAATATAATCACCTGTTCTTGCACTCCAGACATTTTTGTTGAAATTCGAAGGGTAGGACTTTTCGCAACTTGACAGTTCCTCTTCACATTTGGAAGATCCCTTCGACATCTGTTTCTGGCAGTTTTGACAGGTCTGTTGACAGTTCCAATGAGCTGGCATGATGAAAGTTGCATGATTTAGATTTTTACAAACTGCATTTTTAAGAGTTTAGTTTTCAAAAGAGTCAGAAATGGGTACTGGTTTTTCCTGTAAAAGTATTTTTCTTTAAAAGAACAAGGTCACAGAGTCCTTCTGAAACAGTGATCTAATCCAGTATGTGTCAGAGAGCAGATGACAGCAAAACTATAGAGAGCATTAATAGGATAAGATGTTTATACTGTGGGATTTATGGCATTTACAGTAAAGATGAAAGACCATTAGGCTGTTTTCAGTTCAGAATAATCAAGATTTTTTTAAAAAGAGTACTTTTAGATTAGTTTATAGAAGTCCTGAAGTCAGGAGCAAGTGCATTTTCTCTTTATAGGAGTTCAGGACAACTCAGGGAAATGGTTACCTCAGTAAAAAAGTTTAGTTTGCGCAGCTTCCAAAAAAGTAGAGTTTGACTAGAAATCTGCAGGTGACAAAAAGCTAAGAAAGTCTAAGCTCTCAGCATTTTAGGTATTCATTAAAGACTCCACAGCTCACAGGAAAAAGGGTCAAGAAGAATATCAGTTCAGTAAAACTTAATTTCATACAGAAGACAATTTCCTCTTAAGTTGACAATGTTAGAAATAGGTTGGAAATTGTGTTTTCGTGAACATATTTATTAGCAGATTTTTTTTAACTTTACAAACATATAAAATTATTGAAAAATATGATCAATAACAAATATCAGTATAATAAAAAGAAAAACAAAACACAAATTACAATACAACTACTGTCTGCTAACTACTAATCTACCCTATAATACAAAACAAATCTTAATACTATGCAAAGCAGGACCAATAAATTAGTAATAACTAATAGATCAAAATAAAAGGAAGAAAAACAAAAAAAAAACAAATAAACAAAATACAGAACAGATATGCTTGGCACAGAGCTCCCAAACAAAGGAACGGGAGCATTGTATAAATATCCGTATTAACTCCAGGGCTCAGGTTATGACATATCTAACCATCCTGGTTAAACAAATGCCCTAGTTAAGATAACTGACAAATCTATATCCAAATAACTCAAGTAGGGCTGCAATGTCTTAGAAAAATGGTCTGTTGTGTGGTGCACCACGTTTGTAAAAAAGTCCAAGGGAATGTGCTCCACAATTAATTTCTGCCATCCCAGCAAGCCTGGCGGGTTCTCAGACACCCAGTTCATCAGAATATTCTTCCGTGCACAATATGCAAGAATATTAAATAGTTTCTTCCTATGCCAGTCTAAAGATGGTAAATTCCGTAGACCTAAGAGGAGAGATATCGGGTTACTTTGACTTCAGTCCTCAATACCCTCCCTATCTCTCCCGCCAGAGCGCTCCAGTAAACACGGAGCCTGTGGTATGTCCAGAAGTAATGGGTTAGAGTACCTCCACTTATTTTACATTGGGGCACACTGAAGATGCCCCTTTTTTAAACTTTGCCAGACTGTTTGGTGCCAGATGATTCCTGTGCAGGACTTTTAACTGTAGCGCATGTCCTATTACAGATTGAGATCTTTCGAGCATTCTCCCATATGTTCTCCCATGTTTCAGAAGAGATCTCCACTCCTAACTCTTGCTCCCAGACCTCACATAACCAGTTAATATCCTGCCAGGCCCTGCCACCCGGCAGGCGATAGAGGGCACTAACTGAAAGGGTGCTTGTGGAACGCAGCAACAGCCTCTCTGTATCGGGCTTATAGGGCTTAGTGAGAAGCTTAGACTTCTTCTGGATGAAATCCCTAACCTGAAAAAAACAGAAAAGATCTCTGTTGTGCAATCCGTAATTGTGGCTCAGTTGCTCAATTGACATTATAACCTCCCCCTCAAACAAGTCTCCCAAACTAGAAACTCCTCTCGCTGCCCATAGTTTGAACCCTGAGTCCATCATCCCTGGTCAGAACCCTGGCACGCCAACTATAGGCATAAGTGGCGAAGTCTTGGATAAGCAACTCACCCTGATGCATCACCCTCCATGCCTCAACTGTATTGTTGACAATGGGGTCCCGGCAGTGGTCCATAAATGTCCTCATCTTATCCATGAACAACAGGTTATTAGGAGGGCACTTTGCCTGGGAAGCCTCAATATCCAACTATATTGAGTTTGGATCGTTACCTACCCAATCACAGACAAAGGACAGCAGGGTTCCTCCTGATGTCTGGGAAATCAACTCCTCCCCCTCAATGAGGCAACTGTAATTTAGTAAGTTTGATGAGGGGCCGCCATGATGCCAGACAAAGGAAACAAACCATCCCTTAAGCTTCTGGAGCATTGACCAGGGAAACATTATACGGAGCATACGCATGGGATAAAGCAAACGAGGAAGAACATTCATCTTAATGAGAGATATTCGGCCCAGCCATGAAATTAGAAGAGTCTCCCATCTCTGACGATCTCACCTAATATTGTCGAGCAAGTGAGCAAAGTTAGTCCAAAATAACAGATCAAACCTGGGGGTAATAAAAATACCTAGGTATCAGAACCCTGTCTGTGACCACTTAAAAGGGAACTTAGGGCCACCTTCAACTTCTGGCACATCCTTAAGGTCCCCCAAAGGCATAGCCTCTGATTTTGCAAAGTTAATCTTATATCCTGAAAAAGCCCCAAATTAATTGATACATTGTATCAAATGGAGTATGGAGGTGATCGGGTTCGATAAAAACAGAAGGACATCATCCGCATACAGTGTAATCTTGTGTGCCCTCAATCCCACTTCCGGAGCGGTTATGTGGATGTTCTGACGAATGGCCTCTGCCAGCGGCTCTATCACCATCGTAAACAACAATGGTGAGAGGGGGCAGCCTTGCCGACTACCCCTACCAATCCTAAAATTCCAAGACTTCACCCCATTGATGATGACCGCGGCCAGAGGGTTGCAATAAAACCGCCACCCACCAAGCAAAGACTTCACCCAACCCAAACTGTTCTAAGACATAAAAACGTTACGGCCATTCCACCCGACCAAATGCTTTCTCTGCATCTAAGGAAATCACCAACCCCTGAATCGATCGTTGCTCACAAACTTGGACCATATTCAGCAACCTTCTAATATTATTAGAGGACCTATGCCCCCTTATAAAGCCAGTCTGGTCTTCTTTAACAATGTGGGGCAACATCCTTTACAATCTCAGCGCCAGGATCGTGGACAGAATCTTGAAATCTGAATTTAATATAGAGAGATGGGCCTGTATGAGGCACAATCCACAGGAAACTTCCCCTTCTTAAGAATTAAGGAAATATTAGCTTCTCTCAAAGATGGTGGTAGGCATTCATGCATATAGGAGTAATTGTACATTTCCAACATCGGTCCTGACAGAATCCCTATAAACCTCACCCAGGAGACCATCATGGCCAGATCCTTTCCCACTCTGAAGTTGCCTAGATGCCTCCTGTATTTCTTGAACTGTCACGGGGGCATTAAGGAGACAGGCCTGTTCCAAGGTTACCCCTGGGAGATCCAGGTCTTAAAAAAAGGTCTCCATTTTAGCCCTCCTGTCCTCGTAACCTTCAGACCAATACAATTCAGAGTAAACGCTCTGAAAAGACTCATTGATCTTTTTAGCATCATACGTAAAGACCCCAGCGCTGTCTCTGATCATAGTCATGGATTGGGGAGCACATTGTTTTCCTAGTAAGGTACGCTAACTACTTCCCTGGTCTATCCCCATATTTGAACAGCCTTTGTCGAGCAAAAGTAAGTTATTTCTTTGTGTTTTGTGTCAGTATTGAATACAAGGCAGCCTGGAGGGCCATGATCCGCTGTAGTTTAGTCGCCAAAGGCCACGCAAAATGTGCCGCCTCGGCAGCTTTCAACCGCGTCTCAAGTAGACGCTGCTGTTCCTCCTTCTGTCATTTCCGGCTAGCCAAATAGGAAATAGCTAGTCCCCTAGCAAAGGCCTTAGCAGTCTCCCATAGCATAGACAGACTACTAGCCGTGCCTGAGTTGATAGTCAAGAATTACTGAAACTTCTTCAGAAAGTATTCCACAAGTTTGGAATCCTTAGGAGAAAAGGGTCCAAATGCCAGTGCCACAAACCTAGCCCCTCACTCTTGGCCTTAACCTCCAAATATACCACCACATGATCGGATATAGCTATATTCCTAATTTTACAACCCATAATCGAACCCAGAAGAGCCGAGGGAGCCAGAAAGAGGTCAATCCTCATGTGACATTTATATGGGTTTGAAAAAAAGGTGAAGTCCCTGCCGGTAGGGTGAAGACGTCTCCAGATATCCACTAGCCCAAACTCCTCACACAAGTTAACCATCTGCTTGGCCTGCAAAGAAACAGTTGGGGGCCCACAAGGCATGCTGTCCACCATCGGACCCAAAAGACAATTAAAATCCCCCCCTATAATAAATGTGCCGTGTTCCAAAAGCACTCAACTTAGAGAAATCACTATTCAAAAAGTTGAGGGAATGCGCCAGAGGACAGTAGACGTTTCAGATGCCATATCCCTCCCCATGTATAATCGTCCTTGCTCATCTTTCACCTGCTCTAATAATGTGAATGGAAGATTTTTCTGAATAAGTACCACCACTCCCCTACTTTTAGTAGTAAAAGATGAAAAGAATACCTGGTCATAATACCTGGTGTTCCCCATCATCAAGATGGGGTTACTGCAACAAAGCGATATCAACCCTGTCCCTCTTAAGGCTAGAAAGCACTTTTTTTCCTTTTAACAGGCGAATGACTTCCCTTAATATTCTAGGTGCACCATTTAATAAGACACTTAGTCATATTCCCTTTCAGAGACCCTTGAACTCCTCGGAGGGAGAACCCTGCTTACAAAGCGCCGAGCACAAGTAAATAAAGACTTAGAGTCAAAGAACTATATATACAAAAACAATTCTATCATAACTATAAACAACTATTTCTATCAAAAACTACAAAGAAAACCAACTATAAAACCTTGAATGGAAGGCTCTTGCCCCTGCCCATAGGGGGCATTCACCCTACCCATCCCCTCCTTCACAGTTCCTTCAAACCCGGACTGTGCCCCAGCCTTAGGCCAGAGAGAGGAAAAACAAGGAGATGATCCTTATATTAACAGAAAAAAGACAAAGTCAGGATGGGCACTCCACCATCCCTGGCTTCATGCCACCCCTACTTGTGACTAAAAGAGAAAGAGAACAAACAAAAAAAAAGAGGGAGACAACAAAGAACATCCACAAAATTTCCCAGAAAATCCAGTTATTAAAACAAAAGGAACAACTTATTCCAAGGTTTTTCCCCCTTTCCAAAAAAAGAAATTATTAGGGAGAAAGAAAGGAATAAAAAATAGGAAGGGAAAACATGGGGAAAGAAGGAAAAGAGAACAAATATTAATCGTATTCTTCAGGCCAATCTGTCTATTTTAAAGCGTCTACAAAGTTTTTAGCTTTATCCACTGAGTCAAATGTATTAATGAGTCCTCGTGGCTGAAATGGAGCACTGAGGGGTATCTCATGGAGTACTGGATACCCAGGTTCCTCAGACTCTTTTTTAACTTCATCGAAGGACTTTCTCTTTCGAATTAAAGCTACAGAGAAATCCTGAAAAAACATGATTTCTGACCCCTTGTACAGTAGTGCCTGTGGATCATTTCCCAGTAATCTAGAAGCTTCTATCACTTTTTGCTTGTCTTTATATGAGTGGGGGTGCACTAGGACCGAGCGGGGGCGCTGAACTGTAACCCGATAAGCCCTTTCAATCTGCAGCCTGCTTCACTCAATGTGAAAGCCCAAAAACTTTGGCAGCCAGCTTTCAAAGAAGCTGACTGGCTGCTCACCTTCCGGGAGCCTGACAATTCGGAGATTTACCCTCCAACCTCGATTTTCAAGGTCGTCGATATTGTCTCACAAGGCCCGCACCTCTCGCTCCAGCACCTGGATCCAACTGGATAAGGACTCCATCACAGGTTCCGAGGCCTTAGTTCAACAGTCCATCTCCTCCAGCTGCTTCCCGAGGCCCTGGATCTCCTGCTCATACTTCCGTAGCATGAATGTATTAGGTTGGACCTGGACACAAATCTCCCCACGGATCTCCTCGATCGTAGCCCCAACTTTCAAGGTAAGTCTCTCCATCGTTGCAGCCAATTCCTGTGAGTCTGTCAGGTCCCTGGGGGGTTCAGGAGAGGCTGCTGCTGCAGACTCTGGTGTGGTAGGTGCTGCAGGGAACTGTCCTCCCTGCTGCTGTTTGCTCGCTCCTTTTCCCTTTGGCATCCTTCCCATTCCCAAATATTAACAAATATGTGTTCTGTAAGGCTTTAAACTAATAACTCCACCACATAAGTTGGCCAGGGATAGCAAAAAAACACCAGTATGCCTTGGCTGTTAGGCAGAGCTGTCCACAGAATTTCCGCCATGTTGCCAAGTCCCCGTTTTTATGCATTTTAAGAATTTTCTAAACTATTTTGTATATCTAGACCATGCTTTTTTTAAAAATTTCTCATTTGGTACAATAAACTTGTGTACTGTTGTTTCAGAAAATCTAAGCCCCATGTGATTATTTCAGTGACCAACCATCACATTAACAAAAACGAGCATTATTCACCAGGAGATAAATGTCTTTGAACAGAGTCCAAATCCATAATTTTAGTGAGTGTTTTACTTCAGTTAACCAAACTCCATATACTTTCATCCCCCGATAGGTAGCTCTCCATATTCATACAACCAATTCATACCTAATTAACCATTAATTAATATATAAATCCCCAGTTCTCTCAGTCCATTAGGTCCCTTCAGATCATATTAGATGATACTGAGGCAGATTTCATTCTGGAATCTGATTTATACAGTAGTACCACAGCTGGGATGATAACACTTAACAGTTATGAGCTTATATGCATTTCATGCACATAACAATCCCAAAGAGCACTTTAGATTACTCCAACTTGCCTCCACCAATCCAGGCTACCCAAATTAATCCATCAACTACAGATCTGCCTTTACAAGGTCAAATTTGCACTCTTTGCTCCCAAAATCCCACTTTAGTGCAGGCAGCTGTTGAATTAAATGGCCAGCTGCCTGTGTAAACTGCATAACTGCAAAACGCACCCCAGCCCCAAAAAGATAAGAATTGCTGTGTTTGATGGCCGAACTTATTAACAGTCAGCCATTTTCATCATGATGGTGAGGTCCCTCTGTCAGGGGCCTTGGAAACAGAAAACAAAAGCCATTTGAGAAATACAACATCAGTACACAATTGGTTATATCATGTCCCAGTTGCAATCTTTGTTCAATTGTTTAACCAATGAGTACACTCATTCATGATGGTTGCTGTTCTGTTAATTATCTGCCCAGCTGTGTTTTGATGAGCTGCAGTGGTGTAGAACAGTCCAGACAGGGGTAACCATGGAACAGAAGGGACAGCCCCTTGACAGCAGTTGTTAGAATCATAATTAATCTCCTGATTAATAACTTGCCTTCAAATATAGAGGGCGCTAGATACTTTCAGCAATTCACAAAAAGAAATCATCTAGGGCTCAATAAATATCAAATGTCTGTGGTCAAAGAATAAAATCAACGTATTTACTATGTGAATACACATCACTGTAACTGAGAAGCCTCTCACCAACATGCTGCAACCAAAGGGGTACTATATGCAAGTTTATAAAACAATTCATAATTATTCTGAACTATGTCCAAACTTTACTACTCATGTCAGCCATAATTCAAGGTTAAATGAAAATAATTTAACAATGCACCTTTACTAAATTTAACTTTTTAATCAGAGTATTAGAGGATTGCCTATATTTAACTAGATTTTAGAAAGGGGAGCTGGGGTAAAATCAGCAATTAAGTAAGTATCAGTCAGCTTAACTTCAGTGCTGGAGCATTTCAGAGACATAAATCCAGGATAGAATTAATTGGTACTTCTTAAATATATTAATAAATGAACGTCAGAACAAATTTGTTAAAGAAGATAGTGTTTCATTAACTTGGTTGAGTTTTTTGCAATTAAGGAGAAATTTGTTGACATTTGTGTGGTTAAGTTGTTTATATAAATTGGACTTTTGTCTAAAAATACCAAGTAATAGACTTCAGCCTAGTTTTTTCGTGGTGTGTCAAAGATATCTAAAACAGCACCAGTCCAGAAATCCCACCATCAATTTAAAAACCTGACATTTTTACCATTAGGGAAATGGGGAAAACACAATTTGAACTCAGTGCTGACAAGACTAGCTTCTCAATGGAGTGTAGGTTTGATCTTGCAGGATATGAGGAGGATGTTTTTAGCATAAATGTGAATCCTGAAGAGCACATAAGGGCAATGAAACTGTCAAGCCTTAAGTTATGTAGCCTGCATTTAAAAATTGGGAATTAAAAAAAACACAACCAACACTTATCACAGTGGGGTACTGTATTCTCAAGTTGTTCGACAGTTCCAAACATTTATAAAAGGAGTAGCTGTCTTGTACTCCATTCCCTCACATTAAAATGTTTGTTTGTAAGAATGGACTAAGGACTTAAGGGTATTTAAATATATGAAATGGATGAGTGTTTTTTTTGTATTGTGAAGTCTGCAATGGAAACTCAACTTGTTTATGTTTTATCTCAGCATAGTTAGAGGTCTGCCCAGAATGGATAGTGAGGGGTGGGGGGAGAGGGTGTGGTGGAAGGTTCAGCAATGGTAATGCCACTGAATATCAAGGGGTAATAATTAGATTTTCTTTTGTTGGAAATGGTCATTGCTGACACTTGCATGACTTGTTACTTGTCATCAGTTGTCAGCCCAAGGTTGGAAGTGAAGTGCTGGAAAAGCACAGCCGATCAGGCAGCATCCAAGAAGCAGGAGAATCAACGTTTCAAGCATAAGCTCTTCAACAAGAATTGCCAGCCCAAGTCTGCATATTTAACAGGTCTTGCTAACTTTGGGCATGGACTGCTTCAGTAACTAAAGAATCACAAATGGTGTTCAATACTGTGCAAACCAGCAGAAAACATTGCCATGTTTGACCTTATGATGGAAGATCATTGTTGAAGTGGACAAAGATGGTTAGACCTAGGGCACTATCTTGAGGAACTCCTGCAGTGGTGTCCTAGACTAGAGATAGTTGACCTCCAACTGCCACAGCTACCTTCCTTTGTACTAGGCATAATTGCAAACAGCAGAGTGCTGAAGTTCTGAAGAGGCAAACACTGGAGAACTACCAGCCTCTGACTAGCTGGTTGACCAACAGCTCATTGAAGTGTGACTACTTGTTCCTGATGAGTGAATATCCTGTCTGCAGGCTACAAGTAGCCAGGCACAACCATTCTTTGCTCTGATACCTTTGTCCCAAATCTTTACCAAGGGACAGGGATCATAATGCCTTGTAATATCCAGCCCCAACAATTATTCACACAGCAAATACAATAGGACCACAAAACATAATTAGTCGAATTAGGCCATTCAACCCAGTGAGTTTGCTCCACCATTGTTATGTTTCACAATCCCATTCTGCTGTCTTCTGCACGTAGCCCTTGGTCCTCTTACTCATCAAGATTCCATGTCTTAAATAAACTCAGTGAATTAGCCTCCACAGTCTTCTATGGCAATGAGTTCCACAGATTTACTATCCAATGACTAAAGAAATTCTTCCTCACCTCAGTTCTAAAGGGTTATCCCTTCACTCTCAAATCCTAGTATCTCCTACTAGTGGAAACATCTTCTCCTTGTCCACTCTATGTCCTCTCAGTATTCTGTAAGTTTCAATGAGATCCCCTTCTCATCCTTCTAAACTCCATCAAGTACAAACTCAGAGTTTTAAGCTGCTTTTCATGTGACAACTCTTCATCTCTGATTTCATTCTTGTGAACTTCCTCTGGACCCTCTCTAAGGAAAGCATATCCTTCTTAGATGTGGGGCCCAAAACTGCTCACAGTATTCCAAACGGGGTATGACCAGAGCTTTACATCCTCTTCCTGTATTCTCGCCCTCTCAAAATGAATGCTAACATTGCACATTTGCCTTCTAAAGTGCCAACTGAACCTGCATGTTAGCCTTAAAAGAATGCTGAACTAAGACTCTCATGTTTTTTTGCATCAGTTTTCCTAAGCCATTCCCCATTTAGAAAATAGCCTTCCCTTCTATTTTTCCTACTAAAGCGCAAAACCTAATACTTTCTCACATCATTGTTATCTGTTAGAACGTGGCTCAAAGTAATATTCAAAATGGTATTGGCTAAATAATTTAAGGGAAAAAATTACAGTACTATGCGGTAAAATAGCAGGGAAGAGGGATTTACTGGATAAATTTATAAAGGCATAGGCACAATGAATCGATTAGCTGTGTCATCCTTTCTATGATTTTTGACAAGCAAATTTAGATTAGATTACTTACAGTGTGGAAACAGGCCCTTCGGCCCAACAAGTCCACACCAAAACTTTCGTTCATTTTACAAAAGTGCTCCCTTGCTTTTAAGTTCTCAGAAATGAGTGAAAGTTCAATGATATTATAAACTGTTATGAAATGTAAAGACTGAAATTACTGATCAGTGTCTAAGGATTTAAGAATGAGTGAGTTTATCCCAGGAAAATAGTTCCACTGGAAAATACTTCACAAATATGAGTCTGAGGTGTCACCTGGAATAGTATGCTTTTCCTAATGAGAATACAGTAAGAAGGAAGGAGGCTAAGTGTTAACTATGATTTCTTGATGGAAAAGTTTTCATTCTTGAAAGCTTCTGGACAAACATTATCAACACAACTTATTAAGTCCATTCAATCCATTTAAATCCATTTACACCAAGAACAGTGATATGAAATACTAAATACTTACCAGAGTTGCTTTGGTGTTCAGTTTGTTTTTCATTGCCCTTTTCCTCAACATCAACGTAATGTTCCACCTTAAATAAGTTGAAAGACAAGCAAAACACAAATAAAAATTCTTCAACACTTATCACCATTGAAATTGAATTGTAACATTGTGAAACCTATTTATTGTCTTACATATCTGTTCTGACAGTGTCAAAATATAATAGACAAGACAGTGTCACCTCTGCATATTGAGAGGAAGTCCAAGAAGGAAATGGGATTACATAATCTGATAAAGTAGCCACTGCTTACACCACAATATTCCATGATATATTTACCCAGGGAAAAATAGGATGAAAGGACAAGATGCAAACTGGAAAAAGAACAGCCATTTCTAAATGGTCTTACAACTAAAAGGTTTAATTGGAGCCTATTAATAATTTGAAATCGAATTATACACAAACTCTTTCCAGACTCTCAAAAACTCAGCTTGCAACCATGAAATGTAAGTAATTTCCAAGAAAGAACTGTTTATTTAAATATCCTAATCACTGATCCACCTTTCCTGTGAAAGTTGCCCAGAAAACCCCCAATTGCCATGTATAATCTAGAAGTTGGCACATTCATAGCAGGTTGAGGGGTCCATATTTTGACAAATTTAAAGCCTGCCTGTCTAGGCTGTTAGAGTTTCAAATTAAATCCCTTAAAACTGTAATAAGAAGAAAGAATTTCAATGGATTTCAATGGCATATAAATACTTTGCGTGCTTATGTCACGTCATTGGGTGCATAACTTTATGCACTGTGGTATTATCCTGATTGGTGCTACTGGAGCGTCATGCTATCTGTTATCTCTGCCAGGATGTGGTTCAGAGAAAGGGTTGTTAAAGGTAGTTCACTGCTATTGATCTTCCATTTTCCTATACTTTGTCTAGGGTCTGTCAAATGATCAATCTTGGAGATACACCACTGTAGAGTCTTTAGAAAAAGACACTAACGTTTGCCAACAATATATTTATTACCGTTTATTGCATGATAGTAATAAGTACAACCACATACTGATGATGTGTAATTACAAGGGATCACAGCAGTTGTACAAAATATATTAACAGATCTACTCCCTATGAAAACTACCATAAACTCAGTCTCCACTTGCAGACTGGATGAGTGACATCAAAGGGTGGAACTCAAAGTAACATCAGGACTAGCTCGTTCACACCAATTATCTTATACAATCTGGCAGTTATAAATAAAAGATAATAATAATAATGTACAGGAATGTAATATAAACATATTCAACTGATAGGTGAACATTTTAATTAATTATCATTGTATCTTGGGCTCAACCCCAAAGTGACCACAAAAAGAAGATGCTTCTTAATTTTCTTACAAGTCCAATTTTTAAAAATATTTTGAGAACTCCCATAAGTAACATGGAATTATGCCTTTTTTACCACATCCTGTTGTTTTCTTTGAGACTATTACTTGCTTGTGGGCCAGAACGCTCCCTCAAGAAAGGACCCTATCTGGATTGTCACCAGGCTTCCAAATACTAGAAAGAGAACATCAATATTTCACAAGCGATTGTTCTTCCAACCAGACAGTGTTTCTCTCCCACATTTGCTGCTGAAAAGTTAATTAATGAGGCTTGCACAATGTAATCAGTGATGGAAATCTGCTTATCGGAAGGGGATGGGGGTGGAGAGAACACAAGGCATGGGACTTTGGTCAGGTCGGGCAGCATCCGAGGAGCAGGAGAATTGACATTTCGGGCCAGAAACCGGAGCCCTTCATCAAGAATTCCTGATGAAGGGCTCTGGCCTGAAACGCAATTCTCCTGCTCTTTGGATGCTGTCTGACCTGCTGTGCTTTTCCAGCAACACAGTCTCAACTCTGATCTCCAACATCCGCAGACCTCACTTTCTCCTTTCATCAGGTCAGTCAGGAACAGACTCGGTTGCCAGAGGGTGCAGGTTGCAACAATCCAAGTGAGCAAATGATTTGAGTTCCTACACAGACACCTTATCCTCTGAGGGGCCACGACCAAGGTGCAGTGGGTATTGGAACCTGCAGGGCTGTGAGGTGTGTCTCTGTGTTTGTATGACTGAGGGGGAGAGAGGAGGGTGGAGACAGCAAGACAGAGAAGGGGGGACAAGGAGGGAGGGGAAAGAAAAGGGCAGAGAGGGAGAGATGGGGAGTAGAGAGATGTTGGGGGGGTAAGAGAGAGTACAGGAAGGAAGGGGGAGAGATGGGGAGTAGAGAGATGTTGGGGGGGTAAGAGAGAGTACAGGAAGGAAGGGGGAGAGATAGAGAGATAGAGAGATAGAGAGATAGAGAGATAGAGAGATAGAGAGATAGAGAGATAGAGAGATAGAGAGATAGAGAGATAGAGAGATAGAGAGATAGAGAGATAGAGAGATAGAGAGATAGAGAGATAGAGAGATTATATACAGGGGGAGACAGGACAGTGAAAGAGCATGGTGGTGTGCATATGTGTGAACCCTTTGACTGAATCAAATACACGTACTCCTTTCATCTCCTCCCTCCCCAAAAAAACAAAGCATGGTGGGAAAAGGAAAAAAACACAGACTGAAGGCAACTTTCGTCCGGCTCCCATTTTCATATGAATACTGCCAACTCCACCTCAGATCGTGTGTCGTCAAGTAAATGTTATTTAAACCCAATTCCTTAGCTTGACCCCAGACCTCTCCTCTTACTTGATGACCAGGACTTGGGACTTAGTTTGTCTTATCTTTAGCTCTGCTTCATACCAAGATGGAAAAGCAATTCATTAACTACGCTGTTTCTCACTATTAAGGGCCATTTTTATTAATTACTCATTTAAATGATCAATTTATCAATTTGAATTGCATTTTTTTAAAATTGAAACTCATTTTTACTGTTGTCCCCAACCTTATCTTTCAGATGTTTGCTCACTGTCTCCCCTAATGATAGCTATAGACACAGAGTCATACAGTATGGAAACAAACCCTTTGGTCCAACTGTCCATGCCGGCCAAGTTTCCCAAACTAAACGAGTCCCCTTTGCCTGTATTTGAAAAATTGAAATTGACCCCCTCGAGTATACAAAGATTCAAAAGGCCTGACTTATAACTTAGTCTGAAGTGGTCCAATATAGTTCATTACAGGAAGCTTTTGACTTGCTACTAGAAAATTTGGTCATTCAACTGGGTAAATTCAAAGCTAAGTGAATGAATTATCTGATATCACTTGATTTACCAGAAATACCTGCTTGACTCTGTGGTCTAGACAGTTGGCATGTAATAGACTCAGCCTGTAGGAAGCACACCTGCTTTAATGAACCTAAAAGTTAGTTTTCATTACTTAACCTGAACAAGGAACCTCTAATGTCAGTTTGGCCTGAAATAAAAAAGCTGAAAATGTTAAGTAGGCAACAAAACAATAAAACAGACCATTTCACCAGAAGGTTGGATTCTGACACTTGGCATCCTTTGCAACTTTCAGCAACAAGATACACTTCACTGCATTTTATTTTTGCTCTCTTCAGCTTTACAACGTTAGTTACTAACCAAGGGATAAATCACTTGGTGAGCATTACAGTTTTTCCCCTCGAGTCTCCATAAAATATCCAAATGTTATTTTCTTTTAAACTATACCTTTTTAAAATTGCTCAGACAAAGTGTAACAAATATATTCTCTGTCCAAGGCAGAAGAAATTCACTCTGATCACTCTACCATAAACACAATTACTGTTCTGTATGGTTCACATAAACAGGAAACATTTGTTATAAGGAACACAATGCAGTAACTAACAGAAACTAAAGTGTTAAAGGAGAATAACCTGAACATAAGTAATAGTCTTCACCCTCATGGGGAAAATTATTTAATCAGGAATGCAATCGGTTCTTAAAATATCATTGGTTTTAGGGAAAAAAAACACATTCATTTGATTTCAGTCATATTCAAAGCTATGGCTTTACATTAAAATTCGACATAGCACCTGCCATTGTGATCAAAAAAAAAAGCCCTCCCATAGGGTTTATTTAAAATGGAAACCAATGCTTTGCTAATTCTTCAACATTCGCTTAGTATTATCAACAGCAGTCCTCAGTTTTGATACTGGAACTATTAGGCACTTTGAAAATATTTAATATTTGACTACTACAAATGTCAGAAAATGTACTCTGTTGCAACGTGGTAAAAATAAGACCGCATCTAGCTCTAGCTCTAAGAGGCAGTAAACAAAATTACACAAACCTACACAGTTAAAATATTTTTGTTGTTACTCCCTCAAGCACCATTTGTTAAAAGTTGAATTTCACTGTCTTACCAGCATTTTACCTGTCGTTTTTAACAAAATGTAGCCATATACTTGCCTAGTTAGTTTCATTTCTACACAAACTCCAATAGCAGTGGTTACTTGTTGCTATAAATTCAGTTAAGTGCTTGCCAACTATCTCTTAATTAAGGAGAAGTAAGTTACTGCAGATGCTGGAATCCGTACTTAAAACATAAAACGCTGGAGATTACAGCAGGTCAGGCAGTATCCATAGAAAGAAAGCAAGCTAATGTTTCGAGTCTGGACTTAAAACATTAGCTTTCTTTCTCACCATGGAAGCTGCCTATCCCTTAACTAACATATAATCACCACCTGATTCCAAGCTCCACTTGGTCTCAAGATTCTCTGTCAGACCTTACTAGATGATATCATTCACCCCACAGCAACTGTTCTGTACAACAAATATCTACTGCAAATATCTTTAAGGCCTTAACCACTGTCTGACGACGCATAGTTATTTTACTGTTCTGAAATCCAGATTGCGTAAAACAAAAAATTCCTTATTTTATTAATTAGTTCAAATACAAGACAACAGTAAATCTCAAAAAACATCAGTACACATAGAAACCTTTCAACATAGAGATGGTCATTTACACAGTTGCTTGCAAGAGGGATCCAATCTAATCCCAAAGCCCGCTGCATTCTCCTCTGCTTCAAATTATGTCAACTCTTCTGTGACTACTTACAAAGGTCTCTGCCATAATTAATCCCTTTTAGCAAAGCATTCATAGTTGTAATAATTCTCTTCATAAATACGTGTTTATTCATTTTATCCCATATCCTAGTGCCATTTCAAAAGTATCATTTCCTTACTGATTCTCCAAGTGAAAAAGATACTTCCCATTCATAACCTTTCATAACTTTTAAAATCTTTCTTTTGCTTACTCCCTATTTCTAATTGCCCTGGAAAAGGTGGTGATGAGCCTCTTGGCCTTCCTTGCATCAATGGAGCTGGTGCTATTGTCTGAAGGCTCTCAAAACTTTGAGAGTTTGCTTAAAAATGACTTCCTCCACATTATTGTTTAGACCAATATACTTTCTTAATACATTATTTTTTAATTACAGCACTGATATCTGGTCTTTAGGTCACACATTAAAGATATGCCAGGCAAACTTAAAGGGTTGCAGCTGTATCAAATACTGTTCCAATGCAACAGGTTTTGGAAAAAAATACAATTAATCTAGTAGTAAAGGCGTTTGTGGCCCAATGATAAAGTCATTACCTCTGGGCCAGAAGGTCTGAGTTCAAATCCCACCTGCTCCAGAAGCAGGTAAAAACATCTCTAGATAGGTTGATTAGACAATATCTACAATTAATCTGGTTTAGTTAACCACCTTCAAAGTAGCAGTTTTGACTAGTAACAAGATTTACAACTAAAAACAAACATTAGCAACCATGAAATAATAGGGAAATGAATCCCACTTAAGTGATATTTTTAAATAGATTGGTTCAGAACCACCTATCATATATGTATATCACAATTGTCACATTAGCTTCAAGTGGCCACTCTGCAAATTGACAATTCTGTTGCTGATATTACAGCAACCACAATTGAAAATGTCATTACCTGTGAAGCAGCTTGAGGTCATACAGGCACCATCTAAATGCAAGTCTGGCATTTTTAAAAATCTTTGTAGTTCAGGAATGGAAGGTGGAGCAAAAGGTTAAAAAAAATACTTCTGGTCAAACTACAACTACCACAAATAAGCTAGCTTCAGATATTTTTTAACCAGCCTGTTCAGGGATGTTTTACGTACTTCCGGAACATACAGGACTTGACACCAGACCTCCTAGTTCAGAGGTGGGGACATCACCACCATGCCACAAAAGCCCCTATTATGCTAGTTTTAAGTAATTACAGAAACAGACAATATAATGAAGGTAAATTGTCAGCAGAGATGCAATCATGAACCTACTTAATTTCAATATAATTCCTTGTTAAAGTTAAATCTGCTATCAGGGTGTCAATAATCCTCTTAAATCAGTCTTTGATATGCGGTTTTCAGCACTGTTTGTCATTTTTACAAATGACTTGGATTAGGAAGCAGAAGGATGGATTAGTAAATTTGTGGATAACCCTAAGGTCGGTGGAATTGTAGACAGTGCAGAAGGATGTTGCAGGTTACAGAGGGACATAGATAAGCTGCAGATCTGGGCTGAGAGGTGACAAATGGAGTTTAATGCAGAAAAGTATGAGGTGATTCACTTTGAAAGGAGTAACAGGAATACAGAATACTGGGATAATGGTAAGATTCTTGGTAGTGTGGATGTCTACGTGCATAGATCCCTGAAAGTTGCCACCCTCGTTAATAGGGTTGTTAAGAAGGCATACAGTGTGTTAGCTTTTATTGGTAGAGGGATTGGGTTTCGGTGCCATGAAATCATGTTGCAGCTGTACAAAACTCTGGTGCGGCCGCACTTGGAGTATTGCGTACAGTTCTGGTCACTACATTATAGGAAGGACGTGAAAGCATTGGAAAGGATGCAGAGGTGATTTGCTACAATGTTGCCTGGTAAGGAGGGAAGGTCTTAGGAGGAAAGGCTGAGGGACCTGAGGTGATTTTCATTAGAGAGGAGGTGACTTAATAGAGACATACAAGATGATCAGAGGATTAGAACAGCTCTCACTGTCTGTCCTTTCTCCTCAAATGGTGATAGCTAGCACGAAGGGACATAGCTTTAAATTAAGAGGTGACAGATATAGGACAGATATCAGAGGTAGGTTCTTTACTCCGAGAGTAGTAAGGGCGTGGAATGCCCTGCCTGCAACAGTAGTGGACTCGTTAACATTAAAGGCATTTAAATGGTCATTGGATAAACATATGGATTATAAGGGAATACCGTAGGTTAGATGGGCTTCAGATTGGTTTCACAGGTTGGTGCAACATCGAGGGCCAAAGGCCCTATACTGCACTGTTCTATGCTTAATCAATAGTATTCAAACATCTCTTTTAAAATTACTCCCAGTCGTTTGCAATTGTACTGGTATAACTTTGTTAGACAGAAAAGCAAAATATGAACAGCACAAAATTCAGGCACTTTGTAAACTTTTCAAATTTGCATGACTGCAGTTACACTTATCTCACAGTATGCTGAACAATCATCAACTGAACAACCTTTTGGCAAATGTAAATCAATAACAAATTTCAATATAAAACAGTAAATGCTGTTTAAAATGGCTCCATGGTCAGTTTCAATTTCCTCATGCAGGTTTTGTGTATGCATTGAACGCAAACAAATTCAACCTACTTATAATTTAAAACTTGCCTTCTTGTCATTCTTGGGCATCTCTCCTTCAACCTGGACCAAAGTTTCCAACAATACCCTCCGAGTTAGTTTATATTCGTCATCTGCAATGCTGCCAACTTCAGGAGATGTCTTTTGTTTCTTCAAGTCCTCTGAAAAAGAGTGAAAACTCACTAGATGTACCAAAGGAGTCTTTAATACTATTCATTTTCAAGTTGATTCCAAAAAACTGGGTACTAGTTTTAACCTAGAACCAGGAATAGCATGAAGAGAAAAGGAGAAGATATCCAGGGTCTTGTATGTAAGGATGATGGAAGTCAGGAGAAAGTGAGAACTGCAGAACTCAGGGCATGTTTGGGAACATGGGATAGGGATGTAATAGCTATGACAGAAATTTGGTTGAGGGATGGACAGGACTGGCAGCTGAATGTTCTGCTCAGATGCTATAGGAGGGATAGAAAGAGAGGCAAAAGAGGAGTGGTGTAGCATTTTTGATTAAGGAAAACATTACTGCTGTAACTAGAGAAGATATTTCTGAAAAATTGTTCAATGAAAAATGAGTTAAAATTAGAAATAAAAAAGGAATGACTACCTTGATGGGATTGTACTGTAGAACCACACCACACCTCCCCCGCCCCCAAACTCCAGCAGTCAGAGGGAAATTGGGGAACAAATATGTTGAGAAAACTCAGATACATGTAATAATAATAAGGTTGCAAACTGCATGTGATTTTAATTTTTCAAACATTGACTGGGACTACCATAGTGTTAAAGGTTCAGATGATGAAGAATTTGCCAAATATTGTCAAAGAAAATTTTCTTGAACACATGTAAATATTCCAACTAGAGGAGTAAAACTTGACCTTCTCTTAGATAATAAGACAGGGTAAGTTACTGAAGTGATAGTAAGGGAACACGTTGGGTCCAGTAATCATAATTCTATTTGTTTTAAAAGTGTTATGGAAAAGTTTTTAATTGCAGTAAGATAAATTTTAATGCTTTGAGACAAGAACTTTCAAAAATTGATTGGAGTAGACTGTTCACAGGGACATCTGATAAGTGTGAGGCTTTCAAAAGTTCAGAGTCATTGTATTCGTAAGAGTGAAAGGTAAGACTGGTAGAATTAGAGGACAATGGATGAATAATATCGAGGTTCTAATCAAGAATTTAAAAAATCATATCTTAGATATTAAGAATCATATCTTAGATATCAAGAGTCATATCTTAGATATTAACAACTGGATTCAAATGAGTCTCTTGAACGGTATAAAGAGTGTTAAGAGCATTCTTAAGAGGGAGCTCAGGAATGCAGAGCAGGAAATGAAATAGCCTTGGCAAGTAAGGTTAAGGATAATCCAAAGAGGTTCGAAGAGTGATATTATTAGCAAAAGAGCAACTAGAGAGAGAGGTTGTCTTTGTGTTGAACCTCAGGAGATTGGAAAGACATTAAATGAATTTTTGCATCATTTTACCTGGAAAAAGAATTGGAGAATAGAGAACTCATAACCAAATACTGATGTTTTGAAAACAGTTCACTTTATGGAAGAGAAAGTGCTGCAGGTCTTAGAAAATATAAAAGTGAATAATCTCCAGACATGATCCAGTGCATCTCAGGAAGGTGTGGGAAATTGGGAAGGAAATTGTGGGGCCTCATGCAGAAATATTTGTATCATCCATAACTATGGTGAGATGCCAAATGACTGGAGAGTGGCTAATGTTTTGACTTTGTTTAAGGAATGTAAGGAGAACCACTCACCTGTGGTGGGTAAGGTGTAGGAAGTGATTCTGAAAAAGAGATTTATATGCATTTGGAGAGGCAAGGAATGGATAGTCAGCATTGTTCTGTGCAAGGGAAATCATGTCTCATAAACTGGATTGGGTTTTTTTGAGGAAGTAACCAAGATTAATGAGAGCAGAGTGGTAGACATCATTTACTTGGCCTTCAGTAAAGCCTTTGACAAGGTTTTGCTAGATAGACTAATTAATAAAGTTAGATCACATGGTATTTAGGGTGGGCTTTCCAACTGGATACAAATTGGCTTAACAACAGGAGACAGAGTGATGTTAGAAGGTTGTTTTTTTCAGACTGGAGGCCTGTGACCAACGGTGTTCAACAGGGATCAATGCTGGGCCCACTTTTGATTTAGATGAAAATATAGAAGGCAGGGTTAGTAAATTTTCAGATGACACAAAAGCTGGCGGTACAGTGGACAGTGAAGAAGGTTGTCTAAGATTACAAAGAGATCTCAATCAGTTGGGTCATTGGGCCAAAGAGTGGCAAATGGAGTTCAATTTGTATAAAATGCGAAGTATTTACCTGCCCTTGGTAAAACGAACAAGGGCAAGACTTATACAATTAAAAGTAGGGCCATGGGTCGTATTGAAAATTTGTTGCTGGAAAAGCGCAGCCAGTTAGGCATGCTTCCAAGTAACAGGAGAATCGACGTTTCGGGCATAAGCCCTTCTTCAGGAATGAGGAAAGTGTGTCCAGCAGGCTAAGATAAAAGGTAGGGAGGAGGGACTTGGGGGAGGGGCTTTGGAAATGCGATAGGTGGAGGGAGGTCAAGGTGAGGGTGATAGGCCGGAGTGGGGTGGGGGCGGAGAGGTCAGGAAGATGATTGCAGGTTAGGAAGGCGGTGCTGAGTTCGAGGGATTTGACTGAGACAAGGTGGGGGGAGGGGAAATGAGGAAACTGGAGAAATCTGAGTTCATCCCTTGTGGTTGGAGGGTTCCCAGGCAGAAGATGAGGCGCTCTTCCTCCAACTGTCGTGTTGCCATGATTGCTGGACACACTTTCCTATTCCTGAAGAAGGGCTTATGCCCGAAACGTCGATTCTCCTGTTCCTTGGATGCTGCCTGACCTGCTGCGCTTTTCCAGCAACACATTTTCAGCTCTGATCTCCAGCATCTGCAGCCCTCACTTTCTCCATGGGTAGTATTGTAGAACAGAGAGACCTAAGGGTTCAGGTACATAATTCTTTGAAGTTTACATCACTAGTAGACAAGGGGGGTTAAGAAAAGGTTCAGCACGCCTGCCTTCATTGCTCAGACCTTTGAGTACAGAGTTGGGGTATAATGTTGAGATTGCACAAGACATTGGTGAGGCAGCTTCTGGAGTGCAGTGTCCAGTTCTGATCATCCTGTTATAGGAAGAATATCACTAAGCTGGAGAGGGTTCAGAAGAGATTTACCAGTATGTTGCCAGGAATGGAGGGTTTGAGTTATAAGGAGAGGCTGAAAAATTGGGACATTTTTCACTGGAGCATAGGAGGTTGAGAGTGACCTTACAGAGGTTTATAAAATAATGAGGGTTATAGATAAGGTGAATGGCAGGTTGCTTTACAAGGAGATTTCAAGACTAGAGGACATATTTTTAATGTGAGAGGAGAACAGGTTTAAAAAAAAGACAAGGGGCAATTTTGTTTTTTAAACACAGAGACTAGTTCAGTTGTGGGAGGAACTTCCAGAGGAAGTGGTGAATGCAGGAACAATTACAATGTTTAAAAGATATTTGAATAAGTTAACAAATAGGAAAGGTTTGATGGGATACGGGCCAAGCGCAGGCAGGCCAGACGAGTTTAGTTTGGGATTATGGTCAGCATGGTCTGGTTGGACCAAAGGGTCTGTTTCCACTATGTCCAAATCTGCAATGTGAACCAATATGAAGAAAACACATTTCAAACAGCAGTTGCTTCCTTGCTTAAGCAGTAACTTTCAGAAAATACATGAGGAATGCTGATGGTTGGTGTGCAATATAGGGTAAGCACTACAATCTTTTAGAAATAGACCCTAGAGGTAACCACGAATAGAAAGTCCTTTTATTTTAGCCAGAGACTCCCTCTTGCTATTCATAATAGTACAAGGTCACACAAATAAACCATTTACAGAATTTTAAGTTTATAATAGATTGTCAAACTGCAAACTTTCTAGCAATACGTGTGAAATAACTCCAGAGAGGCCGGTATCTTGTCACCAAGTCACCCTTTATTTGCACATGCATAGTACATGTCACTAGTCAAGCTTCCTCAGAGCCAGCTCTCAAAGTGAGCAAAACCTCAGACATGCCTATAGGCATGTCCAATGACTCCCTCATTGGACCAGGTTAACTGCCCCAGTCTGAGAACTCATATTCTATAAGGTCTACAAACACAACAACATGGCTTTGTGGTCTTTGATGTGATCCAAATAAAGTTCAATTAGCTTAATTTTCACATTAAAGCTCACCACCATTCATGTAAATTTAAAATCTTACATTTCCATGCACTTCCTCTTTACAAAACAGTCCTTCTTGTTTTATATTTTGATGCATTTTTCTGTCAATTAAATTTCAAAAATTCCATGGTTAAGGGAAACTATATTTATATTTGCCATGCTATAATAAATAACACTTTACAATGTCAGTAATGAGCTTCCCAACTACTCCTTTTGGAAGCCTATACCCAAACCACTACTTTCCAAGTTGTAGCCAGACTTACTATTTGCTATAATATTACTTCAATATTTTTATTAAAATAGGGACAATTTATAGCTTTAAGCAAATGGATTAACACCATGTAATTGAACAAAAGTCTGCAGAGTAAAATTCTGTACTGGGAAACTGAAACAAGAGTGAAAGGCCATTGAACAGATCTGTGTATCTCTCACTAACAAATGCTGCAATCCCTGAGGATTTCCAGCAATTTCTGTTTTATTTTTTCCAGTTCAATTATCTCTGCGATTGAACTACAGTTCGCCTAAAGATTATTTTGGTCATGACACTATGTTTATGACATCACAGGAAATCAATTATTTTCCCAAAACAGTAACCACTGTTGCTTGTGGATGGAATTAGCAATTCTATTTGGATACCTAATGAGTTTTGTCATCTATGAAGTCAAGTTTCCCGCACCTGCAGGATGAGATTTTTTAATTTATCCTTCGAGGGGATGAAGTCATTGCTGGCAAGGTTGGTTTCTCACCTTGAACTGAGCGTCTTGCTAGATCATTTCAGAGGGCAATTAAGAATCAACCACATTACTATGGGTCTGAAGTCTGGGCTAAACAAGGCAAAGATGGTCGATAGCCCTTTGACAAATGAAATCGATGATAGTAATGGTGACTGTGTAACTGAAACTAGTTTCAATTCTAGATATTTTTCATAAATGCATTTTAAATTCCACAAACTGCCATGATGAGATTTGAAATCATTCCCCCATAGCGTTAATCTGGGCCTCTGGATTACTAATGCTGAAGTTAGGCATACTACAGAGGTTCTGCTCCATTATGTTGGCTTCTTCCCTGCAATTCTCCTAATATCACAATCCAAACAGTGCAAATGATTTTAAGTGCAAAGTCCACATAATACACTTTGAGTTATCATAATCTTTTGCACTAGTATTCAAAACATCATTCTTGAAACAGGTCCTGTTCACAAAAACACTCCATGTTCACAAAGTGAATGGATCACCTTTGGGAATTTCTGCTAATTATGCTCATTTTCAAGCCCTTAGAGTTCCAAAAGTTAAATTGAATCTTACTTACATTTTGAAAGAAGTTGATTTTGCTGTCAGTTGGGAAAAGGACCTGTTTTGTCATCCATTCATCTGCCAGAGATAATGGATCTAACTACCCGTAACCCAATTTATTTAGAAAATAAGTTGTCAGATAGATTCTTTTTCAGGTAGTTTAAAATCAGGTTAAGGACAAGTAGTGAATTGATGCTTTGATTTACATTGGTTTTATGATAATCCATTTTAAGTTATACTCAAAATGACTTATAATCAAGTCATTTTCAAAAATAAATCAAAGAATAACATTTATAGCATTCTTGTAGATTGCCTTTTAACTTGCTGCCTAATTATGCTGGTTCGTTGCAGATTCCATGTAAGCAGTATGCAAACTGATTTGAGCAGAAACTGAGGGTAAGGATCACTTTCTAAAACAAGCAAACCTTTGGACATAACTTGCACTGGAATTGCCAATTGTGCACAAAGTGGACTTAACTCCTCTACACTTTGCTCATCTTTATCCATTACTTAAAACTCACCTCCTGACAAAGCTTACCTTTTTTGAGGTGCACAAATGATTCTAAGAATTCAGCATATGTTTGTTCATGACTGCTGCAAAATCTTTCCAGAGCATCAAAGGCTGTTCTTCCTTCCCCCATAATTTGTGACCCCAACACTGCTGGCATATCTAATGTAGATATTTCATCTAGAATACAAAAGAGACATAGAGTTAGCTACAATAAAACAAATGGATCTGTGGTCAATGGTGAGGTGCCAGGGCTTACTCATCACTAATTTCTAAGAAAGTCGTCCACAAAGATCTACAGATCTCTGTGATAAGTATTTCACGTCTTTCAACATTAATTTTAATCTGCCATAAACAAAGGAGTTCTCCATTGTCTAGCAACAATTCTGTCAACTAACAGGCTAAGCAGCAAATCCCACTAAAGAATTTTCACTGACAGTACACCAGGAAGTTAAACACACACTGATTGCCCTTCATTTGTTAATCATTTTACAGTCAGGGAAATAAAGATTGTAACATATAAATGAAATTTATTTTTAAAAAACTGAAATATAACAAATAAACTTTAAATCAAAAAAAAAGAAAAAAAAATCTATGGTTCATCATGAATTCTGTCTGCAGAGAGTTCAAAAGCACACCCAGTGATGGAATAATGAAAGACAGACTACAAAAATTGCATACATGGGGCATCATAAGTTTTTGTCAGGAAATTGGATATTTTTGACATTAAAGGAGAGGTGCATTTTGGCTTTAGAAAGAATCATTTTCAAACAATTAATTTGGCTCTAAGTGGTCCAGACAGGCCACTTAGAGATCCTGGTAAAGTGGACAAAACAAAGGAGATCCTGTTCCCTGCTTGGCACCAAAAGTCTCAGTTAAAGCTTCGCCAATCGAAAGGTGTTGTTCAACCTACCAACTTAACTTCCAGGACATGACAATGGTGGAGGGGTAGGAAACAATTAAATTACTAGAATTACCAAGGTAAAAGTCTTGATGTCTAACTCTCTGCTCATGCCTCCAAACTCACTAATCACAATACCCCCCTCCCCAATTTCTTTCACTTTCCTACAATCACTTCATCACAATTCATATCATTTTTTTAAATCATATTCACTCCCACTGTGATTACAATCTACACTTAACATTTTACCCACTGCATGCCAATTATTCAACCATGACAGATTTTTTTTGAGACATCTAACAGATTGGCTCTAAAACAAATACACAGTTGTAGTGTGAATATTTTAAATCGATACCTCAAAATGTTCTAGTAGATATCATAGCCAGGGCTGTCTCAGCCAATGTATCTGATGATTGGCACTCCCTGCCCACTATATTAGATGCTGAGTTACCTACTTTGGGTCTGAATTATTGTTGTGATGTTATCAAATTTCTTGGGCATTTTCTTTCACTTGAAGTTTGCTTTTGCAAGTGTTGCATTAGGTTATGTGAATGCAGATAACAAAACTGATTGGATAAAAATATTAAACAGAACTGCTTAAATTGATTCCAATAGAACTTATATTGAGAATTACAGGTTCCCAATTCCTTGTTATTTATTGATGTGTTTGTGATTTATCCATAAAGATAATGAAATGGAACTGATTAAAATACATTTCTAGCATTTTAACTGAGCAACTCCCAAAGTAAAGTAGAACATCAAATACTAAACTGATGGGTTTCTGAAATTCCGAGTACTTTTTAACAACAAAACCAGGATGTTGCATCGCAAAGCATGCTGTCTAGCATTTTAAAAAATAACAGTTCAAATCTGTCATAGAGAAAAACCCCAACTTCTGCAAATCTGTTCTCTGGGGAATCTCAAATGAACCAGCATAAAATGTTTACATCGGCAATCTGAATGGTTTATGCAAAACCTAGTGGTTTTGTAACAGGAAACATTCTTATCATCAATTGTTTTGACTTCTGTCACTGACAACATACAAACTGCTGTAGAGCTTTTTTAAAACTTCCATGAAAAACTACCTGCAAAACCTTTTTCATCAATTACATGATTTATATCTTTATTGAAGTGACAACTGACTTCCAGGAGTGGCAAATGATATCCTGAACAACACAACTGTTACCAGGTAAGTGATCAACTCCCTTACTGTACCAATGTGTTGTGCAAATAATTCTGAAAGAATGTGAGAGCAAATTGAACTGATTTATTGTTTATCGGGAGCTAGAGCTATTTTTCTATATAATGATTTATATAATGCATGTCTTATGTTGTCCCAAATATGTCACAGCCAACAATTTCAGATTCCACAAATAACAATCGAGTTACATGTCTTATTAAACTGTTATAATATTGTCAGTTATAGGAAAATGCTGCATGCGAGTAGAATTCACTATTTCTTCCTCACTGTTCCCACGTTTTGGCTTCAGGTAAAATAACATTGACACATGTTCCTTTGAAATTGCTATTTATTGCAGGACACTTCTCATCCGCAAAAATAAGCCACATTTCCCTGCACTACCTCCAAATGAGGCAGTACTCAACCTTGTCCGCTTCCACTTTTACAAACAGTTGTTTTAAAGTGACTATCTGCCTCTTAAGAGCTACTGTTTTTTTTAAGAACTTCTGATCACATGATGATCTTATTGAATATTAAATAAGAGCACTAAATATTTCTCATTAGTTTACCTCAAGCTACAACTTGCACCCAAAACAGCCAATGACCTAGGACATCATTTTCTGAGCCACAATAAAAATGGTATCTTAATACTTAAATATAAAAAGATAAGCTGTAAATGCACAAATCTAAATATCAAAATCTTGAAGAAGAGTTAAATTGTGATGAATTAAGTAAGGCACAGACCTTTTCTTTCTGTGGTTGAACTGACAAAGTGTAGGCATCTGTCAATTCCCTTTCTTAGAAGAGCTCTTTTTATACAGTAACAACCACAGATAAATGTAACACTTGGCGAAGTTCATTATAAAGAAGATGAAAGAATCAGGGAGAGTCATTTGACATTTATTAAAATCATAAGATTACAGAATAGTGAGAATTCTAGTTCTTAAATTAATTTTTGGAACTGATCAGCTCACTATATAATGCACACAGAAATAATCATATTCAAGTGTGCATTTCTTCATGTTCATCAGCTTTTTTTTGTGTTGATTTACTGTAACAAGCTCACAAAAGTGTCATTTACTACAGCACAATGAAACTCTGAAAATGCTTCACAAAGAACTGGACTGGACACCAAAGACTGGATTACAGCCATCAAATCATCCCAATTTTGCATTAGGTAAGAATTAAGACATGCCCATTCTCATAAGTAGAGACAATTTTTATTCTAAGTTTAAGTTTCATATTATCTGAATTACTCTAAGACATTTCAGGAAAGGAAAACAGGTAGGCAGTAAAATGATTTCTTTTCCCCGAAAACATACAGTGAGATGGTTTAATCTAATTGTTTGCTGTTCTTACTCTCTCTCCACTGTTCCATATTATTCTCTATTTGAATTACTTATTAACCTTTTTTTAAATAACTGATCATGCCACAACTGCACCCTGTAGCAAAGCATTCCATGCTCTAACAGCCTTCCGTATAAAATATTTTCTGCTAACCTCTGTCCCACTTTATTAACAGCAGTTTTCAACTGATGATTCCTCATGACTGACTTTCCAAACAGAGTAAATGGGGACCACTGTCCTCTATGGGATTCTACTGCTGGCACTAGCCTTGGTATCTTTCATTACAAAGGAGGATAAAATTTTGTGATATAGATGCATTCTCAGCCCAAGTTGAAACTTGCGGCGAAAAATCGAATTCTAAACAGGAAAGAATTTGAAGACCTCAGGGGTCTTTAGAAGAGAACATTTGAGGGAGATTTTTTTCCATCTGCTGCAACATTTTCAGATTTTTCCCAATATATCCAAAAATCTTGCACTCCAGAAAAGATTTGAAGCAATTCCTTGTACCAGGCTGCTCTAAACAGCTCTCCACAGATGTAACCAATAACTATTGGAAGAAATATCAGAGCACAGGGGAATGAAAGGTTCATAAATTCAAGAAGTATGAATTCCACCTCATAATCCACTTAGAGTCATAGAGATGTACAGCATGGAAACAGACTCTTCGGTCCAACCCGTCCATGCCGACCTGTTATCCCAACCCAATCTAGTCCCACCTGCCAGCACCCAGCCCATATCCCTCCAAACCCTTCCTATTCATATACCCATCCATATGCCTCTTAAATGTTGCAATTGTACCAGCCTCCACCACATCCTCTGGCAGCTCATTCCATACACGTACAACCCTCTGCGTGAAACAGTTGCCCCTTAGGTCTCTTTTATATTTTTCCCCTCTCAACCTAAACCTATGCCCTCTAGTTCTGGACTCCCCCACATCTGGGTAAAGACTTTGTCTAGTTATCCTATCCATGCCCATCACAATTTTATAAACCTCTATAAGGTCACCCCTCAGCCTCCGACGCTCTAGGGAAAACAGCCTCCCCCTGTAGCTCAGATCCTCCAACCCTGGCAACATCCTTTTAAATCTTTTCGGAACCCTTTCAAGTTTCACAATATCTTTCCAATAGGAAAGAGACCAGAATTGCACACAATATTCCAACAGTGGCCTAACCAATGTCCTGTACAGCCGCAACATGACCTCCCTACTCCGTACTCAATACTCTGACCAATAAAGGAAAGCATACCAAACGCCTTCTTCACTATCCTATCTACCTGCGACTCCACTTTCAAGGAGCTATGAACCTGCACTCCAAGGTCTCTTTGTTCAGCAACACTCCCTAGGACCTTACCATCAAGTGTATAAGTCCTGCTAAGATTTGCTTTCCCAAAATGCAGCACCTCGCATTTATCTGAATTAAACTCCATCTGCCACTTCTCAGCCCATTGGCCCATCTGCTCCAGATTCTATTGTTATCTGAGGTAACCCTCTTCGCTGTCCACTACACCTCCAATTTTGGTGTCATCTGCAAACGTACTAACTGTACCTCTTATGCTCGCATCCAAATCATTTATGTAAATGACAAAAAGTAGAGGGCCCAGCACCGATCCTTGTGGCACTCCACTGGTCACAGGCCTCCAGTCTGAAAAACAACCCTGCACCAACACCCTCTGTCTTCTACCTTTGAGCCAGTTCTGTATCCAAACGGCTAGTTCTCCCTGTATTCCATGAGATCTAACCTTGCTAATCAGTCTCCCATGGGGAACCATGTCGAAAGCCTTACTGAAGTCCATATAGATCACATCTACTGCTCTGCCCTCATCAATCAGCAATAGACAGGAAAAAGCAGAGAACTGAAAAATTGCACGATGCAGAATAATGTTTCAATTCTCACATCTTGGTAGATTTTTCGCAGCAAGGACAGATTTTGATGATGAAACTCAACAGAGTCTCCATTGCGCCAGTGCAGCCTTTAGCTATTTAAGAACACAATATTTGATGACAAATATTCCAAACCTGGCACAAGGCTCCTGGTTGAGAGGGCAGTAGTGTTAACAACCGTTCTGCATATTTTGGAGACATGGACAATGTACAACAGACATCTCAAATCCCTAGAGAAATATCACCAATGTTGAGACTGCAAAATCCTGCATATCCAATAGCAGGATAGTCACTACTAAATCACTGCCCTGTCACAGGCCAACAACACCAGCATCAGGTACCAGGCACTATCAATCAACTGTTGTCACATCACATGTCTCACACAAGTCTTCCAAATAATAGTATCCACGGCAAGCACTTATTAGAAGGAAAGAGAAAATGCTTCAAAGGACAACCTGAAAGCTTCTCTGAAAAAATGCAATATTGCCATCAACACATGGAAATCCCTCCCCAAAACTTCCCAAATTGGAGAGGACACATCTACAAAGCTGCCAACCATCTTGAGCATCTCTTGATTATAAAGAGGTCATGTGATCTAGTGATGCAAAATAGTAAAAGGAACGTAGAAAAACCACAGCATCCAACCATTACTTCAAACATCACCTGCCCCACCTGTGGCAGGGTAGTTACTTTCATCAATCCGTTCAGACATGCTGTGACACACCTTTAGGGTAGGTGGAACTTAAACAGATTTTCTTGCTTGGAGATAGAGACAATACCATTTTACCATAAGATCCCCTATAAATCTGTGACAGGGCATGCAAATTCAGCACTAGACTATTTAGTCATCTCGGGAGCCACAATTCCAAATGAAAGAATGTAATTTTCAGTCTTTAGAATCTGTCTAAGAAAGAGGGCATTTTATTTATCTTTTGGATTTGTCTTTGAAAACAGCCGTGCAACATTGCCATCAGAAACCCAAAATTGTGTCTAGGGTCTTTTGATAAAGTCTATACAATTCATAATCAAGAGTGGTACTGGCCTGTTACATATCACACAAGGAGACTGAGTTGCTGTGACAACAAGCAGCCTGGAGCTCTGGACAGTGATAGTAAAGGTCTTAAACTTTCTTTCCATTACATGGCAGACCGGGAATCTTGCCCACTGCTACTACCTGCTGTTGGCATGTATCAGAAGGATTTGCAGCTTGATCCTCAATTTATTCAGCCACGTTATGACACATAGGAATTTAATGACCAAGGAATTCTAAGTGGGACTTGAATCCAAAGTTCTTTCTTAGAGGCAGAAATGCCATCCACTACATCATATGACCTCTTTATAATCAAGAGTATAATATTTTCTAGAACTTATTCTGAGCACTATTCACTATCTACTTATCATGTTGAGCTGTCAATTGTACAGCTATTCTATCTGGTTACTGAATGAACATTATTGTGCATTTAGAATCATAGAGACATATAGCATGGAAACAGACCCTTCAGTCCAACCTGTCCATGCCGACCAGTTATCCTAAATAAATTTAGTCCCATTTGCCTGCATTTGGCCCACATCCCTCTAAACCATTCCTATTCATATACCCATCCAGATGCCTCTTAAATGCTGTAATTGTACCAACCTCCATCACTTCCTCTGGCAGATCAGTCCATTCTTGTACCACTCTCTGCATAAAAAAGTTGTCTGTAGGTGCCTTTTAAATCTTTCCCCTCTCAACTTAAACCTACGCCCTCTAATTTTGGACTCCCACAAATAGACTTTGTCTATTTACCCTATCCATGCCCCTCATTTTATAAACCTCTAAGATGACCCCTCAGCCTCCGATGCTCCAGGGAAAAATAGCCCCAGTCTATTCAGCCTCTCCTTTGCATTACAATTCAAAAAGCTTCATAAAGACATCACCTTCCATAGAATACAGCAAAATTCGAATGTTCTTGCTAGAAATCACAATAAATTAAAAGAGCGTTTTCAATTCAGGAATAATCAGTAAATTGTGATGACCATGTATTTGGGAATTACTCTTGTTAGGTTACAGTTTGAGTTTCTGCGAAAAATAGTTTCTTAATCACAAATGCAAAAACTTCAATGAATGACATGTTGGCAGTCGTGACGACCAGACCCCAAATCATTAAACTCATGGGTGAGGAGGGATGAACTGTTCTACTTCTTTATTCACCCATCCTCTCGGCTGATCACAAGAGTTAATTTTAAAAAGGTCCTTCCCTTGTGAATGTATTTTTCCAGACTCAAATGAATTTATGTCCAAAAAGGAGACAATTTATCCAGGCTTATGAGTTAATAAAGCATGAGTTCAATAACTAACAAACGACAGAAGAATTAGTAACACAACACATAAACAGAGATTAGAAATAAGAGGCAAGTCCAAAAAAGATAAAGATTAAAAAGACATCAGACTCTGAATTGTTTGTGAAGAGTGGATAGTTGAACATGGTAGCTGTTGCAGTGAAGGTTGTCAGTAGAATAACATTGTTAGTTGAAAAGTCAATTTTACGGTCAGATTAGTAGAGATCTTATCATTCTGATTCCTATTGGCCATGACTATATTCTAGCATTCAGTGTCAGAGAAAGTCCTTTTACTGTCCTGTTTCCTTTTGCTTGGCTGCTAGCTACCTAATTTCCATGACTCAGAGCTAAAGAATCCTTTTTCTCGCAACACAGGGGTGACTCGGAGAGAGCTCTTTGACTGTGGTATGGTAATACTCAAACCCAGGCTGGTACGCACAAGAGCATTCAGTCCCATTAGTGCACTAAACTGTCCTTGTGTATTCTTCAAAGGGAAAAGTACAAAACATGAATGCATTGTGGGACGTAATCTGCAGGGAAATGGCTTGCTGTTCAGTAGGGGTCATCAGCATCTTGTTATTTTCATAGTCACAAGAGATCACAGTCCAGTCTGTTTTGACTTGCCTCTTCTCCACAGTGAAGGGATGTTATTTGAAGTTCTCTTCATTTCCATAGGTGACATTCCATGAGTGTATTTCCGTCGAGAAAGTCACTTAATTCACATCCACAGCCATTTTTGACTGTATTAATTCTCTTTTAAAATAACATATTTTAGAGTTACAACGCACAAAGTTAAAAATGTACATTATAATTTGGGATTCTGATCCATGGTATCATTAATGTACCCAAGTAAGGTAACATTTTGCTTTAATAATAAACCTAAAAGTTGCCTACCAGCATCTCTACATCTAAGAAAAGAAATACAAATTGAAGAGCTTTCCCTAAAATTACAACCAGTATGATAACTAGCAAAGGGAATTTAATATGAAGGATTTAATCAAGTTTTAAGAGGGTTAGAGTATTAATAAAGTTTAGGTGCTGCAGATGTATTGTAGTGTATTTGATATATTGGTTATCTTGTACCTTTAGAACTTCCAACGTCATTGTTGCATCTGTTGTACTCCAGCAATCAGACAGTTACTCTCATCAGGGTTCTGCTTAGTACCATCTGCACCAGCTGTAAACTCCCTGAAATATCTTCTACACTGCTTGTATGCTGCATGTTTGCCAAGTCTTCGCCACCTTCTAAATCTACAGGCAAGTTCAGTCTCCTTTGTACTTGACGGTAATATTGTTTAAAGAAAGTGATCAGAGGTAAGGATGCAGGGCTGCCATAGTAACTAATAGCAATCAGTTTTAAAGATAGAACTATTTAATGTACTTATAATACAGTAGTTTTCAAATAAGGTTTTTGCAATTGAATAACTTATCAAATTGTAGAGAAGTTGTTGAATAATGTCCCTCGATAATTCGTGTCAGTCTCTGCAAAGTTTCCTTCATCTAGAAAAATATAAATTAAACTTTGTCGACAAAATTTGATCTACTATTACCACATTATTTTTAGGCACAGTCCAGAAAACTCAGTGAGGGAGAAATGGCATGTCATTATGGAAGTGACCAAAGCTGTTAGTCATTTTTGTGCTGTATTTACGTTACCTCTACATTTAAAAGGACAGTGAAGGTCACCAACTTCAACTAACATATAAATGATGTATTAATATCCAATCAAGTGCAACGTCTGTATTCAAAAAATAGTAAGGCAATAAGCAAATGGATCAGAGATAGAAAAAGCTATTGGCTAATAATTTCAAATTTTATCTAAAGAAAATCCAGAATCAGAAAAGATAATGATTAAAAACCTACACTTTCACAGCTGCTATTTCAGTGTATGAAGCTAAAATTACTGGAAATACATTTCGCTCAGAGGACATCAGAAAAGATAAATGTTACATTAATTACAGACAGTAACAAGCAACCACTTTTTTTAACCCAGACTGTCATAATACAAATTTGACTCTATTTACATTTGATTATGTTTTACTTTCTGATAGATTTTTGTCCAAAGTGTTCACTTTATAAAACAAAATCATGTAATTTAGTTACCCTCAAACCTGCTGGGTCACAGTCTTGGAGCTAACGCTCCAAATTGGTGATCAATTCATTTCCAATTGTAACTGTCTCAGAATTTGAATCCAAATCCCATTAAAATGGTGAGTGTAGATGTTTGAACCCTGTCAAGTTTGAAATTTGAAGGTAAATGTAAATGTGAAGCCAATCCATAATCAAGGCTGGCCTCATGCATAAAGGATGCTTAGATGGGTGAGGTACCATAGGACAGTTGGACTGTCTCAATCTCCGAGGAGGAGAAAATGAAAAAAGGATGAGGATCAGGGAATGACAGACCACAGACAACATTCTGATTAAAAAAACATGAAGAATGCAATTTAAAAAATGAGATAGGTGCAGTGAGCAGTTTAGCAGGAAGCAAGTGGAATGTTGCTGTTTATTGCAACGAGAAATGGAATATAAAAAGAGAGAAATTGCATAAATCATATAAAGTAACTGATGAAACTACATCTGTGTAGAGTTTTGATCTCTATTTGAAAAAAGATGTAATTGTGTTAGAAACAATTTGAAGAAGGTTCACCTGGCTTATTTGTTGTTTTATCTTCATTTAGTATACTTTTATTTAATACTTTTTGAATGGAGAGGAGGAAAAATGTTCTTATTCAGACGGTTGTTAGTATGTGAAATTCTCTTTTCCAAAGAGCAGTGGCGGCTGGGCCATTGAATTTATCCAAGGTTGAATAACAGATTTTTTTGATAGAGGAGAGTCAAGGATTATGCAGGGCGGAAAGGAAGCTGGAGATGAGACCACAATCAGGTCAAATACGATTTTATTGAATGGTATTGCAGGCCCAAAAGGGCCAAATGGCTATTCCATGACTTATGTTCCAAGACATCGGTTAGTTTTCTATTTTAAAAAAGGTGCAAAATTCTAAATGATTTCCATTCTCAGGATGACCAAGCATTTTCTCTTCACACAAAAACCAAACTAGTTGTAAATGTAGGGCAAAAACTACTGTGAGCATAAATTGTGCGAAAATATTAAATTTTAACTCATACCTATGTGAAAGGGAAACATTGTTCAAAACCAGAATTGCCTTGGTCATCAGGGACCATGAGAAAAGAATGAAAAACAGATATTTCTCTGCACAGTGTCTCCATGTTCCAGTCTGTTCAGTCACAACATTCAGAACCAACAGTACTGATCGGTAATTCAAAAGCAAGTTTTAAATTCACTCAGTTTAGTACAATTACATTACAGCAACAGCATTAAATCAATTTTGCTAAAAGCCAAAATATATGAATTATGTAGAACCAAGCCTTCTGTAACTCACTATAAAGTTAGTCAACAGCAAAAGGTCTACCTGACAATTAAAGGGATGCCTGTGCATCATAATGCAACTATCTGAATAACATTAAAGAATTTACATGCTAGAGAAATTACTGCTGCTTTATATCCTGTCTGTGAAGTGGTAATAAAAAAGCAGACATTGGGCATTTACATCCAAACACTGAACATAAACTGACAGCAGGAATGGAGACTACATGATCCACTGCACATACTGAGAAAAAGAAAACCACTAAGATCAACTACGGTCCCCACTTTAAAATAATGAAGAATTAACGGCAAACAGCTAAAATTGAAATGGTTTTGAAGGGAAACAAAAGCTGAAACTTGAAAGCATATACAGAGGAACCTCGATTATCTGGCATTCAATTATCCAAATATCAGATTATCCGGCAAGATCACAAGGTCCCGATGCTCGATTAAACTATGTTATCCAGCATTTGATTGTCTGGAATTTGATTAACCAAATGAAATACTGCCCGCCCGTGTCTTTCAGATAATTGAGGTTCCTCTGTAGTGTGTTTGGACTGCTACATTCGTAAAACCCAAATACAGTACTAAAATTGAAAAAGTACGACTGAGCATGGAAGTGCCTTCCTGTAGCTAAATGGAGGATTTGGTTGGGAAATACATTTTGGCCAAAACACAAGATGAAAAGACCTCTAATTATAAAGGAATAAGATTAAGTTGGCTGGAGTGGACTGGGAAAGAGTCTAGCAAAAGAAAATGGTTGATGAAGAAAGACGATGTTGAAGAAAATAGTTAATGACTCACAATAAAGATATATCCCAGTAAGGAAGGAGTCTAGCAAGAGGATAAACCAGAGCATGTTAACAAAGATAAAACTGGTGGTAAACCAGAGGATTGGGAAGTTTGAAAAACCAACAAAATATGACCAAAAAAGGGAGAAAACAAACTTTGATGGTTAACTGGCAAGTTATAGCTAAGTGGATTTAATTTACAAGAATGGTTTCAGAGATGAGGACCTTCAATTATTAGGATAGTTTGAAAAGGTTGAGACGGTTCTTCTTGGAGAGAAGGCTGGGTGGAGATCTGATGGAGGTTTTCAAGATTATGAGCAGGCTGGATGAGTAGATAGAGAAAAATTATCCCTGCTTTTTAAAGGGAACAAGATCAAGAGGGCAGAGATTTAAAGTGATCAGAAAAGAACTAAGGATGAAGTGGAAAATAAAACTTTTTCACTCACTAAGTAGTTAGGGTATGGAATGTCCTGCCTAGAAGTGTGCTGGAGATAGATTCAATTGAGGCACTAAAGAGGGCATAAGTTGATTATTTGCATAAAACTAATATGCCAAAGTAAGGGGAAGAAATGGAGACTGGCACTAGGTAATGATGCTCACTTAATGAGCTTCAGGGCCTCCTTCTGTACTGTAACACTTCTGTGATTCTGATTCTATGGACAGAAAGCACTTCTTCAAACATACAAAAAGGAAGAGAGGGGCCAAAGTGAAGAAAGGCTCCTGTGAGAATAAAGCTGGTAAATATTAATCAGAAACCAGGAAATGGCAGAGGAGCTAAAAATGATTGGCAACAGTCTTCGTAGCAAATTATATTAAAAATATTCCCAAAATACCAAATGACCAACAGGCAAATAAGTGGGAGAAAAAGTACCAGGGAAATTGATGTGGCTAACGGCCCCTGAGCCTGATGGGTTGCACCCTAGGATATTAAAGAAAATAACTCCAGAGATAGCAGATGCACAGGAAGTAACCTTCCAACAAATTTGAGAAAAGTCCCAGAGGAATGGAAAACTGGGAAGGAGACAAAAAAAGATAACTACAGGCCACTTGGCTTGGCATCTGTCATCGAGAAAATGTTAAGCGTCTATCATAAAGTATGCTATAGCGGGCATTTAAAAATGCATAATTTTGACAAGTAGAGACAGCATGGCTTTATGAAAAGTAACTCAAGCCTAACAAAATTTAGAATTCTTTGAAGTGGTTCAGGAAGGATAGCTAAAGGGAAACCTGTAGATGTAATATATTTGGGTTTCCAAAAGATGTTTGAAAGGAACTTCACATAGGATACTTAACAAGATAAGAATCCATAGTGTTGGGGATAGTAAGATTAGAACGAACAGAGGATTGACTAACGATAGAAGACAGAGTTAAGATGGCAGCCAAAGGATGGCAGCCCTTAACTAGATAAGTTTACAGGAATCGGTGTTGGAGCCACAATTATTTTGTAATATATTAATGGATGAGGAAAGTAAATGTACAACAGACAAGTTTGTGGATCATACAAAAGCAGATGGAAATGTACATGGTGAGGTTAACAAAAAGAGTTTGCTGGGGGAGGTATAGGCAGGTTGAGCAAGTGGTCAAAAAATTGGCAGTTGGAATATAATGAGGGGAAAATGAAGTTATGCCTTTTGGCAGCAAAAAAAAGTCATATATTACTTAAATGGAGAAAGACTGCAGAAGACTGTAAGTCAGGAGGATTTCAGGGTCCTTGTGCTTGAATCAAAAAAAAATAAGAACAGTAAGCATAGGAACAGTCCCTTCAGCCCACCAAGACTTGCTGACATCCTTTTGCCTCTATGTGGTCCATATGCCTCTTCCCTGCCTATTCATGGATCTGTCAAGATGCCTCTTAAACCTTTCTATTGTATCCATTTTCACCACTTCCTCTAGTTGCATTCCAGAAAATTAATACCCTTTGAGTAAAAACCTTGCCTCTCATCTCCTTTTAAATTTACCCCTTTTTACCATAAACCTATTTCCCCTACAATTGGCATTTCTAACCTAGGAAAAAAGACTCCAACTATCCATTCTTTCCATGCCTTTCATATTTTGTAAGCTTCTGTCAGGTGGAACCTCATCATCTAAAGTTCAATTGAAAACAAAATAAGTTTGTTCAATCTCTCTTCATAGCTAATACCCTTCAAACCAGGCAAACTCACAGTAAACTGTTCCTGCACCCTCACCAAAGCCTCCACATTCTTCTAGTAATGTGGCAGCCAAAACTGTACACAATATTTCAAATGCCGCCTAATTAAATTCAAAACAGCAGCAACATGACTTGCCAATGTGTTTTACTCTGTACCCCAACTGGTGAAGGCAAGTATGCCATATACCTTCTTGACTACCTTATTCACTTGTCTTGCCATTTTCAGGGAACTATGATCCATACGCCTACATCCTCTTATGTTGCCGCTTCTACAGGTTCTGCCACTTACTGTATACCTCCCTCCTACATTAGATCTTCCAAAATGCATCACCAGCACTTGTCTGGATTAAACAGCACCTGTCATTTCTCCGCCCAAGTCTCCAACCTATCTATATCCTGCTGTATCCTTTGACAGTCCTCCTCACTGTCTGCAGCACCCCACAACTTATGTCATCCACAAACGTACTAATCAGGCCATTTGCATTCTCCTCCAAATCAGATATATATAACGAACAGGAGTCAGACATGAAAGTAGACTTGAGATCACAATCATTTTCTCACTAAAAGGCTGTGCAGGTTCAGATGGTTGAATGGTTTCATCCTGCTCCCGATGTTCCCAGAATTACGACTTGGCTGAGCCAAGACCGTTAATCTAATGAAGATATGGCAAATAAAAATAAATGCCAAAGCGCCTTACTTACCCTTCAAGTCTGTAAAAAAGAAACCCTATCGAATACCTTGTCAGTTGTTTTTCATATTAATGTCGAAGAACAAGTACAGCAAAGATTCAAACTAACTGCTGAAGGCAGAGATTGTCTTAGGAGGAAAGAGTAAATATTCTCAGATTTTATTTTCTGGAAATTAGAGGAATGAGAGGTGATCTCATTCAAACATTTTACAAGGATTGACAAGGTAGATGAAGTAGGATGTTTCTCTTGCTAGGAAGTCTAAAATCAGGGGCATTGCCTAAGAACTTTTGGTCAGCATGGACCAGTTTGGGCCAAAGAGCCTGTCTCCACACTGTAGGACTCTATCACTCTATAAGGAACAGGTCAGTCAGGACTGAAAAGAAGAATTTCTTCACTCAGAGGAATCTTTGGAATTCTCAGTCCCAGAGGGCTGTGGATGATCAGATGCTGAGTATATTTAAAACCACAATCAATTGATTTCAACGTGGAAAGGATATGGGAACAGTGCAGAAAAATGATGTTGAAGTAGATCTATTCTAATGACAAAGCAAGCTTGAACAGCTGGAAGGCCAATTTCTGCTCCTATTTCTTATGCAATTATTAAAAATTAGCATATTTTTGCTATTGTTGAAAAACACCACATTTGGTCAAAGCTTTTGGACTTACAGTCATCAGGACATTTTGCAAGAATGCCAATTAAAAGGCAAAACCAACATTTATTCTTTTTTTTCTTAAAGGGCAGTGCTGTGTTAGATCCCCTGTTTATTTTTTTTTCCCCTAAACTAAGGAGACACTGAATCTCCTGTTTTTTTTTTTAACAACAAAGTTACATTTACAGCTGCACAAAACCAACATTTATTTTTTTTTTAGCAATTTATTTATTTATTTATTTATTTTTTCTTCTTTTTTTTCTCTTCTTTCTTTTTTTTTCTTTTTTTTTCTTTTTTTCTCTTTTAACCCCCACACTCAAAACCAACATTTATGTTGCAGAAGAGCAAATTGCTAATTGATTGGCTATTGGACTCTGATTGGTAGAGATGCTGTCATTGATAGTGCACCCATTGATACTAATTGGCAGTTAACAGACAGATTTAGTTAAATTTCAAACCACGCAGGTTGACTTTGATTGGTCAGGACACTGCCCTGATAAATTAATCAACTGGAGCGTCAGAGCAGAGGGTGGTATGTATATTTGTAATGAGCTGCCAAAGGAAGTGGTAGAGGCTCGTACGATTGCAAGATTTAAAAGGCATCTGGATGGGGATATGAATAGGAAGGGTTTGAGGGACGTGGGCTGAGTGATGACAAGTGGGACTAGATTGGGTTGGGATATCTGGTCGGCATGGACAAGTTGGACCGAAGGATCTGTTTCCATGCTGTACATCTCTATGAGTCTAAGTAGAGAGGAAATTCCTGGGAATATGTCCAGGGAAGTTATTTGGGTGTAATTGAGAAATAAGAACGGGATGATCACCTTATTGGTATTGTACTGTAGGCTCCCCAATAGTCAGAGAGAAATTGAGAAACAAATTTGTCAAGAGATATCAGTTATCTGTAAGAATAATTGGGTAGTTATGGTGGGAGAGTTTAACTTACCAGACGTAGACTGGGACTGCCAATAGTATTAAGAGCTTGGATAAAGAGGAATTTACTAAGCATGTACAAGAAAGATTTCCAATTCAGTTTGTGGCTGTACCTACTAGAGAAGGTGCAAAACTTGACCTCCTCTGGGAAAACAAGGGAGGCAGATGACTGAGATGTCATTAGGGAAGCACTTCCGGACCAGTGACCATAATTCTATTAGTCCTAAAATAGTGATGGAAAAGGATAGGCCGAATCTAAAAATTAAAAGTTCTAAACTGGAGGATGGCCAATTTGGACAGTATTAGGCAAGCACTTTCAAAAGTCGATTGGGGGTGATTGTTTGCAGGTAAAGGGACAGCTGGAAAATGGGTAGCCATCAAAAATAAGATGAAAGTCCAGAGAGAGTATGTTCCTGCTGGGTTAAATGCTAAGAGTTGTAGGGAATGCTGAATGACTCAAAAAATTGAGGTTTTGGTCGAGAAAAAGAAGGAAGCAGATGTCAAGTATAGACAACGGAAATCAAGTGAATCCAGTATAAGGGCAGTAGGAGGGAAATCAGGGAGGCAAAATGGGGACATGAGATAACTTTGGCAAATAGGGTGAATAGGGCCCTTTAAAGATCAGCAAGGCCACTTATGTGTGAAACCGCAGGAAATGGGGAAGATACTAAATGAGTATTTTGCATCCGTGTTTACTATGGAGAAGGATTTGAAAGATATAGAATGTGGGAAATAAATAGTGATATCTTGAAAAATGTCCACATCACAAAGGAGGTCGTGCTGGACAGCTTAAAATGCATAAAGGTAGATAAATCCCAGGGACCTCATCAGGTGTACCCTAGAACTCCATGGGAAGTGAGAAATGTGATTTAAAAGGCATCTGGATGAATATATGAATAGGAAGGGTTTAGAGAGATATGGGCCAAATGCTGGCAAGTGGGACTAGATTTATTTCGGATATCTGGTCGACATGGACGAGTTAGATTGAAGGGTCTGTTTCCGTGCTGTACATCTCTATGACTCTAAATGGCTGAAACAGGTACAGTGCATATACATGTTCTTCCTATCTGCAAAGAACAGGACCTTGTGTAATATTATATGTACTTTTCAGTACATACAAGTGGGCCATACTGTACTATCATAAATTGGCTGTCAGCATAATCTGTTGCACATGCAGGATTACAAAGCAAGTATTGAATTTTAGAATTGCATCTAATCTTAGACACTGCTGTGGGCTTTGCAAGTACAGGCTGGCTGTGGACAATCAGTACCTTTATTGCGAGCAGCCAGAGACATGCTGTTTGATTCGACCCACTCATCTTTGGGATTTTCAACCTACATACCTGGCATCACACAAGCACGGAAATGCATATACCACATTATTCATTTGTCTGATCGACAAAACATCTTTTTGGCTTGACAGCGGCATCGCTTTAATGGCAAACACCCTCCTGTTATTACTGCACAGGAACTGCAGGGTAATCTGAGGTGAACTGAACCTTCTCAGGGCTAAGAGTGACCACCTTGAGTGTGATTAGTTACTATAGAAGGCCAAATTCCAATTGTTTAATATGCGGATTATTGTTCAGCAGAAATATTGTGTGAAATTGGAAAAATTGCAATCTAAATTTCATATTAAAAAGCAATTCTCAAATCAGCTTTAGAAATGATAACACAGCATTGTCAGATTTATTGCACAAACTATATGAACAGGTGCCACAATGTTGGCTTCTTAAACAGAATGGTTTCAACACTAACAAAAGGATGAAAACTAGATTACTCAGCAGTCCAGGTGGCACAGTGGTTAACACCATTTCTTTTTGCAACAATTACCTCTCAGGCCATGTTGCAATGATCTGCAATTCAGCAGAAATCTTACAGTCGCTTCATAAGAAACTTACTTTTATAAAAATTGCTTTCTGGGGCCTCCACATGAAACAAACTGAAAAACAGGAGCACTGGAATTCAAAGAGAAAACGAAATGCTCATAACAAAACTTCTTTGTAGAATGTTGTAAATGTACAAATTAGATAAATATAAATCTTTCTTTCCTACATAATTCACATGCAGATGGGGTAGGTTTCTACCTGCCATGAAACCAGACCAAATTAACATCATCACAGAGAGAGAAATCTATAAAAGGCAAGTCATAGCTGACAAACTGCATCAAGTGCTTGAGGAAATAATGAAGTGTATAATGACAGGAATTGCAGGACAAGTGGATTCTCAAAAGCAATTTCGTATGCCATTACACAAGAGGCTTCTGATTATAAGATTAAGGTACATGGTATTAAAGTCATATTAATGTTCGAGGACTTTAGAACACTTTGCACTGGCCTATAATATGTAATACAGACATTATTTAGCAACATAATATCAACTTAGACATTACAGTAGAAAGCCTGGTTAGCTTTTGAATGGTTTGTATGAATTTAGGAGACAAAGACAAATTAGTAAACAGAATGAATCAATGTTGGTGAAATTTAACCCAGAAAAATGGAGGGTCTGTCAGAACAATGACGAGGTAATGATTTTAAATGGTTAAAAGGGAAGTAAATCAGAAATTAGAGAGTCATAGAATCATACAGCACAGAAACAGACCCTTCAATCCAATCCAGTCCCAGCCAAACATAATCCCACCTGCCAGCTCCTGGCCCATATCCTTTCCTATTCAAGTATCTACCCAAACGTCTTTTAAACAATGCACTTGTACCCATCTCCACCACTTTCTCGGGACATTAAATCCACACGCAAACCACCCTGCGTGTAAAAAAAAATTTGCCTTGTGTCTTTTCACCTCTAACTTTAAAACGGCGACCCCTAGTCTTGAAATCCCCAACCTAGGGTAAAGTCAATTACCATTAACTCTATCTATAACCTCTCATTATTTTATAAACTTCTATCAGATTGATTCTCAACTTCCTATGCTCCAGTGAAAAAAGTCCCAGATTTTCCTTATAACTCAACTGTTCCCAGCAACATCCAGAGTATTGTTTCCAATAATTTCCCCACCAGCAATGTTAGTCCAATTGGCCTGTAGCTTCCTAGTTTATCCCTTGCTCCTTCCTGAAGAACGGTACCACACTGTCAGTTCTCCAGTCCTCAGACCTCTCCTGTGGCCAGAGAGGATTTGAAAATGTTTGCAAGCATCAGTGCTACTTCCACTGTTGCCTCACTCAATAAACTGGGAAATAGTTAATTTAGTTCCAGAGGTTTATCTTCTTTTCAGCCTGCCAGATCATTAAGGACCTCCTCTCTGTCTATGCTGATTCATGTAATTGTATCACAGAGCTTCTCCATGATTTCATATTGACCCTCTCACAGACACAATGTATCCATTCACAACTCTGGGTCCACATACAAAAATACTACTGTGGTCGTTAACATACTCTTTCTCTTGTTATCAATTCATCCTTAATGTCATTGTAAAACAATTTAGGATTGCCTTTCTTTTCATAGCCTTCCTCTCTCCCAGGAAATTAAACTGCAATATAGTTTGTTGGAGTGTTGAAAGAAATAAAATCATAAACAGCCAAGAGCTGAAACTGAACAGAACACTCTTTCAGAAAGGCACAACAGGCACAATTTCTATAAAACTTCCTTCTGTTCAATATATATCATAATTCTACTGTGATTCCGAGATGATAGTGACCATTTGAAGCTCACTAGTGGACTGATACTTCCCCCCAACACTGAAGACAGACCACACCACCATCCCTACACAGAGACCATTCATACATACACACACAGGCAGATAGTGTGGACAAACCATCCCCACTTCCCCAGTATAGAGATATCACACCCTCACCTCCAACCCTCACCCGCTCCCACCCGAAGCTCCTTTGAACCACCACATGCCCTCCCCGACCCTCACATCTTAAGCCCCGCACACTCCCTGGTTATAACACCCACACCACCCATCTAACCACACAACCCCTGCCCCAATACCCACATCGCCCACCTAACCCAACACCCCCTCACCCCAAAACCCCACACCACCCAACTAACCGCACACCCCCTCCCCCCAAAACCCCACACCACCCACCTTACCCCACACCCCCCTCCCCAATACCCACACCACCCACCTTACCCCACACCCCCCTCCCCAATACCCACACCACCCACGTAACCCCACACCCCTCACCCCAATACCCACAGCAACCACCTAACCCCACACCCCCTCCCCAATACCCACACCACCCACCTAATTCCACACCCCCTCCCCCCAATACCCACACCACCCACCTAATTCCACACCCCCTCCCCTCAATACCCACACCACCCACCTTACCCCACTGCCCCCTCCCCCAATACCCACACCACCCACCTAACCCCACTCCCCCCTCCCCCAATAACTACACCACCCACCTAACCCCACTCACCCCTCCCCCAATACCCACACCACCCACCTAACCCCACTCCCCCAATACCCACACCACCCACCTAATCCCACTCCCATACCCATACCACTCCCCCATACCCACACCACCCAACACCACACCCCCGCACCCCAAAACCCCACACCACCCACGTAACCCCACTCCCCCTCCCAATACCCATACCACCCACCTACCCCACTCCCCCCTCCCTCAATACCCACACCACCCTGCTAACCCCACTACCCCAATACCCACACCACCCACCTAACCCCACTCCCCCATACCCATCCCACTCCCCCATACCCACATCACCCCCCCATACCCACATCACCCCCCCATACCCACACGACCCACCTAACCCCCCTCCCCAATACCCACACCACCCTGCTAACCCCACTCCCCCAATACCCATACCACCCACCTAACCCCACTCCCCCCATACCCATACCACTCCCCCATACTCACACCACCCACCTAACCCCACTCCCCCCCAATACACACACCACCCACCCACCCCACTCCCTCCTCTGCCAATACCCAGACCACCCACCCAACCCCACTCCCCACTCCCCCAATACCCACACCACCCGCCTAATCCCACTCACCCCTCGCCCAATACCCACACCACCCTCCTAACCCCACACCACCTTCCCCCAATACCCACACCACCCACCTAACCCCACTCCCCCCCAATACCCACACCACCCACCTAACACACTCCCCCAATACCCACACCACCCACCTAACCCCGCTCCCCCAATACCCACACCACACACCTAACCCCACACCACCCTCCTAACCCCACTCCCCCTCCAATACCCACACCACCCACCTAACCCCACTCCCCCAATACCACACCACCCACCTAACCCCACTTCCCCAAAATACCCACACCACCCACCTAACCCCACTCCCCCCAATACCCACACCACCCACCTAACCCCACTCCCCCCCAATACCCACACCACCCTCCTAACCCCACTCCCCCCAATACCCACACCACCCTCCTAACCTCCTCCCCCTAATACTCACACCACCCACCCAACCCCACTCCCCCACCCCAATATCCACGCCACCCTCCTAACCCCACTCCCCCTCCCCCTAATACCCACTCCACCCACCCAACCCCACTGCCCCCTACCCCAACACCCACACCACCCACCAAACCCCCATCCTCCAATACCCACACCACCCACCTAACCCCACTCCACTCTCCCCCAATACCCACACCAACCTCCTAACACCCTCCCCCAATACTCACACCACCCTCCTAACCCTACTCCCCCTCACCCAACACCCACACCACCCTCCTAACCCTACTCCCCCTCCCCCAATACCCACACCACCCTCCTAACGCCACTCCCCGCTCCAATACCCATACCACCCTCCTAACCCCATTCCCCCTCCCCCAATACCCACACCACCCTCCTAACCCCCTCCCCCAATACCCACACCACCCTCCTAACCCCCTCCCCCAATACCCATACCACCCTCCTAACCCCACTCCCCCTCCCCCAATACTCACACCACCCTCCTAACCCCACTCCCCACTCCAATACCCACACCACCCTCCTAACCCCACTCCCCACTCCAATACCCACACCACCCTCCTAACCCCCTCCCCCAATACTCACACCACCCTCCTAACCCTACTCCCCCTCCCCCAATACCCACACCACCCACTTAACCCCACTCCCCGCTCCCCCAATACCCACACCACCCACCTCACCCCACCCCCAATGCTACTCCCCTTCCCCCCAATACGCACAGATACAATGTAGACGGGCTCCCCCACCCCTCACTGTGGATGATCTTTATGTCTCCCCCACCATCACCACAACCATTTGTGTATTGAGTGTTGTTTATTAATGAGGAGGATTCAGGCAGTTGTTAGATGCAGCTTGTTGTTATATTCTCAGTGGGTTTCGCAGCATTTTCCAAGGGTCTTACCTGTTTGACCATGTCGCCAAGCAACGCCGAAGGGACGGGGAATGCTGGGATATGTAGTCTTAGTGGGCGTGATCTGTGAACTACAGATCCCACAAATCCTGTCGGCCGGTCCCACTGGACATTACACCCCCGAGGCAATAGAGCCACTGAATATTGATTCCGGAATCAAGAGGAGGGTGTTAGATTGAGATTTCGCTGAATAGTGAACAGTCAGATGATGCAGCGCTCCCAAATAGTTGATCACACAAATATTACAATATTTGAGCGCACAGTCAGCAAAATAGCTTTGAATATGAGGTAGTCGTTGGAAACAGGAGCAGTCCAATAGAAAGAATGTTTTAAAAAGAAAGACATAGAAGTTAACGTACTAAATCATAGTGGAGCATTGATCGAACATATACAAAGCAATTTAGAGCAGTATGGATCATTTTTAAGTTTTACTAGTTGGGGGGGGCGGTAATTCAACGTTCAGGCCTGTTCCATCCTTCAACAATGTCATGGCTCACATGGTTGTGGTCTCAGGTCTATTATATATCTGTATTCAATACCTTTTGAGTCCCTTCTCTATGAAAAGTCTATCCAAATCAATCTTGAACAAAGACCCAGCTTCTGCTATATATGATTTAAGAGCAGGAGCAAACCTTTAAAGTTATAGAGATGTACAGCACGGAAACAGACCCTTCGGTCCAACCCATCCATGCTGACCAGATATCCTAACCCAATCTCGTCCTACCTGCCAGCACCTGGCCCATATCCCTCCAAACACTTATTATTCATATACCCATCCAGATGCCTTTTAGATGTCGCAATTGTATTGGTCTCCACCACTTCCTCTGGCTGCTCATTCCATACATGTACCACCCTCTGTGTGAAAATGTTGCCCCTTAGATCTTGTTTATATCTTTCCCCTCTCACCCTAAACCTATGCCCTCTAGTTCTGGACTCCCCCACATCTGGGTAAAGACTTTGTCTAGTTATCCTATCCATGCCCCTCATGATTTTATAAACCTCTATAAGGTCACCCCTCAGCCTCCGACACTCCAGGAAAAACAGCCCCAGCCTATTTCACCACTCCCTATAGCTCAATTCCTCCAACCCTGGCAACATCTTTGTAAATCTTTTCTGAACCCTTTCAAGTTTCAAAACATCGTCCGATAAGAAGGAGACCAGAATTGCACGCCATATTCCAACAGTGGCTCAACCAATGTCCTGTACAGCCGCAACATGACCTCCCAACTCCTGTACTCAATACTCTGACCAATAAAGGAAAGCATACCAAACGCCTTCTTCACTATTCTATCTACCTGTGACTCCACTTTCAAGGAGCTATGAACCTGCACTGCAAGGTCTCTTTGTTCAGCAACACTCCCTAGGACCTTACCATAAACTGTTTAAGTCCTGCTAAGATTTGCTTTCCAAAAGTGCAGCACCTCGCATTTATCTGAATTAAACTCCATCTGCCACTTCTCAGCCCATTGGCCCATCTGATCAAGATCCTGTTGTAATCTTAGGCAACCTTCTTTGCTGTCCACTACACCTCAATTTCAGTGCCACCTGCAAACTTATTAACTATACCTTTTATGCTCACATCCAAATCATTTCTCTAAATGATGAAAAGCAGAGGACCCAGCACTGATCCTTGTGGCACTCCACTGGTCACAGGCCTCCAGTCTGAAAAACAACCCTCCACCACCACCCTCTATCTTCTACCTTTTGAGCCAGTTCTATATCCAAATAGCTAGTTCTCCCTGTATTCCATGAGATCTAACCTTGCTAACCAGTCTCCCATGCAAACCTTGTCAAATGCCTTACTGAAGTCCATATAGATCACATCTACTGCTCTGCCCTCATCAATCCTCTTTGTTACTTCTTCAAAAACTCAGTCAAGTTTGTGAGACATGACTTCCCATGCACAAAGCCATGTTGATTATCCCTAATTAGTCTTTGCCTTTCCACGTACATGTACATCCTGTCCCTCAGGATTCTCTCCAACAAATTGCCCACTGCTGATGTCAGGCTCACTGGTCTATAGTTCCCTGGCTTGTCTTTACCACCCTTCTTAAACAGTGGAACCACGTTAGCCAACCTTCAGTCTTCCGGCATCTCACCTGTGACGATTGATGATACAAATATCTCAGCAAGAGGCCCAGCAATCACTTCACTAGCTTTCCACTGAGTCTTTGGGTATACCTGTTCAGGTCCTGAGTATTTATCCACTTTTATGTGTTTCAAGACATCCAGCACTTTCTCCTCTGTAATATGAACATTTTTCAAGATGTCACCATCTATTTCCCTACATTCTATATGTTCTATGTCCTTTTCCACAGTAAATACTGATGCAAAATATTCATTTAGTATCTCCCCTAATGCCGAGGCTCCACAAAAAGCCTGCCTTGCTGACCTTTGAGGGCCCTATTCTCTCCCTAGTTACTCTTTTGTCCTTAATGTATTTGTAAAAAAAAAACCTTTGGATTCTCCTTAACTCTATTTACCAAAGCTATCTCATGTCCCCTTTTTGACCTCCTGATTTCTCTCTTAAGTATACCCCCACTGCCTTTATACATTTCTAAGGATTCATTCAATCTATCTTGTCTATACCTGACATATGCTTCCTTCTTTTTCTTAACCAAACCCTCAACTTCTTTCGCCATCCAGCACCTACCAGCCTTTCCTTTCACCCTAACAGGAATACACTTTCTCTGGACTCTCGTTATATCATTTCTGAAGGCTTCCAGCCATCCCTTTACCTGTGAACATCTGCCCCCAGTCAGCTTTTGAAAGTTCTTGCCTCATACTGTCAAAATTAGCCTTCCTCCAATTTCGAACTTCAACTTTTAGATCTGGTCTAACATTTTCCATCACTATTTTAAAATTAATAGAATTATGGTTACTGGCCCCCTCCATTCCCTCTATATTCTACATATTTAATACTAACATACAACTCTTACACATAGACCTAAATACTCGTTGCAAAATACATGCCATTACTGATGCAAAAATCTCAGAAGGGCCAGAAAGTGTAGATTTATGATAATTCGCAAACTTGGTGATAATATGAGGAATCGTTGTTTATGTAAGGAGGTAATATAGAACATTGAACATAGAACATAGAAAAGTACAGGCTCTTTCGCCCACGATGTCGTGCCAAGGTTTAATCCTAATGTAAAATATAATAACTTAACCCCTGCACCCCTCAACTCACTGCTATCCACGTGCATGTCCAGCAGTCACTTAAATGTCCCCAGTGACTCTGCTTCCACCACCACAGGATGTCAAAGGATTCCATGGATTAACAACTCTCTGCGTAAAGAACCTACCTCTGACGTCTCCTTTATACCTTCCTCCTAATATCCTGGAATTTGGAATCCATTGCATGCCAAGGTCATGAAAACAATTTGAAAAACAGCATTGAATAAATACTAAATGGGAAAGACCTGATGAGATTTTTGAGAATGATACAAACAAAGTAGTTAAGGAAAACCAGATCTTCTTTTGATAAATGGCTGTCACCAAAGGATGGAGGACTCCAAGCATCGCAACCCACTTTCCAAAATGAGAGGAAGGATTAACCTGGCAGTCAGTTTAATATGCAACAGAGAAGCATTTAAAAACAAAATCCACAAGTAAAAATAACAGCATCTTAGACAAGTGAAGATCAATTAAAGGGGAGCTGGCAGAGAATCATGAAGGAGAAATCCTTATTGACTAACAGAATTGAGGTCTTGATGAAGTGGAGGAGACAGACTGAATGAAAAAAAATTTGTTGATATGTATATGGATTTCCAACAGGTGCCTGATGAAGGACAACAATGCACAAAATTGAAGTCCAGTGGGTATAAACAGGGCAATATCTGCATGGGTACAAAAGCAGAGTGATGCAGTGAAAGGCTGTTTTCATGTTGCAGTGGAATTCCCCAGGATTCAATACCATGTGGGCAAATGTGGTAAAGGATCTCCAGCATCCCGACCTTATCTACCATGGTGATTCTTTCCTGTAGCCATTTTCCTCTGTCCTGTCTCCAGGTCAATTTCTAGGTCCTAGTCTCTAACTGATATCCCATCAATGCATTCAGGTTTCCGAATAACATGGCCCAAACACAATTTATGTAACCTTTTCAATTCTAGTGCCTGTTATGATCCTAGCTGATGGTTGTATTAGACAAGTCAAACAGGAAGTGAAACTTAGCTTGATAGACCATAAGTTTTACCTTTGCAATTTGATTCCTGTGCCAGTCATTCACTGAACATAATCACACAAGATTGCCAATGTAATTTTAACATAATAATATTTGATTGTTGGTCAAAGATTTAAAAAAGACAATCTGAGAGACCCTATCACAAACAACAATAACAAATATTCATTTATTTTCTCCCAATAATATTCCTTACAGATATTCAACACCAGTGAAGTATCATTAATATTCATTTATTTTCTCCCAATAATATTCCTTACAGATACTCAATATCAGTCCTAACTTCACTCAATGATCTCTCTTTCAACTGCCAAAGGCACGTGCATTTCCTTTTCTGCACATTCACCAAATATGATTCTCTTTATTTCCCTTCAAGATACACGATATGGTTAACACACTAACTTTAGTCTGACTTTGACTACTCTGAGACTGCATTTCTTGTGAACAATCTGCTTCTGGCCCTTCTTTCTGTAGATTCTAAAACCTGAATTCACCAAACGCTTCAGTAAATATCTCACCCGGAAGCTTATCTAATCATTCAGCATAAGTCTTATGATTTATTAGAAAAGCTATTTGATCCACTGCAAAAAACTATGGGTTTCTAACCCTTACAAAAAAAAAGCCACCTTCACTGGGCTAAAAATGAAAACCCCATTTTTGTCTACTTTAGAACCCAAGTTCCCATTTGGAGTGGCACGGTGGCTCAGTGGTTAGCACTGCTGCCTCACAGCACCAGGGACCCAGGTTTGATTCCAGCCTCGGGTGACTGTGTGGAGTTTGCACATTCTCCCTGTGTCTGCATGGGTTTCCTCTGGATGCTCTGGTTTCCTCCCACAATCCAAAAGGTGTGCAGGTTAGGTAAATTGGCCATGCTAAATTGCCCATAGTGTTAGGTGCATTATTCAGGGATAAATGTAGGGCAGGGGAATGGGTCTGGGTGGGTTACTCTTTGGAGGGTCAGTGTGGACATATTGGGCTGAAAGGCCTGTTTCCATACTGTAACTCTAATCTAATATATTGTAAGTCTTAATCATATACTGTTCCACCTCAGTCCCCCCAGACATATGTTCCAAAGATAGAAGAATAATAAAAAGATTTGAGTATTTGAAGGTTTCATATCCTGACCTGGAATTGGAAAGAAACTAAGTTTGCTGAATGAAGATTTATTGAAACTGAATTTCAGTAATAAGGTTGGAAGCAATTACACTTTGTGCATGACGAATAAAAATCAATGCAGTACAATGTTTTTCTTACTTAATAAAGTAAAAGTATTTCATAACCTAAGGTAATTGAATTTTGAAATATAAAGTGATGGTATTTTTAATTGCTGATTTATCACACAAATTACAGCAAAAACCAGCATTTTTGCACTTATTAAAAGCTGCAGAGTGGTTAGTTCTGCATCATCAGAATCCATAACAATCAATTTTGTAATAAATTTTTAATTCTAACATCAGTTTATATTTCTTTTCTTTCCATAGATACTGTCAGCTTTTCACTGTGGCAATGTCTCTGCAAATGGTTTCAGAGAGTAGCAAAACTGGACTCATCTACCCAGGCTTTTCTTTATTCAATTTAAACGGTGAAGTCTTCTTTTTTGGTCAGAAAGGGTGGCCAAAAAGATCCTGCAGCACTGGAGTTTTTCTTCTTCATCTCAAAGGTCATAATCTCAAACTGAAAGCTGTTTCATTTTCACCTGACTCTTGCTACCTTCCCCCACTGCGCTGTCCTGCAATAACCCATTACTCGGATCCCTCAGAATCCAAGAGCCCTTTATATTTCATTCATGGTGGGAGAGATCCAAATAATGACTTGACTAATTCACTTTATTTAATGATGGTTTACTGTAGCACTGGCAACAAGACAACATCGCTTCGTTGCATTGAAAAGAATCTTGAAGGAGAGGTTCCCCAAGGAAGATATGGCCACAGCATCAATGTGGTTCAAAGCAAGGGTCAAATGTTGTTAGTCTTGTTTGGGGGTAGATGCTTCCGGCCCCCTGGGCAAAGAACCACAGAAAACTGGAACAGTGTTGTTGATTGTTTGCCGGAAGTTTTTCTGATTGATATAAACACCGGCCATTGCACATCCCACATACTTCCCGAAATAGAAGATGGGTTTTCATTTCATATCTCCATTGCAAAAATTGACAGAGTGTACATATTAGGTGGCCATTCCATTGAAACGAATCTTCGCCCTGAAAGGTTGCTTTGTCTGAAGGTTGATTTATCTGGGACTTCTCCAAGTGTCCAGTGTACAACACTGCAAGGTGGCATCTCTGTGTCGAGTGCAATAGTGACCCAAGCAGGAAAAGATGAATTCATAATTGTTGGTGGTTATGAGTCGGAGAGCAAGAAGCGAATGATTTGTAACACCATCACAGTGGAGAATGACAACATTCAGATTTTGGAAAAGGAGCCCCCAGCGTGGACCAGCGATATTAAAGCAAGCAAAACCTGGTTTGGTAGCAGCATGGAAAGTAATACAGTGTTACTCGGCATCCCTGGAGAAAGTAAACAAGATGCAGCTGAGGCATACTTCTTCTATATTGCGAAATTTGGGCAATTAGATGAAGAAAGTCAAGTTTCTTGCAGCCAGGAATCCTTCACTGATCCAGAAGAATGCAGCACTTTTGAAGATTCAGAAGAATTTAACTTTGAAGTGGAGGCCGATGGCTCTGATGATGCAGAGAACCGAGATAATGCTGATGAGGAAGGTTATTGGATTAAATGCAGCTCCACGTGTAATATGAACGTCAATATCTGGGAGCCTTATTACTCCACAGAATTAAATAAACCTGCAATGATTTGCTGCTCTAGCGGAGGTGATGATGGACACTGGGTTCATGCCCAGTGCATGAATCTTGCAGAATCACAGCTGATTCAGTTTTCTCAAGAAAACACAAAGTATTTTTGCAATGAGCATTACATTGATAGAGGAATTCAAACACCTCAAAAGAAGAAACAGATAAAGCGAACACCAATTAAATCTCCACGTAAGAAATCGCCAGCCACTCTGAAAAGGACACCAATGAAGAAAAGCTTTCTGAAGAGACTATTTGATTGAAACTGTAAAGTTCTTATGGTGCTACACAATTTGGGATTGATTGACAATGAAATCATTTGCAATTTAACATTTGGGGTCATAGCAATATTCGTGCATTCTGATGTCTCGCTTATTCTAAACTTGTTACTACCTAAAGATAGGAGAAAGTGAGGTCTGCAGATGCTGGAGATCAGAGCTGAAAATGTGTTGCTGGAAAAGCATAGCAGGTCAGGCAGCATCCAGGGAACAGGAGAATCGACGTTTCGGGCATAAGCCCTTCCTAACCTGCAAGAAGATTGCAGGTTAGGAAGGCGGTGCTGAATTCGATGGATTTGACTGAGACAAGGTGGGGGGAGGGGAAATGAGGAAACTGGTGAAATCCGAGTTCATCCCTTGTGGTTGGAGGGTTCCTAGGCGGAAGATGAGGCGCTCTTCCTCCAACCCTCCCCCCACCTTGTCTCAGTCAAATCCATCGAACTCAGCACCGCCTTCCTAACCTGCAATCTTCTTCCTGACCTCTCCGCCCCCACCCCAGTCTGACCTATCACCCTCACCTTGACCTCTTTCCGCCTATCACATTTCCGATGCCCCTCCCCCAAGTCCCTCCTCCCTATCTTTTATCTTAGCCTGCTGGACAAACTTTCCTCATTCCTGAAGAAGGGCTTATGCCCGAAACATCGATTCTCCTGTTCCCTGGATGCTGCCTGACCTGCTGCGCTTTTCCAGCAACACACTATCTAAAGATATCCAAGATAAGTGTATGGACTCCAGCATCTGCAGTCCTCACTTTCTCCTATGGACTATATATGCAATACACAATAAATAGTGAGCCAAAAGTCAATTTCTGTCAGCATTATCTGGTCTACATGGTGAGGATTCTTTCTTGTTAACTGAAACAATGTACATTTTCTTATTTAACAAAATGTCCAGTAGACTTGTCAAAAGATCTAACAATACCATCATGCTCTGCAATAGCAAAATACTGCAGATGCTGGAAACCTAAGATAAGAAGTAAGCTGGAAATGCTGAAAACAGGACAGGCAGCATCTGGAGAGAGGGGTCAAAGATGTCTCATTCAGAACAAAAGTTCAGAAAGATATAAACAAAATGTTCTGACAATAAGTCATTGGTCCACATTGCATGTCACTGTGTACCCATCCCAAAGATGTTGCCTCAACTGTTAGGTTTTCCCTGTATTAGAATCATAGAATCCTGACAGTGCAGAAAGAAGTCATTTAGCCCATCGAGTCTGCAGCAACCCTCCAAATAGCATCCCACCCAAGCTCTATCCCAACAACCCCACATTTCCCAGAGTTAATCCACCTGGCTTGCACGTCCCTGGACACCACAGGGCAATTTATCATGGCCAATCCACTGACCTGCATATCTTTGACCTGTGGGAGGAAACCAGAGCACCCAGCAGAAATGGGAAGAACATGCACACAGACAGTCATCTGAGGCTGGAATCAAACCCGGGTCCCTGAAAGCGAGAGACAGCAGTACTAACCACTGTGCCACTGTACTGCATATATTCTGGAGTGGATTATATGGGGGGGTGCAGATTCCATTCCCTTACCCCTCTAATACGTCCTGGGAAATTTGGTAGGCATGACTTGGAGACCCCAGTGTGGTGGGGAGGAGAGTTGAATCAGAGAGGCTGGAAAGGCCACCGAGTACCATCCCAAAGAAGGCGCCTCCTTCCTGCCTGATAGCAACACTGACTGAAAAAGATGCAGGCCTTCAACACTGGCAAGTGGCTGCAAAGTTCACCCTTGAATGTGTTTATTTCTCCTGGGTTATAAATTTAGACTCTCAGCAAACAATAAGGGCTGGTAGGACACATTTAAAATGCAATAAATGGTCTAAACAAGAGCTAATACTCAAATGGTGATGTGCCAGAACATGAGATTTGTTGCATAATCCTTTGCTACTTTGTAATTTTATGTCTAATTTTCTTTTTGGCGTTACTGTTCTGGATGTAACATTTGATGCAGTTATAATTTTTGTTTGCAAACTTACTTCTGGTGCTGTGCTTAACAATTATTATTAATTTTACTTCTGTGGTGCTAACTCTTTACAGAAATAAAAATAATAATCATAGTCTGGATGGTTTTCTTTAATTCAATACAATAATTAGCATTTGATGAAGAATCATCATGTAATAGGAACTTGTAAGAAAATGCAAAGAAACCATGATTTGCCAAACTAAGCACAAATAACCATCCCAAAATTCCCAAACTACTCTGCTTAGTCCTTGATAGTACCTGAAGATATTATTCTGACTTAAATGGTGGCTTCTTTCATCATTTCCATCTACAATAGTTGTTCCAGTTTACTGTTCTTTGCACCAGATTTATGTCATAGAATCATACAGCATAGAAACAGACCTTTTTTCCAACTCGTCCATGCCGACCAGGTATCCTAAACTGAACTAGTCCCATTTGCCTGTGTTTGACCTAAATCCCTCTAAACCTTTCCTATCCATGTACTTGTCCAAATGTCTTTTATATGTTATACTCGGCTCATCACTTCCTCTGGCAGCTTATTCCGCACATGCACCACCGTCTATGCGATAACTTACCCTCAGTGGCTTTTAAATCTTTCCCCTCTCATCTTAAATCTATAACCTATAGTTCTGGATTCCCGTAGACTTGGAAAAAGATCTTGGTCATTCACCTTATCAACACCCCTTTAAAGTCACCCCTTAGCCTGTGATGCTTCGTGGGGAAAAAGTCATAGCCTATCCAGTCTCTCCTTATGACTCAAACCCTCTAGTCCTCTCTTCTCAGCCGATGTACAACGTTGTGATTGTAACCTCACACAAGAACAAGGGCAACTGCAATAATTGCAATAACTATTACAACGATCACGGAAAAAGTATTTGTCTGTGTTGCCTTTGTCAGATTGCAAATTCTGACTGAATGCATCTGTCCTGAATTGAAGTGGGGTTTCAGAACTGGGAGATTTATGATTCCCTGGTTAGCATTGCCAGTCACAGTTGCTGATGGGATTCACATTCCTTTCCATCTAAAGCCACTCAGGCATTCCAAGAAACTCTGCTCCTCACATTTGAACAGGCACCTAATTCCATTCACCATTCACCCCATGGTCCCCAATCTATGTTGACTCCCAATCCAGCCTTACCTCAATTTTAATTTTATCGCCATCATCTTCAAGTATTTCCATTGCTTTTGCCCTCTCAATTTCTGTCACCTTTCCCAGCCTCTGCTCTATCCCCAAAATCTATGTGCACCTCTAGTTCTGACCTCCTAACATGCCTGATACATCAACTTGTTTCTGCACCCCAGGTGCGACCTGACCTGCTGAATTTCTCTGCCATTTGTTACTTTAATTTTTGGTTGTAATTACACCAACCCGCCAGCTCTGCTTACTTTACCAGAACCTGAGCCCTGAAATTCTCTCCTGAAACTCTTCGGCAAAGTTTTGATCACGGTTTTGACTCTTCCTTACATGGTTTGGTGACAACAGACTGAGAGGCCGTGGATATCTGCTTCCAACTCAGTCAGAATTTCCCAGTGACCTTGGGCACAGGGAAAGCCAAGGGCATGTATGAAAGTTTCAAAGAGACAACAGTTCCCTCAGCAAAAGAAGCAGCTCCATAAGAAGAAAAATCAGAGGAAGTCATCACCAACTGCAATACTAGTTGGAGAGATGTGCAGAAAATGACCTTGAGTTATTTTCCAAGAGAATTCTATCACCAATGAAGCTCTAGACTTCATAAAAAGCCTGCCTGTCATGGCAGACCTGGACATTGAATACCCAGTGGAGGAGCTAGCAGCTGAAGTTATACTACCTACACTCATCAACAATGGGAAACTTGCATTCCTGCTGCATCTGCCTGAATGTCTCTGCTTCCACTGGAGGGAGGGCACAGTTGCTTAGCCTTTGTACGATGCTGAGATTGTGACCCTGCACAAGAACAAGGGCGATTGCAGTAATTGCAAGCATCACGGGAAAGCTACTTGTCTGTGTTGCCTGTGTCAGATTTTAGATGCTGACTGAACACATCTGTTCTCAATTGAAGTGTGACTTCAGAAGCGGAAGCTTTACAATTGGCATGATCTACTCAACCTGGAACTGCAACAGAAATGTCATAAAGAAAGGAGACCACATATGCTACATTCATTGACCTCACCAGGACATTGGCTCACTTGAGGAGAGATGGACTTTATCAGCAGCTGGAGAAAATAGGCCCCCAGCTGAAAGTGCTCAATGTGATCCTCACTTCTCATTACAATAAGCTTGTTTTTAATTCATATGTGGGATTTGACCAGCAGTGATAGCCCATCCCTATTTGCCCTTGAGAAGGTGGTGGTGAGCTGCCTTCTTGAATTGCTGAAGTCCACTTGCTGTGGGTTGACCCACAATGCTGGTAGGGAGGGAATTCCAGGATTTTGACCCAGCGACTGTGAAGTAACAGCAGTATATTTCCAAGTAATGGTGGTGAGTGGCTTGGAGAGGAACTTGCAGGTGGTGGTGTTCCCAAGTATCTGCTGCCATTGTCCTTCTAGATGGAAGTGGTCATGGGTTTAGAAGGTGCTGTCTAAATTCATCTTTGGTGAATTTCTGCAGTGCATTTTGTATATAGTACACACTGTTGCTACTGAGTGCCAGTGGTGGAGGGAATGGATGTTTGTAGATGTGGTGCCAGTTACATGGGTTGCTTTGTCCTGGATGGTGTCAAGTTTCTTGAGTGTTGTTGGAGCTGTACCCATCCAAGCAAGTGGGGAGTATTCCATCACACTTCTGACTAGTGCCTTCTAGGTGGTGGATAGACTTTGGGGTGTCAGCAGGTGAGTTACTAACCACAGTATTCCTAGTCTCTGACCTGCTCTTGTAGCCACTCTGTTTATGTGGAGAGTCCATTTGAGTTTCTGGTCAATGGTAACTCCAAGGATGTTGACAGTGTGGGACTCAGTGATTGTAATACCATTGAATGTCAAGGGGCGATGATTACAGTGTCTTTTATTGGTGATGGTCATTGTCTGGCATTTGTGTGGCGTGAATGTTACATGCCATTTGTTGGCCCAAGCCTGGATATTGTCCAGATCTTGTTGCATTTGAGCACGGACTGCTTCAGTATCTGAGGAGTCGCGAATAGTGCTGAACACTGTGCAATCATTGGCGAACATCATCACTTCTGACCTTATGATAGAAGGAAGGTCGTTGATGAAGCAGCTGAAGATTGTTGGGCCTCGGACACTACCCTAAGGGACTCCTGCAAAGATAAAACCGTAAGACATAGGAATGGAAGTAAGGCCATTCGGCCCATAGAGTCCACTCCGTCATTTAATCATGGCGGATGGGTATTTCAACTCCACTTACCTGCACTCTCCCCTGTAGCCCTTAATTTGTTGTGAGATCAAGAATTTATCAATCTCTGCCTTGAAGACATTTAACGTCCTGGCCTCCACTGCACTTGGTGACAATGAATTCCACAGGCCCATACCCTCTGGCTGAAGAAATGTCTTAGTTCCATTCTAAAATGACCCCCTCTAATTCTAAGGCTGTGCCACAGGTCCTAGTCTCCCTGCCTAACAACTCCCCAGCATCTACCCTTTCTAAGCCAGTAAGTTTCTATTAGACCTCCTCTATTAGATGTCCTGGAGCTGAGATGACTGACCCTCCATAACCACAACCATCTTCCTTCGTGCCAGGTATGACTCCAACCAGCGAAGTGCTTGCTCCTGATACCCATTAATTCCGGTTTTGCCAGAGCTCTTTGATGCCATCCTCGATCAAATGCAGCCTTGATGTCAAGGGCTGTCACTCTCACCTCACCTCTGGAATTCAGCTTTTTTGCCCAAGTTTGAACCAAGGCTATACTGAGGTCGGGAGCTGAGTCACCCTGGTGAAACCCAAACTGGGCATTACTGAGCAAGTTGTTGCTGAACAGGTGCTGCTTGATAACACTGTTGATGACCCCTTCTGTCACTTTACTGATGATGAAGAGTAGAGATTGGTCAGTAATTCATCAGGTTGGATTTGTCCTGCTTTTTATTTACAGGATTATACCTAGTCAATTTTTCACATTGTCGGGCAGATGTCAGTGTTGTAACTGTAATGGAAGAGCTTGGCTAGGGGAGCGGCAAGTTCTGGAGCACACAACTTCAGTACTATTGCCGGACTGCTTTCTGGGCCCATTGCCTTTGCAGTATCCAGTACCTCCAGCTATTTCTTGATATCATGTGGAGTAAATTGAATTGGCTGGAGACTGGTATCTGTGGTGCTGGGAACCACTGAAGGAGCCCAAGGTGGATCACCCACTCAGCACGTCTGACTAAAAATTGTTGCGAATGCATCAGCCTTATCTTTTGCACTGATGTGCTGGGCTTCTCAACCATTGAAGATGGGGATATTTGTGGAGCATCATCCTCCAGTGAGTTGTTAAATTGTCCATCACCATTCACGGCTAGATGTGGGAGGACTGCAGAGCTTAGATCAGATCCGTTGGTTTTGAGATCACTTAGCTCTGTCTATCCTTTGTTGTTTATGCCCCCTCCCATTCCACCAAGGACATGCAGGTCCTAGGCCTCCTCCATCACCAAATCCTAACCACCCGACGCCTGGAGGAAGAATGCCTCATCTTCTGCCTTGGGAGCCTGCAACCACACAGGATTAATGTTGATTTCATCAGTTTCCTCATTTCCCCTCCCCCAACCTTATCCCAGTCCTAAGCCTCCAACTCAGCACCGCCCTCTTGACCTGTTCATTGTCTTTCCCATCTATCTGCTCCACCCTCCTCTCCAAGTGTCACATCTCCACCACCTTCACCTACTTATTGCTTTCCCAGCTACCTTCCCCCCAGCCCCACACCCTTCCCGTTTATCCCAGCCCACAAGCCTCATTCATGATGAAGGACCTGTGCCCTGAAACTTTGACTGTCCTGCTCCTCAGATGCTGCCTGACCTGCTGTACCTTTCCAGCACCACACTCTCGAATCCGAAATCATTGACAAGCAACTGGGGATATCTGATCGTCATTCAAACCTATTTTGTGTTTATTTAAATACAGAGCTCGGATTTCATAGTTTCATAGTAATAGAAGCAGGAGTAGGCCATTTGGCCCATCAAGCCTACTCCGCCATGCATTAAAATCATGGCTGATCTATCCATCGTCTCAGCTCTTCCTACCTGCATTATCCCAATAACTTGGATGTCCAGAATCTACAGGTTTCAAGTTTCTGGAAACTCGTAAATAATAACAGGCCTGAAATCTGATTTTTTTTCCTGTCTAGATCAATTCAAAGGGAGGCATATAACCTACAGTTATAAATTAAGAATTTTCCAGAGGCTGAGGTAATTGTGCACCAAGGTAGAAATTACGAAGTTTCCTGATCTTCAGCAGCTGTATTTACTGCTCGTTAATGTCTATTTTTAAAAGAAAGTTCATCCTGGATGATTCCAAACTGAATACAGGCCATATTTCAAACTTGTGAAATGAGACTTTACTGGGCATAATCACCACTATCAGAAAGGTTCCACTGGCAAGTTATAGCTTTCTGGTCTTATTTCTTGGTTCTTTATTCATGGCCTCCTTTTTCTTCAAAATTTGAACTAAACTTTAATAATCCCACCTCAAGATACTACTGGACAAGTCACTTCTGCTACATCAATGATTGTATTGGCGCTACCTCATGCCCCCACGAGGAGGTTGAACAGTTCATCCACTTTACTAACACCTTCCACCCCGATCTCAAATTTACCTGGACCATCTCAGAATCCTCCCTCCCCTTCCTAGACCTCTCCATTTCTATCTCGGGCGAGCGACTCAACACAGACATTTACTACAAACCGACCAACTCCCACAACTACCTAGATTACACCTCCTCCCACCCTGCCCCCTGTAAAAACGCCATCCCATATTCCCAATTCCTCCGCCTCCGCCGCATCTGCTCCCAGGAAGACCAATTCCACTTCCGAACAACTCAAATGGCCTCCTTTTTCAAAGACCGTAATTTCCCCCCCGACATGGTCGACAACGCTCTCCACCGCATCTCCTCCATTTCCCGCAACCCGTCCTTGAACCCCGCCCCTCCAATCGCCACCAGGACAGAACCCCACTGGTCCTCACCTTCCACCCCACCAACCTCTGGATACATCGTATCATCCTCCGTCATTTCCGCCACCTCCAGACGGACCCCACCACCAGGGATATATTTCCCTCTCCTCCCCTATCAGCATTCAGGAGAGACCACTCCCTCTGCAACTCCCTCGTCAGGTCCACACCCCCCACCAACCTAACCACCACTCCCGGCACCTTCCCCTGCAACCGCAAGAAATACAAAACTTGCGCCCATACCTCCCCCCTTACTTCCCTCCAAGGTGCAATGGATCCTTCTATATCCATCGCAAATTCACCTGCACCTCCACACACATCATTTACTGTATCTGCTGCACCCGATGTGGTCTCCTCTACATTTGGGAGACAGGCCGCCTACTTGCGGAATGTTTCAGGGAACACCTCTGGGACACCTGCACCAACCAACCCAACCGCCCTGTGGCTGAACACTTTAACTCCCCCTCCCACTCCGCCAATGACATGCAGGTCCTTGGCCTCCTCCATCACCAGACCCTGGCCACACGATGCCTGGAGGAAGAGCGCATCATCTTCCACCTAGGAACCCTCCAAACACATGGGATGATTGTAGATTTCTCCAGCTTCGTCATTTCCCCTCCCCCCGCCTTATCTCAGTCCCAGCCCTCGGATTCAGCACCGCCCTCTTGACCTGCAATCTTCTTCCCGATCTCTCCACCCCCACTCCCCCTCCAGTCTATCACTCTCACCCTCAACTCCTTCCACCTATCATATTCCCAGCGCCCCTCCTCCAAATTCCCTCCCGCCTACCTTTTATCTCAGCCCGCTTGGCACACCAGCCTCATTCCTGAAGAAGGGCTTATGCCCTTCTTCTGCTCCTCGGATGCTGCCTGGCCTGCTGTGTTTTTCCAGCACCACATTTTTCAACTCTGGTACTCCAGCATCTGCAGTCCTCACTTTCTCCAAGTCAGCTCCCAGAATGACATCTGATTTGATAGGTCTTTTCCTATTTAACATGGTGGTACTTCACTAATACATAAACATATGAGGTTGCTGACTTTCCTTAACAATAAAACAGAAGTTTGTTAAACAAAAGAAAGAAAGATAAAATAAGGCAGACCATGATATCTAAATGTAGATCACAGGGCAGAATTTGAAAGATCTGAAAAAATGCAACCAAACAAAGTCTCATCTTTTTCTGAAAAATATCAATTTACAGTGAGTTAATCCAGAAAAATTATCTTTCTGTACCAAATCTTTAAGTTTGACTTAACTGCTCCCTAATTATGCTGTTTGAAGTCTTTATACATAACTTCTCACAAATCTGAAAGCTTTGACTTTCTGAGTATTATAACGTACCAGTTTCTAACAAAACGCTCCATGTCTAGAAGTTTCATAAACTAATCTTTTATGTGAGAGTAATTGTGCTTTCCATCTACTTCTAATACTGCTTCCTGGGCAAGAAACTATCTTTGCTGCTGACTGTAATCAGCTTTTCTTCTAAGTTAAAATCAATCCTTAAATATTGTCTTAAATCAAGTTGATGATTAGATTCCCAACAGTGTGGAAACAGGCTCTTCAGCCCAACCAGTCCACACCGACCCTCTGAAGAATAACCCACCCAGACCCACTTCCCTCTGACTAATACGCCTATCACGATGGGCAATTTAGATTAGATTAGATTAGATTACTTACAGTGTGGAATGGCCAGTTTAGCATGGCCAATTCATCTGACCTGCACATCTTTGGACTGTGGGACGAAATCGGAGCACCCGGATGTGCAAGCTCCACACAGGCAGTCACCCAAGGCTGGAATCGAACCTGGGACCTTGGCGCTGTGAGGCAGCAGTGCTAACCACTGTGCCGCCCCTGACATAAACCGCACGGTGTAAGCTTTCTGTCTTCCATTATCACACCAGGGGTCTTGCTTGTGCTGTGACAAATACTGATTCCAGAAGGAATTTGACTTTGTTTTTTTCTTAACATTTCACAGAATTACCCAACACCTGTGCACCACATTGCTACCTTTCTAATTACCATATTTCATTAAACATATGTTTCTACTCTCTTTTTTGAACTGATTATACGCAGAACGGTTTTCTCTCTGTCTGCTTTGCCCAGAATGCTCATGATTTTGAAAGCCTCGATCAAATATCTTCTCATCTCCGGGACACCCGGAACCAATCAACCACACCGCCCTGTGGCCCAACATTTCAACTCCCCCTCCCACTCTGCCAAGGACATGGAGGTCCTGGGCCTCCTTCACCGCCGCTCCCTCACCACCAGACGCCTGGAGAAAGAACGCCTCATCTTCCGCCTCGGAACACTTTAACCCCAGGGCATCAATGTGGACTTCAACAGTTTCCTCATTTCCCCTTCCCCCACCTCATCCTAGTTCCAAACTTCCAGCTCAGCACTGTCCCCATGACTTGTCCTACCTGCCTATCTTCTTTTTCACCTATCCACTCCACCCTCCTCCCTGACCTATCACTTTCATCCCCTCCCCCCCTCATCTATTGTACTACATGCTACTTTCTCCCCACCCACACCCTCCTCTGGCTTATCTCTCCACGCTTCAGGCTCGCTGCCTTTATTCCTGATGAAGGGCTTTTGCCCGAAACGTCGATTTTGCTGCTCCTCGGATACTGCCTGAACTGCTGTGCTCTTCCAGCACCACTAATCCAAATATCTTCTTAGCCTTGTCATCTCTAAGAAAAATAATTCCACCTTCACGAATCTGTCTTCACAACTCACGTTTCTCATCCCAGAAACCATTCTTGTAAACCTCTTCTGCTCTCTCTTCAATGCATGCAAAGCCTTATTAAATTGTGGTACTCAGTGCTCCAGTGAGGTCTAATTAGTGCCTTATACAAGTTCAGTGTAACATTGTACTCTATATTCTTGCATCACCAATAATAAATCCTAAGATACTATATGTTTTATTGGCTGCTCTCTCTACCTGTCCTGTCATTTTTAATGAGTTGTGCATATGTACACCCAGGTCTCTCTCTTTCTGCCCACTCTTTGCAACAACACCCTCGGTTTTATACTGTCTCTCCATGTTCTTTCTACCAAAATGTATTACTCCACACTTCTCTATGTTAACCTTCATCTGCCACCTATCTGTCCGCTCCACAAATTTGTCAACGTTGTTTTGAAGTTCTTTGTTGACTTTTTCACAGTTTCTAATGCATCTAAATTGTATCATTCACAAACTTCGAAATTGTCTTTTCCATTCCAATATCAAATCATTAATTTGTAACAGGAAAAGAAAGAGTCCCAAAATTGACCACTGGGAAAATTATTTTCTCCAGTCTAAAACTTACTTCTTGCTTCCTATCATTCAGCCGATTTAGCATCTACATTGCTACTGTCCTTTTTATTCCATGACCCATCACTTTTAAATCTGCTGATCGTCACTGAATTGAATGTGTTTGGAAGTCCACCATGTATCCCATATCAACAGCGTAGTCCTCATTAACCCTCACTACTACTTCAAAAATCTTCAACAAATTAGTCAAATTTGAGTTTCCCTTAAGAAATCCTTGCTGGTGCTCCCTGATTCACCTATACTTGTCCCTGTGATTATTAATTCTACCCAGCATTATTATTTCTAGGAGTTACCCCACTACTGAATTAAACTAACTGGCATGTAATTGCCAGGCATTTCCTTACAACTTTTCTGAGCAAGGGAATAACGTTTGCAATTTTCAAGTCCTTGGCACCACCCCTATATCTAGGGAAAATTGAAAGATTATGCCTATTGCATCTGCAATTTACATTCCTACTTCTTTCACTATCCTTTCATGCATCTCATCCAACTCTCATCCTCACCAACTCTAAGTACACAAGCTTATCCAAGACCTCCTCTTTATAAATTTTTGACCAATCCAGCAACAGTTTCCTCCTCCAACACCATGGCCTGTGTAATATCTGCTTCATGGGTAAAAGCAGAAGCAAAATGTTCATTTAATATCTCAGCCATGACCCCTCCCTTCTGATTCCCAAATGACCCTACTCTTCCTTCTGCTACTGCTTTATTATTAATGTGCCGATAGAAGCCTTCGGGATTCCCCCTTATGTTAAATTGACACCAGTCTCTTCATTCTCCTTTACACTTGAGGCAGCTAAGGTAGTGGTAAATGTAGTAATGTATATGATGTAAATATTATGTAAACATTTCCATTATGTAAATATTAATAATGGAAAATAAGCTTTCGTTGGAGATATTTTTAAGGTGTTGAGCTTTGAAAAGGTTAATGTTGAAAAACATTTGCTGGTGATGTCGTGTGGACTTAATAATGGGAGAACAACTCTGGGTGGGGAAGACCTACCATCCAGGTTTTCCTCACGATATTAGTATCAGTGTCCATCATACCAAGGTGACTTGCTATTGTGCAATAAACTATGCCTTGGTCAAGACAAATGTTTCTTCTCTTTAGTTACCAGGTTGTTTTCCTCAACACTGGAGAGGAGGATGTTGCGAGCAAATCTCCTGATGTATCTTTCACCAAGGTGACTGTGGTGAGGATCTATCATCCACACTTTACAAGTCCTGGGGTCAGAGTGTGCAGTTCAGTGAGAGCCATCCTTTCCTGTCAACCTCACTGAATTTAAAGAATTGTGGGACTCAGCAACACATCTATAAACACAAAAGGAGGCAATAGAAATTAATCCCTGTGATTGATGAACCCTTGAAATAAAGTACTATGGAAGAAGAGGGGTGGTTCCTGCCAGTAATCACATACTTAGCTGCACGTGTTTAAGAGCAGATGTTGGCAATTGGGAGGATAGAAATGGCACGACAACCATTGTTGTTCACCATTCATCTGGAACACACACCCAATGCTCACTCCAATGCCTTCACCAAGACAGCATTCTACTTGAGTAATTATGGTATTGTGCACAAATGTTGCAGAAGCCATTACAGTATTAATATGGCACTTGTTCCACCAAAACTATCAGCCTTAGCAAATCCAATTTTGGGGCCCAATTATTTTACAACATCTTTCATGGCTTTTACGTGCCCCAGAAAGCTTCCCAGCTAATGAAGTGTCTTCGATGTGAAATAAGGCTATTTGCGACATCACTGCCTGGATGGTAATCTGATGGAGCAGGTTACCCACTGGTCCCAAATCCAATCGATCAGCTTTCTCCAGTCAACGCCTGTACTACGAAAGTTGAAAGTAATCCCTATTATCATTGTTGATGCAAACATCACGGGCAATTTATGGACAGCAAGTATCCACAAGTAGCAATCAGATGGGTTATGTGAGGAGAACATCATACTCCTCTTTGAATATCAACACAGGATTCATATATCCATATAGAAAGACAAGCACGGCCTCAGTTTAACATCACATCTGAAAGACAAAGCCTCCAACATTGCTGCATTCATTTGAGGTGTGAGGCTAAATGACATTCTGAAGTCTCTGGACATGGAGCTATCACTGTTAGTGATAAAGTTGTCTGGCTCACAAGCAAGTCAAGATGACAGACTTTCCAGTTAAAATGAGCTACGCGGACTGAACATCCTTTATTGTTCAACACTTTCCTATTTTTAGAGAGAAAATCAATCTCTAGCAATGAATGAAGTTTTCATCTCTGCTGTCAATGTTTTGCATTATGAGGGATGGCAAGCTCAATTTTATAGTAGGCAAATAATGAAGAATTCACATTATATTGCACGAGATGGGTCTCTTCCAGCATTTTAGCTGCTCAAACCAAGATCATTCTGAACCATATGTTCATTGGCTCTGTGGTTTGGCTGTGTACTCTGGGTACAGGGCAAGCCGTTGCTTCTGATGAGAGATATAAGAAAGGTGTGGCAGAAACTCAATTTAGTTGCCGCTGCTTGCCATTGTTGCCATTCAGTTCTCAAACAGATATAAACTCCACGCTGTAGACATCAAAAATATATTCCAGACTAGCACACAGCCCCTCCATGCACAACCTCTGCCCAAATACATTAAGCTTGTGGTTCTCAGCCACACAGAAGTATGACGGTAACGACAAGCAGGCAGCTGTAGCTTAGGTTAAACATTGACTGCAACGTGCTAGTTGCGAATTACTTAAACTGCAGATGAACAAAAGTTCCCTAAACCACTGAGAGTTCAGTTACATCTGAAAGGTAATATTTAATGTGTATTTCCTTTGTGTTATGAAACTGACAGAGTATTCACCTTAACCTCAGTAAATGAGGAGGCTATCCCTTTGCTTCAGAGATTTACATTTGCCCAATGTAAATTGTGGATCTAATCTGCTTTGGACAAATGGAAAATAATAAATTAATAGTTTTTTCAAGAGTGATAAATCTAATTCTCTGTAACTTGCTGTTCTTTATAAAAGTAGACTTATCTCTGTCTTAACAATGTTTTCTTCCTTCACTTAAACCACCTGTACCATCATCTGGAATAGAGCATAGATCACCTTTTCCAAGAATAATTCCAGGGTCGCGGGTTGGTGGAAATGAAAGTTCTACAGCTACACTTTAGAAGGTGTTCCAGCTTCCCCTTGGTGTCCCACTCTGATGTTCTGTTTGAAATTGAGAAGGAGCTATGTCAAAAGCTGGTCAGAGTGAAATTCATCTTGCACAGTGACACAAAACAAATAATAATGGATTGGCAAACTAGACTTACAAGCTTTTTGACTAATGGTTCAATTGAAAAAAGGAAATCAGGTGCAGTGTGGAACAGTCTGTCAAGATGTTGTTTTGCTGTTCTTCTCACCACCAATTATTTACAATGAGATATAACAGGGTAAATAAAAGGTTATTACACAAGCCACCCCGAAAGGCTTGGTATACTTTTCCAGGGAGTGTTTCATTGGTCAGGAAGTTAAAATGATGGTATTGTAGATTTATACAGCACAGTAAGAGACTATTCCACCTTTCAAATTGGTACCAGCTCTTTTCAAAAGCAATACAGGTAATTGCACACCCCTAATCTTTCTCTATAACTCTGCAAACTTTTCCCTTTCATGTATTTGAACATTTTCCTTTTGAAACATTCCAAATCACGCATTATGGAAAATAATGTTTTTAAAATTGATCATGTTATATTTATAATAGTTGTGATTCCATTGGAAATAATCATTCCCCAATATTCCACAACTTATCTCAAATGTATAACTACCCATTAAACCACCAAGGTGATATATTTGTCTGACCAACTGCTATTCAGAAAAAAGTAGTTGACACCAGGGTTCACACTTAACAGGAAAATAACAGTAAAACTTGTAAAAAAACGTGTTCTTTAACAATTGACAAACAGTGCATTACTCATTACTACGAAGCAAATTAAAGTATAACCCTTTAAAACCCTAAACACACAGATTCATTCACAAATAAGACAAACAAAACCAGCAGGTATAATATAAATATTATGGTGGAAGAAGAAACAAAGGAAACAAGTGCTGTAGTTGAAGAGCCTAAACCATAGACTGGGATTAAGTTGTTTCTCACAGTTCTTTTGATTTATTTTAGAGATTGTGACAATAACTGATCAGGTGGCCCAAGCTCTTACCTTGTAAAACGAAAATTCCTCATTCCTGCATAATTCTCATGTATGTGGTAAAAACAATGACTGCAGATGCTGGAAACCAGATTCTGGATTAGAGTGGTGCTGGAAAAGCACAGCAGGTCAGGCAGCATTTGAGGAGCAGGGAAATCCTCGGATGCTGCCTGAACTGCTGTGCTTTTCCAGCACCACGCTAATCCCTAATTCTCGTGTATGTTCTCTTAACTATCTCTAATGCTCTTTCTTTAGTGTAGCACCCAGAACTGAATGCAAAACTCCATTTAAAGACAAATTAGTGCTTTTTTCTCTTTATATATAGTTTCAAGATAACCTCCTTGATTTTTTTATTGTCTGAGCTCCCATTGATGAAGCACTGAATTCTGTATGTTTTCTTCATGGTGCTTGCAAGTGTTCTGCTGCCTTCAGTGATTCCTCTACTCCTGCTTCAGAACTGGAACCTTTCTATTGTCTCTCCATGTTCTTGCTATCAAAATGAAATACTTCACTCTCTCTGACACTAAATTCTATCTGCCACTTGTTTGTCTATTCTGCCCTGTTTTTATTTGCTTTTCAAAGTCCCTGGAGGGGGGAGTCCAGAACTAAAGGGCATAGGTTTAGGGTGAGGGAGGAAAGATATAAAAAAGGACTTTAGGGGCAACGTTTTCATGCAGAGGGTGGTGCACGTATGGAATGAGCTGCCAGAGGATGTGGTGGATTCTGATACAATTACAGCATTTAAAAGACATCTGGCTGGTTATATGATTAGGAAGCATTTAGAAGGATATGGGCCAAGTGCTGGCAAATGGGACTAAATTGGGTTAGGATAGCTGGTCGGCATGGATGAGTTGGACCGAAGGGTCAGTTTCCGTGTAGTACATATCTATGACTCTAAGTTTATATTAACCTCAGAGTGCAATACTTCCAAATACAGTCTGCAAAGTATACCAAGTCCAGATCATCCATATAACATTTCTGATGCTCCAGAACTACTGAGACCCAGAGCCAGGGTGTTATTGTACAGCTTAATTACAGCATCTGTGAAAAAACATGGAGAGGACAATGTGGAAAGTTGCACAGATATACTGTCCACCGAGAGCAGGATAAATTCAACCTGAGCCAATTACCACCTTACCAGAGCTGCCTTGCTCCACCAAAGATGTTGACGAATGGTACTGTACTTCTCTGACAGGGACTTCCAGGTGCTGGTGGAGAGGCTGGTCCGCAGAGGGGCATCGTCTTCCCAGAGACTGGTCGAGGAGGCTTAGCCAACAAATCCTGGCAGTTTGGCGAAGGTCAACCCCAGTCTACCCCTGACCTAATTACCTTGCTCTGAAAATGGACAAAAGAACTGACCTCCAGCGGTGAGGAATGACTGTCCTTGATGTGGAGGCAGCATCTCACTGAATATGTCATCAAGGAGTCCTAACAATACTGAAGGTCATGAGGCTGTGGAGAAAAACTCTCCTCCATTGGTTAGAGTCACACCTGGTACATGGGCAAATGGTTGTGGTTGTTGGAAATCAGTCATCCCAGTTCCAGGACATCTCTGCAGGAGTTCCTCAGGGTAGTGTCCTAGGCCCCACCACCTTCAGCTGCTCCATCAATCGCCTTCCCTCCAACAATGTGGGGACTTTCCTTCCTGATCATACAATACTCTGCACCATTCCTAACTCCTCAGATATTGAAACAGTTGGTGCCCATTCAATAAAACCTGGGTGACATTCAGACTCGGACAGATATGTGGTAAGTAACATTCATGCCACACAAGTGCCAGGCAATGGCCAACCCAAAACAGAGCATCAAAACATCTCTCCCTGACATTCAACAGCATTTGATCACTGAATCCTCCACTAACAAGACCTGCAGGTCACCATTGACCAGTGGGCGGCACGGTGTCACAGTGGTTAGCACTGCTGCCTCACAGCACCAGAGACCCGGGTTCAATTCCTGCCTCAGGCGACTGACTATGTGGAGTTTGCACGTTCTCCCCGTGTCTGCGTGGGTTTCCTCCGGGTGCTCTGGTTTCCTCCCATAGTCCAAAGATGTGCAGGTCAGGTGAATTGGCCATGCTAAATTGCACGTAGTGTTAGGTAAGGGGTAAATGTAGGGGTATGGGTGGGTTGCGCTTCGGCGGGTCAGTGTGGACTTGTTGGGCCAAAGGGCCTGTTTCCACACTGTAATGTAATCTAATCTAAACTGAACTGGACCAATCATACAAATACTGTGACTACAAGAGCAAACCAGAGGCTGGGCATGATACAGTAAGTAACTCACCTCCTGACTCTCCAAAGCCTGTCTAAAATCCTCAAGACATAAGTTAGGAGTATGCTGGAATATTTTCCACTTGCCTGAATGGGTGTGATTCCAACAACACCTGCAGAGCTCAACCTCATCCAGGACAAAGCATTCTGCTTGAGAGACACCCCATCCACCACAACATTCAGCAACGTGCCTCCTCTCCCCAACCATAATACACTGCAATGAATGTTGGCGATTTCTAGGCAATTAGTGATGGGTTACAAATGACAGTCTGGCAGCAACATCCACATCTTGTGAAAGGTTAACAAAAGGAAGAGCAGTAGGCATAACACTGAGCCCAGGGAAATCCCTTTCATCCAGTCTGAAATAAACATCAGTCATTTCCTCTGTTTCCTGACACTCAGCCAATTCCGAAGACAAGGGTTGAATCTTGTGTTTTTTTGACTGTGTCATTTCCGTCAAGTTTCACACAGGGTTTCTCTCCCCACATCCTATAAAACTCTCTTCAATAACTACCCACCCCAAACCTTTGGCAGCCTTCATAATGGACTTAAGCATCATTCTGGGATTTACATATTAAATCTGGGATTTACCATATCCCATTCTAAAAGATGAAAGACTTAATCTAAATTTGTTTAAGAACTATTACCTAGTGTTGTGTGATTTTAACTAAAGTTGTTTAATGTATCATTACATCACCATGACACTGTAACCCTTTTTGCTATAAATTCTGTGTCACATGGTCATATTCCATAACCATCCAATGAAGAGCCAGCGCCTCAAAAGCTAGCGCTTCCAAATAAACCTGTTGGACAATAACCTGGTGTTGTGAGATTTTTAACTTTGTCCACTCCAGTCTGACACCGGCACCTCCAAATCGTTCTCCGACCCATCATTCCCAGAATAACTCACTACCCACCAGAATACCTGCTGAAAATCTGACGTTCCTGCGCCACCTTTAAAAGGCCAATGTGCACTTCGGCAAACACTGGTGTTTGGAAGTTTGACAGAGGACAGCTATCCCAAAAATGGCGGAGAAGGTAAAGGGAAGGAATGGCTGCAAGAAAGTGAATGACCTTCTCCACTCCACCAGGCTAAGTACCACACTCTGCTCTCTCCACTCCCTCACACTCACTCTATCTTTGCCTTTGCACACACCTCTCCTCAAGTCTCTTCCGTACTCACTATTGCATGCAACATCTTCCCTTTCGTTGTCCCCACCAACCTCTCAGAACATTAATCCCCACATGGTATCTGTGCTACCTATTCACTCACGCGGGATCCCTCACCATTTTTCAATGACCTGCACTAGACCTAAAAGCTGTGCCAGCCATGTTCACCTCACCCAATCTCTCCCATTACAGGGAAAACAGTCCATAACAGGGCAGGAAGAGTCAGGACAGATAGGGAAGTGCTCAACATTAGACCTTCACTCACTGTGGATGAGAAAATACAGTGCTCGCAGGAGAAAACTGGCACAACCCATGTGGCTGGAGGGTCCCAAGGCGGAAGATGATTCCTGATGAAGAGCTTATGCCAGAAACGTCAATTCTCCTGCTCCTCAGATGCTGCCTGACCTGCTGTGCTTTTCCAGCACCACACTCTTCGACTTCAGTGGGAGGGTCAGGTTCAGAACATTGGGTAGCACAAGCTGGTGAACACCTCTCTGTAACAATGCTGAAGCTGCCCAAGGAATAAACAGCCCAGGACACTGGCACTCAGAGCATGCCCAGTTCCTACAGCTGGGGGATGGACCATGCAAAGGCTCCTGAAAGTCTTTTTTCAGGGCACTCCAGAGATGGCCAGGCCCTACTCCTGCATTCTACCTTCCCTGCTCAGCACCTTGGAAATACAAGCCAAGGACAGTTCACCTGCCTCCTGAAAGGCATTGGTAGACAATTTAGACACAAAGGTACCCAGGGTCACCTGAGCAAAACTCCATTGCCAAGCAATCTCCCTCCACCCCAACTACAGAGTATGGACTGCACTGACATGGAGTGAGAGGGAAAGACAGAAGATAACATTTAGAACAGTGCAGCACAGTACAGGCCCTTCTGCCCACGATGTTGTACTGAGCCTTTATCTTAATTAAGATCAACCTAACCTACACATCTCTCAAATTTATTGCCATCCATGTGCTTGTCCAGCAGTCACTTAAGTGTCCCTAATGTCTCTGACTCTACTACCACCACTAGCAATGCATTCCATGCAGCCACCACTCTCTGTGTAAAGAACCGACCTCTGACATCTCGCCTGTACCTCTCTCCAATCACCTTAAAATTATGACCCCTTGTAACAGCCATTTCTGACCTGGGGAAAAGTCTCTGGCTATCTACTCTATCTATCACTCTCATTACTTTGTACACCTCTATCAAGCTACCTCTCTTCCTTCTTCTCTCCAGTGTGTGAAAAGCCCAAGGTCAGTCAATCTCTATAAGACAAGCCTTCCAATCAAAGCAGCATGCTGGTCAATCCCCTCTGCAGTCTCTCTCAAACATCTATATCCTTCCTATAATGAGATGACCAGAACTGGACACAATATTCCAAGGTCTAACCAGGGTTTTATCGAGCTGCAGCAAAACCTCTTGGCTCTTAAACTCAAATCCCCCGTTAATGAAAGCCTGTTTCTCCACACTGCCAAGAATCCTGTCTTTAACCCTGCATTCAGCATTCAAATTTGACCTTCCAAAATGAAGCACTTCGCATTTATCCAGGATGAACATCTGCCACTTCTCAGCCCAGCTCTGCATCCTTTCAATGTCTTGTTGTAGCCTGCAACAGCCCTCGACACTATCTACAACACCAGTGACCTTACTAACGCATCATTGACAAACTTACTAACCCATCCTTCTACCTCTTTATCCAAGTCATTTATAAAAACTACAAAGAGCAGAGGCCCAAGAACAGATCCCTGTGGGACACCACCAAACACTGACCTCCAGTGACTGAAAGGTGATTACTTTCCATCCACTACCACTAGATGTCCGCTTTTGGCTGGCCAATTCTGTATCCAGACAGCCAAATTTCCCTGTATCCCATACCTCCTAACTTTCTGAATGACCCTACCATGGGGAATCTTATCAAAGCCTTACTGAAATCCATATACACCACATCCATTGTTCGACCTTTGTCAACTTGTCTTGTCACATCCTCAAAGAACTCAATAAGGCTTGTGAGGCACGGCCTGCCCTTCACAAAGCCATGCTGACTATCTTTAATCAAACTATGTTTTTACAAAATGTCATAAATCCTATCTCTCAGAATCTTTTCCAATACCTTGCTTACCACAGACGTAAGACTGACTGGTCTGTAATTTCCAGGGATTTCCTTATTCCCGTTCTTGAACAGAGGAACAACATTTGCCTCTCTCTAATCATCCAATACTACTCTCGTGGAGAGTGAAGATGCAAAGACCATCACCAGAGCCGCAGCAATCTCAATCCTCACTTCCCATAGTTACCTTGGATATATCTGGTCCAGACCTGGGTCTTATCTGTCTTGATGTTTCCCAGAATTTTCAGGATATCCACTTTCTTAATATCAATCTATTCAAGCCTTTTAACCTGGTCCATGGTGTTCTTACAATCAACAAGGTCCCTCTCTCTAGTGAATGCTGAAAAAAAACTAATTTAGGGCCTCCTCCACCTCTTCACTCTCCAGGCACAAGTTCCCTCCACTATCCCTGACGAGCCCTATCCTCTCTCTGATCATCCTCTTATTCCTCACGTGAATGTAGAATGCCTTTGCGTTTTTGTAAACCTTCCCACCAAGGCTTTTTTGTGTCCCCCCCCCCACTCCCAAGTTCTCCTCAGTCCATTTTTTATTTCTTTCCTAGCTACCCTGTAATTATCTAAAGCTGTGCCAGATCCTTGCTTCCTCAACCATAAGTAAGATATCCTTCTTCCTCTTGATGAGAAGCTCCTGTTCTCTTGTCATCCAAGGCTCCATCACCTTACCATTTGTTGCCTGTCTCAGTGGGACAACGTTATCCAACAGTTGGGAGTGTGGTGCTGGAAAAGCACGGTATGTCAGGCAGCATCCGAGGACCGGGAGAATCGATGTTTCGAGCATAAGCCCTTCATCAGCCCTTCATTATTCCTACTCTTCGGATACTGCCTGACCTGCTGTGCTTTTCCAGCACCACACTCTCGACTCTGATCTCCAGTATCTGCAGTCCTCACTTTCTCCTAGTTATCCAACACTCGCAACAAGTGCTCCTTAAATTTGAAGGCACTTTGGTGGCCTAGCTGACATTGCACTGTATACCAATACTCACATTTCCATTTGGGAATATATCTGTTTGATTGAGGCTCTGTCTAGCACTGATTGGAACTGTGCCACCATCATGTGAGACATTATGTCCATCTCGTACACTGTATGGATCAATGTCAATGCTGCAGCATCTGGAAGCAAGGTATAGGGCAATGGATTCTGCTGACATTATTGCCTTTCTTGGTCCTTATGCCTATCTTTCCCTGTCCTCTGTGTTAAAAAGTGTTGGTGCTGAAAATGAAGTGGTCAGTATTGTCTGGAGCATGTCTGTCTGACAGCAGATAGGGAGCCAATGTATTAGGATTGTCAGGATCTGGGGACAACACAGGTCTGGTTCTGTACAATGTGTGTGCCTGTGCCTAATGTTCTACCTCTCTACAGAGCCTCAGATCAGTTGGTCTTGCAACCCCCTCCCTGACAGCAGAGACATTTACTCCTCACACTCGGAGTGTTGGTCCTGACCGTTTTCGTTCTCACTGTGTAGTTGTAATTCCTCTATGTGTTAGTGAGGATGGTGGATGAAACCTCTCCCACACAACCAGGCTCTCATCCATGCCTTACTGAATTCCTCCCCTTTATTCCACAGCCTGAAACCACTGATCCCCACAAATAGGTTCCTGAGCCTCCTGCCACAGCAGTGAACAGCAGCATCTTCCCCCCACCCCCATTAGCTTCTCTGGACGGATCAATGGATGGACTATGGCCTACCTACGTGAATGATCCAGGCAGAGAGTGATGGATGAGAAGTGCCCAGAATCTCAACAGATGCCTGTACATCTCCCCAGCTGTGTTAGTCCTACCCTTTCCCCAGACCATCTACACAGGAATCACAGGACTGCCTGTGGCCCACTTGCTAGACTACGGCTAATCCCCTGAACTGGTATCGGATTATGCACCACTCCGAGCCAATGGCTGTGACACCTTCCTTTAGTTATGCCGTGTAGGTGCCAGCGGGATGGCCGTGCAGTGAAGAAGGCTGCTTTGCCGGAGGGGCACCTCCTCCACCTCTGAGGCAGAGAGCTGCAAGGCCTCAGAGGAGGCCTTGATAAGGCTTCCTCCTGCAAACCCCTCCACCCTCACCAGCCTCAGATACTCACACCCCCAGTGAGAACGTTAGCTCTCAAATTACCTTTGGGTCTTACTTGGTCAGGACTCCTGATTAACAATGGCCCAATAGGCTTTAGTGAGGGTTACACCCTGAAGACTTTGAGACAAGGCCACTTACTTGCTGCACATGCTTTGTGTTTATTGTGTAAGCTGCTGGCACATAGTTCAATGTATACCACCTTACACCATACAGCAAGATGCCCCCCCACATCCCACTCCCCCAACCCCAGCCCTTGACTGAGGAGTGCTGACTTGCAAGGCAAGCTGCCTGATTGTGAGACTGAACTGATAGGCAAGGCAGGGCTGTTGTGACCATCCAGGCAGACTCTCAGTGAGTGAGCAGTAAGAGAGCATGTGAGAAGCCCTGAGATACAGCCTGATCCAATCTGTAAACTGGGTGTGAGTTGCTGTATACACAGCATTGCAATGAGAGTACAGCCTGAGGTACTGCATTGAACTGCAGAAGAATTTCGCAGGTGGATTGGACAGATGTCATGTGAATCCTGAGGTGTTGCAAAAGTCGATTGCCAATGTCTGTGGATGAAGGGTGCTATTGTTCTGCCTCATATTGCTATTGTTTCTTCTATTCCATGAGCTCTAACTCTGTGCAGAAGCCTGTTATGCAGCATATTATCCATTGCTTTTGGAAGTCCATGATATGTCCTGAACAGATTGATGCTGGCTTTCCAAGAATATCCCTCATTTGTCAAAGGGAAAATTAATCTTGTCCTGAATGATCATTTTTAAAAGTTTCCCCACCGATGGCATTAAATTGACATGTCTGCAGTTTCTGGGCTTCCCCTTTTTGAACAATTTTACAACATTTGCAACTCTCAAGTCTGCTGCTAAACCCCAAGTCTTGGGAAGACTTGAAACTTATGGGCAGTACCTGTGCATTTTCCACTCATATTTCCCATACTATGTTGTTGAGTGCCTCTCATCTGGTCCTGAAGTCTTATCAAATTAACTATGTTGAAAATCACACAACACCAGGTTATTGTCCAACAGGTTTATTCAGAAGCACTAGCTTTCAGAGCGCTGCTCCTTCATCAGGAGATTGTGGAGAATAACATCATACGACACAGAATTTATAGCAAAAGATTACAGTGTGATGCCACGGAAATGATATATTGATAAATCCTGGATCGTTAACTATAACAAGTTAACTATAGGTGGCTTATCAAGGTGTCTGGGCTACCTTCTTTTTCACCATGACTTACAAAATTCTCTAAGCCCTTATCTAAAAGTCAAAAATCACACAACACCAGGTTATAGTCCAACAGGTTTAATTGGAAGCACACTAGCTTTCAGAGCGATGCTCCTTCATCAGGTGATTGTGGAAGGCTCGATCGTAACACAGAATTTATAGCAAAAATTTGCAGTGTGATGTAACTGAAATTATACATTGAAGAATTGATTGTCTGTTAAGCCTTTCCTCTGTTAAAATACAGTGATAGTTTCACTTCTTTCATGTGTAAATCACAAAACCCTTTTTTTTAAAAGTTGCATTCTTGGGTTAGCTGTTCACAATGGTGATAGCTAGACAATATGTTGAAGGTGTTAGCCCCCTGTGTTCTCTGTCTATGACCTGATGTTTAGATTGATTCCAATCTAAAAAGTGAAATAACAGAGTTTTACATAAATTCATGCAGTTTTTGAGCTCAGAGTTCGACATGAATCTATGTGGTTTTTGCATAAATTCATGCAGCTCAAAAACTGCATGAATTTATGTAAAACTCTGTTATTTCACTTTTTAGATTGGAATCAATCTAAACATCAGGTCATAGACAGAGAACACAGGGGGCTAACACTTTCAACATATTGTCTAGCTATCGCCATTGTGAACAGCTAACCCGAGAATGCAACTTTAAAAAAAGGGTTTTGTGATTTACACATGAAAGAAGTGAAACTATCACTGTATTCTAACAGATGAAAGGCTTAACAGACAATCAATTCTTCAATGTATAATTTCAGTTACATCACACTGCAAATTTTTGCTATAAATTCTGTGTTACGATCGAGCCCTCCACAATCACCTGATGAAGGAGCGTCGCTCCGAAAGCTAGTGTGCTTCCAATTAAACCTGTTGGACTATAACCTGGTGTTGTGTGATTTTTAACTTTGTACACCCCAGTCCAACACCGGCATCTCCGAATCATATCTAAAAGTCAGAATGGTTATGGAATGATAGTGGCATGAACAAGAGTAAAAAGGATTCTCAGAAAACAATAGCATCAACAGTGCATCTGCACAGACAATGAGTTAAACAAATGAGAAATTAACAGAAGAATCACTGTGAAAATACGTGGATAAAATTTCATGAATTTATGATAAGCCCCTGAGGGAAAACAGGAAAAGGTGGAAGAAGCCCACTGAAGCACTATACACTCACAATGAAACACATGGAATGGTTAAGCTGGAGGAGAGGAATGCTGGCACCCATTTAGTTGCACCAGAAATACGAGGGAGTCAGATAAGAACAGTAATAAATGAGATGTTTAAATTGGCAAAAAAGAGTATGCTGGTGTGAGGACCCCAGTTATAAACTCAGCAGCAAATGAGTGGGTCATGTTAATTTACCTTGTGCTTAAGTCAGTACTACTACCAGCACTATGTAATGTCAGTCTGGAGTATCTCAGGCTGTGGGTGGCTGTACATACACTATCATTGAGGCTGCTTGGTCATTATCCCTGAGATTTGTCAACTCTTTATGAACCGTAAAACTTTGTTTATTTCCATCTATATATAGTACAAACTACAGCTCTCTAGTGTAATGTCTAAGACCTCTCTCCTCACATGCTCATTCTAGACTGGTAACTTCTCTCTTAACGATATCAGGATCAGGTGCTCAGTTACAGCATGATTTAAATTAATCTTTTTACACCACACACGTGCCACACATGTGCTGTACCTGCACCAACTAATTACACCAGGCCCAGTTACACCAAATATTGAAGATTATAATTCATCATAGATCAACAAAGAAACTTTGGAGCATTCAAGATCCTTCAGCCCCCTCCCTCACCATTACCTCCTTTCCCAAACACAGAGTGCTGTCACCTCGGTGTATAGGATCCAGCTGGTTTCCATCCCTCGCAGATCCAGTGATCTGCAGTGGGGTACCTGAGAGGTGGCTTCTCACCAATATATTTAAATGAGGCTCAAACCTGAATTTCATCCGGGCATCCATTTGAACCAATCTGCCCACAGACTTCACCCCAGTTTTAAGTTGACGTCAACTTTCTCAATCAGAGAAATCAAATGTTGACCATCTCCTGACAATTTAGTCAACGAGTAAATTAGAACAAACGTAATTGAACATTACCAGAAAACATTGTAGATTACAAATTGTACACAACAAAACTCTTCAAAGCTGTAAATCTTTATTTTTTGAAAAAGCTGAGCAACAGTTGACATTTGCAATGAGTGTCATCATTGTAATATATCCTAATAAATTTGGCAGCTTAACATTTAGCACAAATTTTTTAATGTCAAAACTTGCTACATATAAGGAAAATTATTCCAGAAATAAAACAGATTGCAGTAAATTTCAATATTAGAACCCAATAGCATCCAAACCCTGTGAAACATTATAAGCACTACAATACAGAATTGGAAAATAAACAATTCTGCAAATATGACTTGAGTTCCATGATTAATAAAAAAAGACAACAACCCATGCATTGAAATAAATTTAATGAATAAATCTATTATAAAATGTATACCTTTCCAGTATCTATTAAAATAATTCAGGCATTTGACTCAATCCTGCAGTAATATGTGTAGCTGAGTTAACCAATTAAAATTTGCCTTGTTATAAATTTGGTGCATTGTTAATCATACTTTCCTTTGCCAGTCAACAGGCATAGCAACTTTTAACCTGCATCGCCTTATTTTGAAACTGTCCATGTTGCATCTTAAAGTTGAAAAATAAAGAACAGTCTGCCAAAGATTTAAAGACTGCTTAGTCCTTGAACCAAGTGCTATATGTTGCCAAGCCGATTTGAATCCCTGCAGAAAACTATTAGTAAAAAGTTAACTCAGCTCTCAATAACTAGAGACTTGTAACTATAGCAAAAGATATCATTTGTCATTTGTTAAAACCACAATTTGGTTCCAAGATGGCCACGAACTAATATCTCAATTGAATAGATTTAATAGACATACGATAAAATGATGAAAGTAAATGCATTGTACATCCAATATCTTTTCTATCAATCAACAATACTAGCAGATCTCCCGTAAGGTTGCTCACACGTTAAAACATGACATCTCAATTATGACAATGGAGTGTCAAACTGTGATTACAATGACATGTGATGCTTATCAGAAGTGAATGATGAACGCAATAAAATTAATGTATTATAAACACAGCTCATGTTGGCTCATTTTGGGGTTCAAACTCAGGTCCTTAAAGCAAGGAAAAGAAATTAGCCGTCAGGCCTTATTGGAATAATGACAATAAATGCTCAATATTAGTCATATCCATATGCAACTGACATGATGAGAGGGATCAATTTCTTGACACCTGTATTGGCAGTGACCCTCAAAATCCCAGGAAAACAATTGGATCAAGTTACAGGGAGGTGGATGGTCTCCTATGGAGTTGGAATGCGTTCTGCTGAATCCACTTGATGTATTTTTAAAAACAAACTTTTAACTGCATATCTTCAGTTGTCTGATAAACTGGCTATGAAAAAGTTTTGAACTAGGCAGAGATTAACCAATAATTTTGCAATCAGATCCTTTATCGGACTTTAGGTCCGTATCTTACACATTCAAGTAGAAATCCTAAAAGAACGTCCTGTGCCATACAAAGTTAGCAGTGGGACTGATCTCTGAATAAATGTGTACTTTACATCTGATTTACACTCTAATAACTATGCAATGCAGCAATTTCTCATCGGTTTTATATGTAGTTCACACTCCCTCAAAGTGTAACGCTTGCTTCAAGTGGAACTTGCCAAATTTGTTGTGAATGCTTCCATTATTGCAGAGTAGAAAGTCTAACTCACGGTGGATCTGCTAGTGTTTGACATCAAGAAAGTTCTAAAAGGTGTGTTAGTTATCTGTTAGGTGTCATAAAATTCACCGACATAAATTCTTTTTGGCAATTGTAAAATCTTTGAGGAGAAAATTTATATAAAGAGAAAACAAATTCACAATTCCCAACGTACAGAGAAATTCTGCTGTGAAATAGAAATATCCTTTACCTAAAACACAAATGAAGCTGTTCTAATGAATAGTTGATCTGTTTAAAAGACAATTAACTACAAATTGACTAAGGATAGTCCAGAAATTACACCTCATCAGTTTAGCAGATATTCATAGTCATCCTATTCCACTGATCATGGTGAGGTAACAGTACATGCCTTACAATGTACAGGATCATCCTGCAGCGCTAATAAATGAGCCAATTTCAGGCCCAGTGTAATTAGTACCTATTCAGTAAACCAGATCAAATGAATTGATGGCACAGGAGTGCAGTAACTTATTCAAAACCTCTACTAAGGAAAAACAAATGCTGTGAAGTAAAGCCGTAATCATCCTACCGGCTAATCTAATTATCAAAACAACTATAGACACAACTAAATTATTTCCACAACAAATCAGTAAATAGCTGAATAGGAATATAGAAAAACACAGAAATGATTGAACAGAACCAATGGGAACTGAACATCATCATTTCCTCTCCAATAATAAGCCTGCCATTTATAATTTTGAGAACTGAACTCTATATTCAGAAAAGATTACCCGCTCTTTCACCTGAAAAAAAATGGCATGTTGTCTAACATCTTGCCCATCTTTCCTTTCCATCTAAGCACCAAATGTAAGTAACCTTGTTGCTTGCTGTGAATATCTCATAGGTTCCAAATATCATAGAAACATTCACCCACTTGTGAACATTACTTATTATGGCTTCGGTTGTCATATAGATTTATCAGCGAGCCTGTTTAACACTGCTTCCACCATAATCTTTCCAATAGTACCGCCAGAGCTTTTTTCCACCAATGCCAATAATGCATTCAAAGCTTGGCCATGGTAAGCCCAACTGTCCACCTTGTACAGACTGTTCACAGTCTCCTGTGGGTTAAAGATACAGAGAATCAACTTCTGCACCAATAAATCAGCCTAAAAATCAAATGAATTATCATTAGGTATTGTATCTTCTGCACTGATCAGTTCAGGTTCTACAGTTGCACACTTGATGTCCTTTAACGTATTGTGTACTTCCATGAACCGTTGCAAATATTTTGAAGTGTACAGCCAGTGATGCTTCAAAATGTCTTCCAATTCATAGCTTTTGGACTGCCTTGCATTCATTTTCCTGAAACGCCGGAAGAGTTTGTTGCCTGATTCATTGCCTTCACTCGCCCACGCACCTATAGAGCCATCTCTTTCAATGATCTCGGGGACGTGAGCCAGTGTTTTGTGCAGGTAGTTGGTGATCTTCCCTTTGTATCTGTGCTTGAACTCTGTATGAAGCAGTTCTGCAAATCTCTGGGAATTGTAGCTGTACTGACAAAGAAGGTCAGGACACTCCCTGGCTGGAAACGTGGAACGCCACACTGGTTTCATCTGAAGATAAAGGTGCATGAGCTCCCTGAGGATTTGCCGCCTTTCTTCAGACGGAATCAGTTCACACACAGCCTCGACCGTCTCTTTAGTCATTAGCTTCCGTGCAAAATTTCCATTCAGCCTCATGACAGGCTTCAGGTTCATCTTCTTCCTTAAGTGCTTGTCAAGCATCGCTTGCCACCGCTTCCTCTCCTCCTTGGAGGTGTTCGGATTTTTGTACAGCTCCCCGATCTCGTCCTGGAAGAGCTTGTAGAACTCGGTGGCGTTTCCAATGTCGCAGTGCAAGGCATCGATGGACGGCTGAGTTTCGATGAATGGCTTTGCTGAAACCCCCTTCACCCGGTCACGCAACTCCTCCGCGGTTTCGCAGTACGGGTTGGAGCGCCAAATCTCGTAGCGCACCAAGTTCTCTTCGTGGCTCCTTGTTATGGAATGAAAAACCAGGTTCTGGGAAGCCTCATATCGTGTGGAATCGCACAGCGTACAGACGAACATCGAGCCCGAGGCTTCGAGGCCTTCCATTTCCCGAACAAGCTTCTCATCATACCCTGTGCCCCTAAAGATAAACCGGAAGGATCTGTGCAAGTCCCCAATCTCAAGGATCAAATCACTAGTCTTCATAGCTTCTCGCTCGGCGATTACTGGGCCCAGGATCGCTGTCAACGTTTCGTGGTCAGATTCGTCCGCCAACATCAGGGAAAGTGGTCGGCAGCACAGCTCAGAATTAGGCTTCAACTCCTCAAAAATTACCACTTTCTCATCGTTGTTATTCATCACACTTATGCTCATGATTGTAAAGGAAAACCTCACTGCCTTTTCTGGAACAGGAGGACCGCATCCGTGTTTCTCGCTGACGTCGCCCATTCCATCACAAGACTCCTTGATTACAACAGTAAACGGTCCACTCACAAACTCGTCTACGCTATGGCGTTTTAAACCTTCTAGAATATCGTCCTCAAGCTCCTTCACTGTTGTAGCAAGTGCCACATCATACCTAAACCGTCTTGAAATGGTTTCCATTGGATAATCATCGATACATTGTGTCCATCCACTCAGACCATCTATAATCCCCACTTCAGTGTTTGTCGAGACGTTTGCCAGAGGGGGCTGCCACTCAAATGAATAATAACCTGGCAACAGTATTTTTTCTGCATTTCGAAGAGCATGCAATGGCTGGAAGATCTGCTTCCCAGTTGTTGCTTTGACTGTCCTGTACATTTTATGATACTGACTGCAACTCAGAAATGTGTTCACTCTAATGGCAAGGCAGACTGCTGGCTTCAGTTCGGATCCTTTGCCCTGCATTACCGCTTCCAGCTCATCTGCTTGCCTGTGCTCATTGCCAGCTCTGAGTGCCAGAAGTAACAGAGTCAGGCAAACGGATTTTACGTCACCATCTTCCTCTTTGTCTGCGAAAGCCTTCACCTGAAGTTTCAGATCTCTCAGACGATGCTTTTGAGCTCTTCGGGTGAGAGAAAGCAAATGTAGTCTTGGACGACCTCCCTTGTTCACTGGTGAGTAAGCGTTCTTCATTCTCGTTTCTTTATGGTTTTGAGCATGATTCGAATATTCACCGAGTCTCACCTCCATTTCACAATCAGTTGCTGGACATTTGAGTACAAGTGAATTGAGAACATTTATGAATGATTTAACAGGGCTTAAGAGCTCTTTGGGACCACAAGGAAATCTACAAACTGGGCAATACTTGCCTAGGACAGCAATGCATTTGAGGATACACGTTCTGCAGAACAGGTGCTTGCAAGGTGATTGCACAGGGTCAGCAAGTAAGTGCTCACAAACCTGACATGACACGGACTGGATAAAATTATTGGGATAATCAAGCACAAGGAGTTTTGAAGTTAGATGAAACTTCTTGCAGTTGACAATCTTTCTGGCCAATAACAAACTTGTGCTAGTCACCTGATCTTTTCTTTTAATGACTCTTGGTCTGACTGGAGCATCAGTTGTGACTTTAGGCTTCTTTGTGACTGGTGGACTTCGTTTCAGACCTTTTCGTTTGCGGGCCCCACTCAAAAAGTTGCAAATGCTGCAAAGATTGGAATGTGGTTTCCACTCAACGATTGCACTGATCGGAAAGAATGCATCTTCATTCGTTGTATTGTTAATTGTCTGAATCACAATACGCCAACAGTTATAGCAGAAGTGAGTGGGATATCTGGCTTCTGTATCTGTCTTGACATCAATCCTAAATGTGTTACGGATGAGTTCTGGCCAAAAACACTCACCATATCCCATTTTCCTGAGCACCTCTTGGGTGACATCATCAACAGGACCATTTACTGGGTATTTCATATCATGACAGTAGGTGTTAAAGGCAACTCCACAAATGCGACAGAGATTTTGCAATCGCAATATATGCTCTTCCAAAGATTTTGCTTTTATTTGGCTAAAGTCGCAGGACTGGTTTTTTGATGGGTCGCATTCTAAAAGCATTTGTTCCAGGGCCTTATCTTCAAAAGTTTTTTTGTCCAAAGGCAGTGTTTCTAATGGCATAGTTCCCACTGGTTTGCTCTGTGGTAATGGGGAATGCCGAAGTAGGCCATGAATTGGTGTAACCGTCTCTGTCTCATAAAGCTTTTCCATTGAAACTATGACTTCCTTCTGGGTATTTTTGATTGGCCTGGTTTCTGCATATAAGAAGTCATCAGGTAACAGTCGTAGAGGCATCTTCATTTCCATAATGACTGGTATCTGACAGAAGTAAAGAAAAATGATTCTTGGTTAAAATAGGATGAGAGTTCAGCACCTTCAGATGCAAAACAGTTTTATGTTCAACACCAATTCACAGCACTCACATTTAAATTATGCAATATTCAGAAAACTGCATTTCTGTATAAAAATTGAGTTTCTGATCCAGTTTAATGAAGGACCATCATATCCAATATCAGGGGATTAACGTTAACCTAAAACCCTAATGGGAATTATAGTATGGGGAAAGCTGCTCATTCCAGTGAAGAGTATGTTTGAGCAGGTGTAAGGAAGGCTATCTGCTTCTATTCCCATTGGGTCAGTTATGTTAAAGTTGCACCTTTAATGATGAAAAAGATTTCCTTAGCTAAGAAAGAAAAAACTTAGAAAACTATTCCCACATGATTTTTATTTTATTCATTTAAGATTCTCACTACAGATTGTACAGGCAGCGTGAAAATGCAACTTGGTAAAAGCACTGTTCAGCCAGACATGATGGTTATCTTCAAGCTTCATCACGCCTGAGAAAACAGGACAACAGCTGAACAATTGAGACTTTGGTTTTCACTCTCGTAACTTAAGGACATGTTAAAATAATGCTAAACTGCAGCTTGCCTGACCACCTCCATGTACAAATACCTTCCTCCAGTGCTTTCTCTTCACAATGTTATCACCTGTCTTTGTATAAATGTAATTGTTAGTGCATTGTTTCATTATTTTTATCAGCTTTACTAGGCAATAACTCCACTCACTTGTACTCAAGAAAACCTTGGAATTGACTCTCCTTCAATTTTAATCTAGTTAATTAAATTTATTTGAAGTGCAATTTAGCCACGTACTAAAAAATCAATAAAAATATTTACAGAAAGGGAGTTTTAAAAGAGGGGAGTGAATCACATAGAAATATATAAGTGACAACAAGATAGCATATCTAACCAGCCTTCATTTAATGGCAGATAACTAATTACAGGTAGTTTCAATCAATGTCCTCAGCTTAGAGTGCAAAGCAGACTTGCCTGAAATTAATCACATCATGGTGGCTCAGTGGTGGGTGGCATGGTGGCTCAGTGGTTAGCACTGCTGCCTCACAGTGCCAGGAACCCGGGTTCAATTCCAGCCACGGAATGCAGGCTGTCTGTGTGGAGTTTGCACATTCTCCCCGTGTCTGCGTGGGTTTTCTCTGGGTGCTCCGGTTTCCTCTCACAATCCAAAGATGTGCAGGTCAGGTGAATTGGCCATGCTAAATTGCCCCATAGTGTTAAGGTATTTGTCAGGGATAAATGTAGGGAAATGAATCTGGGTGCGTTACTCTTTGGAGGGTTGCTGTTGTTGGGCCAAAGGGACTGTTTCAACACTATAGGGAATCTAATCTAATCACTGTTACTTTTTAATTGCAGTTGATGGTCAGTTAACTTAGTTGGTTGGATGACTAGTCAACAATACAGAGTGATACCAAAAGTACAGGTTCAATTTCGATACTGGTTGAGGTTGCCATGAAGATTCCTCCTTCTCAATCTCTCCCCTCACGATGACCCTCAGATTAAACTACCACCACTTGTCCCTCTCTAATGAGACACAGTTCTCTGGGGCTATGGCAACTTTACTTCAAGGTAGACATGATGTGTTGGACTGCGATGGACAAAGTTAAAAATCACACAACACCACCAGGTTATAGTCCAACAGGTTGACCTATCAAGTGATGAAGAGCAGCGCTCCGAAAGCTAGTGCTTCCAAATAAACCTGTTGGACTAAACCTGGTGTTGCGTGATTTTTAACTTTACTTTAAAGTCTTTTCTCAGGGGGCAGTCAATGTCAATGATTCATTACATAAAAGAGGCTCTGTCAACTTAAGTATTTAACAAAAGACAGAAAGCCCAAGGTTTGTGAAAATAGGTTAGGGTGACTCAAGTCTTTAAGAACTATCTAAATCTGAAGATTCACCCTTTTTTCCAGATGAATCATACAAAGTATAATTTCGAGCAAGGAGAATTATGTATTATTAGTTGTTTGTACAGTCCTCAGAATGAATATTTTGATATTTAATGCAATGCTGTACACAAACTAGTTTTGTGTTATCTGGAATATATCAATTTTTACTGTGAATTTTCACCTCTTAAAAGTAGAGATAAGATTATACCTAAGGAAACACTTCCAAACATTAATAACAGCCCTTGGTAAATTGTCAGAACCCACACAGATCCCAGTTTAGATTTTAATCAACTTATAGAGTGAGGAAGGCTACAAGATAATACAGTTGCACCACCTAGCCCACGAAACCAGAACAGCACACATTAAGTTTTTAAAACATTTTTCATGTTATTTTCTACACATAACCAAATATTACATTTTGTAAGATAAGTCAGCAATGATAATGTTTGCAAGCTGTGCAACATGTTTGATATTTTCCAAACACCTATGCATGCCAGAATCTAAACTGCTAACAGAGAATATTGGTTTTCATTTAAAAAATTTTTTTAAACTACACATTCACAGCCTATTTCCAATCAGGTTTGTACCTTTTAAAAGTTAATACACCAAAAATAAATAGATTTTATCAATGTTAACCACTAGAGTTTGAATTAGTTCCCATCATTTCATAGAAATTATCATTTAACTCGCTTTCCTAAGGTGTTTCCCACCAACTCTTCATACTTTTCTTAACATTCTTTCTAACATAATGCAACTTCAATATTCTCTGATATCCAGTGAAATGGGTGAAAAAGCAGCTGTCAATTATGAAACTGAAAAATATTCTCTTTGATGCATATTTGTTTTATCAAATCCTAATTTAAAATACAAATATAACATGTATCTAAGTATAAAATAAATGGAACTGATCAAGTGCTGTCTCTTGCCCCTTTACCTTTTTACCTTTTAGCATATTTTATTCCACATAATAAATACAAGGTACATATGACATGACAAGAATCTTGTGTAATATTAAGCTGTATATCTTAGAATAAACTTAACAAAAACATGACTCACAATGCTCAGAATGCCTTTCCAAACTGAATTAAATTTGTCATTGTACAAGTATTGATAGCAGTGACAACTTCTCCATTACCTTTCTCTCACAGAATATGTTTTTCACAGAGGACTCCCATCTGTTTCATACCATGAAGTAAACTCTGAAATAACAGGAACTCTCTCTATCTCTTCTACCTCTGTGGCAGCTGATGTGGTGACCTGCCTCTTTACCATATCACTCCTAAACCAACAGTCTCACTTAACCACACTTCAAAACTTTTTATTGTGAGTGGGTCCTTTTCTTTTCATTATTAAATTAATTGATACTTTATGTAGCATTCTTGATTGTTATTTTATGTTTTAATCTTATTGAGGTTGTTTTTTTTCTTTCTAGTTTACTTTTTTGCGCCTCATATACATAACATAAATATTAAAATCTCAACTGTTAATTTATCTTTATTGTTAGAATTTGTTGCTTCTGTTACTTAATGCCAATGGCTATTTTTGAATTAATTTCCATTCTATCACCTTTAAACTTTAGTCTCATTTACCAGAGTTCTCAATCTCCTTTTGTTGCAGACATGCAGAATACTGCCATCTTATGGATTGGTACAGCTTTGCAATATTCATTGAGCTATTTACAGTGAATCTCATTTGAACAATAAATATCCACCTCCACCAAGCAAATAAATGTGAATAATTTCAAACGTTTTTGTTCTTTCTGCATTCACCATGTCTCCTCATATAGTTTTGCATTTGCAATAAACGTGTTTTCAAATTGGTCTTTCTTGTCATTTTCACTGCAAAAGCTGCATAGCACAACATTTGGACACATGTAATAACAGGATTTGATCTAGATTGGAAAAAATATTGAAAATACAGACAGTGCACAATACTTTGAATACTCCATTAATTCTAAAGAATATAGGGGAGGAATTAAGTACCATCACCTTCAGTAGAGAAGTAGTATTAGACAAACTAATGGTTCTGATGGCTTGCATCCTCGGAATGTAAAGGAGGTAGCTACAGAGATAGTGGATGCATTGTTTGTAATTTTCAAAAAACTTGCTGGATTTTGGAGAAGTACCAGAGGATTGTAAACCTGCCAATCTATCCAGAAAAACAGGAAGAAATAAAGCAGGTAAGTGTAGGCCGATTAGGCTAACACCTATTGTTGGGAAGGTACTGGAATCAATTATTAAAGAATTAATAGCAGAACATTTGGACAGTCATAATTTAATCAAGGAGAGTCAGCATGGCTTCATGTCTAATTTCAATTATTTGAGAAGGTCTCAACCACAGTGGATAAAGGGAAACCAGTCGATGTGTTGTATTTAGAATTCCAGAAGGCATTCAATAAGGTACTTCACAAAAGATTAAGTCATAAGGTAAGAATCTACAGTGTTGGAAGTTATATATTGGCATGGATAGGGAATTGGTTATTGGCAATAAAGAGCGAGTGAGGAAAAGGGCTTCTTTTTCAGGATGGTGACAACAGGGGTTCAACAGGGATCAGTGCTAGGACCACAACTCTTTACAATATACAGAGGAACCTCGATTATCCAAATATCAATTTTCCAAATTTTGGATTATCCGAAGAAGATCTCAAGGTCCCAATAGAAATATTCCATCAAAGAGGTATTTCAACACTGATCATGTCTTTTGTTTCCAAAGATTAAAAAAAGAACTCGGCTTACTGAAATGCTGCCGAGAACAGTCCTGGACATCGATTGGAGTCTAGACACTGTCACCAAATGACTGACTGCCTGCACCCTCTCTCCTCCCACACTTTCTTTGGAGTTCTACACAGGGGTGTACGCTAAACCCACCCCCCCCCACCCCCCTTCCCCAGACAATCTCTCCAACATTGTCCTGGACAGGGCAAAGGTGAAACCTGTCAAAACATTGCAGTAAAAGGTTGTGTGTGTATGTACGCTATTTTGAGACTCACTCCCCCAAAGGATGCAGCAGTCTTACTGTTGGTGTCTAGTCTGGCTTCCCCAGGGAGGCGGGGGTTGGGGGGTGAATGAGAGTCTCACGGGAGCTCACGGGTGCTGACGGGGGTGGGGCAGCTGGGTCAGATGGGTGTGGGGGCGCAGACGGGGGTGCGGACAGTGGGTGGGGGCGGGCAGGGATCAGTGTTGGATGGGGTTGGGGGGGCAGATGGGGGTTGGGGGGCAGACGGGGCCGGGGGTGGGGGCGGGGGCGAGGGCTCGCATGCCTTATGCTGCTGCCTAGTCTCGCTGTGTCAATCCCATTGAACTGATTGGGGGAGGGGATGTGGAAGGCTTCAGCAATGCTGCAGGTCCCTTACACACAAGTGTGTTTCTGCTCAGAAACAAACCCTGAGACAGAGAGAGGGAGCAAGGCAGGCAGAGCGAGGAAAAAGGAAACTTCAGAAAACTCCAAGCCCCAGAGGAGAGGCATTGAATCAATTAACCGAATAATCAATTATCTGAACAAAATATTGCCAGCCCATCTCATTTGGATAATTGAGGTTCCTATGCATATCAATGAGTTGGAGGAAGGAAGTGAATGTACTGCAGCCAAACTTGCAGACAATACAAACATTAATGGAAAGGTTGTGAAAGGGATACAAATAGTTTACAGAGAGATATCGAAAGGTCAAACAAGTGGGCAAAATGTTGACAAATGGAGAAAGTGGGAAAATGTTAAGTTGTTCATTTTGGAAAGGAGAATTTTTAAAAAAGAATATTATTTATTATTCTGCAGTAAAACTGCAGAAAGTTGCATTACAAAGTGACTTGGAGGGACTTGTACATGAAATACAGGAAGCTAACACATTGGTGCAGCAGGTAATCAGGAAAGTTAATGAAATGTTGGCCTTCATTTCAAGAGAGTTGGAGTATAATAGTAAGGAAGTCTAACTGTAACTGTACAAGGTGCTGGTGAGACCATATCTGTAATACTGTGAGCAGTTTTGGTCCCCTTATTTAAGGAAAGATATCATTTCATTAAAGCAATTCAGAAAAGGTTCACTTGGATGATCTGTGGTATGGATTGATTATCTTATGAGAAACGATTAAACTGTTGAGACTCCACTCACTCGAGTTTAGACCAATAAGAGGTGATCTCATTGACACATATAACATTCTTAGTCCCACCTGCCAGCACCTGGCCCATATCCCTCCAAACAGTTCCTGTTCATATATCCATCCAGGTGCCTTTTAAACATTGCAATTGTGCTAGCCTCCACCACTTCCCCTGGCAATTCATTCCATATACGTGCCACCCTCTGTGTGAAAAAGTTACCCCTTACATCTCTTTTATATCTTTCCGCTCTCACCCTAAACCTATGCCCTCTAGTTCTGGACTCCCCCACATCTGGGTAAAGCCTTTGTCTAGTTATCCTATCCATGCCCATCATGATTTTATAAACCTCTATAAGGTCACCCCTCAGCCTCCGACGCTCCAGGGGCAACCTCCCCCTATAGCTCAAATCCTCCAACCCTGGCAACATCCTTGTATATCTTTTCTGAACACTTTCAAGTTTCACAAAATCTTTCCGGTAGGAAAGAGACTAGAATTGCACGCAATGTTCCAAGAGTGACCAAACCAATGCCATATACAGCTGCAATATGACCTCCCAATACCTGTACTCAATACTCTGACCAATAAAAGAAAGCATAACAAACGCCTTCTTCGCTATCCTATCCACCTGCGACTCCACTTTCAAGGAGCTATGAACCTGCACTCCAAGGTCTCTTTGTTCAGCAACACTCCCTAGGACCTTACCATTAAGTGTATAAGTCCGGCTAAGATTTGCTTTCCCAAAATGCAGCACCTCACATTTATCTGAATTCATCTGCCACTTCTCAATCCATTGGCCGATCTGGTCAAGATCCTGTTGTAATCTGAGGTAACCTTCTTCGCTGTCCATTACACCTCCAATGTTGGTGTCATCTGCAAACATACTAACTGTGCATCGTATGCTTACATTCAAATCATTTATATAAATGACAAAAAAGTAGAGGACCCAGCACCAATCCTTGTGGCACTCCACTGGTCACAGGCCTCCAGTCTGAAAAACAACCCTCCACCACCACGCCCTGTCTTCTACCTTTGAGCCAGTTCTGTATCCAAATGGCTAGTTCTCCCTATGTTCCGTGACATCTAACCATGCTAACCAGTCTCCCATGCGAACCTTGTCGAACGGCATACTGAAGTCCATATAGATTACATCTACCGCTCTGCCTTCATCAATCCTCTTTGTTACTTCTTCAATAAACTCAATCAAGTTTGTGAGACATGATTTCCCATGCACAAAGCCATTTGTACACACTTAAGAAATTCCTCTCCATCTAAAACCTTAATACTATGGCAGTCCCAGTCTATGTTTGGAAAGTTAAAATCCCCTACCATAACCACCCTATTCTTATTACAGATAACTAAGATCTCCTTACAAATTTGTTTCTGAATTTCCCTCTGACTGTTGGGGGGGGGGGGGGGGTCTATGATACAATCCCAATAAGGTGATCATCACTTTCTTACTTCTCAGTTCCACCCAAACAACTTCCCTGGATGTATTTCCAGGAATATCCTCCCTCAGTACAGCTGTAATGCTATCTCTTATCAAAAATGCCACTCCCCCTTCTCTCTTGCCTCCCTTTCTATCCTTCCTGTAGCATTTGTATCTTGGAACATTAAACTGCCAGTCCTGTCCATCCCTGAGCCATGTTTCTGTAATTGCTATGATATCCCAATCCCATGTTCCTAACCATGCTCTGAGTTCATCTGCCTTTCCTGTTAGGCCTCTTACATTGAAATAAATGCAGTTTAATTTATCAGTCCTACCTTATTCTCTGCTTTGTTCCTGCCTGCCCTGACTGTTTGACCCGCCTTTGTTCAATCAGGCAGGTTTAATACATTTGTTTCAACTTTAATTCAGCCCTTCATTCCTCATTTATACTACAAGTGTACCTTTAAGGCAAAACAGTTTGTCTTTACACCAAAGGTAAAACTGTAAAAACTAAAATCTGAATACACTGCACACTTTCAAACTCACTTATGCAAACTAAAACACAGTTTAGAACTTGCACTTGACTTTATAGAAAGACAAGTATATATCTATTGGGCAAGTCTAGTAACTATAAGTCTGAAGCAAAATAAATTTGCTGACAAAATAAATAAACACAAATCAAATTATTTGAAACCATCATTTCTGCCCAGTTTGCAACAATATTACATTACTGTTAAAAATACAAGAAATATTCTGTAAGCATCACCTTGCTTGAGTAATGTGGTCCATTCCATTATAAACAGTCAAGAATAACCGTTCTACGTGGTGGTATCATAATTATGACATCAAATGCTTTTCTGTTCTTCTGTATGCTAACAGGTCAGCTTCCAGCACTTATATTGATGTTTATTTTCATTAGAAAAAGGTTATGACAGGGTGGAGGGAAACATGAGTGATTAAATTACGCAGGCACTTTACAAAACAGCGAGAGGTACCTCTGAACAAGAACAAGAAGCAGGGAATGTGATGTGATCTGAACAAAGTACAAACTAAATGAGATCTCCATAACAGATTAATCTACCAAGTGATTGGAGTCACCTTCGAATCATTTACCAGAAAGTAAGGAACATGGATCTGGAAGAAAATGAAGGTGAGACTCAAACTTTCGTTCAGACCAAGAAGATGAGATATTCAGTAGCTTTACTCTTTCCTATTTTTAAATAATAAAACCAAGTGTTTAATTATTCATTTACTTAATTTCATTTTTCTATTTTAACTTATTTCTTTTGCTTCCCTTTCATGTCTTCCCTTCATGTCAGTGGTGGGAAAGATGCTGGAGTCAATTATAAAAGATGAAATTACGACTCATTTGGATAGCAGTAACAGGATAGGTCAGAGTCAGCATAGATTTGTGAAGGGGAAAACGTGCTTGACTAATCCTCTAGAATTTTCTGAGAATGTAACTATGAAGATGGTCAAGGGAAAGCCAGTGGATGTAGGCTTTCAGAAAGCCTTTGATAAAGTCCCACATAGGAGATTAGTGAGCAAAATTAGTGCACTTATTGGTAGCAAAATATTGACTTGGATTGAAAATTAGCTGGCTGACGGGAAGCAAATAGTAGTGATAAACGGGTCCCTTTTGGAATGGCAGGCGGTGACCAGTGGGGTACCACAAAGTTCGGTGCTGGGACCACAGCTGTTTACAGTGTACATTAATGATATAGATGAAGGCATTAAAAGTAATATTAGCAAATGTGCTGATAACACAAAGCTGGTTGGCAGGGTGAAACGTGAGGAGGATGTTATAAGAATACAGGGTGACTTGGTCAGGCTAGGTGAGTGGACAGATGCATGGCAAATGCAGTTTAATGTGGATAAATGCGTGGTTATCCACTTTGGTGGCAAAAACAGGAAGGCAAATTACTATCTAAATGGTGTCAGGTTAGGTAAAGGGGAAGTACGAGATCTAGGTGTTCTTGTACATCAGTCATAGAGTCATAGAGTCATAGGGATGTACGGCACGGAAACAGATCCTTCGGTCCAACCCGTCCATGCCGACCAGATATCCCAACCCAATCTAGTCCCACCTGCCAGCACCCAGCCCATATCCCTCGAAACCCTTCCTATTCATACACCCATCCAAACGCCTCTTAAATGTTGCAATTGTACCAGTCTCCACTACTTCGTCTGGCAGCTCATCCATACATGTACCAGCCTCTGCGTGAAAAAGTCACTGAAAGCAAGCATCCAGGTACAGTAGGCAGTGAAGAAAGCTAATGACATGCTGGCCTTCATAACAAGAGGAATTGAGTATAGGAGCAAAGAGGTCCTTCTGCAGCCGTACAGGGCCCTGGTGAGACCGCACCTGTAGTATTGTGTGCAGTTTTGGTCTCCACATTTGAGGAAGGACATTCTGGCTATTGAGGGAGTACAGCGTAGGTTCATGAGGTCAATTCCCAGAATGGCTAGACTATCATATGTTGAAAGATTGGAGCGATTGGGCTTGTACACACTTGAGTTTAGAAGGATGAGAGGGGATCTGGTTGAGACATATAAGATTATTAAAGCTTTGGACACTCTGGAGGCAAGAAGCATATTTCCGCTGATGGGTGAGTACAGAACCAGAGGAGCCAGTTTAAAAATAAGGTGTAGGCCATTTAGAACAGAGTCGAGGAGAAATATCTTCACCCAGAAGTCTCTGGATACCTTCAAGAAAGAGATGGATAGAGTTCTTAAGGATAATGGAATCAAGGATTATCGGGATAAGGCAGGAACAGGATGCTGATTGTGGATGATCAGCCATGAATGGTGGTGCTAGCTCAAAGGGCCAAATGGCCTACTCCTTGCACCTATTGTCTATTGTCTATTGTCTTTGAGCAGGAAACACTGGGAATCACTTTAAGAAAAGGGTGAAACAGGGTTTTGTGCCAGTGCTGGTGACACCTATTTAAGAGTCTGGTTTTTGGTACACTAAATTGTGGTAATCAGACTTCAAACTTACCTGGAGATGTAAAAATAGACAATTGCAATATGATAGAATTATTCATAAAGATGGAGAGTGACTTAGTTGATTCTGAGACTAGGCCCTGAATCCAAATAAAGAAAACTATGATGGTATAAGGCACATTGCTATAAGAAATTGGGAAATGTTACTCAAACGAATGACAGAGGATAGGTAATGGCAAACAATTAAAGTGCACATTGCAACAATTGCTCGTTCCTGCTTGGCACAAAAATGAAATGGGAAAGTTGGCCCAACCATGGCTAACAAGGGAAATTATAGCTAACATTAGATCCAAGAAATGAGCATACAAATTAGTCTAAAAAGCAGCAGATCTGAACACTGGGAGCCATTTAGATTTCAGCAAAGGGAGCAAAGAGATTGATTAAGATGTGGAAAATAGAATCCAAGTGAACATACAAATTGATTGTAAAAGCTTCTATAGGTATGTAAAGAGAAAAAGATTCGTGAAAACATATGTAGGTCCTTTACAGTCAGAAACAGAGGAACTTGTAATGGAAAACAAAAAGATTGTAGGCCAATCTATATTTTAGTTCTGGTTCACAAAGGAAGACACAAATATCCCAAAAATGTTAGTGAACACAGTATCTAATGAGAGGGAGGAACTGAAGGACTCAACATTATGAGGGAAATGGTATTGAGAAAATTGATGGAATTAAAGACCAATAAATCCCCAGGGCCTGATAATCTACATCCCAGAGTTAGTAAGGAAATGGCCCTAAAAATAATGAATACACTGGTGGTCATCTTTCAAAAGTCTAGAACAGTTTCTATGGATTGGAAAGTAGCAAAGTAACCCCACTATTTTGAAAAGGAGGTAGAGAAGAAACAGTAAATTATAGAAAGTTTGCCTACATTGGTAATAAGGAAAATGCAAGAGTTTATTATATTATAATTAAAAGGAGAACACTTAGAAAACAGTGACAAGATCAGAGAGTCAGCATGGATTTGCAAAAGGGAAATTATGCTTGATAAATCTACTGGAGGTTTTTGAGGATGCAACTAGTAGAATTGATAAGGGGAGCCTTAGTTTACTTGGGACTTTCAAATGGCTTTCGATAAGACACACGAAAGAGATCAACATGTAAAATTAAAGCACATTGGATTGAGAACTGGTTAGCTGACAGGAAACAAAGAGTCAGCATAAATGCATCTTTTTCTGAATGGCAGGTAGTGATTAGGGGGTCTGGCAGGGATCGGTGCTTGACTACAGCGATTCACTACCGTATATCTTAACAATTTAGTTGATGAAAGTAAACGTAATATCTCCAAGTTTGTAAATACTACAGAGGAGGGTGCAGAGGTGCCTCATTTTGATGTGTTCAGGTAGAATGAGTGGACAAATGCATGGCAAATGAAGTATAATATGAATAAATGTGAAGTTATCCACTTTATTAGCTACAACAAGAAGGGGAATTATGATCTGAAGGGCGATAGATTGGAAAAGGGGGAGATGCAATGAGACCTAGGTGTCCTCATACACCAGTTGCTGAAAGTAAGCAAGGAGATGCAGCAAGGTGAGGTGAAGAAGACAAACTGTATGTTGGCCTCATAGCAAGAGGAGTTGTGCACAGGAGCAGGGATACCTTGTCACAATTGCACAGGGCCTTGATGAGATCACACTTGGGGTATTCTGTGCAATTTTGGTCTCCCTAACAGACGAAGCAGTTCTAGCTATAGAGGGAGTGCAGTGAAGATTTACCAAATTGATTCCAAGGATGACAGGATTGACATAAGAAGAGAGGCTGAATTATAGAGTCATGGAGTCATAGAGATGGACAGCACGGAAACAGACACTTCAGTCCAACCTGTCCATGCCAACTGATATCTCAACCTAATCTAGTTCCACCTGCCAGCACCCGGCCCATATCCCTCCAAACCCTTCCTATTCATATACCCATCCAGATACCTTTTAAACGTTGTAATTATACCAGCCTCCACCACTTCCTCTAGCAGTGCATTCCATACACGCACCACCTTCTGCGTGAAAAAGTTATTCCTTCGGTCCCTTTTAAATCTTTCCCCTCTCACCCTAAACCTATGCCCTCGCGTTCGGGACTCCCCCACCCCAGGGAAAAGATCTTGTCTATTTACCCTATCCATACCCATCATGACTTTATAAACCTCTGTAAGGTCATCCCTCAGCCTCCGATGCTCCAGGGAAAACAGCCCCAGCCTATTCAACCTCTCCCTTTAGCTCAAATCCTCTAAGCTTGGCAACATCCTTGTAGATCTTTTCTGAACCCTTTCAAGTTTCACAACATCCTTCTGATAGGAGGAAGACCAGAAATGCACGCAATATTACAAAGTGGCAGCTGCAACATAATCTCCCAACTCCTATACTCAATGCTCCGACAAATGAAGGAAAGTATACTGGATGCCTTCTTCACTATCCTACCTACCTGAAACTCCAATTTCAAGGAACTCTGAACCTGCACTCCAAGGTCTCTTTGTTCAGCAACACTCCCTGGGATCTTACCATTAAGTTGTCAGCCCTGCCGTGATTTGTCTTTCCAGAACACAGCACCTCACATTTATCTAAATTAAACTCCATCTGCCACTCCTCAGCCCATTGGCCCGTCTGATCAAAATCCTGTTGTATTCAAAGGTAACCTTTTTTGCTACACCCCTAATTTTAGTGTCAGCTGCAATTACTAACTATAACTTCTTTGTTCACATCCAAATCATTTCTATAAATGACAAAATCAGTAGACCCAGCACCGATCCTTGTGGCACATTACTGGACACAGGCCTCCAGTCTGCAAAGCAACACTCCACCACCACCCTCTGTCTTCTCCCTTCGAGCCAGTTCTGTATCCAAATGGCTAGTTCTCCCTCTATTCCATGTGACCTAACCTTGCCAACTAGTCTACAATGAGGAACGTTGTCAAATGCCTTACTGAAGTCCATATAGATCTCTCCACTGTCTGCCTCCACATCTCTCCACTGTCTTTGTTAGTTCTTCAAAAAACTCAATCAAGTTAGTGAGATATGATTTCCCATGAACAAAGACATGTTGACTATCCCTAATCAGTCCTTGTCTATCCAAATACATGTAAATCCTGTCCCTCTGTATTCCCTTCAATAACTTGCCTCCCATCAATATCAAGCTCACCAGTCTATAGTTCCCTGGCTTTTCCTTACCACTTTTCTTAAATAGTCGCACCATGTTAGACAATCTCCAATCTTCCAGGACCTCACCTGTGACTATCGATGATATACATATCTCAGCAAGGGGCTCGGCAAACACTTCCCTAGCTTTGGTTAGGACTTTAACAAATTGAGGGTGGATATCATAGAAAACTTATAAAATTCTAACAGACCTAAACAGGGTAAACGCAGAAAGGATATTGCCCATGACTGGTGAGTCCTGAATCAGGGGTCACAGGCTGAGGATACAGGGTAGACCATTTAGTGCTGGGGTGAAGAGAAATTTCATCAGGAAGTGGTGACCAAAACATTGAACGTCAACTAATTGTGCCAAATGACCTATATCTATACGCACAATCATAGAGAAACAGTGAATTGCCATAGATGGATGTAATTTAGGAATTGTAAACTCTTGTGTATATACTCCACAGAACATTCATAATGCAATTTATGTCATTATTAAATTCCTTTTCAATTATCAGTTTGTTGATTAAGTTAACCACCTAATGCTGATACTTTCCTATGATAAAAGAAAAGATTGAGTTTTGAATAATCATCACAATTATCTCATTGAGCTGTGTACTGAACAATGTGGCATGTTATCTGATGGTGCTGCTCACTCATGCTAGCACAACTCCTAATCTTTAATCACTTAGGGAAATGGTTAACTAGGAAATAGATATTTTTACTTCCAACTTTATAAGTTATTCCACAAGATTGTCAGATTCAAAATGCATGTAATGCCTTTCATAAGTATTAACATCTAAAAATCGTCATTATTAATAATAATTAAACATCTATTTAATGTTACACTTACAATAATAGGAACTATTAGAGAAATTGACACATTACAGTTCTCCAGTTGGAGCTGATCGCTTGACCATGTCTATTTGAATTCCAAAGATTTAAAATAAATCTCCATTATAATAACATTCTACCACGCTAAATATTGAGAATCCACATGTTTCAAAGTGTCATAGAGTCCCTATATTGTGGAAACAGGCCATTAGGCCCAAGAAGTCCACACCGACCCTCCAAACAGTGTCCCACCCAGAGGCATTCTCCTACCCTATTCCTTTACATTACTCCTGACTAATGCACCTAATCTACACATCCCTAAACAGAGGAGACAGAGAGGATCAGCCTGGACATGCTTCTTTGGGTCCAGCTGCTTTTTCCCAACTATTGCTAAAAACAAAACAAAACAAAAGAAAAGCTGAACTGGAAGAACTGTCCACTCTCCTTTCATTGTACAAGTGTTGGTTTTTAAAAACTCGAAAGCCTTCTACCTGAGACAGTATCTGTTGGCTATTATCAAATTGGCCTTAAAATGTTTCGACCCCAGACATTTTGGAGTCGTTTATGACCTCTCCGAAAAAAAAGACAAGGATTGATAACCTTGTTAAAGGAGCAGCTTCGTCATAATTAACTGCAGGTTTAATCAACCTGGCACAGTCCTTGAGTAATTCAGATAATTTGATAATTGGGATCAACATACATAGAAATATGTAAATGTAACAGAAAATGTCTGAATTTTAGAAATTATTATTAGAAGTGAAGATATGATATGACATAGCAAAGACCAGGTTAAAGTCGACAGATCCCTGATAAGTTGCTAGATCTCACCTGTCTCTCAAAACCCGTTTCCTTCCGCAATTAAGCTCTTTGAATCTCAAACTTCCTCCTGAACAACGTCAGGAATTGTGGATGCCCAGTTACACATGGAAGTATCTGTGGTTTATGAGCCTGCTTGGAACAGAGGAATTAATTGTAGCATTTAATCTTAATCTGTCATAACCTGAGTATTGGGAAAAAGAAAAATGCTTTGTCAAAACTTTTCGATTTGCATTCATGAGGACATTTTATGAGAATATAAATTCAAGGAGAAACCCCAGCACTGACTCTGCATTTCAGGAAAGTGCTGACTGGTTGGCAAGTAAACTCTGATTGGTAGAAGCATTGCTGTGGAGAATTCACCCATTAATGTTGATCGACAGTTCATTGCCACGTTTTGTTAAGTTTTAAATCAGGTTGACTGTGATCAGTCAGGGCAACTTAATTTGGTTATCAGCGTGATTTCTCGCCCATTCAGGATTATCCACCAAATGATACCTAATTACAGAATCACATCTAATGTTAAACACTGTGTCTCAAGTTTTACAACGGGCAGGTTACATTTGGTCAGCACCTTGCTTGGTGCAAGCAACCAAATAGACATGCTGTTTGATGTAATTTCTCACTGAAAATATCTGGCATTGAAATTCATATCACACATCACTCACTATGTGATAGGCAGAACATCTTTTTGCCCTAATGGCATTTAGGCATGTAAGGAAATTCTTACATCTAGCTACAGATTTAAATAGAGCAAATGTAACATCTGCATATTGGAACAATTGAGAGTTTAAGAAGTTGTGTCATTCCATTGAAAAGACTTTTCTCATAAAACCCAACAGAGATAAATGTGAGCATTGGATCTAATGAGGATCCTGTGGCAATGCCAGTTATTTGAGCATTCATGGTGTTGTTGGAAGTAAACTCTGAAAGTTGCTAATTTTATAAATTCAACAAATCCTGATGCACACAATGGTGATGGGTCACCATGAGATAGTACAAATGTCTATGGCATCTTTGTATGGTATACTGGTGAATTAGCTAACAATGTTCAATTAAGCACAAAGGATCACTGCACTGCTATCAATATACATGTCCTGTATGGTCATCATAAACTGAAGGAATGCAGTCATTGATAAGATGGGCAAAGTTAAAAATCACACAACACCAGGTTATAGTCCAATAGGTTTAGTTGCAAGTATAAGCTTTCAGAACGTTGCTCCTTCATCAGGTAGCTAGTGGAGCAGGATCATAGGACAGAGAATTTATAGTAAAAGATCATTGTGTCGTAAAACTGATGCAATATATTGAACAAACCTAGATTGCTGTTAAGTCTTTAATCACTTAGAATGGATTGCAGATTTCAATTCATTTATATATAAATTCCCTAACTTCTTTCAAGTCACATTCCCGAGATAACTTAAGGTCTTTCCAAGTGGGCGGCATGGTGGCACAGTGGCTAGCACTGCTGCCTCACAGCGCCAGAGACCTGGGTTCAATTCCCGCTTCAGGCGACTGACTGTCTGGAGTTTGCACATTCTCCCCGTGTCTGCGTGGGTTTCCTCCGGGTGCTCCGGTTTCCTCCCACAGTCCAAAAATGTGCAGGTTAGGTGAATTGGCCGAGCTAAATTGCCCGTAGTGTTAGGTGTAAGGGGTAAATGTAGGAGAATGGGGTCTGGGTGGGTTGTGCTTCGGCGGGTCAGTGTGGACTTGTTGGGCCGAAGGGCCTGTTTCCACACTGTAAGTAATCTAATCTGTAAGTAATCTAATCTAAAACAAAAGTGACATCTCAGCTCAGACAATGCATTAAAGGTGGGAGGTTAGAGTCTGTTTGTATCCCAACCTTGAGTCAGAACAATTCTATTTCCAAAGTAGGAAGTTATAAAATGTCACTCGGGCTGACTGCCTACAGGTTGTGTGTTTTTGAACAAAATAGAATATATCTGCAAATACAAATCTGCTATGCAAATTCACCCCATAGACTTATGTGTGTGTGCGCATGAGTGTGAGGGAGAGAGAGTGTGTGCGCGAGTGTGACTGAGTAGTGCCTGTGAGAGTGTGTGTGCATGAGTGAGTGTGGGTGCCTGACAGACAGCATGTGTATGAGAGACGGTCTGCGTGAGTATGATCATGTGTAAGTGTGTGTGTGTGTGTGTACGTGCCCATGTGTGTAGTGTATTGGGTCACCTGTAGTGTGACATGAACCTAAGATGCTGGTTGAGGCCATCCTCATGGAGAAAGTGAGGACTGCAGATGCTGGAGATCAGAGCTGAAAATGTGTTGCTGGAAAAGCACAGCAGGTCAGGCAGCATCCAAAGAGCAGGAGAATCGACGTTTCGGGCATGAGCCCATTTCCTGAAGAAGGGCTCATGCCCGAAACGTCGATTCGCCTGCTCCTTGGATGCTGCCTGACCTGCTGCGCTTTTCCAGCAACATATTTTCAGCCATCCTCATGGCTACTAAACTTGGCTATCAGCCTCTGCTCAGCCACTCTGCATTGTTACATATCTCAAAGTCCGCCTTGAGGACGGTCACCTGAAGATCCAAGGCCAAATGTCTTTGACTGCTGAAATGCTCCCTGACTGGGAGGGGGCATCCCTGTCTGGCGATTGTAGCACAGTGTCCATTCATCTGTTGTTGTAGCGTCTGCTTGATCTCATCAATGTACCATGCTTCGGGGCATTCATGCCTGCAGCATATGAGATAGACAATGTTCGCCAAGTCATATGAGTACCTGTACTGCACATGGTGGATGGTGTCTTTATGTGTAATGGTAATATCCATGTCAACACTTTGACACGTCTTGCAGTGGTTGCCATGACAAGGTTGTATGGTGCTGTAGTCGATGTTGTCCTGAAGGCTGGGGAGAAAGTGAGGTCTGCAGATGCTGGAGATCAGAGCTGAAAATGTGTTGCTGGAGAAGCGCAGCAGGTCAGGCAGCATCCAGGGAACAGGAGAATCAACGTTTCGGGCATAAGCCCTTCTTCTTGCGGCAAACAATGATCTGCTTAAGATTTGGTGGTTGTTTAAAGGTAAGTGGAGGCAAAGGAAAGATCTCGGTGAGATGCTCATCCTCGTCGCTACTGTGTTGCAGGCTGTGAAGAACATGGCATCGTTTCTCAGATCCCAGGAAATACTGGACAATGAAGGGTACCCTATTGTTTGCATCCTATGTCTGTCTCCTGAGGAGGTCATTACGATTTGTCACTGTGGCACCTCAGAACTGGTGATCGATGAGTTGGGCATCATATCCTGTTCTTATGAGGATGTCTGTCAGCACCTTAAGGTGTCCGTCACGTTCCTCCTCATCTGAACAGATCCTCCTCATCTGAACAGCGTAGGGATTGTCCGAAGGGGATGGCTGTTTAATATGTTTAGAGTGGAAGCTTGAGAAATGCAGAATCATGAGGTTGTTCTTGAGCTTGCGGTAGTGTGAGGTACTGAGACGCCCATCCTTGATGGAGATGTATGTGTCCAAGAATGAGACTGATTCTAAAGTCCAAGGTAAGTCATACGCAGACCATCTCTCATACACACGCTCTCTCAGAAACACACACACCACCACGCTCACACCCTCTCAGGCATATACTCCATCACACTCACTCACACGCATGCACACACACATAGAAGTCTATACGTTTATGGGGTGAATTCGCATTTGTATTTGTAGATACATTCTATTTTGTTCAAAAAACACAATCTCTAAGCAGTCACTCCATGTAATATTTTATAAATTCCTACTTTGGAAGTAGAACAAGTCTGACTCAAGATTGAGATACTGACAGACTCTAACCTCCCACCTTTAATGCATTGTCTAAGCTGAGATGTCACCATTTTTTATAAAACCTTGTTATCTTGAGAATGTGACTTGAAAGAAATTCTAGAATTTACATATTAATGAATCAAAACCTGCAACTCCATTCTAAGTGATTAAAGATTCAACAGCAATCGAGGTTTGTTCAATACAATGCATCAGTTGCATGACACTTTGATCTTTTACTATGAATTCTGTGTCCTATGATCCTGCCCCACCAGCTACCTGACAAAAGCTTGTACTTCCAAATAAACCTGTGGTGTTGTGTGATTTTTAACTTTGTCCACCACAGTCCAACACTGGCAGCTCCACATCATTGATAAGATGAAGGGACATTACATTCGTGTGTCTTGGGAAACCTGGGCAAACACATTAGTAAGCCACGAGGATGAACCCGATTGTAAATATCACCAAACAGCTTAGCATTCTTTGCTGAGACCAGTAAATGCAGTTTTATCTTGTTTTCAAGTAATGTGTACTGAGCAGCACATCCAATGGATATAAATACAAATCTGTCATTAAAAACGGTGTGCATTTTGTTGACATAAGTCACATTTATTCAGAATGACTGTTCCAGTCCCTTTGTGAGGTTTACTGATTCCCCTGTCCAGGTTGACTTTGAGATGGAGGGGGGAAAAGGGGTTCCGGATAGCCGAACCCTGGGCTGCCCTCAACCTGCCATCTACAGAACCACTTTCCAGCCGGCTTACTGCTTGTCAATCCAAATTAGGAAGCTGGAAAAAATTAGTTTCCTGACATGCCAGAGATCTTTAAAATGTAACTCCACCGCCATCACCGTGGCTTGATGCCAGCTAATACAGGTCAACCTGAAGCTATGATTCTGGTCTGTATAGTACATGGTCACATCATTTGCACAATGAATTATTGAAAGAACTGAGAATAACTGTTTCTCATCTCCTGATTAGCAGTGTTATTTTTTTCAGAACGTGGGGATGGAAAGGAAGTTTGGGGAGATCAGGAAGCGGCAAGGGGAGAGATCAGTACCTGGTGGAATGGCATCAGTCCCAGAGACCTGCAGGAGGCTTGGGAGGGGGAAAAAGAGAGCCAAGGGGAGTGTGAAAGATGGGAGATCGAGAAGCAAAGGGACTCGCAGCTCCCGGGCCCTACTTTTCTCCCTCCTCAAAACTCCTCTGCAGAAATAGTTGGAAGCACTCAGCATTCCACAAAGAAATGTGATTTAGAATATCTTCAATTAAATCATTGAGATAAGCAATCTCAAACATTGGAAAAAAAATTTGAGATTGTAAAATGTTTGAAACTTTAATTAACTGAACCCTGTTTCTCCCTAATTTCTACCTGACCTATTTTAGTTTCTGTTTACACAGACCCACACAGCAATGTGGTTGACTCTGAACAACTGGGGATAGATAACAGATGCTGGCCTAGAAAGAAAATCTATACTCTTATATAAACAAACTCATGAAGTAAGACCTATCCTTTGCAAACCCTGACTCATCACCTTTGGGCAATACTTATGATCTAAGTTTGAAATTCTTAAAATTATGCGACACAGAAGCAAAAGTAGACTATTGAGCTTAATGAGTCGGTTCAATGTTCATTCTCAATTTATCTGATAATCCTCAATTCCAATTTCCTGTCTTTTCCCTATGATTTCCAATTCGCAGACAGATTTTTACTCAGTATATCTCCACCTTGAATATACTTACTGCCCCAGCCTCAACAGCACTCCATGGTGAAGAATACCACAGATTCACTCCATGTTGAGAGAAGAACTTCCTCAACATCTGTTACATATGGTCCTTTTACTCTGGGGATTGTAACCTTTTTAGATTCGTCAAGGAAAACAACTTTTCTGCATCTACCCTGTGAAGTCACCTACGAATTGTATGTTTCTATAGATTGCTTTTCATTCTTCTAAATGCCAAGTAATACAGCCCAACTTGCTCAACTTCCAAGCCAATTCCTTCCTACTCACATTCAACTTAGTGAACCCTCAGGACTGCCTCCAAAGACTTAGACAAGGGGACAAAAACTGCTCTCAGTATTCCCAACTCTGATAAACCAGTGCATTATATAGTTTCAGCAAGACTTTACTATTTTTATGTTCAATTTCCTTTGAAATAAAAACCAACATTTCATTTGCCTTCCTTATTATCTGAACTTCTATGTGAACTTGTTATGGTTTCTGTATCCCTCTGTGCTGTAGCTTTCTTCGATATTTCTCCATTTAAATAATAGTCAGCTCCTCTATTCTTTCCATCTAAACAAAATGACCAAGAGCCAGACTAGGTACAGAATGACAGATATAGAGGATGCAGTAGGATCCACTCCACAATCAGCAGGATAAGGGAAGGCCTGGGTGGACATGAGCAATGCCTAATCTATGTTTTTCAAGAAATAAGTGACTGTGGTTACCACATGGTTGGAATTTGATCAGATTAAAAATTAGAAATTGTATACACAACCTAAGGTATATAAGAGATAACATTTTACCAAAGTTCAATCTTAAGACAATAATCATGACTGATTCAGCTTGTGTACATGAATGTGTACATGCATAAGTAATCGTAACCTGTACTGGAGTCTCTTAACTTCTCAAGTTGAAAGGCGGTACCATCTCGCTGTCATTCAAATGTCCAAGTTAAATCTGTTCTTTCTTTGCACAGAGGCAGCTATTACAATTAAGATTACGCCAAATTATAACCTTATACAAGTAGTTTATTTACATATGTTTCACACAAATTATTAGGTTGTACAGAAAACAGTCACTTTAGGCCCACATTAAAATTGACATTAGACAGGTTTTCCCTAAATATTCAGCAGTTCCTATTCATTTTGTCTCAGGACTTTTCTCTCCAGCTTCAAGTTTGGGTAGTTCAGCTGGTTCGCGGTGGGCTGGGAAAGCTTCCCATGGACTGTTGAGGTCAAATTTGCGGAATTCCTGGGTAAGTTCAATAGGCTCAGCTACAACACGTTTTACCTCATCATCATAACGTACCTAGAAAGAAGGGGAACAGTTAGCCAAAGACAAAGAACACAAGAACTGCCAAAGCAGTATATGATATTGGTTAAACCACAGCTGAAGTATTATGTAGATTCCTGATAACAACACGATATGGAGGAGGTGCAAAGGAGATTCATCAAAACGCTGCCCAGGTTGAAGCATTTCAGAGCTATGAATAGAGACTAGATAGAATAGGGATGGTATCCCTGGAGAAGAGAAGACCAAAAGGGGACCCGATGAAGGTCTACAGGAGTATGAGTGGCATAGTTAGAACAAATCTTTCTCCTTACAGGGTCAATTACCAGTGAGCAAACATTTAAGCTAAGGAGCAGAAGCTTTAGCAGAGACTTAAGGAGAGTTCTTTTCACCCAGAAGGTGATGGTATCTGGAACTCACTGTCAGTAGAGGCTGGAAGCATCACAACATTTTCGTAGTATGCAGATGAACACCTAAAATGCTACAGCATAGAAGATCAAAGACCAAGTGCTGGAAAATGGGATTTGATTGGATAGATGCTTGATGACTGGCCAGACATGGTGGGCTGAAAGGTCTCTTTCCATGCTATATGACCAAATGACAATGACATGGTCATGGGTATAATATTTAAAGTGGGCAGAATATTGAAACCCGGGCCTTTTTTTTGCAATTATTTTAAATGTGTCAATTTAGTTAAAAGAGATTTTCATTCCAACATACAAAGTTGACTCAAGTGGCTTTTAGGAGGGGTAGGGTGCTGCCAAGGTGTTTTCTGAGTAGGAGCACAGAACGAGGAGGAAAAAGAAAAAGCTTCATAGATGTACTGCTTTAAAAGATATTATTTTATACCTCTACATAGCCAGAAAGTGGGAAGTCTTTGCGAAAAGGATGACCTTCAAATCCATAATCTGTGAGGATTCGTCTGAGATCCGGATGGTCAGCAAAAAATACACCAAACAAATCCCAAATCTGGAACAAACAGACAGGGTAACATCCTCGCTTCCTGAAGGACTTAACATTTTAAAATTTGATATTTCTAAGATTTACGTATAGTGCAAAATGTTACCTGTATTTTGTCTAAGACATTATAAAAGTGTGTTAAATTTGAAACAAATTCTTAAAAATACAATTGAGCCAAGACAGAAATGTTAGACAACTTATAACATATTCAGTTACATTTTAACACCCTACTTTTCGTGTGATTAGAGGCCATAAGCACAGCATAATAGTTTTAAATCACATTAGTTGCTCACCACATAATTAACTTTGGGAATTATAATACTGTAAACAATGATCAGTTCGAGATAAGCCCTTTATTCCTGATGAAGGGCTTATGCCCGAAACATCGACTCTCCTGCTCCTCAGATGCTGCCTGACCCACACTTTTCCACAACAATTGGTGTTTGGCTATTCCATGAAAGTCCCATGTTCTTGATTTCAGCAAAGAAAAGATCATAAAGCATGAATGGAGAAAAGGTGATCTGGCTGATCAAACCTACTCCTTCCCCAAACAATATACATCGACTCAATCTTGAACTTCACCACAGTTATTCACAAACCAATCTAAATAACAGAACATTTAGCCATCTACACAATTCAACAGTGGCCTGATAGAATCTATCGACTATTATTTGCCCACCCCCACAACAGTCATCCTAGTTGCTACATCCTATTTCTGATGCTCAACGAACTGTAAGTCAACATTCTGATTAGAACTCTACCAGAATTCCACGTGTAACATAGCACATAACTTCGTCTTTCAAATGTTTCCTGTCTCAACAGTTCTTTGCAGCTTTTACTTCTACCTCAAATTCTGCTCACAACCAGACAATGCCTACTCTTAAAAATGTGTTAATTTACAGAAGATAAATGTCTTCTGCTAAGAATTTGTAAGTTGGTGTAATTTCTCACCCCATCTATTTTACTACCTGCACACTTGGCCTACAATGTTAAATAGTCTCTTACCCGTGATTCAATTATTTTTGGTTCTCTGACTCAATCTTGTTTTGCTTAGAAATTGGCTGGTAATAAATGTCTTCTCATAACATTTCATCCAATTTATTCAACTCACCTCTCTCTCATACCAGTTTGCAACCTGGAACACAGGTACCAGGGAATCCAGTGGTGTCAACTCATCAGTGTAAGTCTTCACACGGATACGAGAGTTAAATTGCAGCGAAAGCAGGTTATATACAATCTGTTGGAAAGTGAAAACAGAAGAGATCTTAAAATTAAATCTCAATATCTGCATGGGGTAATCCAAACCCCAATCAAATTGAAGTTCTTCCACAATTTATCCAATTCCCAATACTATGTTTTAAGTCAATACCTACTTTATAGCAAGGAGAAAGTGAGGGTTGCAGATGCTAGAGATCAGAGCTGAAAATGTGTTGCTGGAAAAGCGCAGCAGGTCAGGCAGCATCCAAGGAACAGGAGAATCGACGTTTCGGGCATAAGGGCTTATGCCCGAAACGTCGATTCTCCTGTTCCTTGGATGCTGCCTGACCTGCTGCGCTTTTCCAGCAACACATTTTCAGCCAATTTATAGCAAACCCATCGTAACAAAGGGGATCTGACAAGCATTTTGGCATTTCTGCTATTATTTTTAGGTTATTTTTAAATGACTAATCTTATACTTTTTTTAAAAAAGAGGTTTCTGAGACCAGTTATTATGAGAAAGGACTGGTTCACAGTTCAGTCTGACACTACTATAATGTGATAGAGTCACAATAAAATTTCAGCTTAGACAGTGATGTGGTCTAACTCAAGCTATATACTTCTCAATATTCAGAATGAGAAACACTCAAAGACTTCTCATTTATAGGTTTTAGACTTCAATCGTCTCTACCTTGTCTCTTATTTTGTTTTCTCAAGACTAGATTTTTTCGCTGTACAAACCTGATTGGGAAGATTTTGTTCATCTTGAGTTGATAGAATTAACCTTTTCTTCTCTCCAATCATCTTCAGTCTATCGTTGAACATACTTTTCTTAACCAACATGATATAATTTGCACAAGCTTCACAGTCCATAACACTTTTTACATCAATTTTTATTCAACTCCCTTATCTCAAGTTTTGGGTCTTATCTCTTGAATGGATGCCAATTTTCCAATTTGTGCTTTTGCATGTACATTAAATTCTGTGTCTGTAAGGTCTCAGTAACAGGAGTAGGTCACTTAGAATATCAAGCCTGCTCTGCCATTTAGCAAGAAGATAGCTGCTTAAACATAGAACATAACAGCGTAGTACAGACCCTTCAACTCTCAATGTTGCGCCAACCTGAGAAACCAGCCGGAAGCCCATCTAACCTACACTGTTCATTTTCATCCATATGTCTATCCAATAAATATGTCTAAACAATTCATGTCTTTTACCCTCACTGTTCTCATAACCCTTTACACCATTGATAATCAAAGATTCAACAATCTCGACTTTAACTGTACTCAAATATTGATCTTCCAGAAAAAATTGGGGTAAACAAAAATTCTGAACAGTCCTAAATAGTATCTACCTTATTTTTAAAATTGTACCCCCAGTTCCCAATTGCCCAACCAGGTGGAACATTTTATCTGCATCTACCCTCTTTTTCTCTTCAATTAGATCATCTCTCATTCTTCCGAATTTGAGACAAGGCCCATTTTGTTCAATCTCTCATCAACCAGTCTCACAATCCCAGAAACAAGTCTGGTGAATCTTCACTTCACTCCCTCTATGGCAAGAGCATCTTTTCTGAGATAAGGAGATCAAAACTGGACACAGTTCTTCAAGTGCAGTCTAACCAAGCTGCTAAACAATTGAATCACAACTTCAATACTCCTGTATTCAAATCCTCATATAATGAGGTCTACTGTTTCATTGCCCAATCACCTGCATTTTAGCCTTCAGTGACTTAATGCCAAGAACAACCTAGTCCCTTTGCACAACTACACTTTCCACTTTGCAATCTCACCATTTAAGAAATATTCTGCACATGTTTCTCCAACCAAAATGGATACCCTCATACTTTTCCACATTATTTTCCATTTGTCTCACTCTTAATCAATCACTAAATTCTCATTTAAACAAACCGCTCAAAGAACTGTGAATGTGGAAATCAAAAACTAAATCAGAAATTGCTGAAAAAACCTAAGGTAGTATCTGTGGAGAGAAAGCAGAGTTAAAGTTTCAGATTCAGTGACCCTTCTGACCCACAGAATAGTCACTGCACCCAAAACATTAACTCTGCTTTCTCTCCACAAATCCTTCTCAAAATGGTTTACATCTTCCTCACTTCTGCTTAGCTTTCTATCATCTGCAAACCTGAAAATATTACATTTGGTTCCCACATTAAAATCATTACAACTGGGGCCTCAAGTATTCATTCTTGCACACTCCACTAGTCACACTCCACCTATGTGAGAATAACCTATTACTGATCTGCTTTGTATTTGTTAGTCAATCCTTAATCCATGCTTCTACTTTATCTCCAATCCCAACAGGTTTAATTTTATTAACCAATCTCCTGTGGGGAACCTTATCAAAATCCAAAATTACTACATCATCAACTCCCCTTCATCAATTTTGTTAGTTACATCCTCAAAAACTAGACTATCAGGTTCCAGGGACTTTTAACTTTCCACCCCACTAATTTCTCCAGAACTATCTTCTTACTAATTCTAATTTTCTACAGATCCTCATACTCCTTAGTCACTAGGATCTCTGACTCTAGGAGATTTCTTGTACCTTCTTCAGTGAAAATAGACACAAAGTACTAATTTAGTTTCTCTGCCATTTCTTTATTCCCCATTAAAATTCTCCTGACTTTGATTTTAATGGACCCACATTGTCTTAATCAAATGTCTCTTTTTTATAAACTGTAGAAGTTTGTGTAGCTGATTTGTTATGTGGTTTGCTAGATTGTATTCCTATTTGATTCTTCCTTTGCCGATCAGACTTCTTGGTCCTTCTTTGCTGCATTGAAAAGACTTCTCAATCCTCAGATTTATTACTATCTGGCCATTTATAAGCCTTATCTTTTAATCTTATATAATCTTTAACTTTGTCAGCCACTGGTCACTGACCTATTTTGAATCTTGAGCATAGAAAAGACATTAAGGGATATCTAGGATTGGAGGAGAAAGTGAGGACTGCAGATGCTGGAGATCAGAGCTGAAAATGTGTTGCTGGAAAAGCGCAGCAGGTCAGACAGCATCCAAGGAACAGGCGAATCGACGTTTCCTGAAGAAGGGCTTATGCCCGAAACGTCGATTCTCCTGTTCCTTGGATGCTGCCTGACCTGCTGCGCTTTTCCAGCAACACATTTTCATATCTAGGATTGGATAAAGTGAAAAAGGGAAGCTCATGGTAGATACCAAGAGCACAAATCTGCAGACTCTCACCAGAAGTACAGAATGTGCAAGGGGAAATTTAAAAAGGGAATTAGGAGAACAAATGGAAGCATGAAAGAATAGTGGCAGGTAAAACAAAGGACAGTCCTAAATTATTTTACAGGTACATTATGGGTAAAAGAAGAACTAGGGAAAGAATAGAGTCCATTAAGGACTACAGTGCTAATGTGCATGGAGCTGGAGGATCTAGATAGTAAACTAAATCAATACTGAGTCAGTGTTCACAAGTGAGTAGGACGACGTGGGTACAGAATACAGGTTTATAAAAAAAGTCTGTGATATATTTATAGTAATCAGCCAAAGACAGTGAAATTCTCAGAGTTGTGTCAGATTTAAAATTGGATAAATCTCTAAGGCTGGGTGAGACAAATCCCAGGCTGTTGAGTGAGGCACATCAATAGCAGGAACACTGTGCCTCCGGACACAGGAAAGATGCCAAAGGACTGGAAGACAGCTAATGTGGTACTAGCTTAATCAAGAAGGGAGCAAGAGATGGAATATGATTGAGGGACATAGACAGGGTAGACAGAAAGGTGGTTTCCACTTGGTGGAAGGATCAATGACAAGGATGCAAAGATTTGATGTAAAGAGCAGCAGATTTAAAGGGGATAAGAGGAAATTGTTTTTGAGAAGGTGGTGGGTATCTGGAACTCACCACCAGTAAGGGTGGTAGAAGCAGGAACCCTCAATATTTAAAAAATATTTAGATGCACACTTATGATGCCAAGGCATCCAAGGTTATTGGCCAAGGAGGACTTGATAGGGCAAATGGCTTTTTTCTGTGTTATAATAGTATAAAATCTCTATGACTCTATATTTTAACAATTCATCTTCCAGCTGGTAACCTTATTGTTTCTGCTGGAATTCAAAATATGAGATTCTGTGTGGAGCAATCATCCCACCAAGTAATATGAGTATTAATCCTCTTTTGACAGATAGGAGTGAAAGAGCTTAAAACATAGACGGAGTGCTGGACCTACAGTAATGTCATTGACTCCTAACTGCCCTCTAGACAACTCGCGATGGGCATTAATTACTTGTCTGGCTAGTGACACCCACATCTAGAGATTGAACAAAAAAAAGCACAGCAGGTCCGTCACCATCTGTATAGGGGAAAGAGAATTCTGACGGAGGATCACTTGACTCGCAATGTCAATTGTTTTCTTTCTACAGATGCTGCCAGACCTGCTGTGCTTCTCAAAAACTCTTTTTGCTTCTGAGTTACAGCATCAGTAGTTTTTCTATTTATTTCAGAACTTAAGATTAGGATGCTTGACATGTTTGTCATCAGAATCTTTCAATATATACATTATTGTTGAGTAAAGTTGTTCTCCAAAACAATAAAGAAAGCTTCCTTGTAACATCTTACATTTAATATTTGCAAACAAGCAAAATTATAAAGCTACAATAAATGTACTATTTCATAGCACAATTGTAGTCACTTGTTTCACCCTCCCCAACCACTCCTTCAATTACCTCAAATCTAAATTGACGAGAAGGGATATCAACTGCAGTTTCATCTACAAGAGATTTAAACTGAGCATTGGTATGATCTCGGAGGAACGTCATCACTGGTATTAAGCCATCTGGATGGATAAAAACCTCCAACTCGTTGAAACATGTCACCTATTTAAGAAAGACAAAGCAAACAGATATCACATTCACATACAGGCTTCATAAAATCATAACAGCATAACTTAAAACAGTATATAATAACGAACAAATGAAACAAATTAATGGCAAAAAATTATTTTCCCTTTCAGTTTATCACCATTACTTTGGCCATTGGATGTATTTAGGGGTTAAATAAGACAAATTGAAGGAATTAGGAAAGGATTTTTTTTTTAAACAGCTCTCCACATCTAACACTTGCACAATAATGACAGTGAGACATCTTCAAAACATTGCTTGGATGAAAAACCCTGCTTGTTATTTTAAATGACGATTGCCTCCTATCAATCCAATCACTTCTGTGGTGGGATAGTACTAAATGCCAATATCAGATATTTGATTGGATTTATTAAACTCAACAACGCGATTTATGTTTCGGTATCATTCTGACACACTTACCTGCACCTGTTGGACATATTTGGGAAGAATTTCAGCAACATATTCACCAAATGCAGAGAGCTGGCTGTGCTGTAGTTCATTCTTTGGTCGGACGGTAGCTGCGAGGCAAAGTGTAGCACTGCTACATTAAATTTCACTGATGCATTCCCTATGATATTGTCTACCAATAAGAAAGCTCACATTTCTTGGTTCATTTGGAAGGATATAATAATATAAACAGATTGTAAAGTTTTATAAGTGACCTAAGTAGCAATAAATAACAGCTGCTCAAACAAGTCATATGCAGAGTATTCTGTTGCGAGTGTCCCACCTCCTGATCCCCAAAGCTATTCCATTAACAATTAGACATAGGTAAGGAGATTGAAGGAATATTCTCCACATCAAAACAGTTGCAGCACTAACACTATTCAAATGTTACCAGACCACCTGGATCAAAACACTTCTCTTGTTTGGCACCCTCTGCAGTCAAACATCCACTTTCTCCATCACAGTAGCCAACCTACAGTATGTTCTATCTAAGGATACAAAGCACAAATTAAATAAGTATTAAATCTGCAGGACAAATCAAATTTATGATCCACATCGAAGAACAAGGGAACACCATCACTGTTAGGTTCTGCTCCATGGCACACAGCACCCTGACCTGGACACACAACTTAATCTTTATTGTCACTGAGTCAAAATATTGGAACTCTGTCTCAGAAAGGATAGCATGGATACCTAGAACATTGACTGCAGAGTTCAAGGTGGTATTGTCTCAAAGGCAACTAAGGAAATAAACGTAGCCTTGCCAGCAATGCACTCATGCTAAACAATGATGGAAGAAATACCCCAAGTTAAGCATTCAAATGTCAAAAAGTTATGATCAAATCTGTACTAAAAACTATCAGTTCAAAAAGTGTGACTTCTCTGACCCTGAACACTTGGTTATATGGTGTTTTTCTGAGCCCTTGGTAGTTGTTCTTCATGATGATTTATATTTTACTGTAAGGTGTGCGCACAGTGGAAGTTAATTATTCCTCCTAAGCATAAGCCTGAGCAAAATTAACAAAGGCCCACAGCTCACTCAAAGTCCTAGCTCCCACCTCTACCTCCACCTTCTTATTTGGGTCCAAAACAATCCAGAGCACTACTTTCGCATTGACTTGCTTGTCAGAGTTGCCAGAACAGTTGTGACAATGCTGCTCCTTTAACAAGGTTATGTTGTCCTTGGTTTTTGTTTCAGAGAGGTCACAAAGACACAGACTTTAAAAACTCTGTGTTTGGATGGGCTTTAGAGCCAATTTGATTAAAGGTAACAGATTCTGCCGCAGGCAAAAGGCTTTCAAGTTTTTTTTTAAAAAGCATTTGCACAATAAAAAGGAAGTGACCAGTTCTCCCAGCTCAGCTTTTCTCTGGTTTGATTTGGTTTGGTTTTGGCAGTCTAATGTTTCTCTGAAAGCAATCAAGCAGTTGAAAAAGCTGCTGGACCTAAAGAAGCAGGTCCAGGCTAATCCTCCTCTCTCTCTCACAACTCTCCTGTAAGACCCTATGTTTGATTTTACCTTTTGTGCCAAAGGGTGTTTATGGGGATTGTTGCAAGTATGTGGAACAACATGATCCAAGTTGGGATAATTCATTGGGTTTTCCGATAGGTTAAGATATTCTGTATTCTACTCTCTTTTGTTTGTGTTTCATTCAGTAATCTTGTAAATAAATTCTGTTTTATTTAAAACTATGCAGTGTGACCAGCAGCATCTCTTCTGGAATATCCACTTTGCACCTGCTTAAAACAACTAACAAAGTTAGGGTCTGGACTACTTTCTTGAAATGTTTTGAGGGAGTCTGGCCTGGTCCATAACAAATTGACAAGAATTAGACATCAGTAATCTTTGGGCCCCACTCCAAGCATTTAATCAGGACTTGTTCCCATATGCTTCAACTGTCTCTCTTTGCGAGGTATCCATAAGGGAGTGAATCTATCTGTCCATAGGTGGAAGATGGCTTCACAAGTGTCAGGTGTGACCATGTTCGCAGGCTTTCATACTGTATGTCTTGGGCCAAATTCATTCCAGGTTTCTCTGATGTTTTAGCCTGGGACCAGGAGGGACCCAGTTTCCATATAACGCTATGAGGAGGCACAGCCGAGAACAAGCTGAAGGACAGACTGTTTACGGACACAGGAAAAGCTTACATATTTGGCCCTTGTTTTGATTTTTACACCAGTGGTGTAGCCTGAAAATGAGAAGCAAGGTAACTCTCTTCCACACAGTGGACACACTACTTGCAGTTTTGGTCTCTTTCAAATACAGAAGAGTAATATTTATATTCACTTTAAAATTGCATACATAGTAGGAAACTCACGTCATAAATAGGGTCATTATGCAATTCACATACAACTGAAATGTAGCTTGGCCTTTACTTACGCCGAGACTCAGAAATGGATCCCTCAAACCTGACCTGAGAGGCCACAGCACCACCACCAGGACCTATAATGAAAGCACAATGACAAGAATTTTACACCACAAATGTACAATAAAACAAAAGAGTTTCAAGATAACGAGCCATTATCTCCATAGCCCTAAATACAATAGCTACGTATATTAAAGATTAAAAAGTTAATGGAATCTGAATTGCATAATGAAAACCTACAGAAATAACAGCAACATTTTGAGGAAGCAACCTTTGCAAGTGAAATAATAAAAAGAATAACATTTCAATAAGATAGTTAGCATTGGCACAGAGTCATGAAATTATATGTTGAAGCTACATTATAAAAATATTGTGTCCACTTGAGGCTGAGGGGAGTGCTGCATCAGAGGTTTTCCTGACAGACATTAAAGCAAGGCCTTGTTTGCCTGCATACTTCGATGTTCAAAAATTCCACAGCATTGTATCAGGAACAGAGTTGCCCCAGTATCTATAGAATCAAAGAATGATGACATGAACAGTAGGAGTTTCAAGACTGCTTTTTTGAATTAGATCCCCTACAGTGTGGAAACAGGCCATTCGGCCCAACAAGCCCACACTGACCCTCTGTAGAGCAACCCACCCAGACCCATTCACCCTGAATGATGCCCCTAACACGACGGGCAATTTAGCATGGCCAATTCACCTGACCTGCACATCTTTGGACTTTGGGAGGAAACCGGAGCACCTGGAAGAAACCCACGTAGACACAAGGAGAATGTGCAAACTCCACACAGACAGTTGCCCGATGCAGGGATTGAACTCGGGTCCCTGATGCTGTGAGGTAGCAGTGCTAATCACTGAGCCACCATGCCACATTATAAAATGTGCACTGTAATATAATGTAATCAGAACATTCTGAAAGGCTGATGAAATCTTAACACTTAATAGCCCATGTATTCAGGTTGTCTTTTATTTGGGGGGGGGGGGGGGGGGGGGGGGGGGGTCTCAAACAGAAACCTACTGAAATATCAAGTTACATTCTGAACTTCTTTACATGGTATCCCATGGAAAAAGGATAGCTGCTTTATACAACCACCTGATGAAGGAGCAGTGCTCCGAAAGCTAGTGCTTCCAAATAAACCTGCTGATCTATAATGTGGTCTTGTGTGATTTTTAACTTTGCTTTATAACAAGCAGTGAAACAACAGACCTTCTTCTGTTCACAATCAAGCAGGATGCTAGCATGAGATTATTTTCTGTTTAGGAAACAAGGAACAGAATAGACAGGACTCTTGGATGTTGAAAACACAAGGAGTAATTGAGGTGAATCCAGAACATAGCAACCTAATGTGTTAGGGGAAAAGTGAGGAGATCCAGGTGATAGTTTGGACCAGTGACCAAAATGCCAAATTTCTGCCAGATGTGTGGTGCACATCAAAAGGGCTCATAAAATATATTGCAATTACATTAGTTCATGTGAAAGTGTAATTTTAGTTTAGATTGATGTATTAGCTAACTACTAAGTAACGTTTGATTTAGATTAGATTAGATTAGACTCCCCAGTGTGGAAACAGGCCCTTCGGCCTAACCAGTCCACACAGACCCACCGAAGAGTAACCCACCCAGACCCATTTCCCTTTGACTAATGCAACTAACACTATGAGCAATTTTGCATAGCCAATTCAACTGACCTACACATCTTTGGATTATGGGAGGAAACCCACGCAGACACGGGGAGAATGTGCAAACTCCACACAGACAGTTGCCCGAGGCTGGAATCGAACCTAGGTCCCTGGTGCTGTGAGGCAGCAATGCTGACCACTGAGCCACCATGCTGCCCCTATGTTGAGTTTTGTTTGCTACTGTAAAAGTCTCAAGATCTAAACCAAGTCCTAGAGATTTACAGCACGGAAACATACCCTTTGAAGCCTCTACCACTTCCTCTGGCAGCTCATTCCATACATTCACCATCCTGTGTGAAAACGTTGTCCCTTTGGTCCCTTTTATATCTTTCCCCGTCACCCTAAATCTATGCCCTCGTGTTCTGGACTCCCCAAACCCAGGGAAAAGTTCTTGTCTATTTACCCTATCCATGCCCTTCATGACTTTATAAACATCAAAATCATTTATATAAATAATGAAAAGCAATGGACCCAGCACAGATTCTTGTGGCACACCACTGGTACATGCATCCAGTCTGAAAAGCAACCCTCCACGACCCTTTGACCTTCAAGCCAGTTCTGTATCCAAATGGCTAGTTCTCCCTGTATTCCATTTCGTTCTAACCTTGCAAACCAGTGTCCCATGAGGAACTTTGTCAAATGCCTTACTGAAGTCCACACAGATCACGTCTACCACTCTGCCCTCATCAATTCTCTTTGTTACTTCAAAAAATTCAGTCAGGTTCGTGAGACATGATTCCCCATGCACAAAGCCATGCTGACAACCTTTCCTGAAGAAGGGCTTATGCCTGAAACGTCGATTCTCCTGCTCCTTGGATGCTGCCTGACCTGCTGCGCTTTTCCAGCAACACATTTTTAAGCTCTGATCTCCAGCATCTGCAGTCCTCACTTTCTCCTCCTTTACAAATACATGTAAATCCTGTGCCTCAGGAATCCCTCTGACAACTTGCCCACTACCAATGGCAGGCTCACCAGTCTATAGTTCCCTGGCTTGTCCTTACCACCTTAAATAGTGGTACCATGTTAGCTAACCTCCAGTCTTCTGGCACCTCACCTGTGACTATCAATGATACAAATATCTCAGCAAGGGGTCCAGCAATCACTTCCTTAACTTCCCATAGAGTTCTAGGCTATACCTGATCAGGTCCTGGGGATTTATCCACTTTTATGCGATTCAAGACATCCAGCACCACCTCCTCTGTAATATGGACAATTTTCGAGATGTCATCACCTATTTCCCCACATTCTATATCTTCCATGTCCTTCTCCACAGTAAACACTGATGCAAAATACTTGTTTAGTATCTCCTCTATCTCCTGCAGCTCCACACATAGGCTGCCTGGCTGATCTTTGAGGGGCCCAATTCTCTCCAGAGTTACTCTTTTTTCCTTAATGTACTTATAAAATCCCTTTGGATTCTCCTTAACCCTATTTGCCAAAGCTCTCTCATGTCCCCTTTATGCCCTCTTTATTTCCCTCTTAAGTATACTCCTACTGCCTTTATACTCGAAGGATTCATTCAATCTCTCCTGTCTATACCTGACATATGCTTTGTCATTTAGACATTTGCATTTGTTGCCTGGAAATTAATTTATTTTAAAGGAGTTAGTAGTCTATTTGGGGGCCATATAGATAGGTGACAACATATGGCATAGGCGACATTCAGCCACTGGTGTCTGTGCAAGACCTCTACAACCAGACCCAAAGCTCCAATCTATCCTTGTAGTCCTTCATTTTATTTTCTCTTCAGATACTTATCCAATGCTCTTTTGATAGCCATGATTGGCCAGCCTCCACTACACACACAGGCTGTCCATTACAGAACTTAATCAGTCACCAAGTAGAAATGTTTTCCTTCATGTCTACATGTCACTTTAAATTGGTGTCTTCTCCTTCTCAATTCTAGCATTAAGGGAACATTTTCTCGATCTATTCTGTCTAGACCTGGCATAACTATATCAAATATATTAAACCTTGACTCAATCTTCTGTAAAGAGAATATGCCCTGTTTCTCCAGCCTTTATAATTGAAATTTCTTACCCCTGAATCAATTGAGTAAATTTTCTGCATCTTCAAAGTTTGTCTTTCCTAAATGAACATTTCCAGCACTTTTGATTTTTATTTAAGATTTCCAATCTCTGCATTAATTTGCTTTTATTAACTTGGTATTCATGCCAGCATTTTCCTTTTACTCTGTGGGCTACAATGTTTCTGGCAGGTCTAATATATGGTTCGCTATCAAATCTCTTTTAGAACTCAGACTGATATTTCCATTTCCCTCAGAAACTGTTAGCTCATCAAGAAACAATTAATTCACAGTTACCCTAGGGAAAAAAATGAGAATAGAATAGAATAACATGAAAGGGATCTTGATCAAATGGGTCAATGGCTGAAAAATGGCAGATGGAGTTAAATCTAAATAAATGTGAGGTGTTGCATTTTGGTACAACACACAAGGGTAGGGCTTATACAATTAATGATAGGGCCTTGGGTAGCATTATAGAACAGAGGGACATAGGGTACAGGGACAGAATTCTTTGAAGTTTGAGTCACATGTCGACAGGCTGGTTAAAAAGGCATTTGGCACATGTGCCTTTGTTGCTCAGTCCTTTTTGAGTATAAGAGTTGAGGATCTCTTATACTCTGGTTCTACAGGATATTGGTGAGGCCTCTTCTGCAATACTGTGTTCAATATTGGTCACCCAGTTACAGCAAGGATATTATAAAGCTGGAGAGGGTTCAGAAAAGATTTACCAGGATGTTGCTGGGTATGGAAGGTTTGAGCTACAAAGAAAGGTTGGATAGGCTGGGACTTTTTTTCACTGAAACGTAGGAGTTTTGAGGTAATCTTAGAAATTTATAAAATAATGAGAGGTATAGGTAGAGTTAATGGTAATTGTCTTTAATGGTAATAGTCTAGAATCAGGGATTTCAAGACTAGGGGCACATTTTTATGTTGAGAAGAGGGGTTTAAAAAAGACATGAGCGACAATTTTTTAACACAGAGTCGTTCGTGTGTGGAATGAACTTTCTTGAGAAAGTGGTAGATGTGGGTTCACCTACAATGTTTAAAAGACATTTGGATAGATACATGAATGGGGAGAGTTTGGAGGGATATGAGCCAGGAGCAGGCAGGTGGGATTACGTTCGGCATGGATTGGTTGAAATGAAGGGTTTGTTTCCGTGCTGCATGACTATGAAAAGGACTTAAATAGTTAGGGTGCAAGACTTGAGAATTCACCTGGAAACAAAAAGGGTATTAATATGCTTATAGTGGAGGGTAAGATTAGAATACTTGATAATATTTTGTATCAGTGTGTACTGAGAAAGAGGATGCTGACAAAATATAGGTAGAAGCACAGTGTGAAAATTGAAACGGAGGTGATAACGTAAAGGTTACCTGTACTTCGGTCATGTAAGTCACTTGGTTCTTGTGGTTTGCATCCAAAAGTTTAAAGGAAATGGGTAAATAGCCAATGGGCTTGCCACAATCTTTCACTCTTCTCTAGATTAAGGGGTGGAGATGCCAGAAGACTGAAGAGGGCAAATGTGACAAGAAAGAGTGAAAGGACATTCCTAATTGATACAACGGGCCAAGACATTAGTCTAGGATAAAGTTTTTAAAATCAAAAAAATTAGCAATCTTTGAACAGGCATGACTTAATTAAGGAGAGGCATTACAGGTTATAGTAGTGCTCGTCTAATCTATTTGAATTATTTGATGATGCAAAGCAGAAGCTCAAAGAGAATATGGTGCTGTTTATATGGATTTCAAGAATATGTTTGACAAACTAACACAAAGACTGGTTAACAAAAATCAGGCTCAGGCATACGAAGGTCAGTGTCAGCTTAGATTAAAAGAAATAAAATTACTTAACAGAAAACAGTGAGTCATAGTAAACAGTTATGTTTCAGACTGGAGGGTGAATAATAGTATTGCCTAAAGTTCTTTATTAAGGATTTTTATATATTTATTAATTTTCCCAATGATGTATTCAGAAGAGAGGCAACAAAGATAGGCTCGCAGAATGGACAAAGCCTATAATTAGGACAAAATGAGGACTGCAGATGCTGGAGAGTCAGAGTTGATAAAGCGTGGCACTGGAAAAAGCAGAGCAGGTCCAGCAGCATCCGAGGAGCAAGAGAATCAATGTTTCGAGCATAGCCTTTCTGCAGGAATTGAATAGAGGTGCCGCCAGTTTTTCAGGATATTTGAGCGGCACAGTGGTTAGCCACTGCTGCCTCACAGTGCCAGAGACAGGGGTTCAATTCCCGCCTCAGGCGACTCTCTGTGTGAAGTTTGCACATTCTCCCAGTGTCTGCGTGGGTTTCCTCCGGGTGCTCCGGTTTCCTCCCACAGTCCAAAAATGTGCAGGTTAGGTGAATTGGTCATGCTAAATTGCCCGTAGTGTTAGGTGATGGGGTAAATGCAGAGGAATGGGTCTGTGTGGGTTGCTCTCCAGAGGGTCAGTGTGGACTTGTTGGCCGAAGGGCCTGTTTCCACACTGTAAGTAATCTAATCTAATCTTTATCAGTGATTTAAGTTGAATCAGGCATTCAAAATCTAAGTTTGATGATTATGTTAGGTGGCACAGTAATTACTGGAGACAGCAGTGAAACATTGCAAAGGGACTTTGATAGTTTGCCCAAACCGTGACAAACAGTTCTATGCGGAAAAAGTGACAGTTCACCCAGAAGAATTACAATGGAGGAATTGCTATTTTCCAAGTGAGTAGTGGCAGAGCATGGAGATTCATGTTCTCATGAATGGAAATTGCAAACTGCTGGAGGGGGTCAAAAACTCATTTCAGAGTATAATGGAATATTAACCTTTACTTAAGGAAATATGGAATGGAAAGGTATGATGATTACATTAATATTACACAACGCTCTTTACAAAGAACATCTTAGAATGGATGTATATTCATTGGAGGAGGTGCAGAATAGATTTCTCAGGATAATACAGAGGTTAAATCGAGGGGACTGGTTGAGTAGTCCAAGCTTTCATTTCCATGAGTACAGAAGATCCACAGATGATTGAAATGAAACATTTAAAATGATCAAGGTTTTAATAAAGGGGAAGGTTCACCCAAAGGTGGAATAATTGGAGCTTAAAGGAGTGTGGAAATCTAAAACTCACTGAAGTAAACATTAAGACAAGGTAAAGTAAAATCACAATAAACAATAGGTATATCAGATATAGAGCAGCAGAGAAATAGCAGAACTATACTTCATATTTTTTGCACAGCAATGAGACGGGTATCATCACAGGCTCCAACGGTCTTAGCAAATCAGATGAAGTTAAACACAGGATTCATTTTACTCAACTTTGTCAGGCAGACAGAGCTGAAGATAACTCTAAAGTCATAAATTGCCATAAACTATAATTACCATCTACTGGATAGTTCTAACATGATAGTAATGCATCATTACATAAAACAGTACAATATTTAGCAACATGACATTCTAAATTACTTCACAATTAAATACTGCAGAAGCATTGTAAAATAGATGAAGACGGTCAGCAATTTCATAACAGTCTCACAACCAGCAAGTTTATTAACTCAAACATTCCACTTTAGCGAAGATGATTGAATGAGAAACAATTCAGCCATTTGAACTTCACTTAACCACATTACACAGACATATTAATACTTTGGCGACTATAGCAGGTCAGAGATTGGAAATTCTACAACAAATAAATCACCTCCCAACTCTCTCAAGCTTGTTCATAATCTACAAGGCACAAGTTAAGAGTATGATGGAATACTTTACTCTCCATTGCCTGGATGAGTGCAGCTCCAACAAGGTCAACACCACCCTATTCTACCATCTTCAACAGTTACACCCTAATTACAGATGCACAGTGGCAGCATTGTAAGATTCACTGCTACACCTCACCAAGTGTCCTTCATCTGCACTTTCCAAACCCAGAAACCTATACTTAGGTAGTGAGGATCGCATGTATTTCTAAAAGTTCCTCTTGCCCTACACCATCCTCACTTGGAATTATATCACCATTCCTTCTCTTTGCTGGATCATAATCTGGAAATTTGCTTCCTAACATCATTGTTTATGTACCCATAACCACATAACTGGAAAAGTCCAAGACAGCTCACAATCACGTTTTCAAGAGCAATTAGGGAATGGGCACAGGTGCTGGTCTAACCAGTGATGCCCCACATTTCATGCACAAATTTTAAGAATTCCTGCAAACATTCGGAACAGCTGAATCATGAAAATAATAAGGTTGCAACAAGAGCCCATCAGTTTAATCATGTCTGGTATACACTTCTATACCACTTTCCTACCTATGCTGCATGCTCGTTACTCTGAAAGATTTAATCACTCCAGGATTCACATCTCTTTGGGAAGATGCAGAAACAATAACTGTTTCCAGGGGCTCCCACTTATTTTAGGTCAGTTTAATCTAACAAATTATTTTGTCCCACATCAATGTTCCCTTTTTATCCTGAAGTTATTACAATCCTACAAATTGAGTCCCTGTTATTTTTTAGGCCTTGAATGGACAAACCCTGATGTTTCTCACTGCAGTGATCCAACAGAGAAAACTCCAGGTTCCTCATCTCCCCACCCCACCTCATACCCACACCTCCCAAAAGAAGCAACCCCATCCCAGCAGCAAAGTCCACAATCCAGCACTACCGACAAGCCTCCCAGCAGTGCCATAAATAGCTGCAGTACCCTCATCACATCCCTTCCCTCAGCTGCAGCATACTTTCCTCACTCGTGCCTAATCCCTCCACCAGCTGCAGCACCTTCCTCTCTCTCTCTCACATCCCACTAGCTGCAGCATTGCTCTCCATTCTCTCCCCCATAGTAACTGTAGCACTCTCCTTTCCCCTGCCTCCCTACCCACTACAGGGGAACCTCGATTATCTGAACGAGATGGGCAGGCGGTATTTCATTCAGATAATCGATTATTCAGTTAATCGATTAAATGCCTTTCCTCTGGAGCTCAGAGTTTTTAAAGTCTGCTCCCACTCAGGATACTGCAGCAGCACATCGCGCAAGCCCCCACCCAACATGTCCCCTGCCCCCAGCACAAAACACGTGAGCCCCCCCTGCCCCCAATGCCATCCAACACCACCCACCGCCCCCGAACCCTGTCCAACATCGCCTCCTGCCCCCCAACACCGTCCAATACCTTTCCAGCCTCCGACATAATCCCGTGCCGGCCTGTCCAACACCGCCCCCGAACCATGTCCAATACAGCCCCCACCCGCCCATCCCCGCTCCCTCTCCAGGGCAGCCGGACTGTACACCAATAACAAGACTGCTGCTGCTGCTGCCGCCGCCGCCTTCGTGGGGTAAGTCTCCAAATAGCGCGCACGCGCACACACACAACGTTTTGACAGGTTCAACTTTTGCCCTGTACAGGACATTGTTGGTCAGATTATCGGGGGGGTTTAGGGTTCACTCCAGGGAAAGTGTGGGGAGAGAGAGAGCAGGAGGTCAGTCATTTGGAGACGGTGCCTGCTTAATCACTATAAACAAAAGGTGCAATCACTGTTGGAAACATGTCTTTGATGTAATGTTTCTACATATCGGGACCTCGAGATCTCTTTTGGATAATCCGATTTTCGGATAATTGGCATTCGGATAATCAAGGTTCCTCTGTAGTTGCAACACCTCCCCTCTCTCTCCACCCCCATCACCTGCACCCTTTTTTTAACCCCAGCAATAGCTGCAACATCCTCTCTCAACCCCACCATCCCCTCTTTCGCCCTCCCTGCGAGCTCAAGCAGCCTCTTAACACTAACACCATTCGTTGCCATGATATGGAGGTGCTGGTGTTGGACTGGGGTGGACAAAGTTAAAAATCGCACACCACCAGGTTATAATCCAATAGACTTACTGATGAAGCAGTACTTCCAAATAAACTTGTAAACTATAACTTGGTGTTGTGATTCTTAACTTTGACCACCAGTTGCAACACCTTCTCCCGTCACCATCTCACTCCCCCAATTAGATGCTGTATTCTCTCTGTTCCTACCAACATCTGCAGCAGACTCTCCTGTTCGACCTTCCTTACTAGTTGTAGCACCCTCTTCCTGTACCACCACCCACACATAGCAGCTTGTCATACGGAAACAGACACTTTGCTCCAATTTGTCCATGTCGACCAGATATCTCAATCTGCACAGTGGCTCAGTGGTCAGCACTGCTGCCCCACAGCCCCAGGGTTCCAGGTTCAATTCAAGCCTTGGGCAACTGTCTGTGTGGAGTTTGCACATTCTCCCTGTGTTTGCATGGGTTTCCTCCCACATTCCAAAAAGATGTGCAGGCCAGGTTAAATTGTCCATCACATTAAGTGCATTAGTCAGAGGGGGATGGGTTACTCTTCGGAGGGTCGGTGTGGACTTGTTGGATCCAAGGGTTGTTTCCACGCTGTAGGGAATCTAATCTAGTCCCACCTGCCAGCACCCAGCCCATATGTCCATCCAGATGCCTTTTAAATGTTGTAATTGTTCCAGCCTCCACCACTTCCTCTGGCAGCTCCCTCTATACACGCACCACCCTCTGAATGAAAACGTTGCCCCTTAGGTCCCTTTTATATCTTTCTCCTCTCAACCTAAACCCACGCCCTCTAGTTCTGGACTCCCCCACCCCAGGGAAAAGACTTTGTCTATTTATCCTATCCATGCCCCTCATGATTTTGTAAACCTCTATAAGGTCACCCCTCAGCCTCCGATGCTCCAGGGAAAACAGCCCCAGCCTGTTCAGCCTCTCCCTGTAGCTCAAATCCTCCAACTGTGGCCTAACCAATGTCCTGTGCAGCCGCAACGTGACCTCCCAACTCCTGTACTCAATACTCTGACCAATAAAGGAAAGCATACCTCGTCTCCTCTTCCCTCCCCGCCCCCACCATCTTGTCTCTACCACTCCCCACCCCCACAACGCAGTCTCTACCACTCCCCACCCCCACAGCCCAGTCTCTACCACCCCCCAGGTCTCTCAGACCGGCTGCCCCGAGTCTGTTCCCCCTGGTCTCTCGGCCCGCTCCCGGTTCTCTCCAGTGACACCCTCCAGGTGCCGGCTCCGCGCCAAGGTCAAACGGCGGGGACACACATTCCCCTCTCTCCCTCTCCCCTCTCTCCCTCACTCTCTCCCGCGGCCGGAGACCCCGCTGTCTCTCCCCTCTCCCCTGGCCCTCAGGCGCCGCCACTCACCCAGATTCCGGAAGGTTCTCTGCAATCCCGCTCGAGCCAGACCCACCAGCCTGGCCGCCATGGTAACGGAACCGGAACCTACCGGCTCCGCACTGTCGGTCCGCCCCCTAATCCCTTCCCTCCTCCCCCCATGTCGCGGTGTCCACCTTCATTCTTCCCCCTTCCCCTCTCGGACGTTGTGGCCGCAGCTCCTGGCAATCAAAGGTAAAACAAAACAAAAGAGAGATTTGGATGGGTTTGGAAAAGCGATTCCACTCGGTTAATAAATACAGAGGTAAATTCGAGGGAGTTTCTTGTTCCTGGGTACCCGGTTATTGAGTTTCTCTCTCCCTGAGCCACAGGGGCCTGAATAAGGTACTTCCAGCACCACACTCTCACCTCCAGCATCTGCAGTCCTCACTTTCGTCAAAGGAACTTTCCTGTTGAATACATTCACCCTTTTCAAGACAAGTTTATTAATTTAATAATTTCATTTTCTTGTTAAAAATACACTTTCCTGCTTAATAACTTCCATTTTCTGTTTAATAATGCACTTTTCTGCCTAATTTCCACTTTAATAGTTTCTCCCTTTGTTTAATATTTTTACTCATTTAATCATTTCTTTTTTCTGTTTAATTGTTCACTTTTCTTAATAAGTTAATCTTTCTATTAAATAAGCCGAACTTCTGTTTAATGATTTGCATTTCATTTAATATTTAACATTTCTGTTTATAATTGCATCCTTACTTTTTATAATCTTTTGTTTAATTTGTTCATAGGCCAGCATTTATTGCTCATCACTAATTTACTTGAAAATGCAGTGGTGAGTCACCTTTTTGAATCACTGCAGTCTATGTGTTCTAGGGATATCCATAGTGCTGTTAGGAAGAGAGTTCTAGGAATTTAACCCAGTAAAGGGAAGGAATTTAGTTCCAAGTTAGGATTGCATACAGCTTGGAAAGAGAAATTGCAAATGTTTTTGTCTTCCCAGGTGTGTGTGTGGGTTGGGGGTGTGTGCAGCAGAGGGTGCTGTTGAATGTATTTTCATGAGTTACTGCAGTGCATCTCGTAGATGGTACCTATTGCTGTCACTGTGAGGGTAGTGAGCATTAATGTGGTGGATAGGGTAGTCAGTCAGCTACTTTGCCTTGGATGGTGTTTCGTTTGTTGAGTGGAATTGCACCCATCCAGATAAATCAATATTATTCCATCACACTCGTGACTGTACTTAATTGAGTATGAACAGACATGTTGGAGTGAGGACAGGAGGTGCTCACTGCTGAACGCATCGCCTTTGACCTGTTCTTGTAGCCACAGTTTATATGGCTGGGCCAGTTCAGTTTTTGATCAATTTTAACTTCCAGAACGTTAATAATGCAGGTTACCATATTTCTGCTTAATGTCCCTTTTTATGCTAAATAATCCATCTTTCTGTTCAATCATTTCAGCTTTGGTGTTGCTAAAAAAAAACACTTGGCTAAGCTTTTCATCTTGCACTTGCCAGGATTGCAGTTAACAATTTAAAGCGAAATAATATTTTTAAACCATAAGGGAAAAGCATGCTGATTTACTGGCAAATAGACTCTGGTGGAGGCATTGAGAATGCACCTGTTAAATGATGACTGACAGTTAACTGCCAAGCTTTGTGTAGATTTAAAACAGGTAGGTGCGTGATTTGCTCTGAGTAATAAACCAGAGAATGTCTGTCTCCTATTTTGTTATGATCAAATAGGTGTGATGTGTGAACAATTTCTCGCTATCTGCAAAGAAAAGGACCCTATCTATTATTATATGCAGCTATCAGTATATGTAAACGCCCTTTGCTGTCAGCCTGGCTTACAATCTGTCAGTCATCTAATTGGTACATAGTTAAATAGTATTTCCTTGCGTTATTGCGTTATGTCTTGTTAAAAATAGAACTACATATTGCACTACAATTTTTGCCATAACTTTTCCTAAAGATACTGCCTCAAGAAATATTGATCATTGTTAAAAGGTATTTAATATCTCTCCTGGCATTAGATAGGGTTCCTACACAATCTATTAAAATCCGTTTCAGCGGTTCTTCAGAACCTTAAATCAGGTTCTGGGTTGGGGTTTGCCCACTGTCTGACATGTTGTGGTTAATATCTGATCAGCCATGATCTTATTGAATGGCAGAGCTGCTCAAAGGGCTGAATGGCTTATTCTTGTTCCTTGTTTGTTTGTTCGTATATTCAAGTAAGACATTGCTGCTTTATATTACTGGTGATACACAATATTCACGATTGTGTATTTTAATATGTAGATTAGCAAAACATATTACTGGCTTTATCTTTCTATTTTCATAATAAAATAGTGAAGTTTCATAATACAAAAGTACAAAAGAAAATTAATTTTTAAATAATTTAGTTTCTAAAACTATATTTTTTAATGAAATTATTCCCATAGGTCCTGCTTTATCCGTTGCAAAAATGGAGCCAACTAGTGATGCAGGAGGTGCAGCCATCGCAGGAACGACAGATGAAAGTTATTTTATGAGCTATACCTTCACAGATAGATTCCATTCTGTACGGGTTGCCCAGAGTATTATGGATCTGTGCCTTGAAGATCGGCTGTTTGCAGATGTTACCATCTCTGTAGAAGGCAAAGAATTCCAGCTCCATCGACTCGTGCTTTCTGCTCAGAGCTGCTTCTTCCGTTCCATGTTCACCTCTAACTTAAAAGAAGCTCATAATGATGTTATAGAACTCAAAGATGTGAATGCAAGTGTTTTCCAGCTTCTTGTGGACTATATTTACCGGGGCACTGTAAAACTGAGAGTGGAGGACCTCCAGGAGACATACGAGGTGGCAGATATGTATCAGTTAACATCACTTTTTGAAGAGTGCTCTCGGTTTCTGGCTCGGACTGTTGACATCAGGAATTGTTTACAGGTCATGTGGTTAGCGGATCAGCACAGTGACCAGAAACTGTACACAGCAGCAAAACAATGTGCAAAAACACATCTGTCACAGCTTCACAAGACAGAAGATTTTGTGAAACTACCTGTAAGATTGTTTACAGATATCATTAAAGGTATGTGTTTTCCTGTCTTCATTTTTCTATTGAGTCTTCTGAAGTTTTTCTTGCATCCAGAAGGCTGTAAAATATCTAATCAGAAGTTCAGGTGCTCTTCTCCCAAGTTTGCATGACTTCACTGTAACACTGCAGTGGGACGAAGACAGAAGTGTGAGCATGCAAACAAGGTGGTGAATTAAGTTGAAAGTGTTGGATGCTCGAAATTGTGCTTGTGGACTGAGTGGAGGTGTTCAGCTTAGTGGTCACTGTGTCTGCAGCATTCTGCTTTTCACTTGTAATTAACAGTCTTTCCAGGAGTTCCCTCTTTGGAAAGAATTGGAAATGTTTTTGCTCTGCTCGAGAAAAATTATCATTTAAAAGGGAAGATTTAGGAGGTTGCTGTAGAATCTGATTGATTTGAGAATTACATTGAAGTCTGAACTGAAATCTAAATTGTAGTATACATATATATATATTGGAATGGATGGATTGCCATCGAAAGTTGTTGGGATTTTTTACACATAAAACACAACAGTGTGGTTGGCAATGTCACTGCTTCTGAACCAGAAGTTCCGAGTACGTATTCTATATCGTGACTTGATGGCCAATGAATGTCCACTTATAATATGGCCAAAAATCTTGATTATCAATTTCCCAACAAAAGCCAATGGCACGTGGTAAGAAGGTGTAAAATTCTTGTCAGCCATGTGATGAAAAGAATGATTAGATTAGATTCCCTACAGTGTGGAAACAGGCCCTTCCACCCAACCAGTCCACACCGACCCTTCGAAGAGTAACCCACCTAGAACCATTTCCTTCCAACTAATACACCTAACACTACGGGCAATTTAGCATGGCCAATTCACCTGGCCTGCACATCTTTGGACTGTGGGAGGAAACCGGAGCACCCGGAGGAAACCCACGCAGACACTGGGAGAATGTGCAAACCCCACACAGACAGTCTCCCAAGGCTGGAATCGAACCTGGGACCCTCGTGTTGTGAGGCAGCAGTACTAACCACTGAGCCACCGTGCAGCTCCCATATTGGAGACTCTACCATATCTCCAAGCTAAAATATGTAGGGCGGCACAGTGGCTCAGTGGTTAGCACTGTTGCCTCACAGTGCCAGGGACCCGGGTTCAATTCCCGCCTCTGGCAACTGACTGTGTGTAGCTTGCATGTTCTCTGGGCTCTAGTTTCCTCCCACAGTCCAAAGATGTGCAGGTTTGGTGAATTGGCTGTGCTAAATTGCCCATAGTGTTAGGTGCATTAGTCAGGGGTAAATGTAGGGGAATGGGTCTGGGTGGGTTGCTTTTCAGAGGGTCGGTGAGGACTTGTTGGGCCGAGGGCCTGTTTCCACACGGTAGGGAATCTATCTATCTATCTATCTAAAATTGCAAGTTGCCAAACTAAGATAAGGTAGGGGTGAGCATTAATGCCACTGAGTTAATAATCCAGAATCCAAGGCTAGTGTTCTAAGGACATGAGTTCATATCCCGCCTTGGCAGATGATTAAATTTAAATTCAATAAAAATCCAGAATAAAATGCTGGCCTAATGACAACAATTGTTGTAAATATCCATCTCAGTTACTCATGTCCTTTAGGAATGGAAATCTGCCATTTTACTGGGTCTGGCCTTCATGTATAGCAATGTGGCTGACTCTTAACTGCCCTTTGAGCAATTAAGCATGACTAATAAATGCTGGCTTAGTCAGTGATGCCTACATCCCATAAATAGATTTTAAAAATTCATATTCTGAGTAAACTGTAACACACCACCATCAAACTAGGTTGGTAGCCAGCTCAAAAACAGTCCAGAAAGGATTGTATCAAAAAAATGTTTTTCTTTCTCGATCCTGTAGATGGTGTTCCCAGTTCCCAGAAACCTGCAAAAGCAATAGAAACATGGATAGATCACAATAAGGAAGAGCGAGCACAATATTCTGAGAACCTGACATCCAGTTTAAAGGTATGTTACCTCAAAACTACACCATGTAAGTACCTCCCTCCCCATTACAGATTGAAACTAATGTTACCTGTAAGTGTGAAACAGAAGAATTCCTGCAGAATAATGCTAATTGAAGAGTTTGGGGCTTTGCTTTTTACCTTTTCTGGAAATGTATTATTCCAAACTTTTCCAAATAGTGAGAAGGATTGATCAGATGATTTGGGTTATAAGGGACAAATGTTGGCTTTGTAGTTTTGCAGAGTTCTAAATAATGCAACATTCCTACAAGCTACTTTTGAGTTCTAGGACATCATGGCAGGAGTTTTCAGGGAAGCATCCTTAGCACAACCATCTGTAACCACTTTCATCAGTGACCTTCCCGCCATCATAAGGATGGAGACTGTCTGCTAACAATTTCAGTGGCATCCTCAGTAATGGAACTGTCCATGTTAGATTCCAGTAAGGGTCTGGATAATATTCAAGTTTGAGCAGCCAAGTGACAAGTTACATGGATGACAAGTAAATGTAGTTCATGACTAACTTGAACAAGAGTGCCCAATCATCTACCCTTGACTTTCAAGCAATATTGTAAGAAAACCTCCAAATTTCCCTGCATGCTATAGACCAGCTTGATTTGACATTTATTTGCTGTCCCTGTTGTTTCTGATTGGGTATCCTAGAATTCTCCATCTGGAACTATTTTAGGCGCTCCATCATCACAGTGGAATGGGCTAGAATTTAAACCTTGCCAATGTCAGCCATATCTTGAATACAAATTTTAAAAATCAATAGTTTAACATTTGCAAGCAAAGTCATTGAATACCATTTTCCCACTCTGCATATGTCTATTTTAATGAAGTTCGGAAAGAAAGTTAAGGATCATGATCTGAGTAACTTTAGACCACTGAAGCAGGACATAACATATTTACAGTAAAACCTAAACAGGAGGAGCCCTAATCATCTATTACAGTACACCTTCATTGTTTGGGGTATATTGTTTGGTGATACCAGTATAAGCTGCCAGTTTGGGAGTTTAGCTGATATTCTTCTAAAAGTTACAGTGTAATCAGAATCCACTGTAATTTGAAACTTGACAACAATGATTTAATGAGAGGCTACTTTTCTTTTGCATTACTGCAATAACCACCAAACGTATTGGTCTGATAGATCTAAGCTTAACATCTAATCTTCTGTTATTTTTCTGGCAAGACCAAACACGATAATCTTGCCACAGTTTGAAAATACAAAGAAATTTACCCTATATTCATCCTTTCTAGAGTTAAATTTAATTTTGTAGTACATTTTAATTATTAGCCAAAACTGGTCTTACCAAAAATTGTAGATAATTCACATAGATTTTCGAACAACACATCATAATTTAAAGTCGATTATACAGTTGTCTTGCTGTAAGGGTTACACAATGCAACATAATTCAGCTGGATCAGGCCCTTCAGCCCACCAAATTACTGGTTTGCCAGTATGTATTCTCCACAGAAACTGACCAAAAGAATACCTTTTTTGATTTACACTGAACTCATAATAAAAGTACTTTTTGAGATAACAAGGAAATGGTTCAATAAGTCAGTGTCATCCTGTTTCCCCCCCCCCCCCTCAGTTGAAGCAAAACACTCAAAGTCACAGTATAGTTTCAGCTCCTCCATTTTGTTAACTGACGTTACATACTGAATGTTTCCAGTATTGTTAAATAGCTCTACATAATGATTGCTTTTCCGCCTTGCCTTCAGCAACCCATTGTTAACCGTAAGTGCTTATCTGATCTGAGTCATGCTTAGCTGAACCTCTTGTTTCACAAAACTTCGAACTTAACTCTTTCCCTGCCTGCTGACACCCTATACAAATCCTCAATAGTAAGCACTAATTTATCCTATCAAAAGAAAAGGCTCAGTGATTAGCACTGCTGCCTCACAGCGCCAGGGACCAGGGTTCAATTCCAACCTCGGGCGACTGTCTTTGTGGAGTTTACGCATTCTCCCTGTGTCTGTGTGGATTTCCTCCAGGTGCTCCAGTTTCCTCCCACAACCCAAAGATGTGCAGGTCAGCTGAATTGGCCATGCTAAATTGTCCATAGTGTTAGGTACATTAGTCAGGGGTACATATAGGGTAGGGGAATGGATGGGTTAATGGGTTAATCTTCAGAGGGTTGGTGTGGACTTGTTGGGCCAAAGGTCTTGTTTCCATACTGTAGGGAATCTAAACTTATCAAAGATAATCTTTTAGAATCCTCCCATTAATTAAATATGTGTGCAGCTTGTATTAATTTAAGATTATTATCTAAAGATTAAACACTGCCATTGTTGTTTATCAGGTTTGGAATTTTTTATTTCATACAGGAAATTGGCGAAATTGTTCATATTTATCTGATCGGAAAAGAAGACACTCGGACTCACTCACTGGCAGTTTCTTTACATTGTGATGATGATGCCATCAGTGTCAGTGGACAAAATAGATTGCGTCAGCAAATTACAGCTGCGTGCAAGCATGGCAGTGACTTGTATGTTGTGGGTGGCCCCATTCCACGCCGAATGTGGAAGTGTAATATGGAGACAATGGACTGGGAACAGTGTGCATCACTGCCAAGAGATCGCCTTCAGCACACACTGGTATCTGTGCCAAGTGAGGATGCCATTTACTCACTCGGTGGAAAAACTCTACAGGATACACTATCCAGTGCTGTCATTTATTATGTGGTCTGTGATAATGTGTGGGTTGAAACCAATCAGTTGGACACTGCAGTATCTTGCGCTGCCGGTGTTAACCTGAATGGAACTATTTATCTTCTAGGTGGAGAAGAGAATGACTTGGATTTCTTCACCAAACCATCACGTCTAATCCAATGTTTTGACACACATTCCAGAACGTGCCAATTAAAATCATACCTTCTCCCCTTTGCAGGCCGTATGCATGCTGCTATTCACAAGGACCTGATTTTTATTGTAGCTGAGGGGGATTCTTTGGTTTGTTACAATCCTCTGCTCGACAGCTTCACCAGACTGCGTTTCCCAGAGGTATGGAGTCGTGTACCTTCCCTCTGGAAGATTGCTAGTTGTAATGGGTGTATCTATGTTTTCAGAGATAAGTGTAAAAAGGGTGATGCCAATACATTAAAACTGAACCCAGCCACATCTGTGGTGTCAGTAATTAGTGGAATTGAGATACTGATGACGAATTGGCAATTTGTTTTGGCATGATTGCAAGTCAAAACTGCAATTCACCCTTGCAGGACTGTTTTGCATTGTGAAGGTTTGTCAAGGTTCGGTGTTACAATTTAATTCAGTATCAATCCATGATTGGACATTGGTTTTTTTCCCCATAGCTGACAGTGATCAGATATTTGTTGCATTTAACTGCAGCTTTTAGCTCTTTAGTACATTGGCCACAACACTTTTTTTTGTTTCGAAGTACTGCAGTTGAGAACAAAATTTGATTTTTAACATGTATTGCCTCACAAACTTTATTGGTCCCATTTGAAATTAAAACAATAGTGTAAAGGTAAAAGAGAAGCTTCATAATTCTACATAAATGTTATGTCCAAAAATATTTTCAGTAAAGCAAACAGGCAACATTATTTTCAACATTAATCTTAAAATTATGCTATCAGTTACTTTTATAAAATAAATAATGTAGTTCTGCAATAGGTGCTTTAACAAATGTATATTGATGTTTTAAATCTGATCAGGGAAGGTTTTCTCTATGTCCTTACATATGTGAAATAAACTTGCTCTTTGTAAATAGGCTTGCTGTTTTATTGTATATGGTATACAGAGGAATAGTTGACAATATTCTGTTAAAGTACAGTTCATTCTGCTGTAGCGCATGTTTCAATAATGTGAATTTGCTGTAACACGATTGAGGAGTTGGGCACACTGTTTCTAAAGCGTCAATTTTTAAAGTGTGTATTGGTTATAACGCGATTCTGGCCCCATTATTTAAATGGTGCTGCTATGATGCGATTTTCTTAACACTGGGTTGCACAAGATAGAACTACCATGTTATAGCAGAACCAATTGCATGTCGCACTGTAGAGGAGTGAAGTGCTGTATGAGTACATTATAGCACTAAATAATCATCTCTGCTCTGCATCTGGAAGACCCACACTCCCAAGTCTTGAATTCAACAGGCAACGTAATCCCCAACCTTCAACTGAAAATTCAGAATGTTGGGGTCTACCCAGCAGAAGAAAATTGCCCTGATTGGCTAGAGGCAAGATATTCAGTACTTGGGGAACTGGAGGAAGGATGCGGCACTGGTGGGCGGCACGGTGGCACAGTGGTTAGCACTGCTGCCTCACAGCGCCAGAGACCCGGGTTCAATTCCCGCCTCAGGCGACTGACTGTGTGGAGTTTGCACATTCTCCCCGTGTCTGCGTGGGTTTCCTCCGGGTGCTCCGGTTTCCTCCCACAGTCCAAAGATGTGCAGGTCAGGTGAATTGGCCATGCTAAATTGCCCGTAGTGTTAGGTAAGGGGGAAATGTAGGGGAATGGGTGGGTTGCGCTTCGGCGGGGCGGTGTGGACTTGTTGGGCCGAAGGGCCTGTTTCCACACTGTAAGTAATCTAATCTAATCTAATCTAATCTAAAATGCAGCAATGAACTGAAATGGGAGTGTTTGGGATCTTAGCAAGGCAATGTTGTCAGTCCCTAGCTAAGGCTAGGAGAGGTCAATATGGGTAGACAGCTAGGGGAGATGGTAAAATCTTGGGTCCTCTGATTGACTCAAAAGCCTGATAAGGAGGGACCAAGTAGGAAATTTTGCCTAGGTGCTTGGCATAGGCCTTTCAAACAAATGAAGCCTTCAAATGGATATAATTGTTTACTTGAGGGTTTCAATTAGTCCACTGGCAAGCTGGTCAGATTTTCCACCTGATCAAATGTGCTCTCCACCCCTACCTTCAAACCAGCCTTTGGGCGATGCTAAATCCAAACCATAATTTCCATTTAATAAGGACTCCTCAAAAAAGAAAAAAAAATCTGAGGACTGCATCACACTTGACCTGGTGAGCAGACCTAAAGGCAGGTAACCTTCTGACCAACAGGAGCAGACAGGAAGATGAAGACGACAAGTCGCTAAAACAATTTGGATGGATATAGAGATGCTAAACTAATCACCAACTCAATATCACCATAATTTTGGTAAGTAGGACAGTGAGCCCAACAATCAACATCACAGAAACAGATTATTAGGTTATTATTGTTTCTGAGAACTTCTTTACAAATTGGCTGCTGAATTCCTACAACAGTGACAACACTCCAAAATTACACCAATGTCTGTAAAATACTTCCGGATTTCATGAGGCCATGGAAAATGCAATATAACTCCTTTTAAAAAAAAACTCCCCTCAAGTCCAGTTAGTCTGTCAGAATTAGGGATTCTATGAAAAATGATCAAAGTCTGTCTTGATACTGTTGCTAGGTAGTACAGTACTTAAAGCTGAAAATGTGTTGCTGGAAAAGCGCAGCAGGTCAGGCAGCATCCAAGGAACAGGAGAATCGACGTTTCGGGCATAAGCCCTTCTTCAGGAATGAGGAAAGTTTGTCCAGCAGGCTAAGATAAAAGGTAGGGAGGAGGGACTTGGGGGAGGGGCGTCAGAAATGTGATAGGTGGAAAGAGGTCAAGGTGAGGGTGATAGGTCAGACTGGGGTGGGGGCGGAGAGGTCAGGAAGAAGATTGCAGGTTAGGAAGGCGGTGCTGAATTCGATGGATTTGACTGAGACAAGGTGGGGGGAGGGGAAATGAGGAAACTGGTGAAATCTGAGTTCATCCCTTGTGGTTGGAGGGTTCCTAGGCAGAAGATGAGGCGCTCTTCCTCCAACCGTCGTGTTGTGGTCTGGCGATGGAGGAGTCCAAAGACCTGCATATCCTTGGTGGAGTGGGAGGGGGAGTTGAAGTGTTGAGCCACAGGGTGGTTGGGTTGGTTGGTCCGGGTGTCCCAGAGGTGTTCTCTGAAACGCTCCGCAAGTAGCCGGCCTGTCTCCCCAATATAGAGGAGGCCACATCGGGTGCAGAGGATGCAATAGATGATGTGTGTGGAGGTGCAGGTGAATCTGTGGAGGATATGGAAGTTTCCTTTGGGGCCTTGGAGGGAGGTGAGGGGGGAGGTGTGGGCGCAAGTCTTGCACCTCCTGCGGTTGCAGGGGAAGGTGCCGGGAGTGGAGGTTGGGTTGGTGGGGGGTGTGGATCTGACGAGGGAGTCACGGAGGGAGTGGTCTTTACGGAATGCTGATAGGGGAGGGGAGGGGAGGGAAATATATCCTTGGTGGTGGGGTCCGTTTGGAGGTGGCGGAAATGACCAGTACTTAAATGTTGCTTTTTAAAAAAATATTTGTCAAAGATTTTCACTTTGCACTTCATGGCAATTTTCAAGGAATACTAATTTACGAGAAAACATTTATACTGTATGAGAGGTTGATTAGTGGCAAATGGTTTCTGGTTGGTAGAGACATTATCACAGAGAATCTATTATTTAATGAGGATTGACAGTTAACCTCCAAACTGTTTAAATTTAAAACTGGACAGGTTAACTTTGTAAGGCAATTCTCTACAAAATGAATTGGAGAATAGCTGTCATCTATTTTATTGAGTCGAAATTGTTACTTTGTATTCTTTCTGCATGTTTAATAATGTGGCCATGTGTATTAATACACATAACTTCAAATATGCCACATCGTGAACCTGACTGGTAATTTGCTGTCAGTGTAATTCTTTGCGGATTTTGGATAATTTAGCAAATGTTGTTCAAGCATAGAAGTACATCTATATTGATCAATGTTTTGTCAGTTTTGCAAGTGCAGGCTGTTTAGATGAAGTTTCTTGCTTGTTGTGAACAGCTGAAACAATGTTGTCTGATACAATCTGCTGGTCTTTGGCTACATTACATTAGTTGGCAAGCGAAATTCAGCACTCTCCTCTCATGCAGTATAAGTATTGTTTTCCTGTATTGTTTTCCTTAATTGTTTTTGAGAATTGTTCTGATGTGTGCAAGATGAAAAGCTTCGACAGAATGCATCTTTATCTAGCAATCTTCAGACTCGATAGTGTGGCATTACTGCCATGCTAAATGGATAAATTCAGACCAGATCTTTCATTCAAAACTTAATCTTCATAAGGCGCCTTAGACTATCAACACCAGCAGAATTGTATTCAACCATTACCTGTAACCTCATGGTTCGGAATATTACCCAATCTACCATTTCCATCAAGCTAGAAGATTAACCTCAGTTCAATGAAAAGTGCAGAACATCAAGCCAAGTTCAGCATCCAACCTAAACTGGCAGGACCTACAGTAAAGCTCTTCCAGTACTGCTACAAGGTTGGAATCCACCTGCCAAATATTGCATTAATTTTCCAGGTTGTAAACTGAATCCATAAATTATTACACCATCAATTTACTCTTGATTATCAGCATGCCGTGGAAAGTGTTGTCAGTGGTTCAGTAGGGTTATCAAAAGAGCAGTAACAACATCAATAATTGTTCATTGATGTTCAAATTGGATTATGTTTAGACAACATTAATCACAACTTTAATGCCATCTTTGTTCAAACTTGGCAAAAAAGCTGAATTCCAGAGGAAGAGTGACTGTCCTTGACATCAAAGGGTCTGAGTATAAGTTAATAGGAGTCAGAAGAAAAATTCTCCAATAGTTGGAGTCGTATCTAGCTGAAAGAAAAAAATGGTTGTGGTTGTTTGATGTCAATTATCTCTGTCCCAGAACATCACTGTTGTAACTTATGAGGACAGTGTCCTAAGTTCAACCATCTTCAGTTCTTTAATGATCTTCCCTCTATCAATAAGGTCAAAAGTGTAATTATAGAGTCATAGAGATGTACAGCATGGAAATAGACCCTTAGTCCAACTTGTCCATGCTGACCAGATATAACAACCTAATCTAGTCCAATCTGCCAGCACTTGGCCTGTATCCCTCTAAACCCTTCCTATTCATTTACCCATCCAGATGCCTTTAAATGCTGCAATTGTATCAGTCTCCACTACTTCCTCTGGCAGCTCATTCCATACACACACTACCCTCTGTGTGAAAAAGTTGCCCGTTAGGTCCCCTTTATATCTTTCCCCTCTCACCCAAAACCTATGCCGTTTAGTTCTGGACTCTCTCAACCCAGGGAAAAGACTTTTGTCTATTTATAAAATCATGAGGGGCATGGATAGGATAAACCTCTATAAAGTTACTGCTCAGCCTCCAACGCTCCAGGGAAAACAGCTCCAGTCTGTACAGCTTCTCCCCGTAGCTCAAATCCTCCAACCCTGGCAACATCCTTGTAAATCATTTTTGAACCCTTTCAAGTTTCATAACATCCTTCTGATAGGAAGGAGACCAGAATTGCACGCAATATTCCAAACATGGCCTAACCAACATCCTGTACAGCTGCAACATGACCTCCCAACTCCTATACTCAATATTCTGATCAATAAAGAAAACCATACCAAATGCCTTCTTCACTATCCTATCAAATCTGTGACTCCACTTTCAAGGAACTATGAACCTGCACTCCAAGGTCTCTTTGTACAGCAACACTCTGACTTTACCATTAAGTGTATAAGCCCTGCCCTGATTTGATTTCCAAAATGCAACATCTCACAATTTACTAAATTAAACTCCATCTGCCACTCCTCAGCCCATTGGCCCATTTGATCAAGATCGCATTGTACTCTGAGGTCACCTTCTTCACTGTCCACTACACCTCCACTTGCTTTCTCACACATCGCTAAACTTTTCAGGCTTGAGGAGCCTACAGAAAAAGGTTACTGTTTTGATTTGAATGGCTCCTTCAGTTCCAAGATTTGTAACATATTTAGAAATATATTGTATTTTACATGAAGGAAATGTTCACTATTTGTGGAACTAGTTCTGCTGTTTTGTCACCTACATATTGCCTAATTTGTAAGTGCTCTACCTGAAGGCAGATCCTTGATTTATTACCTGTTGATGTTTCATGTTGAACAACGTTCTTGGCAGATTTTGACAGTAATGCTTTTCAATTGCAGCAGGAAGAGGCAGGTCTACCTCAGCTGAAAATTCAATTGAACCTGTACTATCAACACTACTATGAACTGCCAATTAGCCAACGTTAACAGGTCCCTCACTTCTACATGTCGGTTTAAAGCTTTGCGAAAAACAATTTTTTTTCCCCCAAAAGACTTCTGCCGAACATTTATCCCTCAACTAATTACATTCAAAAAGATTAAGCATTCATTATCCCACTGTCATCAGGCCTAATTTTTTTAAAAATCTGGATAAGTTTATTCAGGTGTTCCGATGAAGTTTTCATGAACATAGCACTATACATAGCACAGGAAATCATTGCAAAAACCTTTGAAAATTAATTCCACTTCCCTGTGGCCATCTGTATCTGCTTCAAAATTTTTGTTAAGCCATGTAATGATCTCTGCTTGAATTAATTCCATACTACTTAAATAAACTTGTCAAATCTCCTTGATTATTTTAAATTGTTATACCTCTTATTTGCAAATAATTTAGTTGATGAGGTACAAATAATACAAAATTATGAGAGGCACACAGAGGACAGATCGCAGGCACGTCTAAGACCAAATAACACAAGTTTAAGAGGAGGAGAAAGAGATTTAAAGAAGTATGAAAAAAAAGTGTTTCACCAACAGGGTGGTAGAAATATGGAATATGCTGCCTAAGAGAGTGGTACGGTGCCACATCTGCCAAGCATCTGGAACAGCACATAAAACGCAAGGACATAATAGATCATGGACCAAGTGTAGATAAGTGGTAACAGTGTAGATTGGTGTTTATTGGTCAGCATAGGTATGATGAGCCAAAGAGCCTGTTTCAACATTGTATGAGTTGAAACTTTATTGCTGGAACAGCACAGCAGGTCAGGCAGCATCCAGGGAACAGGAGATTCGACGTTTCGGGCACAGGCCCTTCTTCAGGAATGAGCAGAGAGTGTTCAGCAGGAGAAGATAAAAGGTAGGGAGGAGGGACTTGGAGGAGGGGAGTTGGAAATGTGATAGGTGGAAAGAGGTCAAGGTGAGGGTGATAGGTCGGAGTAGGGTGGAGGCGGAGAGGTCAAGAAGAAGACTGCAGGTCAGGAAGGCGGTGCCGGGCTGGAAGGATCCGGCTGAGACAAGGTGGGGGGAGGGGGGATGAAGAAACTGGTGAAGTCCAAGTTCATCCCCTGCGGTTGGAGGGTTCCCAGTCGGAAGATAAGACGCTCCTCCTCCGACCGTCGGGTTGTTGTGGTTTGGCGGTGGATGAGTCCAATGACCTGCATATCCTCGGTGGAGTGGGAGGGGGAGTTGAAATGCTGTGCCACAGGTTGGTTGGGTTGGTTCGTCCGGGTGGCCCAGAGGTGCTCCCTGAATCGCTCCGCAAGTAGGCGGCCTGTCTCCCCAATATAGAGGAGGCCACACCGGCTGCAGCGGATGCAGTAGATGATGTGGGTGGAGGTGCAGGTGAATCTGTGGCGGATATGGAAGTTTCCCTTGGGGCCTTGGAGAGAAGTGAGGGGGGAGGTGTGGGCGCAAGTGTTGCACCTCCTGCGGTTGCAAGGGAAGGTGCCGGGAGTGGTGGTTGGGTCGGTGGGGGGTGTGGATCTGACAAGGGAGTCGCGGAGGGAGTGGTCTCTACGGAAAGCTGATAGGGGAGGGGAGGGAAATATATCCTTGGTGCTGGGGTCTGTTTGGAGGTGGCGGAAGTGACGGCGGATGATGCGCTGTACATGGAGATTGGTGGGGTGGTAGGTGAGGACCAGTGGGGTTCTGTCCTGGTGGCGGTTGGAGGGGCGGGGCTCAAGGGCGGAGGAGCGGGAAGTGGAGGAGATGCGGTGGAGGGCACCGTCGACCACGTCGGGGGGGAAATTGCGGTCCTTGAAGAAGGAGGCCATCTGTGTTGTACGTATTTTGAACTGGTCCTCCTGGGAGCAGATGCGGCGGAGACGAAGGAATTGGGAGAATGGGATGGCGTTTTTACAGGGGGCAGGATGGGAGGAGGTGTAGTCCAGGTAGCTGTGGGAGTCGGTAGGTTTGTAGTAGATGTCCGTGTTGATTCGGTCGCCTGAGATAGAAACAGAAAGGTCTAGGAAGGGGAGGGAGGAGTCCGAGACTGTCCAGGTGAATTTGAGGTCGGGGTGGAAGGTGTTGGTGTAGTGGATGAACTGTTCAACCTCCTCGTGGGAGCACGAGGTAGCGCCGATACAGTCATCAATGTAGCGAAGAAAAAGATGGGGGGTGGGGCCAGTGTAGTTGCGGAAGATGGATTGTTCCACATACCCTACAAAGAGGCAGGCATAGCTGGGGCCCATGTGGGTGCCCATGGCTACTCCTTTTGTTTGGAGAAAGTGGGAGGATTGGAAAGAAAAGTTGTTCAGGGTGAGGACCAGTTCGGTCAGTCGAAGGAGGGTTTTCAGGGTGAGGACCAGTTCGGTCAGTCGAAGGAGGGTTTTCAGGGTGAGGACCAGTTCGGTCAGTCGAAAATCCACAAACCTGACTGCCCCGGACGACCCATCGTCTCAGCCTGCTCCTGCCCAACCGAACTCATCTCGGCATACCTCGACACGGTCCTGTCCCCATTAGTCCAAGAACTCCCCACCTACGTTCGTGACACCACCCACGCCCTCCACCTCCTCCAGGATTTCCGCTTCCCCGGTCCCCAACGCCTCATCTTCACCATGGACATCCAGTCCCTGTACACCTCCATCCCCCATCACGAAGGACTCAAAGCACTCCGCTTATTCCTTTCCCGCCGTACCACCCAGTTCCCTTCCACCGACACCCTCCTTCGACTGACCGAACTGGTCCTCACCCTGAACAACTTTTCTTTCCAATCCTCCCACTTTCTCCAAACAAAAGGAGTAGCCATGGGCACCCGCATGGGCCCCAGCTATGCCTGCCTCTTTGTAGGGTATGTGGAACAATCCATCTTCCGCAACTACACTGGCCCCACCCCCCATCTTTTTCTTCGCTACATTGATGACTGTATCGGCGCTACCTCGTGCTCCCACGAGGAGGTTGAACAGTTCATCCACTACACCAACACCTTCCACCCCGACCTCAAATTCACCTGGACAGTCTCGGACTCCTCCCTCCCCTTCCTAGACCTTTCTGTTTCTATCTCAGGCGACCGAATCAACACGGACATCTACTACAAACCTACCGACTCCCACAGCTACCTGGACTACACCTCCTCCCATCCTGCCCCCTGTAAAAACGCCATCCCATTCTCCCAATTCCTTCGTCTCCGCCGCATCTGCTCCCAGGAGGACCAGTTCAAAATACGTACAACACAGATGGCCTCCTTCTTCAAGGACCGCAATTTCCCCCCCGACGTGGTCGACGGTGCCCTCCACCGCATCTCCTCCACTTCCCGCTCCTCCGCCCTTGAGCCCCGCCCCTCCAACCGCCACCAGGACAGAACCCCACTGGTCCTCACCTACCACCCCACCAATCTCCATGTACAGCGCATCATCCGCCGTCACTTCCGCCACCTCCAAACAGACCCCAGCACCAAGGATATATTTCCCTCCCCTCCCCTATCAGCTTTCCGTAGAGACCACTCCCTCCGCGACTCCCTTGTCAGATCCACACCCCCCACCGACCCAACCACCACTCCCGGCACCTTCCCTTGCAACCGCAGGAGGTGCAACACTTGCGCCCACACCTCCCCCCTCACTTCTCTCCAAGGCCCCAAGGGAAACTTCCATATCCGCCACAGATTCACCTGCACCTCCACCCACATCATCTACTGCATCCGCTGCAGCCGGTGTGGCCTCCTCTATATTGGGGAGACAGGCCGCCTACTTGCGGAGCGATTCAGGGAGCACCTCTGGGCCACCCGGACGAACCAACCCAACCAACCTGTGGCACAGCATTTCAACTCCCCCTCCCACTCCACCGAGGATATGCAGGTCATTGGACTCATCCACCGCCAAACCACAACAACCCGACGGTCGGAGGAGGAGCGTCTTATCTTCCGACTGGGAACCCTCCAACCGCAGGGGATGAACTTGGACTTCACCAGTTTCTTCATCCCCCCTCCCCCCACCTTGTCTCAGCCGGATCCTTCCAGCCCGGCACCGCCTTCCTGACCTGCAGTCTTCTTCTTGACCTCTCCGCCTCCACCCTACTCCGACCTATCACCCTCACCTTGACCTCTTTCCACCTATCACATTTCCAACTCCCCTCCTCCAAGTCCCTCCTCCCTACCTTTTATCTTCTCCTGCTGAACACTCTCTGCTCATTCCTGAAGAAGGGCCTGTGCCCGAAACGTCGAATCTCCTGTTCCCTGGATGCTGCCTGACCTGCTGTGCTGTTCCAGCAATAAAGTTTCAACTTTGATCTCCAGCATCTGCAGACTCACTTTCTCCTCAACATTGTATGACTCAATGATTATGCTGCAAGATGCTAGATGTGCAGCTTGTTTACTTTTTTGTTTCAGGTGGATCTTGTTTACATGTTCATTAAAACATTTACTACAAGATATTACCAAATTCTGAAAACGGCAGGTACGGCTAATGTATGTTTGGGATTCTCATTATGAACTAGTTTCATTTTGGCTTCACAACATTTCATTTGTATTATTACTTGTCAATTAGATTAACATGACCATAACATTTGTGTAATCTGATAAATTGGGTAGTTCACAACTCCATGTATTAAAGTAATACATTTGAATTTTTAAAAAACTATAACATCTAAAGCTTTTAGGTATAAACACAATTCAGACTGATGCAATGAAAGACTCCCATGGTTGTCGGCAAGGGCTCTATGTAAAATGTAATTGGAATGTGATCCAAGACACAAAACTAAGCCCAACTGTGGCATGGAGGTGATAGAATAAAAAAAACATGGTATTGCTAGAAGATTACTAAAGTATTGAAGACATCATTGGTCAGAGTACAGGGCTCCCATTTCTCTACCAGGCCACCACAACTTCACCCAACCGATAACTAAACGCAGTAGGTGGACTTTAAATTTAGCACTGAAATTAAGAGGCTATTGATCCAAAATTGTCAACTGGGATAGAGTTTCAGAATATCTGATCAGTTTAATGCCACGTGATCATTCACACATTTGTATAATTTCTCCTTGATTGAGTAATAACATAAATTTAGTTATTTTCCAAGTAATTTAAACATTACAAAGCATTCTCCCCTATGGACTGTAGCAGGTAACAAGAAAAATCAAAATTAGTGTTCCCCAAATGTACAAGAAATAGCTAATTTCACTGAATTGAATGAAATGTACAAAACATAAAAGGATTTTAATTGCATCTCAGTGAAATACATTTTTACATATTACAGGTCATAACTAGATTTTGCTTTGGGTACTTTTTCCAGAGTAATACTTCAATCTCATACCTTTAGCAGGATCAGGTCAAAGCTTTTTGCAAGACTTAAAGCTCCTTACTGACAGCATGGAATTATGGTGTTAACAAAGTTCAGCCAACACTTAAACCTCATTAATGACAAATGCTGTTATTTTACTGTTCTTTTCCAATGGACAGATGGCAAGTTAGTTCCATACAACAAAATCTTTTTTAAAAAGAAAAACGAAAGATCTTTACTGACCCAAGCTATCTCCTCAAACACTGCAATACAACATTTAAATGTACAATTGACACCTCGCTCAATAAATTGATGTTAATTAGTTTCCAGTGAAAGTTAAAATCAAGTTCCCAGTGTGTCTGAATTTTTCTTCAAAAGAAAGAACTTTCCAGCTTCGTCTATAAATTACATTGACACTGTCTATAAATAGCAAATATCTCAACAAAAATTCAAAGCTGATTGATATTTACATTAGTACAACTATACAACACTTTCATGCTACACAAACAAAAACAAACCAACTGGTGTCTGCTGATCGCAGAAACTTTAACCATATTCTTGCCAGTTATCATTCTCGATTCTAAACCTTTCAGTCACTTGAGGATATTAGCATTTGAATGTCCACAAATGTTGTGCCGCACTACTTGAAAGCTGCGGAGCGTTTTGCTTCGAACAGTATGTCTGGTTCTCCTGGGAACAGATCTTCATAATAGCTCTTCAAAATTTTAAACTGTCCACTACGAATAATAATATGAGGTCTGATTGAAGCAATATAATCACAGGCCTTCTTTGGAGTCCAGTGATGCAGCTGAAGAAAAGATTTAGAGGTAAACTGTTCAGATATTTGATTCAGAACATGATTAGATATGCATAAAGTAACTTGCAATATTTTATAGCTCAGTTGATTCAGTCACACAACTACAGAGACAATAAAACAAATTAATTATCAGCAAACAATGAGCAGAAGTATGAACAAACAAGACATGCTGTTCCTATCAGAAGAATTTAGGACGTTCAATTAACTAGATTTTGCTATGTCAGCATTCAGAGGAAGATTAGACAGCACAGGACAATTTTAAAACTGTACTGAAATCTATTTTGAGTTGAAGGACCGACTTTTCGACAATCGGCAGCTGTAGAGATAAGCCAATTGAGAAGCGTTGAAAGTTCAATTCGTGGTGGTGGGCGGGGGGGAAAAAAAAAAAAGAGGTGTGGGGGGAGAAAAACAGATGTTTTCAGATTAAAAGGCATAAACATTTTGAGTTCAACAGATATACTTCAATGCAAATATGGGGTTAATAAAAGACAGCAAATGAAATACAAAAGATAGTTGGTAAAATCAGCCACATAAGAACCACAAAAAAGATATTAGAAATAAAATGATGTGAATCTGAAAGTGCTCAGCTATATCCATAATGGAAACATAGCTGAAGACAGCATAGAAATCTAAATATTTCTTGTTGTAACAGTCTCAGGATAAGAGTAGTTTAATTAATTGGGACCTTTAACAGTGCAAAAGGTTTTTTTTTAAATATTTAATCATCAGGATTGCACAGAGACAAGATCAAGGTCAATATTCAGATCAAGTTGGATTGTTGGAGTGGGAGGAAGATTGGCAGCTGAATAGCAGCAGGCAGATAAGTTAAAATCAGGAAAGCAAATGAAATTACTATGAGATTATCACAAAAACACTGAATTAAAAAAGGGGAAGGAGGAATAGGGTAAAAATCAATCCATAAATGTTCTTTTGAATTCACTGTAAACTTAACATATACTGTAAACCAGTTATATATAACACATACATGTTAGTATAGTTTTATCTTCCAATTTTAAAGGAATATTTAACAACAAAAATCTGAAACAATCTTTTCCCTCCATTGTGAAATATGCAGTTTTGGGAAACAAAGTTTCAGATAATTTAGGAAGGGACAAATAAGTTGCTCCATTTTATAGGTTCACACATTCCACATTCTGCCTTTATCTAAAGTTATTTAAATCAGGATTGGACAACTGAATTTCTCAATATTACATATATCAAAGGGTACTTATTACATAGTATCTGTTACTGACTTTTTATTCAAAAGTATATTAAATCACAGTAAATGCTTGAAATATACAAGAGGTCAGGCAGCATCTGAAGAGACAATGACTTAACATTCTGATGAAAGAGTCAGAATTTTTACAGTATGGAAAGCAGCTCTTCAGTCCATCATGCTCGTGCCGGTCTTTCAAACATCCATTTGTTCTAATCCCATTTTCCAGCACTTGTTTCTCATCCTAATGTTTCAAATGTTCATCTAAAAAGTTATTCAAGTTTTAAAGGGTTTCAGCCTCTACTACCTTTTTAGGCAGTGAGTTCCAAATGCCTACAACCCTCTCAAGGAGTAGATGTTCCCTCACACCCTCTCTAAACCTCCAACAGCTTACTTTAAAACTGTGCTCCCTGCTTATTGACCAATCTTCCAGTGGAAAGGCCCCTCCCTATCTACACTATAGATATCCTTTCGACAGTTGTATACCTCAAATCAAATACCCCCTCAAGCCTTCTGTGTTCTAAGGAAAATAAACCTAGTCTCTCAAACTATCACAGTTGAAATCACTCCAGCCCAAGCAACATTCCTTGCTCCCTTAAATACAATCACAATTTTCCCATAGAGTTAGGACAAAAACTGTACACATTACTCCAGCTGTGGCCTAGTGTTATATACAGCTCCATCATGATCTGAAACAGTAATTCTATTTCTCTCTTCACAGATACCACTGGACCCGCTAATTATTTCCAAACTTTTATGTTTTCACTTCACAGTTCCAGCATCTGTTTTGGCACTGAACAACAGGGTCCCACATACAGTTTTTAATAAATTTTATTGGTTTATTTCTGAAACACGACTGGGGCCACAACTATTGCTTTCTTTCCCCAATACCTGCCTTCAAAATCACAATCCCTTCTCACAAGATGCAGTGAAGAGAATAATGAAGGATGCTGAAATTTAAGGTATATTTCCACTTGTCATCTTGCAATTGGAATGAAGATTTTATGACAGTAAAGTCTTGTGGTAAAAATTAACTTACCTTTCTATAACTTATGCAAAGGTTACTCAAATTCAGTATTTTATGTATAAAATTACACAGATACATAATCCTACAATACAAATGATTGTGTAATTTGAAGTTTCTTAAAATTTTCAAAAACAAGATACCTACTCAACATTTACGCAGAGCAACCTCTCATTATAATAATTAATGCTTATTTCACTAAAAAAGACTTGGTCAACATACATTAATTAAATAAGCTGCCACCATAGTGGCACTGCGTGATCGCCCAGCCTTACAGTGTACATAGACACTGGTTCCATTTTTACGATGTTTAGTAAGAAAATCAACGCCTTTTCTCAGGTCTTCTAATTTTGGTACTCCGAGTATATCAACTGTGCTGAGACGCAACTGCTCCACGCCAAAGGATTCCCATTCCTGAAACACAACTTTGATTAGCAATTTAACTTAAAGTATTCAAATGGAATGTAACACTGTATGCAAGTTTGTTCGCCAAGCTGGAAGATTCATTTTCAGACGGTTTGTCACCATACAAAGTAACACCCGTGAGCCTCTGGTGAAGCACTGGTGTCAGTGACCCACTTTCTATTTAGGTGTTCAGGTTTCCTTGGGTTGGTGACAATTTCCTGTGGTGATGTCATTTCCTGGTTTTTTTTCCCCCAGGAATAAACCCTTTCAAAGGTGGTAAATGGGATCCCAAGTCAATGTGTCTGTTGATGGCATTCCAACCGGAACTCTATGTTTCTAGGCATTCTCATGCATGTCTCTGTTTGGCTTGTCCTAGGATGTGTTGTCCCAAATGAAGTGAAGTGGTGTCCTTCCTAATCTGTATGCAAGGATACTTGTGAGAGTGGGTCATGTCTTTGTGGCTAGTTGGTGTTCATGTATCCTGGTAGCTAGTTTTCTGCCTGTCTGTCCAATAGTGTTTGTTACGATCCTTGCACATTTTGTAAACAACATTGGTTTTGCTTGTTGTCCATATTGGGTCCTTCAAGTTCATTAGCTGCTATTTTAGTGTGTTTGTGGGTTTGTAGACTACCATGATACCAAGAGGTCTGAGTAGTCTGGCAGTCATTTCCAAGATGTCTTTGAAGTAGGGGAGAGTGGCTAAAGTTTCTGGATGTGTTTTATCTGCTTGTTTAGGTTTGTTACTGAGAAATTGGCAGACTGTGTTCATTGGGTACCCGTCCTGTTTGAATACACAGTATATTGATTTTCCTCTACACTGCAGTGTGTGGTGGCTTGTTGAAATAATGTTCTAATGCAGCTTCATTTGTGGGTGGTGTTGGGATGATTCCTTCTCATCCAATCAAATCAGTCATCTCAACACCATTAGAACATTATTTCAACGAGCCACCACACACTGCAGCACAGGGGAACTATGCAGAGCTAATGAACTTGAACGACCCTATATAGACAAGCAAAACTAACGTCATTTACAAAATACCTTGCAAGAACTTTAACACAAACCACATTGGACAAACAGGCAGAAAACTAGCCACCAGGGTATACTAACATCAACTAGCCACAAAAAGACATGACCCACTCTCACTAGTATCCTTACATACTAGATGAGGAAGGACACCATTTCAACTGGGACAACACATCCATGCTAGGAGATGCCAAACAGACATGCACAAGAATACCTAGAAGCATTGCATTCCAACTGGAACGCTTTCAACAAACATTTTGATTTAGACCCCATTAACCACCCTCTAAAAGGGTTTATTCCTAAAAAACAACAGGAAATGACATCACCACAGGAAATGACATCAACCCAAAGAAACAAACAAATACAAAGCGGGTCACGAACACCAGTGCTTCACCAGAGGCTCACTGATGTTTCCGAGTTTGGTGACCGAAATATCTGATAACGAACCTTCCAGCTCAGCAAACAAACTTACATCTAGAATGCAACACTACAAACGATGTTTTATTTCTCAATATAAAAAAAGAGTCACTTCTTATGTATAGTCTCAGTATAGAATCAATGTGTCAAATAATTTGGCTTCTGGTCACAAAGCATAGCCAAGCAACAGCACTGCCAAAGACAGGCATGAACATACCTGGTAAAATCTGAATGATAATGCTCATCACTGGCTGACAACCTACATTTAGAAAAGAACTGGTTTCCAATGATAGCGTGTGAGAATAAATCTTGAAAGGACTCATCACTTAATATTAACTAAATCAAGAAAGTGTAGAAAATAAGTGGTGTAAATTCAATGCAAGTATAAAAAGTGAAGAAATAAAAAAAATTCAATTGTAAAGAAACATTCCATACTTTTATTGGGGTTTCTCTGCATCTATTTTGCCAAAATATGAGAATCACATGAATATAGAAATCTTTATAAGGCTACAATTGAGAGACTGCATGCAAATGGAAACTTCCAATTGCAACACATTTTCATCCTGAGTAACAATACTAATGAGCTCCCTCAGTAAAAATCCTATTTTGATAACAAACCCAATAACACAAAACCTATATGCTTTCAGATTCTGCATCAAGTATTTTTTGTAATTACTTTCCTTTTTGTCAGTTTGCAGGTTACAAAAAGCATCAAAGCAGCTGCTAAGGAAGTTCGAATCATAATAACATGAAACCAATGCATAGTACCCAACTGAAAGGTAGATAGATAAAGAGCAACATTCAGATGGATGATGCTATAGAGTGACTCATGATGAAAATGTGAATGTTTGAGTATCATGCAAGGAAATGATTGGCTTGTGTCTGATATCCATTGTATTGAAATAGCCTTCAAGACACATGGTTTAGAATAAAATATGTAGCATGCTCACTGGGACAAAATACCAGACACCAGAGTGGAACTGTTTCCCAGCAAACATCAGTACTTTCCAGAGGAGAGAAAATAGAGAAAGCAGCAACCATGGCTCCTGGTCACATGAAACAGCTGAACTGCAATGCTTGAAGAGGTTTTTTTGCTTAAAATAAAAATCAATAACGTGCAATTCTTCTCTTTCATTTGATACAATGTTGTTCTGACAATTCTTAGTGATACATGAAATGACGATGTAGGAGTGAAATATGAAAATGATTAGTGACATTTGATGGTAATTACAAATTACAATGCTATTAAAAGGTTACTGTCTCATCTCAAAACTCCAAGTTATTTTGTATTATTCACCTGCTATCAATCCTTTCTGCAAAGGGATCCTACACTAAAAAAATCTGTTCCACTTCAATCCAAGTAGCACGTGAACTATTGAATACCTCCCCATTAAGTTTTGTTTTTCTACCTACCTTTGTTGTATTCACAAAAAATTTGGTTTCATAGTCTTCAGTCATGGTTATCACTCCTCGAACATTCTCTTTATTTACTAACTGTAAATCAAGTAAAAGAATCATCGAAGGAGATGTAGCAGACAGAAATGTGAACCTCAGGCAAACAGAGACAACGTAGACTTTTGCACAGAACGATCAAAATTTTTCAATAATACAAATTGAAGAATATCAGCAAATACAGAAGGTCAGATATGGGTTAAGGAACTGTCAATTATACTTGCTATATTACTGCAAAGAGATAAATATGCAATACAATTAAAAATTAAAATCAAAAACTGAAGTCTGAAATTGAGTAGAGAAACATAGAAATCTACTAAAGTGCATGTTACTTAAAGCAAGACTGGAGGTTGTAAAATCTAAAAGGCAAGTGGGATGCTGTATTTCATATAATCATTGCTCGTTGATACACAATTAGAGACTGGTGAAAACTCAGGTCACAAGTTTCTACCATAGATCTGTGACTGAACAGACTCATTTTTGAACATCAGATCTTCAGGCACATGGGACAACGTGTCCCACACGTTAGTGGGATCTACAGTGCTGGATTTGCTTCCTTTTCTTTCCTTCTGTGTCAGCACTCTGCCTCATTAAGATATCTGGACTCAAAAGCCTGACGCCATTTAATGGACAGGTCAGAGTGCAGAAGACGCCCTTCAGCCTATCAAGTCTGCACCAATAACTACTACTAAAATACGCAGTAATCTCAATTTCCTGTACTTGTCCCATGCTCTTAATGTTAATGATATTTCAAGTGTGCATCCAAATATTTTTTAAAGATTGTAAGTTTCCGTCCTCCACTACCTTCTCAGGCATAACATTCCAGATTCCCACCATTCGGAGTGAAAATGTTTTTCTCAAATCTCCTCTGAATCTCCTGACCCTTATCATAAAGCTGCACCCCTCATAACCGAGGCCCAAGGGGAGCAGCTGCTTCCTATTCACCTTAGGTATATCCCTCAATCTTATACACTTCAATCACATCCCTCCTCAGCCTTGTCTGCTCCAAAGGAAACAATCCAAGCCCATCTAATCTCTTCTTGTAGGTCAACTGTTCCATCTCAGGCAACATCCTGGTGAAGCTCTCTGCACCCTCTCCAGTTTGAGTCACTAAGTAGCAAGCTCCCTCCAACCATTAATGTCAATGTTTCAAGGATGATGCATTACAATAAAATAGAAGAAAGCATTAACTTGGAGTGTTAATAATGACAGTGTTGAATGTGATTGAGAACTCCATTGTAGAAAGGACATTGGAGTCATGAAATGAGTAAAATGCAAATTAGATTGACACCAGGAATGACAGGATACTATTATAACGACTTCATCATGTGAAATGTGGACAATCAGCGTAACTTTAAAAACAAAACTTACATTAACATTTTAAAATTATTACAGGAGAACTTCTTCAATCACAAGGGATTGAAAATTTCCTAGAAGTGACTGTGACAAAGACTGTCTTACTACTTTGAAATTATTTTGGAAGAAAAGGTCAGTAATAATTTTTAAAAATAAGGTGAATCACAAAGAAAAATATTTTAAAAAAGGTACTGGGATAATATTACAGACTCGAGAAATCCAATGCACAGCTAACAGTAGCCTACCCTTGGGAAGCCAGTATGTGATTCTTCATCATCCTAAGCACATTTTGACAAAACCTTCACAACAAGAATTTGTTGAACCAAGCAATAAATGGTGCAAGTCCTTTCTGATGGTTAAAGACTGTACACAGATGATCCGTGTAAAGCAGGAGCTTTGACATTGGTTCTGCTGGATCTTGGGGCAAATGCAGCCCAAAATCAGCACAAATGCAAAAAAAAAATGTAGACTTTAAAACCCCAACTACATTTGGTACAACTTTAGCTTCTCTCACCTTTGCATCAGTTTAATTTAATTTAAAATATTTGTCTTATCAGCTTGGTCAGAGACAGCATCACACACCACTCTGGAGAAAGTAGGATGTGAACTCAGGCCTCCAGATGTAGAAGTGGGGACACTGACACTGCACCACAAGAGGAGCTTAATAAACATCCAGCTCAAAACAAAGCAAAGAGCCACCCACAGTTATGGTCCATTGGCATCATCGGAAACATCAGTCAACATCTTCACACACAACAAATCAGTCTGCAAGTTGGAAGAACGACACCTTATCTTCTGCCTGGGCAGACTACAGCCCAAAGGCCTTAACACTAAGCTCCCTAATTTCATATAACCTTCCCACCCATCCCATGGCCCCTTCCCAACCCCACTCCCTCCCTTCTATTCCAACTACTGAACCTTTCTTCCAGCTACCAATCAGATTAACCATCCCATCAACCAACCAAGTCTTACCCACTACTTTTATCCACCTATCACTACCTCACCATCCTAATACCTCCTCTGCAGCTCCCGTTACCCTCACATCTAGTCCTGACGAAGGTTAATACCCAAAACATTGACTTCTCCACCTCCTGATGCTGCCTGATTTGCTGTTCTTCCATCTGCGCTGGCCAACTTCATGCAACCCCGCCTCGCCCCTTCATACAGACTCCGCCCAGTCACGTGAGGCCCCGCCCCCACGCTTGAATGCGGGCTGACTCCAGGCCCCGCCCCACGCTTAAATGCGGGCTGACTCCAGGCCCCGCCCCCACGCTTAAATGCGGGCTGACTCCAGGCCCCGCCCCCAGGCTCCATTCGCCTCTCTCTCCCCCCACCCCCCCGTACCTCATGGGTGAGTGAGCGGAAAGGTAGCGCCCCGATGATGACAGTCTGATCGATGCGGTCATACCAATGCCGGCCCCACACCTTCGACATGAAGATGTTATAACCCAGACTCGGCAAGAAACGGCGCGCGCGCGAACAACGCCTCCATTACTAACGGCCACTTCCTATCCTTCACGTCCCCCATAAGCACCCTCCCTGACTTCCGGTCCGTCCCACCGAGCCGCTTCCCCCCCTTCCCCGGCACCTCACTGTGGTTCCTCCCTGGCGGCAGGAATGTCTTTATTTATTTCTCCAGGGTCAGGGATTGTAGATACTGATCACCTGAAAAAGAAAAACACAAACGACTGCTGATGTCAAATAAAAAAAACGTCTCTTAACGAAACTGTTAAGTTGCAGGAGGAGGCCATTTGGCCCATCGTGGCTGCACTAGCTCTATATTCAGTCTAACTCTTACTACTTGTGCCAGCCTCTGCTTTTCCCCCATTTCCCTGAAAATCATTCCTCGTCCACATCCCGCACCTCCGCCCTCAGACCCCATCCCTCCAACCGTAACAAGTACAGAACGCCCTTGGTGCTCACCTTCCACCCTACCAACCTTCGCATAAACCAAATCATCCGCCGACATTTCCGCCACCTCCAAACAGACCCCACCACCAGGGATATATTTCCCTCCCCACCCCTTTCCGCCTTCCGCAAAGACCATTCCCTCCGTGACTACCTGGTCAGGTCACGCCCCCTACGACCCACCCCTCCCATCCTGGCACTTTCCCCTGCCACCGCAGGAACTGTAAAACCTGCGCCACACCTCCTCCCTCACCTCTATCCAAGGCCCTAAAGGAGCCTTTCACATCCATCAAAGTTTTACTTGCACATCCACTAATATCATTTATTGTATCCATTGCTCCGATGCGGTCTCCTCTACATTGGGGAGACTGGGCGCCTCCTAGCAGAGCGGTTTTAGGGAACATCTCCGAGACACCCGCACCAATCAACCACACCGCCCCGTGGCCCAACATTTCAACTCCCCCTACCACTCTGCCGAGGACATGGAGGTCCTGGGCATCCTTCACCGTTGCTCCCTCACCACCAGACGCCTGGAGGAAGAACGCCTCATCTTCCGCCTCGGAACACTTCAACCCCAGGGCATCAATGTGGGACTTCAACAATTTCCTCATTTCCCTTCCCCCACCTCACCCTAGTTCTAAACTTCCAGCTCAGCACTGTTCCCATGACTTGTCCGGACTTGTCCAACCTGCCTATCTCCTTTTCCACCTATCCACTCCACCTCTCCTCCCTGACCTATCACCTTCATCCCCTCCCCCACTCACCCATTGTACTCTATTGCTACTTTCTCCCCACCCCACCCTCCTCTAGTTATCTCTCCACGCTTCAGGCTCACTGCCTTTATTCCTGATGAAGGGCTTTTGCCCGAAACGTTGATTTTGGAGCTCCTTGGAGGCTGCCTAAGCTGCTGTGCTCTTCCAGCACCACTGGTCCAGAATCTGGTTTCCAGCATCTGCAGTCATTGTTTTTACCTCTTGAACTGTCCTGCCTATCCATCTTTCTTCTCACCTATCCACTCCACCCACTTCTCTGGCCTATGACCTTCACCCCACCTTCATCTACCTATTGCATTCCCAACTACTTTCCCCAGCTCCACCTCTACCCCCTCCCATTTATCTCAGCCCAGCCCTCTTGGGCCACGAGCCTCATTCCCGATGAAGGGCTTATGCATGAAAAGTCGATTCTCCTGCTCCTTGGAGGCTGCCTGACCAGCTGTGCTTTTCCAACACCACACTTTTTGACTCTGACCCCAGCATTTGCAGTCCTCACTTTCTCCTCAACTCATCGATCTCCAGTTCTAACGTGCCATGGTGAGAAACCGTAATGGCCTCCTCAGGAGACTGACATGTGATGCTTATGGGATAGGATACCCTTCATTGTCCAGTACATCCCGGGAGCGGAGAAACTATGCCATGTTCTTTGCAGCCTGTGACACATTATCAATGAGGATGAGCACCTCACCAAGGCCTTCTCTACGCTTCACTCCTTGCCTTTAAACAACCACCAAACCTTAAATGGACCATTGTTAGCCACCTTCAGGACAACATCGACCACAACTCCATACAACCCTGTCATAGCAACCACTGCAAGACGTGTCAGAGTGTCGACATGGATACCACCATTACACGTAGGGACACCACCCACCATGTACACAGCAGGTATTCCTGTGTCTTGGCCAATATTGTCTACCCTTGCAGGCAAGGATGCCTCGAGCATGCTACATTAGTGAGACCAGGCAGACGCTATGACAACGGATGAATGGATACCATGCAACAATCTGTGGGCGGCACGGTGGCACAGTGGTTAGCACTGCCTGCCTCACAGCGCCTGAGACCCGGGTTCAATTCCGCCTCAGGCGACTGACTGTGTGGAGTTTGCACGTTCTCCCCGTGTCTGCGTGGGTTTCCTCCGGGTGCTCGGTTTCCTCCCACAGTCAAATATGTGCAGGTAAGGTGAATTGGCCATATTAAATTGCCCATAGTGTTAGGTAAGGGGTAAATGTAGGGGCATGGGTGGGTTGCGCTTCGGCGGGTCAGTGTGGACTTGTTGGGCCGAAGGGCCTGTTTCCACACTGTAATGTAATCTAATCTAATCTAATCGCTAGACAGGGATGTTCCCTTCCACTTGAGGAACACTTCAGCGGTCAGAGACATTCGACCTCAGACTTTCGGGTGTCCATCCTCCAAGACAAACTTCGAGATACGCAATAACGCAGAGTGACTGAGCAGAAGCTGATAGCCAAGTTCGGAATCCTGAGAACGACCTCAACTAGGCCCTTGGTTTCATGTCCCCACTACTCTCTCTCTCTCACACATAGTCGCACACTCATGCAAACCCTCTTTATATTTGCAGGTACATACTATTTTGCTCAAAAAACGTACAATTTGCAGACAGTCAATACAGGCTGTCAATCCATATAACATTTTATATATTCCCACTTTGGAAATTGAACCAGTCTGACTCAAGATTGGGATACCGATAGACTCTAACCTCACAGCTTTAATACATTTATGAGCTGAGATGTCACCTCTTTTTATAAAACCTTAAGTTAGCTCGAAAATGTGACTTAAAAGAAGTCCTGCAATTTACATATTAATGACTGAACCTGCAACCCATTCTAAATGACGAAAGACTTAACAGCAATCTAGGTTTGTTCACATATCTTTTCAGCTATATGACGCTGTAATCTTTCGCTATAAATTTTGTGTCTTATGATCTTGCTCCACAACCACCTGATGAAGGAGCAGCAGTCTGAAAAGCTAGTGCTTCCAAATAAACCTGTTGGACTATAACCTGGTGCTTTACCTTTGTCCACCCCAGTCCAAAACCGGCACCTCCACATCATGCATCCCTATCGTGTAGAAAAGGCCATTTAGCCCATCAAATCTGCACTGACCCTCCCCATAACCCTGCATGTACCACGGCTAATTCACCTAACCTGCACAACCCAGGACACTACAATTGAATTTAGCATGGTCTGTCTGCATAACCTGCACATGTTCAGACTGTGGTTCCTCAGAGCACCTGGAGGAAAGCTATGCAGACATGGGGAGAACATGCAAGTACCATAGAGACAGTCACCCAAAGCTGGAATTAAACTCAAGTCCTTGGCGCTGCGAGACAACAGTGCTAACCTATATGCCACTGTGTCACTCAATTTGCTGTGTGAAAAGGTTGGTGAGCACACCACTCTTGCTTCATTTACAAATCACTCGTCCTTGTTTCTTGTACAAGCGGAAACAGCTTCACCCTATCAATTCTTGCCCACCTTTGCACATGAATGAAAAACTCAATCAGATCTCCTTTCAGACTTCTTTCTGAAAAAAGAGAAAGAAGAAAAGCCCCACCTTCCTCAATCTATCCTCATAGCTGGAACCCATTGTAATTAATCACTTCTGCACTCTCTCCAATGCCTTTGCATCTTTCCTGTAATAATAGCAGCAACAACTGTACACAATACTCCAACTGAGATCTTAACAAACTGTCCTGTACATGTTCAACATCACCTCCCTGCCCTTGGATTCTATTAATTAAGCTAAGAACGTCACGTTTTATTTATTGCTCTCTTTCAGTGATCTATGCATGGTATACCTAGAACCCTCTGCTCCTGCACACCATTTAAAATTGAATCCCCTATGTTATATTGTCTTTTAGTCTTCTTTTGAACAAAATGCACATCTCACAATTCTCTGCATTGAATCTCATCTGCTACCTATCAGACTATTCCACCAACTTATTATGTAAACTTGAAAATTGTCCCCTGATCCAGGACATTAATATTAATCAGGAAAAGCAAGCGTCCCAAATAACAACCACTGGGGATCTCCATGACAAACCTTCCTCCAACCTGAAAGACAGTCGTTTATCATTTCCATTGCCCCTGATTCCTGCATTGGTAATGCAACTCACTGCGCTAATACGAGCTGCTGCTTATGATGAATGTTACTGTCGCCATAAGAAGTTCTGAAAAAAGGTCACTCAACCCAAAACATTAACCTGGATTTTCTCTCCAAAGATGCTGCCAGACTTGCTGAGCTTTTCCAGCAATTTCTATTTTTGTCTCCAATTCTCCACTTTGCTGCGTAGGTGCCACTGTTGTAGCTGAATTGGATCAGCTTGTCTGGGGGCGTGGCTAATTCTGGAACACAAATCTTCAGTCTCATTGCCAGAGCATTGTCAGGGTTTATAGTCTTTGCTGGATCCAGCGCCTTCAGTTGTTTCTTGATATTACTTAAAAGCGGAGGAAATTGGATGAAGTCTGGCAAATGTGATCCTGGGGATCACCGGAGGAGATCAGGTTGGATCACCCATTTGACAGTTCTGGCTGAAGATAGACGGGTGCAAATGCTTCAACCTTGCCTTTTGCAATGATGGGTTGGGTTCCCCATCATTGAGGACAGGGATACTCGTGGAGCCTCCTCCGGTGAATTGTTTAACTATGTGCCATCATTCATGACTGGAAGTGGCAAGACTGCAGAGCTTAGATCTGATCTTTTGATTGTGGCATCAATTATTTTCTTTAAATCTGTGTTTCCTGTATCCTGTATATCCTGTATTCTGACAAGCTCAGGCTTGTCATGATCAAGATCCTGACTACAAGACTGCTGTTTTGAAGTTAAAAATTCAGACAAACTAACTACTGAAACGTCAACGCTTCTGCTCCTCTGATGCTGCTTGACCTGCTGTGCGTTTCCAGCTCCACATTTTATTGACTCTTGAAATGCCCATTTAAAATTACCTATGCTTCTTTTTGCTAAGATCTTGCACATTTCACTGATTAGAACAACCTTGGTTATCCAAATATCAATTATCCGAATTTCGGATTATCCAAACAAGATCTTAAGGTCCCCGTACATGCATTTTCAATTGAAGTAGGAAAATTCTAGTCCTCATCCATTTAATGCATCATTTTGTAAACTTGAACAGGAATATAGATGCAAGTATGCTTTAATAAATAATTAACTTCAAATATATACTCGAGACGTGACCTTGGAGTTAAGTCTGACACTTTTTATAAAAAAAAAATTCGATACTTATTCTCCCTGAGGACAAACATTTGTGACTGTGAACACACAAGAACAACGTATGTGCAAGCCCGAACTGTCAGTGAAATATTTCACAGACTTCAGTCAAACTCTAGCCAAAAAATGCTTTTATTTGTAAAATATCATGAATTTTTAAGCAATGTCCAGCGTTTGTACATATTTTATCCATTAAATGAAATAAAAACTCTGTAAAAATGCTTGTTTGCATAATCATGTTCAGTATGGCTTCCTTTGTTTACGATCAGATCAGTTATCCAAATAATCAGTTATCCAAACAAGATACTCCCCGCCCATCTCATTCGGATAATTGAGGTTGTTCTGTATTTGTATATACAAGGATACCTAAATAATGGTATGTTTTAAGAAGATGAGAGAACACTGTATATCAGTTTTCATATAAGACCCGCACATTGTTTAGTGAAAGGTTGCAGCTCAATCTAATAAGACAGTGGAATTCCAATTCATTTAATCTTTGCCTCTTCCACTTTGTTGAGCTTTACTGTCCTATAAACTTTCCTTTCAGTCCAACTCCATTCACTTTGTGTTTTGCAAAATTGCTGCACTAATTTCTGATAGCAAGTGCACTGAAAACCACAAGAAAAAATGGAAATTCTTCAGTAATGAAGAAACATTTTGCTTGCAATCAAGTTATTTATCATTTTTCCATGCAACAAAGATTTCTCTGTAGGGCACAGACTGCCTCAAATGCAGATATCTAACTCTTCACAAATAAAAATGCAAAAGATTGCAGCTGCTGAAAATCTGAAATCAAATTTGGACATGCCAATTCAAAACCCTTCACATCAGGCAAAGTGGATATAATTTTGAAATTACATTGGTAAAGTGATTCCATATTTTTTAGCTTCTGTTACCGTCACATGAATGCTGCATAACTCTTACACAATACAAACATACACACTTTTTCTTAAAACTAAGCATTAATTGATATTAACTTTTGTGTCTTTATACTCTTTTAAACATTACGGGTGGAAAATATGTGATTCTGAGAATGAAACAAGTAGCAGACAAAAGTGATCACCAGAGTTAATTAAGAAATAGTCTGAACTTACCCATAATTTCAAGTGTTGTGCTTGCTAAGACTAACAAGTGTTTGTGTTCCATTCAGGTTATGCAAAATAAACTGACAGAATTGAGCATTCCCATGTTTTTATGATGTTAAATTATGACATCGAGACTAATTTAAAATTCAGAATTCCAAGAGTGATTATATTTAATTTTATTACAGATACTGGAAAAGTATATACATAAACTGTACAATGTTACATCATAACCTTAAAAACTGACCCCAACTAAGTTTACTCCTTCAATTAAAATTTCTGTGGTATCTTGGATAATGCTCAAATTAGATTGATTTCCGGTTGCAGATTTTAACTTCACTTAAATCCTTCCATTCCAGTGCTTGAAACCTTTAATATTACTTTGAACTTAGTATTTCAATGTATCGCATTGCCCTCCAGAGATGGTTGTTAAATACTAATTAGTTGTTAGACTGACAATGCAAATTGTAAACTTCTCAGTTTTCTTTGTTTTGTTTTGACTTGAAAACATCACCACACTCAGGTCCATTCATCATAATTTATCATGTCGGCCCTGAATTTCTAGTCAGCTGAAAAGTGATAGCACTCGTTGACCTGAAATTTATACACAAAGATCGAACAATCAGTGTCAATTTGAAGAGTTCTTCAGGCATCCAGCAACGCTGATGTCAGCAGGCAGCGTAAGCAGTCAATCACACTGAAGAATTCTTACCAATAACCAAGTTGAAAGTGATGAGCTCTGATTATCCTATTCTTTTAATAAAATTTACAGCAAGTGAAATAAAGATAGGGATGTACACATTAGAAGCTGAAATGTCGAACAAAAGTTTTTAAAATATTATATCAGAAAGCAATGGAATTTTTATCATAATGAACCATTTGACATTATGCCATTATAAAATTTATTTTCCTAGGCCAGAGAGGTTGTTCAATGATTAGTTATGACTTATGATGCCATTAAAAAAATTAAGTAAAATTTCCTTTCTAAGATATAACTTGGTGGGGAGTTAATAATATCATAGCATGAAAGAGGAAGTCCTTATCAGTTTCAGTGATTTTGAATGATTGCTGTCTGCCAGGACTTCAAAGACACATTCTGTGGAAGAGCAATAAATCACTTACAGCTTTTAATAGTGTGTGTGCAGACACCAGGAATTGCTACCTCAGGTTAATGAATGTAAACACCAGCGATATTGCTATTAATACAACAGCAACATCTGCTTTGCATCTTCTTTTTACACAAAGACACTCTCCAAATCCAAACACAAGTACGAAGAAAAATATCTTGATTTTTTTTTAAAATGTGTATTGGTCAATTCCACAATTGTTGAGGCAATACATAATTTTGTTTCCTGATTCAGAAATATTCAGATCCATGGAAAACATTAAATAGTCTTCTTGAAATTATTTTCAATCTTCCCAAAATGATTACATCCCACTTCAGTGATTACTTTAAAAGTTCTTTAAGTTGTCCTCTGATGTAGGCAGGGAGAGGCAGTGTGTCAATGTGAACTTTATCTATTAGATGCTGGATGACTGTGTATAGACACTGCTCCTGTAGTGACATGAACCGACAGCTTCTCATCCCAAGCTGAAGTTCTGTTTCTGCAGTTGTGGAAGTGACAATGGGATACAGGGGTGCCCCAACCTGTCAGGTTCAAACAGAACTTAAATCAGTGGCATATAATGGTCTAGAAATTAAATAAATTTCAGCATTACAATGTAGTCTTTTGAATCAAACAAAAGGAATAAAATTGCACCTCTGTACTTCAACTGTAATAAGGGTTTTAATCACCATTTTATGTTAAACAGAAATAAGACATTTTTGCTCATCTGAAACCGGAGTGGTTTATTCTATTAGATTGTTATCTCCAGCTTGATAGATGTACTTGACATGCATTTTATCTTCAGCAAGCTATCTTTCCCTCATGTGGTAATGCTCATGTTATCCCTTAGAATAAAGAATATGGTTTTAAAGTGTCCAACAGAACCTTTATTGCAGCTCACTGTTTATATGTAAATGTTGGGGAGATGATGACGTAATGATATTGTCGCTGGACTAGTAATCCATGAGAACCAGGTTGACCTGCATTCAAATCCCATCAAGGTGAAATTTAATTTAAAGGACTGTCCGGAATTAAAAGTTTAATGATGACCATGAAACCTTTGTTGATTGTCCTACAAATCTATATGGATTATAAATGCCCTTCAGGGAAAGAAATCTGCTCCCCAAAGACTATCCGCCATCTACAAGGCACAAGTCAAGAGTTTGTTGGAATACTCCGTACTTAAGTGGATAGCAGTGTGTCCCAGTTACAAAGTGTATTGCAAAATTTTATCAAGGCTCCTCAGACTTTGCCTTCTAAACTCATGATATTACCATCTAGGTGGACAAGGTAAATATGTGGGACCATCGTCACATTCCAAAACCTCTTTACCCACTCATCATCTTGACTTCAAAATGTCTTCCTGTTCCTTTAGTGCCACTGGGTCAACATCCTAGAAACTCTATCCCTGACAGCATTGTGAGGGTCGCTGCACAAATTAGACTGCAGCTATTTGAGAAGGTAGGTCATCACACCGTCTCAAGGGGATTAGGGTGGGACGTAAAGACTGACACAACCAGCAAAGCTTATATCCTCTGAATGAATAAAAGAAAGTTAGATTCACAGATATAGAAATATCTGGACTATTATTAGGTCATTTGGCTACAAAAAAAATTGATTTTCATCAGAACATCATGCTTCAAGTGATCCAAGTTTGTGTCTAAGACTTTTATACCCTCAGGTTACAAGCTATGATACAGTAATGATACAGTAGATTTCTCAAAATTGTGCTGACATACCGACTGAAAGACAACAAATAATCTCAGATATACGGTTGTACATTGCCATGTTTTGCCAATTTGATAATTATGCAAACAGGAAAAAACAGGCAGCAGCGAAAAGTGGCCGAGCAGAGGCTGATAGCTAAGTTCCGTACCCATAGGGAGGGCCTCAACCGGGACCTTGGGTTCATGTCACATTACAGGTGGCCACCATTGCAGTATACACACACACAGATACTCCTACACACACACACTCTCTCTCACACACACAGGCACTCCTATACACACATACACACAGACACACATATACACAGACACGCACACAGACACCCACACACACCCTTACAGACACACACACTCCCACACTCACACATGCACCCCCACACAGACTTAAGACACTCTACATTCACTACACACACGCATACACTTTCTCACACTCACAACCTCCAACCCAGACAGACACATACAGACAGACAGACAAAGACCCACATACACACATATATTTTGTGGGGTGAATTTGTACTTGCAGGGTTACATTGTACTTTGCTCAAAAACTGCATGCATTCATGTAGAACTCTGAGCTCAAAAACTGCATGAATTCATGTAAAACTCCATTATCTCACTTTTTAGATTAGAATCAATCTAAACATCATGGCATAGACAGAGAACACAGGGGACTAACACCTTCAACATATTGTCTAGTTATCACCATTGTTAACAGCTAACCTGAGAATGCAACTTTTTAAAAAAAGGTTTTGTGATTTACAAATTAAAGAAGTGAAACTATCATGGTATTCTAACAGATGAAAGGCTTAACAGACAATCAATTTTTCAATGTATAATTTCAGTTACATCACACTGTAAATTTTTTGCTATAAATTCTGTGTTACGATCGAGCCCTCCACTATCACCTGATGAAGGAGCGATGCTCCGAAAGCTAGTGCTTCCAATTAAACCTGTTGGAATATAACCTGGTGTTGTGTGATTTTTAACTTTGTATACCCCAGTCCAACACAAGCAACTCCAAATCAGCAAAAACTGAGTTTACAAGATTAATAATTCAAACTTCCAAGTAATACTTTGAAGGTTTGACAGCTCATCTTGATCTGGAGATCGTACATTTGTCTGGATACAATATAAAAATCTCAATTTGTTTCTCGACACATGATCATCATTGGTCTGACATTTGTACCATGTGTTCTCTTAGACTGTTCGATCATGGATAGTGGAATGATGATGTTATGTGGGCCTCTTCCCATTTAACACATTTGCCTTTAAATAGTCCACCAGTGAGTTGCAGTCTGATGTTCTGGAATACCAAATAAGTTGGAAAAAGCAGTCATTGGTTGCAATCTTTGTGTTAACTTGTCAAACAATGGGAAATTGGAGATGTTTTCTTAGATTACTTACAGTGTGGAAGCAGGCCCTTCAGCCCAACAAGCCCACACTGACCCACCCAGACCCATTCTCCTATATTTACCCCTTCACCCAACACTACGGGCAATTTAGCATGGCCAATTCACCTAACCTGCACATTTTTGGATTGTGGGAGGAAACCAGAGCACCCGGAAGAAACTCACGCAGACATGGGGAGAATGTGCAAACTCCACACAGAGAATCGCCTGAGGTGGGAATTGAACCCAGGTCTCTGGCACTGTGAGGCAGCACTAACTAAATCCATCCCAAAGTTGTAATCTTCCGTCATGCTTCATATAGGTCTGTTGCTCATTTCATCAATGGTGTGGATGTAGAAGCTCCTTTTGCTGCTGGATTTGGTGTGTTTGGAACTTTTGCATTCTTGAGTCCTTGAATTTCCTGATTCATCCCTGGCCAGTACATAGACTGCGATGCTAGCTGTGTGTCCTTGATGTAACATGGACATCATATTCTGGCATAAAAATCAAAAGATTTTCAGATGCTGTAAATCAGAAACAAAAACAGAATTTGCTGGAAAAGCCCAGCAGGTCTAGCAGCATATGTGAAGCAAAATCAGTGTTAATGCTTTGGGTCCAGTGACCCTTCCTCAGAACTGTTCTGAGAACTCAGTTCTGAGGAAGCGTCACTGATCACGTTCTGGCATTGTGGTTTCGGTATTAGGATTTGATTGTTTTTGAAAAAGACCTGTCATGATCTCCCAAGTTTGTAAAACCAAAATGAAGGAACTTCCTCATTTCTCATGCTGGATTTTCAGGGCTGTTTCCTTTGGATCATTTATTGCTTGGTCTGGAACATAGAGCTGTGATCGAATTAGGATATCTGTAATTCCACAAAGTCTGCTTTATAATTGATCGGCGATCCAAAAGCTAGTGCTTCCAAATAAGCCTGTCAGACTATAACCTGGTGTTGTGTAATTTTTAACTTTCCAATTGAAGATCTTTGCTTTTTAAAAGAAGTTTAGTGCAGTGGGTGTTTGTTTATTTCTTTTATTGATTTTACGTTTCTCTTCTTTTACTTTTCCCTTTTCTCACTCAGTTTCCCTTTACTTTTCCCCATTGTTGGTTCCTTTACCAATTTTGGGTTGAGCTATTGCCTTGTAGTTGCAGGTTTCAGTCACTAGATGGTCTCCACAACAAATAAGGAAGGGTAACCAAAACAGAGGTTGCTGAAAAAGCTCAGCAAATCTGGCAGAAACTGTGAAGAGAAATCAAAGTTAATGTTTCAGCACTGGCGACCCTTCTTCAGAAGTTCTGCCAGATCTGCTGAGCTTTTCCAGCAATTTCTGTTTGTGTTTCGATTTATAGTATCCAGAATTCTTTTGGTTTTGGAACAGGGAATGGAAACATCCCATAAGCCTCCCTCTACATTCAGGCCAATTTGAAGAAACAAAATAGAAAAACTACTATACCTTTGGTCACAGGCAAACCTTCTAAGTTTAGACAACAGTTTTAAGTGTTTTTCAGCTGTTTTTTTTTTGGAATACTTTATAGCTATACCATGAGGATCATTTGACCACAGTTTCTATTAAATAGGAATTGTAGGCACGAGTGTTTTTCTCCAGCTTGAACAAGCTTAGATTTTAATAAATAAATTAACTTTGTCTTCTTGCTTTGCCTATTGACACATCTCAACATCATCTGTAGTCTCAGAAATTGATGCTGATGAATGTCCAAATTCTTTATTTCAATTAGGTTTTCAAATACCTGCAACTGAGATCTTAGAATCTGTTCTTTACAGATACCCTCTGCTGCTAACCATGATGTGCATTGTGCATCCTGGGCCTCAGGTATCTTTCCCTGATGCATCAGTGCATCAGAGGTGGATAATGTAGTTTGGAATGATCCCACAGAATATTTATTCCAGCTCAGTGTTATATATAAATAATAGATTCTCAGACATATATGTGGCTGTGCTAGAATTATACTATCCAGTCACAGACAGTAATAAGCTTTCATTTACATGTCATGCTTCAAGAAATCCAACTTAAGATGGAGTCTGAGAACTTTATATGCTCAGGTCACATGTTACATGATAGACTGATGATATCATGAGCATGTCTGTTAAAGGTATCCAGAGGAACCTCGATTATCCGGCATTTGATTATCCAAATTTTGGATTATCCAGCAAGATTGCAAGACCCCAGTGCTTGGCTAAATTATGTTATCCGACATTTGATTATCCAGCATTCGATTAACCGAACAAAATACACCACACCCATGTCCTTCGGATAATCGAGTATCCTCTGTACTGACATTTTGTCACTTAATGGCATACTCATATATTGACTGAGAGAAGTAACACAGAAGTACTGTCTTGTTAGTTTTATGGCGATCTTTTACATTCATTCCTGAGAAACAGAACCTTACATCCAGCCAACATGAAGTATCTACATTTGACTTTGATTTGGGACTTTAAAAACTCGACAATGCTTTCTGAAAAGCTAACTCCTCGCAATTCCATTCTGGAAATTTCAATTTCTCATTTTGTTATTGCTCTGAGGCTATTGTTTTATTGTCAATAAAGTATCAATTATAAACTGATTCAGTTGCTCATTATTTTTCACTCTTACTAAAGCAGAAAGAGGAGAATTTCATATTGTTCATCTCGATTGGAATTGACTTCCATGTCTCAAAGCAGAATGTGACACCCAGTTCCCTATGAAACTCAGTTTAGCATCAACATAGTAAAACAAAACAATCTAAATGAATTCACTGTTTAAATATTATTTCACTAAAAGCAATTATAAAATTTCTACTACTTTTTCTCACACAATAACAAATTTCAAATATCCAACACCTGATTATTAGTTACCTTATTGAGGCCTGTGAATGCAACTCCCAAATTGCATCCATTCTTATAAAAGGTCATAGTACCATCATACAGATTTAAGTCAACTCCTATGATTGTGGCTTTCTCATAAAATGGTTCCGTATACTGTCTGCTGTGGCCATCATGCCAGGTTATACCTTTGTGGGATAAGCCCCAGCTTTCAGAATCCATCCCTGTGAGAAGGAAGTACGATCAGGTTAGAAAAGCTGTTTAATCTGATTGGATTTCCTTGAAAATGAAAAATAACATTCAGCAGTAACATTCAGAGATTGTAATGGCATGATATCCTAGGAGATACTCATAAGAAGGCTTACACTTTCATGGGTTTGTAAATAGAGGCATAGGGTATAAAAGCAAGGAAGTGATTCTACACCTCAACAAATCGTTGGTTAGACTACTTTTGGAATACTGGGTTCAGTTCTGAGCACCTTATTTGAGGAAGGATGTTAAAGCCCTGGACAAAGTGCAAAGGAAATTTACTAGAATGATACCAAGAATGAGGGGTTTTAGATACAAGGAAAAATTAGAGAGACTGGGCTTCTTGTCCTTAGAGCAGAGAAGACTAAGAGGTGACCTTATTGAGGTGTTCTAAATTCTGAACATTTTTGACAGGGTAAAGAAGGACATTCTGTTTTCATTAGTTGGCATGTCAGTAACTAGGGGTCACAATGTCAAGATTGTCAGCAAAAAAGTGAGGAGTGAGATGAGGAGAAACGTCTTCACTCAGAGTTTTGTTAGGATTTGGAAGGTCGGCACCACTCTCTTGAACTGTCCCACCTGTCTGTCTTCCTTCCTAACTATCCGCTCCACTCTCCTCTCTCCTATCACCTTCACCCCTATCTTCATCTATCTATCACATTCCCAGCTACCATCCCCCCCAGCCCCACCCCCCTCCCATTTATCTCTCAGCCCCCTTGGGCCACCACCACTCCCCCACCCCCCACCCCACCATTCCTCATGTAGGTCTTATGCCTAAAACATAAACTCTCCTACTCCTCAGATGCTGCTTGATCGGCTGTGCATTTCCAGCGCCACACACTTTGACTCTGATCTCCAGCATTTGCAGTCCTCACTTTCTCCTAGAGTGGTGGCGATGGATTCTGTAAGAGGTTTCAAAAGAGAGCTGGATATATATTTGGAAGTGGGCTACGGAGGTACAGCTAGGGAATAAGACCCGCTGGGTAGCTTTTTAGGGAGCCGGTAGAGGCATACTGGGTCAAATTACCTTCTTCTATACTATAATACTCCATGATTCTATATTTATATGAAATATATGTTGTGGGCTTGGCTGCACAGAAACTCCAAATTTGTATGGAGGCACTAAACAGATAACATGTCACCGTTGACATAGTTCTATACAGAACCATTTTGAACAGAAATGCATTCATTTTGGAAAATCCTAACTCAAGGAGAAACAGTTCAGCATGAAACTGATAAGGAAAATAACGCAAGTTCAAGTTAGAAATGAGAAATGTTCAAGGGGAGTAATTAGCCAGTTAAAAGGAAGAAAATATTATCAAATCTTAAGAAAGAAAGAGTTGATATAGCTCTCCTACAGGAGACACACCTGTTGGATAAAGAACACTTGAAATTACGACAGGGTGGATTTGATCAGGCCTTTTTTTCTTCTTTTAGCTCAAAAAGCAGGGGAGTTGTTATTCTTGTTCGGAAGAATTTCCCTTTCAAAATCCTAAATCAGATAAAAGACAAATCTGGACGATATATTTTGATAAAAGCCCTTATAAATGGAGAGGAGTATGGGATTTTAAATTTGTACTGCCCCCCGGCACACCCCTTTAAATTTATAATGGAAGCCTTTTCAAAATTGATGGCTTTTGATGCCCGTCATACAATTATAGGGGGAGACTTTAATTGTATTATGGATCCGGAAATAGATAGGATTCCCAAGAGTACTGCAGGAGTATCTCCCAGATCTAGACAATTGGTGGATCTGAACAAAGAATTAGGATTAGTAGATGTATGGAGATGTCTTCATCCACAGGGCAGAGATTTTTCTTTTTACTCCAATCCACATAAATGTCATACCAGAATTGATATGTTTTTTGCCCCCTTGATTTTTAAAAATTCCATATCATCCTGTAAAATAGGTAGTATAGCAATTTCCGACCACGCTGCTGTATATATGGAAACTAAGGCGAGGAACAATGGGACATCCCCTTGGCATTGGCGTATGGACCCCTTCCTAATGAAAGATAGTAAATTTGTAAAGTACTTCTCTCAAGAATTTAAAACTTTTTTAGAAATTAATTTAGGTACGGCTAGCAACCCATCAATGATGTGGGAGACCATCAAAGCTTACACACGAGGTTTGATCATCTCCTACACAGCGACCCAGAAAAAATTGAAGGGAGAACAACAGCGTCTGCTCGAAGCTCGCTTAAAAGCTTCTATTATTAAATTGCAAAGGATTACAGCTCTTAGGACAGCTCTAAATACTATGCTCACCCTAATGGCTAAGAGGGAAATATTATTTGCAAAACAAAGGTTATATGAATTTGGCGACAAACCGGGTAGATACTTAGCATTTCTTGCAAAGAAAAAAAAGGCCCCTCAAACTATTATGTCTATCAAGGAAAGTACGGGTATTTTGACTCATGATCATAAAAAGATTAATGCAAGCTTTAGAGAATTTTATTCTGAGTTATATAAATCGCAGGATTGTGAAGACAGGACTAGGAGGATGCAATCATTTTTTAAAAATTTGACCTTTCCGGGCCTAATTCCGGAACAGGTATCGGTCTTAAATGCTCCCCTAACAGTCCAAGAAATACTTGACGCAATCAGGCAACTTCAGAGCGGTAAGGAACCTGGCCCAGATGGTTTTCAAGCTGAATTCTATAAAGAATTTACAGAAATATTGGCTGGTCCACTTATGGACATGTATAACTATGCATATAGTCAGGGCTGTCTCCCACCTTCGCTGAAAGAGGCAAATATCTCTCTTATCCTTAAAAAAGGAAAGGATCCAGAAGATTGTACATCATATAGACCAATATCCTTGCTAAATGTAGATTCTAAAATCCTCTCTAAAACGTTAGCATTGAGACTAGAAAGGGTACTGCCACATATCATAAAGGAGGATCAGACGGGGTTTATTAAGGGCCGTAGATCATCCAATAATATCAGAAGGGTTTTGAATATGATTCAAGCCTGTCATCAGAGAAAGATACCAGGAGTAGTAGTTTCACTAGACGCGGAAAAGGCATTCGATAGGGTTGAATGGTCATATTTGTTTTACACATTGGAAAGGTTTGGCGTTGGACAGGTGTTTACCAAATGGGTCTCAACATTGTATAGTGATCCCAAAGCAGTTGTGGTTACCAATGGATTAGGTTCGGATAGCTTCAGTGTGGGTAGGGGCTGCTGTCAGGGATGTCCTCTTTCGCCATTGTTATTTACGCTAATAATTGAACCACTAGCAGAAGCTATACGAGCTGATCCTAATATAACGGCCCCGAGGATTGGTACAGGTAAACATAAAATTACCCTTTATGCAGATGATGTCCTTCTATTCCTCAGTAACCTCTGATGTCCGTACCTCGCTTAATCCAAGTTATTAATACATTTAGCGCATTCTCAGGCTATAAAATTAATTTTTCAAAATCGGAGGCTATGCCAATGGGTGGCCTTGCTATGATACCCCGCTTAGTGGACGGATCCCTTTTTCCCTTTCGTTGGTCCCTGGAGGGCTTCTTATATTTAGGTATTTTTATTACCCCTGTATTTGGTCAGTTGTACAAGTATAATTTTGTGCATTTACTGGAAAGGCTAAGACAGGACCTCCAGCGATGGGGAGACCTTCCAATTTCCTGGCTGGGTAGAATAGCACTAATTAAAATGAATGTCCTGCCCCGTCTCCTATACCCTATGAGAATGCTTCCGGTGATGCTGCCGAGGCTGGCACTACGTAAATTATATGGCTGGCTGGGTTCCTTTATCTGGAATCATAGACGGCCCCTCATTAAGCTGAAGAAGCTACAGCTTCCACAGGCAAGGGGAGGATTGGACTTCCCAGATTTTAGGAAATATCAGTTAAGTTCCCTATTAAGTTACATAGCTGATTGGGTCTTGTCTGATCCACAATCAATCTGGCTGGATATCGAGGCCTCTCAAGTAAAATCTTTGAGAGAAAGCGAGGGCTGCAGATGCTGGATATCAGAGCTGAAAATGTGTTGCTGGAAAAGTGCAGCAGGTCAGGCAGCATCCAAGGAACAGGAGAATCGACGTTTCGGGCATAAGCCCTTCTAGTCCCAAATCCTGATCCCATGTTTTAAGCAGATTATCCATATCTCCTGATACTTCATCATGTAGTAAATGATAAATAGTACTGACGGAAGATACCCTCACTGGTCGTAGGACTCTACATTCTCTATCTGATTTATAAAGACTATCTAATAATGTAGTCTTCTTCTGTATATAGTCTCGAATTTGGAAGTATCGAAAGAGGTTTCCATTAGGTAATCCGAATTTCTGACGCAGCTGTTCAAAAGACATCAGGACCCCATCTTTAAATAGGTCCCCTAGACATGAGATATACCTGGATCTCCAGAGTTTAAAAGTGGCATCTGTAAACCCCGGTTGGAATCCCCATATTCCCACTTTCGGTGCATAGGGGGATGTTTTATGTGAATTGCCCTCATTTTGCCTCATTATGTTCCAAGCCTTAATTGTGTTTAGTATTATAGGGTTTTTACAATGATCTGTAATGATTTTCCTCTTGTCTGAAAATAAAAGGTTAATAAGTGGGTATTTTACTTGAGAGCTGAAAATGTGTTGCTGGAAAAGCGCAGCAGGTCAGGCAGCATCCTAGAAGAATTACTATCTGTAACAGAACCCAGGCTATCCAGCTGAAGATACTTCATAGGGCCCATATAGCACCAGTTCGATTGGCAAAATTTAAGGCAGGAGCATCTCCAATGTGTCCCAAATGTAAAATAGAGGTGGGCACTCTTGTACATTGCCTATGGACCTGTCATAAGATCTGTAGATATTGGACTAAAGTAGCAAGTACCCTGACAGAAATTTTAGGAACGGAAATTAAAGTGGACCCTGTATCTCTCCTTTTGGGCTTTTCGAACTTTCCCTCCCTGAACATGTATGGGAAGAGACTATTTTGTATTCTTTCTTTCTGTGTAAGGAAAAATATTTTGGTGAACTGGGTGGCTGAGGGTCCCCCTGGACTTCCAAATTGGCACAGATTAATTATGGAATGTATTCCCCTTGACTTCCTTACAAATGTGGTGCACCGAAAGACCGAATTATTTTATAAAATATGGCAGCCCTTCTTGAATTACATAAATACAGATATTTCGGCTATCCTAACAAGGGCTTTATTTAATTGAGATTACGAACTTGGCTGGTTCGGGACCCCTTAGGAGAGGAATCCCGCATGAATACGGGTTTTATTACATTTGATGTTAACACATTCCGAGCATGTAAGAGACTTAAATATACACTCTGGTTAGTTGTAGGTTAGATTAGTAGTTAGTTGAGTTTTGTTTTTTTTTCTTTCTTGGTGTTTTTTCTTTTGTTAAATTTTGGCTATTGTATATTTGATTTAATTGTATATCAATGTTTGTACTTGAGAGTTTTGTTTATTTTTGTAAACTTGTAAAAATGTTAAATTTCTAATAAAAATATCTATTAAAAAAAAGAAATGAGAAATGAGAGTGTCAGAAAGAGGTGCACCTCATTATTGAAGAAAAGGAAAGATGACAAGTAAGGAATAAACCTATTAAATAGGACTGGTAAGGCAAATTATTTTATTTAAGTTGCATTTAGCATTTTAACAAGGTGATGATTCTGAGAGGGTTTTACCTGGGTACCTGCATCTCAACACTGCTGTACAGTGTAGCCAAAATAGTTTCATGGAAAATCCTCAGGGATTTTCCCATTTATATCCAACCCAGCAAGTTTGGGAACCAGCCAGTAACAGGTGATGTACCTGCTTGACATAGGCAGACACAACATTTGACACACAGACTGTAGCTTTCCTGCATGCTGATTTGTTGATGGCCTGCATTTTCACATTCAAAATACTTGTCTACAGATCACTCACATCTATTTTACTGAATGTCTCTGGCCGTATCCTGGACGAGGCTCAGCAGTTTGATCTCTGAGCAGTTTATCAATGAACGTTCCTCAGGGTAGGCTCAACCATCTTCAACTGCTTCATCAATGACATTACCTCCATCGTAAGGTGCTAAATGGGGATGTTTACTGATAATTGCTCAATGTTTAGCACCATTCACAACTCCTCAGATATTGAAGCATTCCATGTTCAAACATAACAAGATCTGGACAACACCCAGGCTTGAGCTTACACGTGGCGAGTAACATTTGCACCATACAAACTTAAGGCAATAACCATCACCGATAAGAGACAATCCAACCATTGCTCCTTGACATTTACCATCACTGAATCGCCCACTATCAAAATCCTTAGGGTTACCATTGACCAGAAACTCAAATGATCTGGTCAGCATGGACGGATTGGACCGAAGAGTCTGTTTCCATGCTATACATCTCTATGACTATGACATAAACATAGCGGTTCCATGAACATCAGAGGTTAGGAATTCTGTGGCGAGGAATTCACCTCCTCTTTCCTCAAAGCCTGTCCACCATCTACAAGGCACAAATCAGGAGACTGATGGGATACTCCCCACTTGCCTGGATAGTGCAGCTCCAATAACACTCAAGGAGCTTGATATCATCCAGGACAATGCAGCCTGCTTAACTGGCACTACATCCACAAGCATCCACTCCCTCCATTGGTGGCCTCAGTGGCAGCAGTGTGTACCATCCACAACATGAACTGCAGAAATTCCCCAAATACCCTCAGTCATCACTTTCCAAACCCATTGCCACTTCCAAAATAGAAGGAGATGCATGGATACACCATCTAAGCCACTCACCATCTTGATTTGGGAATATATCACTGTTCCCTCACAATCGTTGGTTCAAAGTCCTGAAAATTCCCCCCAAGGGAATTGTGGTCGACCCACAGTATGTGGACTGCAGTGGTTCAAGAAGGTAGCTCACTACCACCTTCTCAAGGGCAACTAGAGATAAACACTGGCCCAGCCAGAGATGCCCATGTTCTGGATTAGTGGTGCTGGAAGAGCACAGCAGTTCAGGCAGCATCCGAGGTTTAGCAGTAAAATCGACGTTTCGGGTATTCCTGAGGAAGGGCTTTTGCCCGAAACGTCGATTTTACTGCTAAACCTTGGATGCTGTCTGAACTGCTGTGCTCTTCCAGCACCACTAATCTAGAATCTGGTTTCCAGCATCTGCAGTCATTGTTTTTACCAGAGATGCCCATGTACCTCAAATAAACTGAAAAAAATATAGAAACAGCTCAATAAAAACCAAAAGAACTGCAGATGCTGGAAATCAGAAACAAAAATGGGAATTGTTGGAAAAGTCAGCAGGTCTGGAAGGATCATGGAGAGAAATCTGAGTTACCGCTCATACACCAAATGGTGAGTTGGGATCCTCATCACATAGAATAGCACGCCCCCATCCTGATTGAAACTGCTCACCTGTGCTCACAATGTCATAAATAACCAGTTCTTGTGTCTTGCTACTTGTGAATTTTATATCTCTGCTTAATTCACTGGATTCTCACAAGAGCAGACTTAAAAAACTTGAAGACACTGGACAAAAGGTGAAGAGGAGGACGTTAACTCAAAAATAGCAACCATCACCAGTGAAATAATGCTGGGAAACTATTAAACATGAAGTCTGGACCTGATGGCCAGCATCTCAAAGTCTTAAAAGAAGCAGCTGCAGAGCTAACAGACGCATTGGTTGCAATCGTCCAAAGTTCTCTGGACGTTGGAAACATTCCAATGGCTGTACATCTCTATTCAAAAAAGGAAGGAGTCCAAACTACAGACCAGTTAGCCTGACATTTATCATTGGGAAAAAAGCTCAAATTCATTATTAAATCGGTAGCAGTGTGACATTTAGAAAATCATAACATGATTGAGCAAAATCAACAAGATTTTGTAAAAAGGAAAAAATATATAATAAATCTATAATAATTTCCATAAGGATGTGATGTGTGGAGTAGATAAAGTGAAATCAGTAGATGAGATGTATTTGGATTTCCAAAAGGTATTTGATAATATGCCATATAAATGGTTATTGAAGAAGTTAAGAGCTTATGGTGTTGGGAATGATAGTTTGCCATAGGGGTATGCCTGACAAACAGGAAACTGAGAGTCAGCATAAATCAGTCATTTCATTTGGTTAATTGTAACTGGTGGAGTACTGCAGAAATCAGAGCTGGAATCTTAATTATTAACAATCTGTATCAATTACTTGAATGAAGGAACCCAGTGTATTGCAGCCAGAGTGCAGACAATTAAAAACGATATGTAGGAAAAACGGTTGTGAGGATGATGCAAAGAATTCTGTAAAGGGATATAGATAGGTTAATTGAGCAGACAAAAGAACCATGTTCATATATAATGAACTGGACACATTAGGATTTTAACATACTGATAAAAGTTTTACAGAATTCTTAAGGTTACTTACCGAGCATGTTTATAAATGTGTAATTGCCAAGATGAAGATGTGCATGTCTTGTTCCAGCACCCACCATCACAGACGTACCATATGGAGGTTCAAGAAACTTAACCTCCCAATAATGTTCTCCATGGATGAAGCCTGTTCAAACAGCACAATAATGAATAAAAGGGTGCATTTCATAAAGATATTTTCAATGGATCAATATGTTAAGCATCTGATTCAAGCAATGTACAGGTTTATATTTCTGCCACATCAATGCTCCTTTGTGCCTGAACATTTTGGAATAACAATTCATTGTATTGACTTCTTCATTTTCCACATCTTCACAATAGTAATTTCTAAACAAATTCGGCAGTCAGGAAATCATTGCTGACAATGTCAGTGAATAATCACAACTATTTCCATTCAATATTCTTGTGTATACTACTCTAATGTAAAATAGCAAACTGTAGAGCTGTTGACAGAAATTTTCCAGATCTCTCTTATCACAGAATTAGTCATGGGGACTGGAGGATTGCAAACGTTATGCCACTGTTGAGAAAAGGACAAAGGAAAATTATAGACCTGTCGGCTTGGCATAATACAGGATAAGACAAATATACGTTTAGAAAAAAGTAAGTTCATTCCAGACAGTTAACATGGCTTCGTCAAAGGACAGGTCATGTCTGTCAAATTTAATTGAATTCTCTGACAAAGTGACATGGGCAGTGGATTTGTGTCGTGCTGTGGAAGTTGTATCTTTGGACTTTCAGAAAGTATTTACTATAAAGCCACATGGCAGGTTGGTTGGCAAATTAGAAATGTTTGGGATTGACAGATTCTTGGCAGCATGGATTAGAAGTTGGCTAAAAGATAGAAGACAGAGAGTTGGTATAGATGGACATTTCTCAGATTGGAGACAAGTTGCAAATGATGATCCCCAGGGCTCGGTTTTCGGACCCTTGCCTTTTCTGATTTATATGAACAATTTGGAAATGGGTGTTGACAGCAAAATCAATAAATTTGCAGATGATACAAAGATAGGGAGAACAGTGAATTGTATGGATGTAATTAATATAAATGATTTGGATGAGAATTTAGGAGGGATGGTTAGTAAGTTTGCAAACGACACCAAAATCTGTGCTGTAGTTGACAGTGAAGAAGGTTATCTAACATTACAAATAGATCTTGATCAATTGGGCAAATGGGCTGAGGAGTAGCAGATGGTGTTTAATTGGGATAAATGCGAAGGATTGCATTTTGGTAAAACAAATAAGGGTAAGGCTTATACAGTTAATGCTAGGTCCTGGGTAGTGTCAAATAGAGAAACTGAGGAGTTCAGGTACATAGTTCTTTGACAGTTGCATCACAGGAGACAGGATGGTTAAGCCAGTACTTAACACGCTTGCCTTCATTGCTCAGACCATTGAGTATAAGAAATGAGATGTCATATTGAGGTAGTACAGGATGTTGGTGAGGCCACATTTGGAGTACTATGTGCAATTCTGGTCGCTCTGCTACAGAAAGGATGTTGTTAAATTGGAGAGGGTTCAGAAAAGATTTACCAGGATGTTGCTGGGAATGGAGGATTTGAGCTATAAGGATAGGCTGGGACATTTTTCACTGGAGCGTAGGACATTGAGAAATGACCTTAGAGAGGTTTATAAAATCACTTTTGCCTCGAGTCGGGGAGTTCAAAACTATGTGGTATATTTCTAAGGCGAGATGGGAAAAATTTAAAAGGGACCTGAGAGGCAACTTTTTCACACAGACGAATGAATTGCCAGAGGAAGTGGTAGGTGCAGATACAGTTACAGCATTAGAAGACATTTGGATAGATACGAACCGTTTAGAGGGATATGAGCCAAATGCAGAAAACTTGGTTAGCATGGACGAGTTGGACTGAATGGTCTGTTTCGGTGCTGCATGACTCTATGGCTTCAGATGGACATTGACAAGTTGACTAAATGATCAGACACCTGGCAGATGAGTTTCAATGCAAGGAAGTGTGAGGAAATATATTTAGATGGAGAAACTCAGAGAAGCAATGCAGGCTCAATTGTATCAGTGTGAAGAGAGTACAAGAGCAGATGGACCTCAGGGATTATGTGCACAATTCTCTGAAATGGAAACAGTTGTTCAGAAGGCTTATAGGATCCTTGCATTTATAAATAGGGGCACAGAGTATTACAGCAAGGAAGTGATGCTACACCTCTACGAATCATTGGAGCATTGTATTCAATTCTGGGCACCTTATTTAAGGAAGGATGTTAAAGCCCTAGAGAAAGTGCAAAGGAGATTTAGCAGAATGATATAAGGAATGAGGGATTTTCAATACAAGGAAAGATTACAGAGATTGGGCTTGTTCTTCTTGGAGCAGAGAAGATTAAGAGGCGACCTTATTGAGGTGTTCAAAATGATGAACAATTTGGACAGGGTAAAGAAGGATATTCTATTTTCACTAGTTGGTATGTCAGTAACTAGGGATCACAACTTCAAAATTGTCAGCAAGAGAGCTAGCAATGAGATGAGGAGAAACCTCTTTGCCCAGAGAGTGTGAGGATTTGGAATACACTGTCTGGGAGAGTGATGGAGGCAGATTCCACAGGACGTTTCAAAAGAGAGCTGGATATATATTCAAAAGTGATTAATTTAGGAGGCTACGGAGGTAAGGGTGGAGCATGGAACTAGATGGGTAGTTCTTTTGGGAGCTGGTACAGACACAATGGGTCAATGGTCTCCTTCTGCAGTATCATATTGAGGAGTATTAAATAATTGTCAACTAATATTGTCAGAATCAGTTTTGGGACTCCACATAGTCATGGTTATATTTTTGTACATTTTTGTAAAATAACTGTAAAATAAGAAATTGAAAAGGCAAAGAGAATCCAACATAAAATTACTGCTAAAAATTGTGGTTGCTGAATCGGAGGGAACTGCAAGTAAATGATCCAGAAATAATCTGATGTTGTTCGGCTTGAGCATATAAGTGCACAATGTTAACTGGCAGCAGCAGTAACAAGAGTGCTCAGTGAAGGGAATGTTTAATGAGCTAACTAGACAGCAAGAAAAAATATCAAACTGCATTGTGTTTGTTGCCCACACTATCTGTTAAACATTAACATCAAACAGAAGATGTTAAAAACGTATTGCCCTGTGTATTGTGGCTGATTATTAAAACATAAGTGAATGCTTTGTGGCAATGCAATTTACTTCAGCATTGCTGCCAATTTAGTATAAGTTGATGCAACTGTTGATTTTATTTACATTGGTCTAATACTGATTGATGAAGCATAAATATAAAGCACAGGGCAATGTCAGTACACCCAACACAGCAATGCAATCATGCAATCACCATCTACATCTTGGCTGTAGATGGCTACAGCTAGGACCATTCATACACTAGGAAACACATTAATGTGAAACATTTTAACAATACATTTGAAGTAAAGAAAAACCTCCCTTATTCTCAGATATTAACTAAAAACCAGAACACAGCAAAGTCTATTTTGATATCACCTTTTGTTCCTCTAACTCCGGCTGTACCTTCACTTTGCAGGACGGGATCAATATGAAAGTAAACTGCTCTCCGACATGGAGAAAGTTGTACTGCTGGTGACTTCGCATTAACATCCCACTCCCAACATTCCACAACAAAGTTATCTGAGAAGGACTGAGGTGGACAATGATATTCCATTGTCTATCTTGAGACATAATCTGAAACAGATTACAATAAGTACCTACTATTAAAATCAATTTAACAGCAAATTATAACTTATAGTATTGTATTTGAACTATATTGGAATTGAATTAAAGAATAAAGCACAAATATCAAATGTATGTTATATATTTGAACCTCAACTTTTGCTGTTGTTCTGGGTATTTTCTCCTCCCTTTTAAAAGAAACTGCCATTCTGCTGTCACTCTTAAACATAGAAGATGGCAGCAGGAATAAACTATGTGACCCCTCGAGTCTGCTCCACAACCCAATATGATCATGGCTGATCATCGAGCTCCATACTCTAATCCTGCCCTCCCCCTTATCCCTGATCCCTTTACTCACAAGAGCTATATCTACCTCCTTCCTGAAAATAAATAATATTTTGATTTCAACCACTTCCTGTGGTAGTGAATTCCACTGGCTCACCACTCTCTAGGTGAAGAAATTTCTCCTCTCAGTGCTGAAAGGTTTACTCATTATCCTTAAACTGCAGCTGGTTATGGACACCCCACCATCGGGAACAACATTTCTGCATCTAATATCTCTAGTCCTATTACAATTTTACAGATTTCTAAGAGATTCCCCCTTCATTCTCCTGGACTCCTGTGAGTGCAATCCTAACTGATGCAATCACCATCTTTCTGCAGCTACCAACCTACTCAATCCCATCATCATTTTCTAGCCTTTCCCCCATTACAACCAACACTTTGTCTTATCAGACTGATTCCTGGGATGGCAGGCTTGTTGTATGAGGACAGATTGGATCCTTATATCCTGGAGTTTAGAAGAATGAAAGGGGATCTCATTAAGACATATAACAATCTGACAGGGTTAAACAGACTGTATGCAGGACAATGTTTCTCTTGGCTGAGTAATTAGGAAACGTGGTCATGGTCTCAGGATAGTGGGCAGGCCATTTCAGACTGAGACGCGGAGATGTTTCCTCACTCAAAGAGTGGTAACCCTGTAGAATTCTCTACCACAAAAGGCTATGGAGACCAACACTGAATATTCAAGAAAGAAATAAACAGTGCCATTTCCCTCTATGTATTCTTCTCACAAGACCTCTGTTTATGTCGTGATTGTACCTTCAGTTACATCACTGACTGATTTCCATTAACTTCTTGTTCTGCAATAATCACATGAATCTTCTCCAATGCCTCGCCACTTGTGTTTCTGCTTTAATGGGTGAGCAATACAGACTAATATCCACATTCCAGCAACATTTATATATGTAGCACAAGCTGAACCAGGCATGATTCGCTGAGGTCATTCTTACAAAGAAAATTTACAAATGGAAATAATCTGGAGAAGGGTCTTGAAGATTTCAAATCTTGGGGCAGTATATAATTAGGAGAAAGTGAGGACTGCAGATGCTGGAGACCAGAGTTGAAAAATGTGGTGCTGGAAAAACACAGCAGGCCAGGCAGCATCCGAGGAGTAGGAGAATCGATGTTTCGGGCATAAGCCCTTCTTCACCTGTATATATTTACTTTGGCAGCTTGTTCTATTGTGGCATTGCTCTTGTGAAGAAAGCCTGTTAATACTATCATCAACGAGGCTGGAAAAGTTCACTGTTGCTCTAGACCCACCATCTCATAAGTCACAACATAAAAGTATTTATTCTAATTATTAAGGTAACTTATCTATATAAAACTGAAGTTCTGCAGATGGTGGGGAGCTGAAATAAAAACAGGAAGTGCTGGAGAAATTCAGCAGGTCTGGTAACACACGTGCAGAGAGAAACAAAGTAAATGTTTTCAATCCAATAGGATTCTTCTTCAGACTTGAAATGTTAACACTGTTACATTTTTCTCATATGCTCATTCTTTGTAAGAATGACCTCAGTGAATCATGCTGGGTTTCTCCAGCACTGTCTGCTTTTATTATCTTATCTATATCAACTAGATTTTTAATAAATAGAATTATCAGTTTATTATCAAAACAAAGCTTATTCAATAAACATGCAATATTTTGTTAACATACATAAGATCAGCGATACAGAAGTATAAATACTTCATCCTCTAAATATTCCAAATACACACGCAAAATTGCACGCATAAACTTCAGAAAAAGAGACAAAAAATTCTCTACAGAGATTGGCTTTCTGGAAAAAGCAGTTTGGCCAAAAGGTTATTCTTAAAAGCAGAAGAGTAAAGCATAGAATGTTCCAGAGTCCGGTACTTTGATGTTCTGACACGTGGTCATGTTGCTAATCATGTATGATAATATCTGAAATCTTGCAGATACAACTCGCTTAGGAAATACAGTTTTAGATTATTCTTTCAATCGCTTCTTCAAAAATGCAAGTAGGTTTCACTTGCAACAGACACAAAATTATTCCTGGAAATGTTCTAATTTTGGAAATGGAAGAGATCAGCTGGGCAGCTCATTCACAGCAAGCATTCCTCCAACTCATCTCGCCTTCGCAAGCTTTCCTTCAACTGAACCAAATAGAACAAGAATCTCACCAAAGCAGTCACTGTTCAAAACAGCCTGAGCAGGGTCGACAGCAAAATAAGCAGTTACCACCAGTCATATAATTTCGTGGAACCCTTGCTAAAGAAAATCTGAAATGTCCACAGTGAACATTCACTGATCTCTTTTATATGAACTGTCGCAAGTAGCTTTACAAAGCTTGAAATAAATGTCTTTGTCAACCATCCTACAAAATTGAAGTTGACCAGCAAAATTAAATATAAAGCATCAATGTAAGAATACAACGTCATACAGTCACAGTGTATTACAGCACAGAGACCTTTTGGCCCATCATTCCATGCCAGTAAAGCACCTATATATACTGTCTTGAAAACAAATGGTCTTTCTCGTTTGTGTGGATGGCAATCTTACATTGTCACCACCAGAGGGCACCAGGTACATGTATGTGCCAAATCCCACCAATCCATTCCATACTTTATAGAACATGGTCAGTCAATTTCTTTCCCCTCCCTCGCTGTAACGATTCCCATATTTACTGATAGATGTGACTCTGGTGTATTTCCCTTCATGATTTCATGCAGAATTAAGCAGTACATATTCGGTAACTTCAACCTTATATCTCTCTCCACATACAACGTGCACACTCCAAGATTGAATGAACGAACAAACCTTTGATATGCTGCAATTCTAATATTATTTAGCAAAAGGCATTCCTGCAAACATCCAAGAACTCGGTTTGCTTTGGGTATTAACTGTTAAATGTAGAATCCCCAATAAAGATTGTTTTTAAGGTATGGTTTTGTATCTACCTGAGAAAACTTGATGACAGAATGTAAGGCTATCTTTTACGTGGTAATGCACATCACATAGCTTTATTTGGTATTGAATGCTATCACTCATTGGTCTTGCTATTTCTGCAATTCTAGAAGATCATCTTGCAGTGTATTGATTGGGCTTTGAGTTTTGATCCTGATGTGTCATCTGTATGCAGTCATACCTTGTTTTTTTCACTTATTGGGAAGGTCTTTTATGCATATGGGTCTCAACACGGTTCCCGGGTTCACTCTGGAGACAACATCTTCAGGAGAGGATGATTCCCCATCGTTAACCTCTGTTGGTAAGGAAGTCCAGCCATGACCACAGATTCCATATGGAGATGTTTGACCAAGAGTTTCTCATGAGGGACTTCGTCAAAGGCTTTGAGAAAGCTTGTATTGCCATATGAGGGGTCTTGTACATTTAGACAGCTGAGATTAAGCCATAAACTCTATGAAAACTGAAAACCTGCTGACTACTGCACATTGTAAGCCTCAAAGTGCTGCAAAACATGAGTACAAACTATATATTCAAAGAATTTTCTCATGGCATTGAGTGAGAGGTAGGGATTTGTAGTTTTTTGGCTAACTTTTATCCACTTTTTTTTTGAATATGCAATAGATGTTATTGTCTCCATCGGTGGTAAGTAGCTGAAGTTGATTGACTATTGAAAAAGGATGGCCAATACCAGAGCTAGTTCCTAGAACACAGAACAATACAGCGCAGAGCAGGCCCTTCGGACCTGGATGTTGCGCCAACCTGTGAACTAATCCTAACCCATCGTGCTACATATCCCATCTTCATCCATATACTTATCCAAGGACTGTTGAAATGCCCCTAATCTGGCTGAGTTAACTACATTGGTAGGCAGGACATTCCACACCCTTACCACAGTCTGAGTAAAGAACCTGCCTCTGACATCCGTCTTAAATCTATCACCCCTCAATTTGCAGCTGTGCCCTCTCGTACAAGCAGATGTCATCATCCTTGGAAAAAGACTCTCACTGTCCACCCTATCTAATCCTCTGATCATCTTGTATGTCTCTATTAAATCCCTTCGTAGCCTTCTTCTCTCCAATGAGAACAGACCCAAGTCCCTCAGCCTTTCCTCATAAGACCTTCCCTCCAGATCAGGCAACATCCTGGTAAATCTCCTCTGCACCTTTTCCAATGCTTCCACATTCTTCCCGAAATATGGCGACCAGAACTGCACACAATTCTCCAAGTGAGGCCGCACTAGCATTTTGTACAGATGCAGCTTGATATCACGGCTCCGGAACTCAATCCCTCTACCAATGAAACCTCACACACCGTATGCCTTCTTAACAGCACTATCAATCTGGGTGGCAACTTTGAAGGATTTATGTACATGGACACCAAGATCCCTCTGCACATCCACACTACCAAGAACCTTTCCATTGACCCAGTATTCTGCCTTCCTGTTATTCTTACCAAAGTGAATTACCTCACGTTTATCTGCATTGAACTCCATTTGCCACCTTTCAGCCCAATTCTGCAGTTTACCCAAGTCTCCCTGCAACCTGCAACATTACATGTACCCTGATGACACTCAGTTCTATCTAAACACACATCTCTTACTTCCATCATTGCCTTTACTCTGTCAAGCTGCATGCCCAACACTTTCGATTGGGTGAGCAGAAATTTCCACTAATCAGATACTGGGAAAGCCCAGCCATTTTCTTTGATCTCCAGTGAAAACTCTGTTCTTTAATTCATCCACTAGGTCTGGCTCTATGACTACCATCTGACACTAAACCAGATCACTCTCAAACTAGAAACAGCCTCTGCCGCAAAAGCTGCAGGGCACCAGCAAGGCAGGTAGTTCAAAGCTCCAAATGATGATTTACATCTGAGTGCCTCAACAACAGTTACACTCCCACTGTACAGAGGACTGTGTATCCTAACCGTTCCTGGAAGCCCACAATTATGAATATACACATTGTTGCCCATGATAGCACTAAACAATGTGAGTGAGAGAGCCCAGACTGGGCTGCATCTTCAAGGCTATAGGCAATCAGCTACATGAAGGAAACAGCTACTCGGGTAGCAATGATGCCTGGCTGTCTGGTTGTTACGAATGGAGAATCACACAGAGTGAGCGCTAAAGGTTGGAAGGGCACATTAGAATGGGATATTAATGGTGGAGGCGATCTTGTTGGTTCATTAAGCAGAAAGGGATGCTGGTGTGACAGAGAATGTGAAAGTTAGGTTGCATGAAAAGGTCAGTATAATTATGTTTAAAGACAATGCTGTGTATCTGTAACAGCAGTTAAAAAAGAGTCACAAAACATAACCCTCTTATAAACCTTGTCTGATTTTAATCGCTTCATCTGTCATGTCCATGCTTTCAGCTACCAGAGCCTCAAACTCTTGAAATTCTCTCTCAAACTTTTTCCACCTCCCCTTCCCGTTCCTCCTCCTTTAACATTTTCCTTTAAACTGTTATTTTGCCAAAGTGTTTTGTCAGTTGTCCTATTGTCCGCAAACTTTCAGGTTTTATTTGATAAAATGCGCCCAAAAGGCATTTAGGCAAATCTTACTGTTAAGGGCACAATGTAAGTGAAAAGGGTTGTTGTCGCATTTATATAGCGCCTTTAACACAGTGAAATGGCGGAAATTGGCTCCAAATATAAAAGAGGCGTGAATAATGTGTAAAAATGGTCTGGCCACACACAGAAAGCTATGTATAAATCTGGTGACTGCAACATAACAGGGATATGCAGATACTGGAGCAGATCAGAAAAAGCAGCCAAGCTGAAACCTGAGGTATGTGTGCTGTGAGAAGGGGTTGATTTATTTACCATGGTCACAACACACTCTCGGCGAATCTGAGAGTTTGACCTACCGTTTAGTGCAGTCACTGTGATATAGCTGTCGGTTTATTGGAATTGCAGATACTTCATGGGCTTGCTGAAACTGTGCAATTAGGATGGGGAGGAAGGGGAAATGTTTAGATCATTCAGAGAACGTTGTGAGCTCCTAGTTTCTGGTATTCACTGGGATTGATGCCTACACTTCCTCATCTTTATGGCATACGATCAGTTGCCCTTACCGACACTCTGTCTTGTTACAGTTCCCCACCTGCATCAATACCAAAGGAAAGCTGATTATTCCCTGGGGAATGGGTCTGATCCGCACTTACCCCTTCGCTCCCCTCGCTCTCTGCAGTCCTGTTTACCACAAAGTGGAACTGAAGTTGTAAACACGCGGCTGGGAACAGTTCCCAGGGACAGTTCCCACTGTCATTAGCTGAGAGACGAACCGACCCCCCGAAGTCATATTTATCCGGAACACGTTCCCCGTGAGAGTTGAAACAGTCTCCGGTCAGTGGGCACACGTTGCACCTGTTTGGAATCGAACTCCTGTGGGATCTTTCCATTCAGGGGTATTGGAGATAACATTCCCAACCAGTAGGGGAACGCCCTCCTGTCTCGCTCAGCTCATTGGTTCAGTATATTAAGGGTGGGTTATTTTCCGTTTGATTTGCTCCGAGTATTTCTGGCTGCTGGCAGGCAGAGTTTGTGCTAACTTTACTCCGCTGTTTCACAGGTCTGTCCAGGGTTCTTCAAACCTGATCTGGATGGGCTGGCACATTCTACACTGCAGTGTAGGAGGTTGCGAGATGACCTTCTAGAGGTTTATAAAACCACGGGGTTGGGGGGGGGGGGTGGATAGATGTGGTGAATGGTGGGTGTATTTTCTCTAGGATGGGGGATTTCAAGGCTAGGGAGTATTTTTTAAGTTGGGAGGAGAGAGGTTTTAAAAAGAAGTGAGAGGTATTTTTTTTACACTGAGGATGGTTCGCGAGTGAATCATAGAATCCCCTCAGTGTGGAAACAGGCCCTTCGGCCCAACAAGACCACATCAGCCTTCCTAAGATTAACCCACCCAGACCCATTCCCCTACCCTATATTTAACCCCTGTATTACATAATACATAATGCATCTAACCTACACATCCCTGAACACCATGGACAATTTAGCATAACCAATTCACATGACCTGCACATCTTTGGATTGTGGGAGGAAACCGGAGCACCCGGAGGAAACCCACACAGTCATGGGGAGAATGTGCAAACTCCACACGGACCTGATGTTGGAATCAAACCTGGGTCCCTAGCGCTGTGAGGTAGCAGTGCTAATCACTGAGCCACCATGCTGCCCCCTCCCTGGAATGGAATCACTTCCTGAGTAGGTGGTGGATGTGGGCACATTTACAATGTTTGAAAGGCAGTTTGATAAGTAAGTGAAGAGGAAAGGTTTAGAGGGACATGGACCAGAAGCAGATAGGTAGGACTAGCTTATTTTGGAATTCAGTTTGACATGGACTGGTTAGACTGAAGGACCTTTTTCCATGCTGTATGACTCTATAATCCCTGAATTTTGTTCGTGGGAAAGAATAATACTCTACACCCGGCTCAGTGGTTAGCACTGCTGCCTCACAGCACCAGGATCCCAGGTTCAATTCCAGCCTCGGGCGACTGTCTGTGTGGAGTTTGCTCATTCTCCCCGTGTCTGCGTGGGTTTCCTCTGGGTGCTCCAGTTTCTTCCCACAGTCCAAAGATGTGCAGATCAGGTGAATTGGCCATGCTAAATTGCCCATAGTGTTAAGTGCATTAGTCAGAGGGACATGGGTCTGGGTGAGCTACACTTCGGAGGGTCGGTGTGGACTGGTTGGGCCAAAGGGCCTGTTTCCACACTGTAGGTAATCTAATCTAATCTAAAATTCAATCTGCCTGAGTAGGGTTCAGTTGCAATTGAGATAGCCAAATGGGGTTAAATCTATACTGTCTGTCATGAAACAGTGAGGTCTCTGGACCAAGGTTTCTCAATTCAAATCAGATTGGATTGTATATAAGTTCCAAGGCTGACATGTTGAAGTCTTGTACAAAAACAGGAATTGCTGGTGAAATTCAACAGATTAGTAGACATTGTGGGAAGAAAACAGTTAATGTTTCAAGTCCAGTAACTCTTCATCAGAACTTAGTCTTGCACCAAGTTGCCATCTTGTGGATGTGAGGTTAAACCAAGGACCCATTTGCAGTCTCCGACAGATGTAAACGATTACATGGAACTCAGGAGTTGTCTTGGTTTGATAGGGTTTTATTGGGCCAAACCACATGATGTTCACCTTGACTAGGCTGGGCCATGTTGTGTGGGGCTAGGTTGGGTCAGGGAGGGCTGGCTTGGGATGAGCAGGGTAGCGTTGGTTCAAGCTGAGCCAACTAATCTGCTTGACCTGCTGTGCCTTTTCCAGCTCCACATTTTATTGACTCTGACTATCCAGCATCTGCAGACTTCACTATCTCCACATGGGGCTGGATTGGTAAGGGCTGGGCTGCACAAAAATAGGTCTGCAGGGTTGGGATGGGTTGAGTCCTGCTGGGTCACATTGGACCGTTATCTCAACATTACAAAAAAATGTCTGCTTAGAAGATAAGAACAATTTACTTCAGTGCTTTAAAATGCAGATGAAAATTGAATATTGCAGATTGAAAGAAAAATCAAAATGTATCCAAGAGCAATTGACGCCCAAAATCAGCTGTGCAGCAGCTCGATGGGTGGAATGGCCTACTCCATATATATCTTCCTTTAGGTTTGTCTTTCTAGAACTATTTGGGATTTTCAATTCAAGCAGCAAAGCGATCAGTTCTCAGCAAGAAAATTAAGGGGCACTTCCCTGATGTTGGAGTCCAGATTGCTGCTGAAGCTGGAGATGGGAGTGCTGAACCTGTGAGACCAGGACTTGGAGAGTGGCTGGAATTATCAACATGTCAAGTCCAGGAGGTTGTTGAGAGGCTATAGGAGTGAAATACCAAGAGGATAGAAATGTGCATATGCACTGTTACTACCCAGCATGAGAGTCAAAGATCTTCAAAGCTCACCATGATGATCAAAGACAATCTCTGAAGATCAAGAGTATGGAAAAAGTTCTGGAAACAGACAACTTGGGACATGGGATAAACCACTTCAAATACAGAAACATAAACAGAAATTTCTGGAGAAACTCAGTAGGTCTGGCAGCAGCTGTGGAGAGAAAACTGCATCAGTCTTTCAAGTTCAGTGACTCGTGCGCTCTGAAAGAGGGTCATGGAACTCAAAATATTGACTCTGTTTTTTCTCCATTGGTGCTGCCAGACTGGCTGAATTTCTCCACCAATTTCTGTTTTTGTTTCAGATTTCCAGCATCTACAGTTCTTTGTTCGGTTTTACCCCAAATACAGGATGGTGCTGTAAAATCAAGGTCTGATTAATTAATAACCTCATAGTGACCATATCCCTAGAGAGCAATGATTGTAGTTTGATTTAATTTTGCATTTATTTCCAGGGCATTGGATCTAAGACTAGTATTTAGACTTGAATAAGTTTAATTAATAATAACCCAACCTTAATATCATGTCTTTATTATTTTTTTTCATGCTAACAGGTAATACAATTACCCTTTGTTTTACTCAAGAAAGCCTTGTGCTTGGCCCTCACTGCTACAGTAGAAATTAGTTAATTATATTTTATTTGGGGAGAAGAACAGCATCCTGCTTAAAACAAAATTAGGTATTCATCGTGACTAAAAGTTGGAAAAAAGGGAAGCTAGTCTTTCTCACCTGGCTGTAACAGTGACCATTACCCAGCAATTGTGTGATCTGAATTGTAATTTATCAGACCAATCTTGGATGGGTGTCCATGTTTTTCTGTATGTGGGCAAGGACTGTTTCAGTCCCTGAAGAATTATAATTGAAGTTAAATGTTTTGGAATAATCAACAAATAGTCCTATGTCTGACCTTATGGTATCAGGAAAGTCATTGATGAATAGCAAAAGATGTTTGAATCCATGATATGGGACTAGGGAACCTTTAGCGTGGTGCACCTGGTCTGAACCGATAGACCTGCTACCCTTTATCCCAGATATAGAATTTCCCTTTGATGCTTTGAGTCACTACACTTCTGCTACCTCAGCCAGTCCAATGTTACACTGCATAGTAGTTCCTATCCAAAGTCGGAAAGACTTTGGTCAATATTCCTATGTAGCAGCTTCTAGAAGTATTCAAGAGCAACCTCCAGTGATCGTCAGTTCATTTTTCATGTCTGTTTTAATCACGAATATTTGCATTTGCCTTTCTCTTCTGAGATAACAAAATTAAGTCTTAATGAAAGTTCCTAATTTCCAGTAAATCCTAATCAAGATGATTTTTCCTAATTAATATGTCAAACTTTATGTTAATATTTAACAAATTGATTAAGGATTATTTACAAAACAGCTATATAATTGGTATTTGCTGCTGATTTGTCAGTCATATTACAAATAATTACTCTTGCATACTGTAAGAACCAAGCAAATGATTTTAAATATTAGTTACTAGGAAAGTTAATGTGCAACTTTAATTTGGATACTGACAATTTGCTAACGTAATTTTCTTTTTAACAATTCATATCCATTATTTCTGCATCTAATGTCCTTATTGATGCAATATCCATCATATTCTACTTTGCTATTGTGCAACAATGAGAAAGTCATTTCAGCCGCAGTTTTTAATAATTCACGAAAGTTGGAACACAGACTTCATGCCCACATGTCTAATAGTAAATACAGGCAAATTCCATTATGGCTATCATAGAGTTTTAATAACATGCAGTTGCTTAAATTAGCAGTGTTGCTCAAAAGGGCACAAAGAAAAAGAGAACAGCAGCTCATATATGGTCAATGTCAGAGTGAGATAGAAAAAAAAGATTGAGGGATAGTTTTGAACAATCCTGGTTGGGGTGTCTTTTCAGTAAACAAAGGATAGAGTAGCTGGGGCATCCTATGTGAAGTATTTTATAATCCTTGCTACAGAAGGCAGGAAAATTAATAATCATTATAAACATAATTATCAAAATATTTCAGTAATGTGTATCTGCTGTATCGATGTAATCTTTCCAAAGCACAATAAAGCAATAAAATGTTATATGTGTACATAAACGTCTCTAAATAATCAGTCATCACCAATTTGCTGAGCCATGGAGTTCCAAATGTCACCTGAGCCATTTTGGAAAGAGCCAAGTACAAACCTGTGCACTCCCAAATAAAAAATCTTGGAAACCGTATCTCATTGTAATCAGTGATCCCTGACTTTCATCTGGTGTATTCCACCTCCACAATGCCAGTGCCAAAAGGGAGTGAGACATCTAGAGGGATGGTCAGAAATTGAGGCATGATCCCAACCCAACATACTTGTATTTCACTCCAGCTCAGACTTTGTCCTTCCAGGAACACCTGAAGAAGACCGCAGCACGTGTCAAAGCCAGAAATAAGTTATTAACCAAATGCTGATGGGCATTGCTGCCATTACACTCTGGACCTCAGCAGTTGCCCTAACCACGTTCTGCAGCAATATCTGCCAAAATTCATCAGTTGACATCCTTGGATATTCCTTGATGCTACATGCAAATAGCATTTGTCAGAAAAAGTGTTTTTTTGAGTCTGTCCATTTGAATTTACCACTATGTAACGGGGAAAATGGAACCAACAAACTATTGCAACAGAAATGCAATGTCAGATGTAGATCATTGTGTTAATAGTTTCTATGCTGGTTTGAAAGATTCAAACAAATTTTTGTTACAAAGCTGTCTCATATTCGATTATTCTTTGATTTCTTGATTTTACACCAGCCCTTTGATGGGAATTACTCACACCTCCTTCCACATGGCAAAGCCCTGTATTTGTGCTGATGTTAGGATCTGCCTTAATTTCAATTGTGTCGCATTCAGTTAATGTTTCTCCATTTGTCTCAGGAATGTATTCAGATCCTTGTGGGCTCTGGTTTCTCTCTGCTGCTTGTTGCAGGGCATACAGAACAGCATCATGGATGCTGCGGAAAGCAAAGCTTTGACTTGTTGATTTGAAGTAACCACGTTCTTGTAGACTCTTCAGAACTGTGCTTGAACAGCTGGCAATGATAAAGCTAACACCCATTCTTTGATATTGCTCAGACAGGTAAATCAAAGCACTCACTCCTTCATCATCCACAAAGCTTACTGACCCACAATCCAAAATTACAGTGTGAACATCTGCAGTTTGTTTGGATATTTTACGTCTGTACAATGCAGTATGATTTATTCGTCTCAAAGCATGTTCATCCAATTCAAGGAACTGTGTAGATTCCAGTAACATATGATATTTATCTTCTTCACTGTATAACTCATTATCACTTCCCAAATTACCAGACTGAAGATAAGAATTGACTTTAAGTTTTATCCAAGACAATAAAAAATCAATATTCCCATAATAAATAGAATCAAATGTTTTTATAATTTTAATTCCAACGATCTCTTTAGCAGTTTTCTCAACGGATAGGTCAGCATAGTTTTCTGTGTTGGGAATATGGCCGAAAATGGCATTGGATGGTCTCTGAAGCCTGTGTAGAGTGAGCAAAATTGAGAAAAGCACTCCAACTCCTAAACCGATATCTATATCTAGGATGCAAACTGCTGCAAATGTTATAATTCCAGCCCAAACCTCATATTTATTCTTTTTGCATGCAAAACAATACTTCCAGAAGAACTCGAGGTAACAGCCCAGATTTGAAATCAGAATAGCACCAAGAACTGCTTTGGGCACCAGTGGAAGCAGGTTTTCTGCACAAAGCAGAGCTGTAAGACAAAGGATTGCTGCAATCAGCCCAGCTGCTTGGGTTTGACCCCAAGTTTTTTCTTGAACCACTGTTTGTTCCCAAACCCCAGAAGCTGCAAAAGTCCCTAGAAATGAGAGTAGCAGGTCACAAGACCCCAAAACTATTGTCTCTTGGTGTGGGTGATAGGTTTCATTGTGTTTTTTGGAGTTTTCTCTCCCTAGAGAAATGCTCACTGCAAAGGTCACCAATGCAACAGTAACGGCATCTTTAACAACAACAGGTATTAAGGAGAAAGAAGGAAGAACAGGTTTTGGTAAGGTGAAAGGATAATCATTTATCAACCTGAGATTGTGGCTACTCTCTAGTTCCAACCAGAATGACAACCAAATGGAAGCAGCTATTGCAACAAATTCTATAGGTATGAGATGTCTGCTATAAAGAGAATTAATAACTTTAAAAGGCATCAGAAGTGCCAAGGTGGCTAAACCAGTGATTACTGAGGCAGTGTGTGTTTCATGAATATTTTCAATTATAACCTTGCACTTATAAACAAGTGATAAAGAGCCATGATGAATTGGTGGATCAATACCAAGTATCAAAGTCAGGAGGATGGTGAATAAATGCAAAGCTGTTCCAGCTCTGAAACCATTCATAACATGCTCGGAAATGTATATTCTTATGAAACTGAGGTGAAATGCTCCCATTGAAATTAAAACAATTCCTGAAACAAAGGTGAGAGTAGTCACATGTAGTTCTCTCGAACATGTTGGAATACAGCCACTGTCAGAATCCACTTCATGAGTTTCATTATGACTTATGCCATTTGCAATGAGCAGGCTGGTAAATGCAGATGCTCCATAGGACAGGTGTTTTGTCGTGCCAAGCAAGCAATATAAAACTGTGCTAACTAAACTTGTGTAGAGACCATGAATAGGTGGTTGTCCACCGCAGACTGCAAAAGCAAGGGACAGAGGGATGGTCAGTAAACCCACACTAATTCCAGACAGCAAGTCTCCTATGAACCATGCTTTCACTCTGTACCTAGAAAACCATCTGGAAAAGGGAATAACTCGTTGGAATAATTTCTTCAAATTGTATGAAACTGGTAAGGTTAGTTCAGATGCCTTTCTTTCATATTCACACACCTTTTCTTCATTGTGCTTATCAATGCGGTGAAAATAAGGAATGTCATTCGTAAATGAAACCCTATGTGATGTTCTTGGGTTATAAATGGAAGTCCTGTCAGTTCTGACCAGAGGGATATTCGAACCTGATTGATCAGGAATTGTGTCACTGGACCAAAATGATTCTGAACTTCCCAGCATGTTCTTCAGCTTAGTGCTCTTCCCATCCTTTCTTAACATTGTCTTCAACGATGCATTGATTAAATCTTTTTCATCCATGCATTCAAATATCTAATCTGAAGATAAAAGTACAAATAAGCATATTTGGTTTTGTTTTCTGGATTTTGTTAAGTTTTCACTTTCATTCTTAAACCTCTAACATATAGCTTCTGATACCCATGGATCCTCAATATCATTGTTCCCAACAGCTTTCACTTAGGAAGCAATGAAATCTCTTCTCCAGTGCTCCCATGCCTTACATCATCTCTAATTGCAAACATGCCTAGAATAGTGGTTGAGATGGGAAATCTCATAACCTTTAAAAAGTACTTGCCTGAGCACTTGAAACATCATAATGTTCAAGGCTATAAGCCAAGTGCTGGGAAGCAGGACTGGTGTAGATATAAAGTAATTTTGTTGTTGTAGACTCAAAGGGTCTCTTTTGCACTATATGATTTTATGATTAAGAATCATTCTTCATGATATTTCTGCAATACAAAACCTCCACTTCTCCAATTCTACCTTACTTCAAATATGGGAAAAAAAATTCCATAAGAGTGTAAAGGAAGAGCAAAGATGTTCATTTCTTTCTGAAATCTGCCAGTGCTTACTTTACACAAATTAGACTTTTTGTCAGTAAAAGGTCAAAATTCAAGATTTTATAAGACAACATATCTTTTGACTTACCACAGAATATTTGCTAGTTTCATGTTTAGCAAGTGTCCACCGAAAACAAATGTCAAACTCCAAATGACATTTTCATATTGACTTGGTTACAGATATAAATAACCTCTAAAAAAAGACAGAAAGCAAATCATTGATATAGAAAGTTAAATTTACAAGGAATTGTGCACATTTCAAGCTTGATCTGATAATTAGCAAGTAACATTCATGCCTAATAAGTGTCAGGCAATGACCATCTCCAACAAGAGAGGATCTAATTATCTCAGTGTCATTCAATTACATTGCCATAATTGAATGCCCCAGCATCAATGTCTTAGTGTTATCATTGACCAGAAATTGAACTGATCCAGCCATATACTGTGGTTTTAAGAGTCGGTCAGAGGTTGGGAATGCTGCAGTATACAGTATAACCCACCTCCTGACAATATCAAATTCCACCCTACCCCCATGCCCAAGATGTCTATGTACCATCTACAAGACACAAGCCAGAGGTACGATATGATCATCTCCATCGGCCTGGATGAGTTTCAACAACACTCAGGAATCTGTATGAAGTCCAGTTCTAAGCAACCTACTTGACTGACACCGTATACACCACCTTGAACACTCACTCCCTGCTCCATTTTACAGTAGCAGCACTGCAGCTACTCTCCAAGGCTTGGTTGCAAGTAATTTCCAAACTCATGATTTCTACTACCTGAAATAAATCAATGAACTGCAGATGCTGGAGTTCTGAAATAAACAAAAACAGAAATTGCTGGAAAAACTCAGCAGGTCTGGCAGCATTTGTGAAGAAAAAAAACCGGGTAAATGTTTCAAATACTTTTTAACTCTGCTTTCTTTTCATTGATCGTGTCAGACCTGCTGAGTTTCTCCAGAAATTTCAGTTTCACTTCTACCACCTAGATCAATAAAGACAGCAGATACCTGGGAACACTACCACCAGCAAGTTCATCTCCATGCCACTCACCATCCTGACATTGAAACATAGAAATGAAATGATACAACACAGAAGGGGGCTATTTGGTCCATCTTGTCTTGTTTGTCATTCCTTTATTATTGCTGGGTCAAAATCCTGGAACCGAGCCTCCCTAACCGCATTGTGGGTGTCCCTACAACACATGGACTGCAGCAGTTCTCGAAGGCAGCTCATCACCACCTTCTCAAGGGCAATTAGGGTGGGATAATAAATGCTGGCATAGCCTGTGAAGTAATTAAAAATATATATATAACTCTGCAGGCATCACAGCTGATTTTAATTCAATTCTCATTTGATGTGCACATGTGGAAACCTTCCAACCAGAGTTAATGGTTAATAATCACACTTAAATATTTCTTTTTATGAGGCCAAGAGGCCATTTGGAGCATTCTTATCCAAAACAATATGAAAGAGTCCAGTAGAAATTAGAGGTCAGATTTCAGCTTTTACTCAGTGTTTTTGATCTTCTCTATACCGGACAATACATTCACCAGTCGATTCATTGTTTGAGATCACAACTACAGGAATTGAGTGTGTAAATCTATTAGCTCAGCAAGAAAGCTGAACCATGTTGGATCAAAAGGTAATGAAACTCAGAGGGAGGGATGGATTTTCATTGAGACACAACATCATAAAAGGGGGCGGCATGAGTAAGGTATCTGAACTGTCCATCTTCCTTCCCACCTATCTGCTCCACCCTTCTCACCAACCTATTACAATCACCTCCTACCTGCATCTACCTACCTTTGCCCCAGCCCCAACCCCTCTTTGCCTATTTATTTTCAGCCCCCTTCCCCTTCCCTGTCCTGATGAAGAGTCTTGCCCGATATGCCAACTCTCTTGCTCCTCAGATGCTGCCTGACCTGCTTTACTTTTTCCAGTCCCACATTTTATCGACTCTGACTATTCAGCATCTGCAATCCTCACTATCGCCTCAGTGAACAAACTGGTAAAAATAAGTAAAAGTGCTCACTTACCAGATGTCACTTCTTTGTAGCTATTTCATGCAGGATATCCAATTTGTGACAGTCGCTTTTGAGGAAATTTGGTCAGGGCTTAGGACCAATTTTGTGCCACCAACAGCTCTCATTCTGAATGAATATCATGGTGATGTAAAAAGTTTCAGCTGATCTTCAAAGATGTAACTACTGACGTATCATCGTTCAATCTGTCTCAAACACAATAAAATGATCAAGCATGATGCAGTTAAACCAACTGTAGCATTCACTCCTCACCCCACTCTCACTATCACTCTCTACATCCATAAAATAGACAGACTACTCATTGTCATATTGTTGTTTGTGGGAGCTTGTTGTTGTGAATATTTCTGACATTATAGCAGTGATTACATATCAAAAGATATTTCATTGGCTGGAGAGCATGGTAAATGTAATTTATCCTTCCTGTCTTCCATCCCTCCCTGCCCTCCCTTCCTCCTATCACTCTGCCAGTCTACTTGTAGTCCGAAGTGACATTATCACTCAGTTAAACTCAAGGGAGGTCATGTACAAGGACACATGTATGTATTAATTAACATATGACTTCTAATCTGAACTTTATTCCCATTTGCTGAGACCTTGAGTGTTTGTAAGTGTTCACTGTGTGATCACTACATACATTTAAAATCCAATAAATTATGCAAGAAAGTGTTGTAAATAAATGGAATTACATAATGTGTAATCTGTGAAGATCAACTAACGTATCTACAGGAGTTTACAAATTTCAAATGAGTAATATGCAAAAAGGTGGCTAATTGTGTACAAATTCTCTTCAGTTTTATGTGGACGTTCCATTTCTACAAATGCATGGAATTGGCTGTAGGCAGATTAATTTCTTTTGTAATAGGAAGTCAGTTAATTATTGTAAATAAATTATCAAGTAATAGTGAGTTCAAATCCCACAGTTCTTCTGTCAAGAAACACATTGAAATTCATCATTTGGCAGCTAGAGTAAGGGCCAAGTATCTCTGTTAACCCTTTCTCGGGTGGTTGCAACAAATAATTTAGTTTAGCATGCAGCTATATACATGACAATTAAAGGTTTAGTTAACTAATTCAAAACAAAAGTGTCAATTACAGTTTCCTAGAGTCAAACAGAGATAATTTTACTACCCCAGGTAAAAAAGCGTCATAAAACACAAACGCAGTCAATTTTAAGTCATTATTCATTCTTTTTAAAAATTTATTTTTGCCCATGAGAGGTCTCAGGTCTAATGATCTGATAAAGGAAGTTAAAGTTTGATAGTTACAATTGCCACCACATAAAACATCCTTTAAGAATAAAATACCAGCAGTGGTGGGATGAGGCCATCAATTGGCATTTAGTGCCTTGTTGGGTGAGTGAGTCACCTGCCACGAGTAATTTCCATCCCTGTACTATGTCAACCAATTTTATGCCACCCCTCACATGCCAGCTGCAATGGAAAGGGTTGGGTTATACAACAGAAAATGAAGAAACTGCTTGACGTCCTGTCAGGTCAAAGGCCATTGAAGACATGCAGTGGAATCTTATCAGGGCCTGAACAATGTGGGCAATGATGGGATTTATGGCAGAATCATATGAGTGTTGGGAAAGCCTATCTTGACGTCAGGAGCAATTTGCTGCACCTTTTTTTGCATCAGTCAGAAAGCGAGGTGAGTTTCTCATTAGGCTGCGGTGAGTAGCTAATTAAAGGAGATTATAGCTTGTTAAAGTCCTTAGTAACTGCACAACTCACCTCTTTAATATTCCCATCCTTCCAAATGAACCAAACAAATGAGACATTGAGAAATCTCAGAGCAGGTTACCTGACAACTTGAGTCAAGATTAGAGTGGTGCTGGAAAAGCCCAGCAGGTCAGGCAGCATCCGAGGAGCAGGAAAATCGACGTTTCGGGCAGGAACTCTTCACCAGGAATCCTGAAGGGCGGGATAGCTGTCTCTCAGGGGTCCGAACAAAGTAGGTCAAAGGCAGCCCCCACTACCAGTCCAGGGACTTGGTCACAGTCAGTCATCTGCTGGGGGTGTTCAGAGTCAGATTCCTCTCTCCACAGAGGGGATGATGAACTAAATGTTAGGAATCCTGATGAAGGGCTCCTGCCCAACACGTCAATTCTCCTGCTCCTCGAATGCTGCCTGACCTGCTGTGCTTTTCCAGCACCACTCTAATTTTGACTCTAATCTCCAACATCTGCAGTCCTCACTTTCGGCTACCTGACAACTTGAGCTCACTGTTTGCGCCAAATGACCTCCATGTTTGGTACTGAGTACCAACTACTTTGGACATGCTTCATGGGCACAAGACAAATGCACCCCACATCCATGGACATTGGCATCCAGTACGTGCCAGCCTTTAAAAACATTCATGGTATGGCATACTTACAGTATGCTTCTGTACCTCGATGCTGCATTGGCCACCATCATTGTAAGGTTCCCATAAGGAAACTGTTTGCTCAGGGATATGCACAACTCATGGACTGGGTCAGGCTGCATCTTGGGCTCCTCACTGGCTGTCATGGCACTCACCCACTCTAAGCCCACCTGGGTGCTCACAGCACCTCTGCCTTGCATAGCCTTACTTTATGCACTTTGTCCCCTCAGCCAGATATACTGATTCGTAGTACTTATCTCTTTCCTTACAATGTAGTGCAAACATAAAGGTAGGAAGCTTGTCATGGTTGTTTTCAGACCTCAGTCAAGTCAAGGGGGGATAGTTTTCTCTCAGGGGTCCTCATAAAATAGGTCAAAGGCAGCCCCCACAAAGGCACCCTCACAAAGGCAGTCCAGGCACTTGGTCACAGTCAGTCATCTGCAATCAGATTCCTCTCTCCACATAAGGGATGATGAACTAAGTGTCAGGCACCTCCCTTCAAGTTTTCTGCCACATTAGGGCTGCTTCCTAGAATGAGAGGTAAGCAGATATTAAGAGATATGAAAATGGATGGTACAGCTGTTACTTTTGGTGCAGGTAGGGAGGTGTGCCAAGCTCATGAATAATCAGCATAGAGGCCATTAAGGGGTTTGGATGGGTGAAAGTGAGTGAGGGAAGATGTTGCAGGCAATAGTGAGGATGGTAGAGCATGGACCTTGGTGGGAGGAGGGTACAGTGTCAGAGACAGAGTGAATGTGAGGTATCAAAGAGAAGATGGTGGCACTTAAGCTGATGGAGTGGAGAAGGCCTTTACTTTCTCCAATTGTACTGTGCATTCCCCGATACAGCTAAGACTACATGACCCAGAGTAACCTCAGACTAGGCCAGTATAGCCTACTGTCCTGGCCTCCATTGTGGTGCAAGTGGATGTTCTGCCTGTGTACCAGCCCTCTATCAAAACACTACTCCCCACGACCCTGGGGAAAATAATTCCCTGACAGCCATGTCTGGGCAAATGTCAGGAACATTGAAGAGCAGGTCCATACTGACAGTATTTGTCCAGGTGCACCACGGGGCTTTGAAAGATGCACAGGCACAAGGCATGCTGGTCTTTCAGAAGATATTCACTGAGTATTCAGTTAAGATGGGGGTCAGAAGCAGTGAGAGGGGCAACACTGAGGCAGGTAGTTAATGAGATGAGCTTGGGAAGATGAGATGAGAAAATCCACTTGGGCTCTCAACAGCATAACCCTCCAAACGATGCAATGGCAGCCAAAAAAACTCAAGATTCAGTTTATTGTCTCCCTGCTTCTTGCAAAAATGCTATCCTTTATTGCCAATTCTCCGCCTCCGCTGCATCTGTTCCCAGGAGGACCAGTTCCATTACAGAACACACCAGATGGCCTCCTTCTTTAAAGACCGCAATTTCCCCTCCCACATGGTTGACGATGCCCTCCAGCGCATCTCACCCACGTCCTGCACCTCCACCCTTGAACCCCACCCCTACAATCACAACAAGGACAGAACCTCCCGGTCCTCACCTTCCACCTCACCAACCTCCATATACATCTCATCATCCTTCACCATTTCTGCCACCTACAAACAAATCCCACCACCAGAGATATATTTCCCTCCCCACCCCTATCCACTTTCTGTAAAGACCGTTCACTCCGCAACTACCTGGTCAGGTCCATCCCCCCTAACCAGCCACCCTCCCCCCGGCACCTTCTCCTGCTACCATAGGAATTGCAAAACCTGCACTCACACCTGCCCCCTCACATCCGTCCAAGGCCCCAAAGGAGCCTTCCACATCCATCAAAGTTTCAGCAGCACTTCCACACATGTCATTGACTGTATCCGTTGCTCCATTGAGGTCTCCTCTAGATTGGGGATTCTGGTCGCCTACTTGCAGAGCGCTTCAGAGAACATCTCCAGGACACCTGCACCAATCAACCCCACTGCCCATGGCTGTAAATGCAGGTCCTGATTCTCCTCCATTGCCACTCCATCACCATCCGATACTTGGAGGAAGATCGCCTCATCTTCCGCCTCGGGACCCTTCAACCCCATGGCATCAGTGTGGACTTCACCAGTTTCCTCATTTCCCTTCCTCTCACCTTACCCCAGTTTCAACTTTCCAGTTCAGCACCGTCCTCATGACCTGTCCCATCTGTCAATTTTCCTTCCTACCTCACTGCTCCACCCTCCTCTCTGACCTATCACCTTCACCCCCACCTCCATCCATCTATTGTACTCTCAGCTACCTTCCCTCCTGTCCCACCCCCCTCCCATTTATCTCTGCACCCCTGAGGCTCCCAGGCTCATTCCTGATGAAAGGCTTTTGCCCGAAACGTCAATTTTCCTGCTCCTTGGATGCTGCCTGACCTGCTGTGCTTTTCCAGCACCACTCTAATCTTGACTCTGATCTCCAGGATTTGCAGTACTCACTTTTGTTTCATGGTCTCTAATTGTCTAGCATATAATAAGCACAGGCAAGAGCATATGAAACACTTGATGGACTCTGCTTTCTCCTTGAGATGATAAAACCTAGAGATGGATAATTGTCTTACAGCATAATACACAGGACCTGGAGCACTTCTTCCTGTGGAGTTTGTCTGGATCTGGGACCAGAATCAACCTGGCCAAGGTTTGAGTGCTTTGATTCTTACTTAGTCATTACTTAGAAGTTCTTACTTAGAGAACACTGACTACAGCATCCTGACAGCCAACAGATTGGTGCTGGTGTCTACCAGTGAGCAACCTTTGCAGACCTGGAGGAACTGCCCAGGGGAATATATCCTGACCATCCATTGGACTTACTTGGTTTTACACCTCTTCTGAAACAAGGACATTGTCGAGCAGATTAGTTAAGCTATCTTGCTCTTTGAGCCAAAGGAACTAATGGTGGCACAGGGTAGACGTGGAATAAAAATGTACATATTTTATGCGTAAAATGAAAGACTTGGGGGAGGTGCGGCATAAAGGGATAATAGCTGTTATGCCAGATAGCTTGGGTCTATCATCAGTGATGACAGGTCACTAGGACCTTTGGGAAGAAGATTCTTAGGGAGTCCTGCTGAGCCATATTTCTGGAAACATTGAAACAGTGTAAGTAGCTAACAAATGTTCATTAACTTGGATTAATGTAGATTCCAGTCCTCAACTGTCAAGAGTATCCAGGCACTGCTGGTGATGTTGATACAGCTGTCAATCCCTCTTTGGGAGGCAGGGGTAAGGATGGAGGGCCTGGTGGGGGAGATCTGTAAAAATCCAACAATAATCTCTAAAATAAAGCCTATAAGGATTTCAGATGGAACTTCTTTAGACAGAGAGTAGTTGGAATGTGGAGCTTGCTATCACAGGGATATTTGAGGCACAAAGGAAAGAGAGATTGAAGGGGAAGCTAAAAAAAAGTGCAGGAGGGGGAAAGACTTCAAAGGAGTTGTTGATCAACTCAGATGAAGTAAGGTGGGAGGAGGCTTGTGTGGATTATAAACACTGGGTTAGATCTGCTGAGCTGAACAGCCTGTTCCATGATCTAAATGCTCTGTAATAAGATGTAAATTTTTAAGACATGGCGGAGTGTAAATGTATCATTTACAATTAGCTCTATATATCAAACTACATTGACCTAACTGACACTTTTATCTTATTAAAAGCCAATAGCATTAACAGAGTTTATTAATATTCAAAGCCTAACTGGTAATGTTTCAGATAAAGAATGTGTTTTAAGAATAGTTATTAATTCCGTAAATATAATTGAGTTTGTTTTGAAGACTACAAACAAATCATTCATTACATGTGAGCATTTCATAAAGCAATGCAATAGTAGCATGTGACAGTCATCAGATATACAGTTCCCAGAACAATTTTCCAGTAAGTTCTGCTCAGGGTTGTCTGATTCATGCGTGAAGTGTCAGTTCTGCAGTTAGGGAAGGTAACATTCCTAGAGAAACAGAATCCCGTAGATCTTTTCGCGTGAACCTTATTATAACCTGTAGGAGGAGTCCGATGTGAGGGGTTCCAATGCAGGCATTAATTCATTTGAGCCCCTGCAACTGGAGGCTCAGGAGATTTTAACTGCAAGTGGGAGTGGGATCTTTGCAAATGCAAGGACAGGAAGGGACACTTACCCTACAGCCAGCTGGTTCACTCTATAATTTGTGGTGCTGAGGGATGAGTACAGTAAAGGGGAAGGGAAAGTCGAGGGGAGGGGAACATCTGAGCTTTATTTTTGAGAGCTATACAAGTACTCCAGCTCTGCCTGGCTCAGCAGAAAATCTTCAAAAAGTGCAAGTTAAATTGTACCTTGGTGTCTTCTGGTCACGATCCTGCCAGTTGCTGTCAGTTCTTGTTGTAGATCTGCCAATCCTTACTGCCCACTCATATTGCTCACTCTTCCTCACAGCTCTGATACAGGGCAAGGGATCATTGACCTCCAGTTAAAAGCTTACATGGGTCCAGTTGACATAATCGGAGCATAACTTTGACATTATCATTAGGGTCCTGTTTAGTTTTTTGAAGTAAGTATTTGCCCTATAAGAAACAGCAACGGCAGTCAAAACAGCAGCCAGTGGAAATAGTTCAGGAGATCACAAGCTCAATATTAAATCGCTTTATGCATCTTTCCTCATACTAGAATAGGGTTAAAATGAGTAAAGGAGTTTGATTAATGCTAAAACCTCACTTTTGACCATGCTGTGATCAAAATACTAAATTACTGCTCTGTTTTGCTCGACTTACCCATTTCCTAATGCTGTGGTTAAAGGTGGTGAAGAGGTGGTTGAGTCAATGCAGAGAGAACTAAAGTAATCCTCAGTAACAGTGTTGTGAAGTTTAAATGCGGTCTCCCTAATAAGGACTAGCTTTAATATCCCTGCCAAAAATAGAACTGGCATACAGTAACCCAATCTCTTAGTTTGATATGACCCTTTACAGCTGGTAATCCCATCAAATGTCCTCTGCCAAAATTCTAAGGCAGAGTTTCACATATTGCCCATTGAGGTGAGGTATTTTATGTAATATAAAACTATTTGTGATATCCACATATGATGTTCCTTGGTCCTTTACAAGTGTTTTTTTTTTAAATTAATTTTGACAATACATGATTCTACTTCACGAATCACCTAAAGTAAATTTAGCAATAAAATTCTTTAACAAAATTCAAAATTTAAATTAAGGGCTTTTCTGAATTTCTTGGAAATTGGGACAAGGGCTATGATCTCTCCTCCATCTGTAGATTCAGAGGCAGATGCTGTTAGATACTATTTTTTCTATCCTGCACTCATCGAGTTTTGTAGCCAGATGTTTTCTTTAACCTGGAGTCAGTCAGGTCAGATTTAGGAGCTCTCAGGCTCAACTTCTAATCTTAGTTGTGTCGAGTTGGAGCTGCTGAGTGGAAGGTGTGACTTGTTCCAAGAGGGAATTCAAGGGGAACCATTTGAAGTTAGATAAAGGGGTGATTGCATTTGTCCTGCATGTTGTGGGTATAGGGTCTTTTGTCTTGGATAGTAACTGGCAAAATGTGGCTGTTGGTTTGTGCGCTGTCATTATTCCCAGAGGGCATAGGAGTCCAGTAGTCAGTTCTGAGATGTTTCTAATATAGGGTAGGGTGGTCAAAGTGTTGAGAATTTATTGAATGGAATTGAATCTTTACAGGATAGAGGTTTGAAGGAAATGTAGTCAAGATAGATGTGGCAAACACTGCTTCTTATTGGTTGACCAACATCATACTATTGAAAGTGAGCTGAAACAAATAGTCACAAGGGCAAATGATATCCACTTCCTGCTGATGTATGATAATGCTTCATCGTGCCCATAATTTAAATAGTTAGGTGCCTCATGATTATTAAATGTGATTCAGTCTCTTCCTTGATCACCAATGTGTTCTAAACTCTAAGCAGTGACCCCCTCTTCCTATAGGCATCAGAAACTAAGGCAACCTACAGGAATCTGAAAGCTCCGGAAAAGTACCATTGGGAGTGTGTTCGCAAGATGCTCCAAATCCAGTGGCAAGAAAGGCAATCAACAACATTCCCGCTGAGGCGCTAATCACTCAAAACCAGATGTCCACACAGCAACTGTTTACTTCAAACTGGATTGGGGCAGGAGACTCCCAGGCACATAATCGAGATGTTCTCAAAGTATCAAAAGATCAAAAGTTCCCATTGACTCATCCGAGTCTCCAGCTTGTGACTGACCAATATGGAGAAGGATTTCTCAGGAAAATGCCAATGGACTGACAGACTTTCTCAGGAATGTGTGATGGTGAAGTCGAGGCATTGGTGAGGGTGCAGAAACCTCCACACGTCCCGCCCGCCTGACTGTTCAAGCATCAAAAAGAGAAGGTGACATGAAAAATTCTAAACTCAAAAGGCAAATTAGAAACAAAGACAGGAAATCACTTGAAAGAATTCATGGGAAATGAATGGCTAATTATTTAAGTTCAGACAATTGTCAGAAATATAGAACATGGTCTCTAGACAAAACAGTAGAATAATTTATTTACATTTATATTACATCTTTCAGTCTGTTTCAAAGTACTACACAACCAAATAACAGCTTTGAAGTATAATGAAGGTAACACAGCTGTTAACAAATCTTAGAAACTGCAATGGAATAAATAACCCATGAAAGTGGTTCAGTGGTGTTAGTTGGAGAGATAAATATTGGCAAGGGCACTGGGAAAACTCATTTACACCCATCCGAGAGGGCTGGTAGGATCCCATTTGATGTGTCATCCAAAAACATTGCCTCAAAGTGCAAGCTGAAGTTACATGCTCAAGTCCTTGAGTGATGTTTAAATGCATGGTGTTCAAACATAGAAGTGAGTGCCACCACCAAGTCAACACTGATAACTTTCATTGTGTTTTTGCTACTTTTAGATATGAGCAGGACTTTACTGTGTTTTCTTCCATCTTTTAGTTCTGGGGATATCTTTTGCTGTGTTTGTTATATTTAAAAAATAGTGTAATGGAAACTCAGTATAACACAAGGAAATGCTACTTTATACAAGAGACTACAAAAATTAGTAAATCCAACAAAATATTCCCTAGATTTTCAGAATTTGCAGTTTTCCTTCGAATGTTAAAGTAGATTCCAAACCAGTCTGCTGAAGCAGTGATGCACATTTAAGATATAAGCCACTCACTCCATCCTGCAGCTAATCATTACAAATATGTCCACAAGATGGCAGTTCTTTACAGGAATTTCTACCATTTAAAGATTGTTGGAATCTTAAACTCAAACAATTAGCAAAGTTGTTAGTAAAAGAATCAGTAAAATCAGTGCTACTTGAAAAGCAAAGTCAACTGTTGGTGTACTTTGTCAATTCAACCAATTTGCTTGTTACTAGGTTGTAAATGACAATGAACTGACGCGTAGTGGCATAAGAGAATCTGTTGCAGAATTCTATCATTAACAGAATAATCAAGACTACTGATCTAGAAATGGATAGAAATATGACACTCGATTTGCAAAATGCCTTTAAGAAATTCTGAATTCAGTAAAGAACCACGAGAATTTCCTTACTCAGTTGTTTAGAAATGCTGAAAATAACTTAATATATGCCTTGACTCATGCTTCTGCTCGTGTGACATGACCTCCTCCAAGGTAACAGGGATATAACTGAAGCCATATGTTGTTCAACTCCCTAGTGTTGGCAATTCGATTGTTCACCTTTTACACAAACAATATATCATGTATTTCAAAACAATGGGGTGGCCATCATGGGATGGACATTCATTCAATGCAATGGCTACATTAAAACTCTACGAGTTGAATCTTAGTTATTTTGGCTAAATGTCACTTACGTCGAGTTTTTTTAAAGACTATTTGCTGTGAGGCCTAGCAAGATTTCTCACCATATCTTACCAAACACACCTCATTATTTACCTACCCGGCCTCTATGGTGTCCCTGTCATCTGATTCTAGTTCCATGTGACCATGTGCCAGTCCCACAACAACTTGCCAATCAGAGGATGTCTGGCGACAGCGAATTCCTGGTGTTCATGCCATATTTAAAAAGCACCCGGACAAATGCTGGCAATCCGAAGATGCCCTCTTCAGTGACACACATTCAACCAGAAGATGTCACAGAAGGGGAAGATGGTGCTGTGATTCTCTGACAGGGATTTGGAGATCCTAGTGAAGGTGCTTGTGCAGAGAAGGGACATCCTCTTTTGGAAGGACTGCCAGAGGAGCCCACACACACCAGAATCTGCCAGCTTGGTGTGCAGTCGCCATAGTGCAGAGGAATGGACAGCAATGCCACAAGAAGATAAATGATCTTCTCCAATCAGCCAAGGTTATTGCCATACATCACTCCCTCACACTCACAGAAGGTCTCAGCAAGGCTGCTCCCTGCATGCACCAGCAGCTCAGACACAGACACCGCAGTGGGATCCCAGCAGCTCAGATACACACACCGCAGTGTGTTCCCACCAACTCAGATACTGACACCGCAGTGGGAACTCAGCAGCTCAGATACTGACACCACAGTGGGATCCCAGCAGCTCAGATACAGACACCGCAGTGGGATTCCAGCAGCTCAGATACACACATCGCGGTGGGAACCCAGCAGCTCAGATACAGACACCGTAGTGGGAACCCAGCAGCTCAGATACAAACACCGCGGTGGGAACTCAGCAGCTCAGATACTGACACCACGGTGGGAACCCAGCAGCTCAGATACACACACCGTAGTGGGAACCCAGCAGCTCAGATACAGACGCCGCAGTGGGATCCTAGCAGCTCAGATACAAACACTGCAGTGGGAACCCAGCAGCTCAGATACAACATCGTGGTGGGATCCCAGCAGCCCAGATACACACACCGCAGTGGGAACCCAGCAGCTCAGATATAAACACTGCGGTGGAATCCCAGCAGCTCAGATACACACACCGCAGTGGAAACCCAGCAACTCAGATACATACACCGCAGTGGGAACCCAGCAGCTCAGATACAGACACCGCAGTGGGATCCTAGCAGCTCAGATACAGACACCACGGTGGGAACCCAGCAGCTCAGATACAACACCGTGGTGGGATCCCAGCAGCTCAGATACAACACCATGGTGGGATCCCAGCAGCTCAGATACAACACCGTGGTGGGATGCCAGCAGCTCAGATACATACACCGCAGTGGGAACCCAGCAGCTCAGATATAAACACTGCAGTGGAATCCCAGCAGCTCAGATACACACACCGCAGTGGAAACCCAGCAACTCAGATACAGACACCGTGGTGGGAACCCAGCAGCTCAAATACCAACACCGCAGTGCAAACTCAGTAGCTCAGATACACACACTGCAGTGGGAACCCAGCAGCTCAGATACACACACCACGATGGGAACCCAGCAGCTCAGATACTCACAGCGTGGTGGGAACCCAGCAGCTCAAATACACACACCGTGTTGGGAATCCAGCAGCTCAGATACACACCCTATCTTGGGAACCCAGCAGCTCTGATACAGACACCGCAGCAGGAACCCAGCAGCTCAGATACACACACCGCAGTGGTAACCCAGCAGCTCAGATACTGACACCGCAGTGGGAACCCAGCAGCTCAGATACTCACACCGCAGTGAGAACCCAGCAGCTCAGATACAGAACCACGGTGGGAACCCAGCAGCTCAGATACAACACCGTGGTGGAATCCCAGCAGTTCAGATACAGACACCGCAGTGGGAACCCAGCAGCTCAGATTCACACACCGTGGTGGGAATCCAGCAGCTCAGATACACACCCCATCTTGGGAACCCAGCAGCTCTGATACAGACACCACAGTGGGAACCCAGCAGCTCAGATACAGACACCACAGTGGGAACCCAGCAGCTCAGATACAGACACCACAGTGGAAACCCAACAGCTCAGATACTCACAACGTGTTGGGAATCCAGCAGCTCAGATACACACCCCATGTTGGGAACCCAGCAGCTTAGATACAAACACCGCAGCAGGAACCCAGCAGCTCAGATACACACACCGGAGTGGTAACCCAGCAGCTCAGATACTGACACCGCGGTGGTAACCCAGCAGCTCAGATACAGACACCGCAGTGGGAACCCAGCAGCTCAGATACACACAACACAGTGGGAACCCAGCAGTTTAGATACACACACCGCAGTTGGAACCCAGCAGCTCAAATACTCACAGCGTGGTGGGAACCCAGCAGCTCAGATACACACACTGCAGTGGGAACCCAGCAGCTCAGATATACACACCGCAGTGGGAACCCAGCAGCTCAGATACAGACACCACAGTGGGAACCCAGCAGCTCAGATATTCACACCGTGTTGGGAATCCAGCAGCTCAGATACACACTCCATGTTGGGAACCCAGCAGCTCAGATACAGACACCACAGCAGGAACCCAGCAGCTCAGATACACACACCGCAGTGGGAACCCAGCAGCTCAGATACAAACACTACGGTGGTAACCCAGCAGCTCAGATACAGACACCGCAGTGGGAACCCAGCAGCTCAGATACAAACACTACGGTGGTAACCCAGCAGCTCAGATACAGACACCGCAGTGGGAACCCAGCAGCTCAGATACAAACACCGCAGTGGGAACCCAGCAGCTCAGATACAGACACCGAAGTGGGAACCCAGCAGCTCAGATACAGACACCGCAAGTGGTAACCCAGCAGCTCAGATTCAGACACCGCAGTGGGAACCCAGCAGCTCAGATACAAACACTGCAGTGGGAACCCAGCAGCTCAGATACAGACACCGCAGTGGGAACCCAGCAGCTCAGATACAGACACCACGGTGGTAACCCAGCAGCTCAGATACTGACACCGCAGTGGGAACTTGACAACTCAGATACCGGCACCGTTCTGAGAATGTCAGCCTTTGAAAGTTTGGGCTGGGACCTCACTGCAATAGTTGGCTGAGGAAAAGCCTGATGCTGCCTGATCGGCGTACTTTTCCAGTATCACACATTTTGACTGAAGAAAGACATGGGCCAGGCCACAGTTATTGGGGGAATGCCGTAGTCTAGGCACCTGCTCAGGCCAAAGCAGGAGAGGACCCTATAGTGATGACAAATTCATCCATGTTCTGCTGCATGTGGAAGCAAGATGAAGAAGACATATATGAGACAATGGCCCACTGCCCCTCACTTATTATCTAGCCTGTCGGCCTAGAAGTGTCGATGTAAATGAAGTGGTCAGCAATGCCAGGGGCAGAGAAGTGTACAGTAGACAGGGAGCTAATGCCTTGGGATTCAGGAGCTCTTAGCTATGTGTCATGTATAATGCATTGAGCTGTGTGTAATATTCTTGCTCTCTAAAAGGCCTTGTATTGGTGGGTCTTGTTGCTTCCTCCTTCACAGATCAAGGCACTTACCTTACCCACTCCAGATATGGTCACAGCCAGTTTCTTTCCCCTATCATACTTTCTATTTCCAACACAATGGAAGGTGACTACGAAAAGTCTTTGGACAGCAGTTGCCAGGCTTCACCTTCTACATGTTGGTGAGGACCTTGAGCGTCCAAATCAATTTCCTGGACTGCCCTGCCTGTAAATCTATCTGCAAGAGGCTTCAGATGCCCATCGTTTTACCCCAAAGCCCCCTGCACATGAGGTGACCATGCCAGGTGTGGTCAGACACTGTCACTCCCACCTCACGTGCTCCTGACCATGAACAGCCTCCACATCTCTACCCCCACATTTCCCCATTCCTATCCATACTTTACCATGTTCCCACTTCCATTGTAAATGCAACTGTCCCCCTCAACCCGGTTCACAACTGTCATCTCTATTCCCCACAGTCTGCAGCCCACAATCCCACTCCCCACAAACAGGTTGTTGAGTCTCTTTCCTGTGGCATCAGCACTCCTCGTTCCCCCCGTTGTCACCCTCACCCTACTTTTCCACTCAGCTTCTCTGGACAGAGCTGTGGACTGGTCCTTACGGAGCGTGCCCTGAGATATTGTTTCGTGCTGAGTAACATGGAGGTTCCTGGCAGCCAACTCCAAGCTGAAATTGCTAGGTATTTGTTCTGACTTTCATGTCAAGGATTCTCAATGTCTAGTTTGTTTTTTTTCTCGTTTTTTTCTTTTTACCCCCACACTACCACCTAAGTGTGGTAGAATGTCTAGTTTGTTAGGTGCTGCACACTAATAAAACATTTAACAAGCATTAATTCCACTCAGTTGGCAACTTGTTGCTTTTGAGCAAGAAGCTTAACTTTACACATGGCAGATTCATAAAAAGATGCAGCAAGTTGCTCTGGAAGTTAAGATAGGCCTACTCAATGCAATGATAGTGCTATTCACTATCTCCAAACATTAACTAAACAGGTAACAGGATCAAAAACAAGACCTTGCGATATTGTTTAATAGGAATCAACTGCAAATGGGTGAATGCACCAACACCTTTGATATTGCAGATCGATTCATTTCACACAGGGTGGTTTGCAGCTTGTGTAACATTGTCAGTGTTCTGCGCTGTAGCTTCAAAAGATTTGGGAGTGTAAATTTTTAATTCTGTTCTTGTGTTTGACAATGACTGACAGACAGTTCAGATGCTTGATTGGGCACCTGCATAAAATAATAACAGGTTGACGTTATTCACATTTGATACTGCCTTACTCTTCCCTTCCCCCACCCAGACTATAAAATAAGGGGAATCTTCAATGTGAAACTGATGGTGCTCGAAAATGCACCGTGATGTCGATGGGGATTTAAAATGTGCTGGTGACTGGAGGGCCACTCATGTATCCCAAAGCAAAATAAAAATACAATACAAATCTGCAGGAGAAGCACAGATATGAGGAAACCACTGTAAATGCATCACCCCAACCAGGTAGGTCAGCTCCTGTTGAATCCTTTGTCAACTTGTAAATTTCACCCATGAAATGATGGCGGCTGACAGTGAAATGTCGGGAATTCTGACCTTTCATGTCATGCCTTACATTTGCACATGCACACAAGTGAAGGGAAAACTGAACAGATGGACTGGAGATTTCATCAAAATGCAAATGAGGCAGAAATGTTTCAGGAGTGGGGCCCCACCCTACAATTCAATATTAAAATGGAAATTTAGTTATCTTGCCTAAATAAAATGGGCTTTTGGTCCCACTAATCCTCGTTGATAAAATTGGCTTTCTTGCAGTATACATTTGTCGAATGTGAGACTTCAGATTCCCACAAGTGCTTCCTGGCTGCAGATTTCACCCTTGTAGGTCACTATGAGGTTGAACCAGACCATGTTTTAATCAGTAAGGTGATTAAGGGCTATGGGGAAAGGGCAAGACAGTGGAGCTGAGGTGAATTAGATCAGCCACGATCTCATTGAATACAGATCAGGCTTGATGGGCTGAATGGCCTACTTCTGTTCCTATATCTTACAGTCTGATGACCACTCATAATCTCAACCCAGCCTGAGCAGACCTACCGATCACTTTATCACTAAAATCGCCTACTTCAGTCTCTGCTGGGAATGTGTTTTGTGAAGATAATGCAAAGAGGCATTAAAAAGGTTTGTGCAAGCTGAGACTGGGTAATGTAGATAAGTGTGAGGTTATCCACGTTGGTAAGAGGAATATTTCTTAAACATTGAGAGGTTGGGAATTGTTAATGTCTCAAGGGTTTATGTCATAATAAGTGAACATGAAAGCACAGCAAGCAATTAGGCAAGGGAGCAGTATGTTGTCTTTCATTGGAAAAGGATTTGAGTGCAGGAGTAAAGATACCTTGCTGTAATTGGATAGAACTGTGGGAAGACTGTATCTTGAGTATTGTGTGCAGTTTTGATCTGCTGACCTAGCAAAGCATATAATTTTCACAGAAGGAGTGGAGCACTTAAGAGATTGGTTGTTGGGATAATGGGATTGTCCTATGAGGAGAGATTCAGGAGACTAGTCCTGTACTCTAGAGTTTAAAAAAAGAGAGGTAATATCATGAAAACTTTTAAAAAAATTTAGAGGGCTAAACAGGATATTTGTAGAAAGGAAATCTTCCTGTATTGGGGTCTAGAACCAGGGTGCACAGAATGATGGGCAATTTGTTTTGGACTGGGATGAGAAAGACTTTCTTCAATTAGAAGGTGCTGAGTCTTTGGAATTCTTTCCTCCAGAGGAGTTTGGAAGATCAGTCTAAGATCAGGATTGATAGATTTCTAGATACTAACAAAGTCATGGCATATCAAAATAGTGCAGGAATATTGCATTGAGGTAGATTTGAATGGTGGAGCAGCCTTGAAGGGCTAAATGGCTTAATCCTTTTCTTATGTAATATTCTACCTTCTCAGCCAATCTGTTGCTAAAATCCTAAGTTACTACCTCCAGATTTGACAACTCTAATGCTGAGCTGGCTGCTCTTCCCTAGACCAGCCTCCATAAAATTTAGCTCATCACGATCTCTGCTGCTTCTATCTCTAACTCAGTAGACTTGCTTGAGTCCACAGTACTGCAATTGCTGATCTACAAAGGATCCCTTAAACCTTAAATTCTCAACTTTGTGCAATCTACCCCCATCAATGCACCCCTTTTGATCTCTGTAACCTCACCAGTTGTAAAGTCTTATAAAATCCCTCCCCTCCTCCTGTGCTGGTCTTTTGTATGTCCCTGATTTACGTTGCCCCACTATTAGCCTTTGGTTGCGTAGGATATAAATTTTGAATTTCCCTATTCAGGATTCCCTCCTGTTCGCGCCTCTTTCTTCTCTTCTAAGTTGCTCCACAAAACTGTCTTATCTGACCAGATTTTTTGACACTTGTCCTTTCTTTAAGTGCATGTCCTTCACTATATTAAAGACACTGCCTAAATGCATGTTGCTGTCATTGTTTCTTGGCTGACTTCATTATGGTCATAATTTCCTCTAAAAAATGATAATTTTCCTTGTGGAATGTAGTATTCCGAATTCTAGCATGCAACCTGCAATCATAATCAAATAGTGAAAGTTTTCAGCAGAAGAAACTTTCAAATAACTTTCAAATTTGTAGCTTTTCAGGAGGTCAAAAACCTCCAACAGGAAATGGAGGCAGGAATGTAGAGAAGTTCCCCCTTCCAAGCAATTCCCCAATTTTTTGGAAGGTCGAATGTCACAGAGCTTCTTTAAAGTAATATGCCATTTTATTAAGTTCTTCCAATGTGTTCTGTATTTCAATATCTTCCATCCTCATAATTAAAAAATCACACAACACCAGCTTCTAGTCTAACAGGTTTATTTGGAGGCACTAGCTTTCAAAGCACTGCTTCTTCATCAGGTGGTTGTGGAGCAGAATCATATGACACAGAATTTATTGCAACAGGATTGCAGTGTCATGGAATATAATACTAAACAAACTTAACTTTAATCTTACATTCCATGCCACTGCAATCCTGTTGCCATAAATTCAGTCTTGTATGATTCTGTTCCATAACTACCTGATGAAGAAGCAGTGCTTCAGAAGCTAGTGCCTCCAAATAAACTTGTTGGACTATAACCTGATGTTGTGTGACTTTTAAACTTCGCCCACCCCAGTCCAACAACAGCACCTCCAAATCTATTTTCATAGATATTTACAAACATTCACTACACATTTAAATTAGTAATTTTACTAATGTACAAGGACTTTCTCTGCAAAGCTACATTCCAGCAGGAGACGTGTGACAGTCTCTAACCTAGAATCACCTCCCCCACCCCCCCCCCACCCCCACCCCAACACAGCCACTTCGAGGGCAGCATGTCATCTGCAGTGAGTGTGGGCGTACATGAAGAATCTCACAGGCAGTGTCCTTCTCGCCACCAGACAAGCGATGCCTTGCTTATTGGAAAGTTCTGGTGATGAGGCATTCTACCAAATGACAGTCTGCTCAGAGAAGAACTTGACAGGATGCACCCTCCTATTTTCCCAAAGTGTCTTGAGGACACTACATAGAACATATAGCATAGAACATAGAACATTACAGTGCAGTACAGGCCCTTTGGCCCTCGGTGTTGCACCATCTATGAAACCAATCTGTAGTCCATCTAACCTACACTATTCCATTCTTATCCACATGCTTATCCAATGACCATTTAAATTCCCTTAAAGTTGGCGAGTCTACTACTGTCGCAGGTAGTGCATTCCATGTCCCTACTATTCTCTGAATAAAGAAACTACCTCTGACATCTGTCCTAAATCAACCAACCCTCAATTTAAAGCTATTTCCCCTTGTGCTAGCCATTACCATCCGAGGAAAAACGTTCTCACTATCCAACCTATCTAACCCTCTAATTATCTTCTATGTCTCAATTAAGTCATCTCTCAACCTTCTCCTCGCAAACAAAAACAGTCTCAAGACCCTCAGCCTTCCCTCGTAAGACCTTCCCTCCATACCAGGCAACATCCTAGTAAATCCCCTCTGAACCCTTTCCAAAGCTTCCACATCCTTCCTATAATGCAAAACTGTTATAGTTAGAAAAATGTTCTAGTCAAGCACATTGTCCTGTTCCTAATAAATTGCTTAATCCGTACTTACTAACCACTTCCTGATGGCCTTGTGGTCAAAGATGTTTATCTTTGCAAATTTATCACAGATGACATGGAATGTTCCAACTACTTGGGAGTGTTCCCAGGTGCTGAGGGCAGACCCATCCTTCGCAACACCAAGGACAGGTAGAACCTCAGTACATAGTGACACTTGGTATTTATGCACTGAGGGTCTATGCACAGCTTGATGCAGCTGCACACAAGGTGGCCATCAGGATGCGGGCAGAATTGCATATGTTCCTCCTCCCGCTTATCCAGAACTTTGCACATGGTGTCTCTGCAGACACGGTCCATTTTAGACCTCCCAGTAAAGTGGAAGATGGTTCAAGTGACTACAATGGCACAGTTTCTAGGAATGGTTCAGGCCCACGCCAGGTACAATAACAGAGTACCTGATGACCAGGTTTTTCAACCACAGTGGAGAGAGAGAGAGGTGCTTCTAAAGGTCTGGTTTCTGCCTCACCTTGACAATGTGCTCTTCCCAAATTTGTGTGCATACCCCAGCCCCTCTGAATCATATTCCTCCCACCTTCAGGTAATCTGTCCTGATGGTGAAAGGGATAAAGAATCAGTCAGCCCAGTTCCCAAAGAACATGGCCTGGCTCTTACCACAATTTACCAAGGCAGGTTTGAACTGGTCACATTGCAGATAAGTCTGCGCACTGACATTGGATCCAAGCAAGGAATAGCAACGTCATCCATGTACAGGGGAGGCTCTGACCTGCAGGCCTCCACTGCCTGAAATTGTCACTTCTCTCAGGCTTACATCTTTCCTGATGGACTCAGCACACACAAACTAGGCAGGAGAGAGCATGGTAGCCCTGCCTAACTCTAGATCTGATCGGGAAGCTTTCTGATTCTCGTCCCTTGATTGAGACTGCATTAATGATGTTGGTAAAGAGCAAGTCGGATCCAATCGCAGATTCCCTACCCAAAGCCCTTTTTGGAAGGCCTTCTCCTGGTCCAGGTTGATGAAGCAGGAGTCCACTCTCTCTGTTCTGCACATAGGCGATTGTATCCCTGAGGAGTGTGAGGCTATCAGAGATCGTGCAGCCCTGTACAGCACAGGTTTGATCGGGATGAATCACTGATCCCAGAGCAGATCTGACCCAGTTGGTGATGACCTTAGACAGAATTTTGTCATCCACATTTAACAATGAAATTGGTCACCGATTGCCAATTTTCTCCCACTCTCCCTTCCACTTGTAGGTGAGGGTGATGATACCTTTTCTCATGGATTCACATATGCTATCTCCCAGAAGCATACCGGTGTAAACCTCCAGCAGATCTTGGCAGTTTACTCTTTTCTAAAGGCTCGAGGGCCTTGGTCAGCTCATCAACAGATAACGGCTGCTCCAGCCTCTCCCTTGTGCATCCATCTAAGACCTCTGTGATAGAGGACAGGAACAACTGGGAGGCTGTGCCGTCTGTGGGCTTGGTGTCGTACAGTCTGGCATACACTCTGATCCTCAGGATATCAGACTGAGATGACATCACTGAACCATTTTCTTCCTTCAGGCTGCTGAGCACAGGGCTCTTTTTGTGCACTTTCTGGAAGAAGAAACTTGAGCACATCTCATCCTGCCTCATAATGTGGACCCTGGACCAGAAGATTACCTTGGAGACCTCTGAGGCAAAGAGCGAGGTTTTTGGAGATCCTCCCTGATATTGACCCCCATCGTCTACAGCAGGCGTAGGTTCTGCATGTCTTTCTGGGGTTTGGACAGCTCCACCACCACCACCCCCCTCCACCCGTCTCCCTTTTTCTCTCTCCCCCTCTCTCGCCTTCTGAACACCTTTGAGGATAAAGAACCTCTTGATGTTCCCTTTGACTGTTTCCCACCTGTTCACCGGAGACTCAAACAGGGACTTCATGTTTCCCTAACCTGTGTAATCTCTTTTAACTGGAATATGCAGACCATGATCACACTAAGATTGGAAACTGTCGGACCAATATCGCACTGGGATTGATCAGAATCTACAGGGGCCAGGATCACAGTGGGATTAACCGGAATCTGCAGGGACATGTATCACACTGGGATTGACTGGAATCTCCAGAGACCTGTATCACATTGAGATTGACCGGAATCTGCAGGGACCTGTATCACACTGGGATTGACCAGGATCTTCAGGGACCTGTATCACATTGGGATTGACCAGAATCTGCAGGGATGGAAATGTGTTGCTGGAAAAGCGCAGCAGGTCAGGCAGCATCTAGGGAACAGGAGAATCGACGTTTCGGGCATTAGCCCTTCTTCAAAGAAGGGCTAATGCCCGAAACGTCGATTCTCCTGTTCCCTAGATGCTGCCTGACCTGCTGCGCTTTTCCAGCAACACATTTCCATCTCTGATCTCCAGCATCTGCAGACCTCACTTTCTCCTCAGAATCTGCAGGGGCCAGGATCACAGTGGGATTAACCGGAATCTGCAGGGACGTGTACCACACTGGGATTGATTGGAATCTGCAGGGACTTGTATCACACTGGGATTGACCGGAATCTGCAGGGACCTGTATCACACTGGAATTAACTGGAATCTGCAGAGACCAGGGTCAGTGTGAGGATGGGCTATCTACCAAGATCCATCAGAAATCCTCCAGACTTTATCCTGCGATCCATTTGGCTCCGCCCCCTGTGTCCTTCGCCGCCCTGCGATTGGTGAAGCTCCGAAATTGAATTTGCATTGTGGAATGCGATTGGATTTGGGTGGGATTGACAGGGACCCGGGCGGGGCGGAGCGGAGCCGGCGTCAAATAGAAAAATTGGGCAGAACAGGAGAATGAAGGTGAACAATGAATGGATTGGGAGTCCTGAGGTTGTCAGGATAGCGGTGTCCAGTCATTACGCTTGCAGTGTGTTTGGACAGGAGTTTTACAATTGCAGTGGTGTTATTTAAAAAAAAATAAAAGACATTCCCAGATAACTTGGGGGATAGTTCTGCCTTCCCTCTGATATTGAAGTGAAGGACGGGAGTTTTAAAAAAGTTTTGTTTTGGGGAAAAAAAAAGTTCGGTCGGAGAAGCTTTGAATTGGATACCTTTGTGGGAAAGAAAATCTTGTTTTAAACAAAAAAAAGCAGGAAGATTCGCTGCAGAACTTGAAACGGTCTGTATCCTCCTCACACAGGGGGAGTTAACAAAAAGAAAGAGGAAAAAAAAACTCAGCGCTTTTATGTCGTGGGGAAAATAGAAAAGAGAGAGTTGGAGAGCGACCCCGATCGCAGCGGAATTGGCCAGGAATTGAGCAAACAGTTCCAAAGCTGCACAATGGCCGGATTGTACAACCCGACCCTGAAGACTCTTGAAGATCTGACTCTGGACTCGGGTTATGGAGCAGGGGATTCCTGCAGGTCGCTCAGTCTCTCCTCTTCCAGATCCAACTCGCAGGCCCTGCAGTCAGCTCACCGGGGGAACTGGTGGTACCTGTCCGGCTCCATGAACAGCCGCAACAACAGCTGGGACACTGTCAACACGGTGTTGCCCGAGGAGCCGGAACTCGGCGACATCTTCTTCAAATGCCCCCGGCTCCCGGAGCTCGAGGAGTTCCCCTGGACCGAGGAGGACGTGGGCAAGCTGCTGCGGAAAGGGCGAGCCGCCGGGGAGGCTGGCAAACTCTTCTCGCAGGAAGCGGTGAGGCGCCTGTCCATGCTGCTCAGGAGGGCTCTGCTCCGGGTCACCAGGGAAGCTCAGAGGCTCAGCGTCGTCCACTGCAAATGCACCAGGTTCGAGATACACAGCGCCATCCGGCTCGTCCTGTCCTGGTCCCTGTCCGAGAGCTGTGTCTCCGCTTCAGTCAAAGCCCTGTCCCTGTACAACATGAGCGCTGGGGACCGGCTGCGGAAAAGCAAGAGTTCCAGGTACCTCCTGCATTTTCGTTTCCTTTTCAAAAAAAAAGTGCAATGGACAGAGCCCGGCTCTAAAATAGTCACTCAGCACAAAACCAACTGTCTGTACTCGGGTACAGACCCCCCCCCCCCCCCCTCGTTTTGAAAGCTTTGAGCCAAATTGAGTTGGGTTTAGTCTCTGAGGATTTCCCCACTGAATGAGCACAGACGCCATGAGAAAGGTGGGTGGGCAAAATGAAAATGTTGCGCTGATTTGTTTGGGGGAAAATTTAACTTTTATTCATGGGCAAAAAAAACCCATTTGCAGACGCATTTGGAATTGGAAACAAAAACATAAATTGCTGAAAAAGCTCAGCAGGTCTGGCAGCAACTGTGGAGAGAAATCAATGTGAACGTTTCGGGTCCAGTGACTCTTCCTCGGAATTTCTGTTTTCGTTTCTGATTTACAGCATCCGCAGTTGTTTTGGTTTTTACGCGGATCTTGCAACTTTTCTTCAATGAGTGTGTTGCACGTTTGGATGCCTCAATCTCATTGCAATACGATAACTTGCTACCTGCATTCAATGACTAGGGTAAGCCCAAATGGGGTGGGGGAATCTTGTGTGACACAGTAACAGTGTCCCTCCTTCTGGTCTAGGAGACCCTAGTTCAAGTCGCACCAGCTTCAGCTGTGTGTCTAACCTCTCTGAACAGGTTCAACAGCTCCAACAATGTTATCATAGTTACCATCCCCATGGTGCACAGAAATACCTTGGTGGCCTTTCCTCATTGCAACTTTACAACACTTGCCCAAACTTTAGTGTGCTCCTTAGTAAGTAGTCCTGGACCTTGGCATGCACCACTCTGCAGCACTAGATTGAGGACACCTTATGCTGGAAGACCAGTAAGCTTTGGGCACACCAGAGTGCCATTCGCTGACATGGTGGTCCTCCAGCAGCAGTTAACGTTTGCTCGGTGAACAGCTTATAGAGCCCAGAGTTCTGCAATTTGTAACTGTTTGGGAGGAACCCTGACAAAAAAACTATTGCATTTCGCTCCAGATCATCTTTGCAAAGATATATTTCAGCCAGAGTTGCTGTACCAACTTTGCAGTGATGCACAGAGATTGCTTTCCTGATTTATTTAAGAGCATAAGTGACTTGTCCTTTTTTTTTGTCTAGTCTACCTGATCTAGTGCAGCTTGAACCTGACACTGAAAGCCTGATGTAAAAATTGTTCAATTTCTCCATGTGAACATTCCTGCTTTGTGGGTGGCCTTTTTATTTAATAAACTCATATTAAAGTTCTTCGAATGTTATCTTATGACTGAAGTACAAATCAACTTTACATATGTTAATTGTTCAAGGAGGGTGTTGCTTTGGACGTATGCTATTCAATCATACAGAAATCTGCACTTGGATACATCCTTGGGTGGAAGCTTTCTCTGCTATGTGTAATGATCTGAAAATAATTGAGTAGCATTAGTTCAATTCTTTAGGGACATATATCAGCAGCATGACAATTTCATATAATTCTGTTCAAATTCTGGTTAGTTTGATAACTTCACTCCAGTAAATTGGTAATGATAATTGTAGAAAAGGAAGACAAAATCAGATAAATGCAAGCAAGGATATTTTTCTGGACTTGATGGCTGCTGTTTGGTCAGGGAGTTAATGCTCAATTTCTCTAATAGTTAAAGAGCTTAGAAATGTTTTCTACAACATATAATTTCTTTTGCAAACATATATACCAAAATTGTTGGTTAAGCAATGAAAACTGCAGCTTTGAAGTTACATTCTCTGTATACCTTTAGCTATAGTTCGCCAACAATACTCTCCTTTGGTTAATTGGTTTGTTATCATTATCCTATATGATTAATAAATTAAAAGTTTTTATTCTAACAGACTGATCTGAAAGTGTGACAGTTAAATCCTAAGTAATAGTTTTGCATAACATTTTTGTCAATTTTATACAGAGCATAGTCACTAGATTGGAGATAAGCTGCTAGACTTGGGAGAATGAGCTGCAATGCACAGAAAATCACCAGATGACTGATATTAACTTTAAGAAACTGCTGTGATCCCATTATGTATTGGTCATTAGGATTGAAATAGAGAAGTGCTGAGGCAACACTAAACAACTCTTGGAATATTGTGTTCAGCTCTGGTCACCTCATTATAGGAAAGATGTGGAAGATTTAGAGAGGGTGCAGAGGAGATTTACTAGGATGCTGCCTGGACTGGAGGACATATCTTATGAAGAAAGGTTGAGGGAGCTAGGGCGTTTCTCATTGGAGTGAAGAAGGATGAGAGGTGACTTGATAGAGGTGTACAAAATGATGAGAGGGTGGATAGCCAGAGACTTTTTCCCATGGTAGAAATGTCTATCATGAGGGGACATAATTTTAAGGTGATTGGAGGAAGGGGAGATTTAGGGGAGATGTCAGAGGTAGTTCTTTACACAGAGAGTGATGGGTGCGTGGAATGCACTGCCAGCAGTGGTAGTAGAGTCAAATACATTAGGGACATTTTAAATGACTCTTGAATAGGCACATGGATGATAGTACAATGAAGAGTATGTAGGTTATTCTGATCTTAGAGTAGGATAAAAGGTCGGCACAACATCAAGAGCTGAAGGACCTGTCTTGTGCTGTTCTATGTTCTAACTTCTTTCCTTATGAAGTTTAGAAATTAACAGAGACTGATGGATGTATCAAATTAATCCAATATCTGCAGATATTTTTGATGTCCTTTAAACCTAGACAAAGATATTATTCATAATGGAATAATAAAAATAAAGTTTAGCTGCACGTGATATTTTTGTCATTTCAGTTTTCCACTATAAACAATAATTTCAACATTAAGCAATGCCACAATTTGTGATTCAATGAAAAAATACTATAATTATGTCTGTCAGTTGTGATGTTTGACAATTAACGAAACTGATAAATGGTCTTGTGTTAATGAAATACCCTCCCTTATCTGTGCCAAATTATATTTTTGGGTGAATTTTCATTTTATAATCATATTTCAAGTATTGTAGTGTCATAACAATGTAGCAGAATTTGGAAAATTTAATATCGGAACTCCAGTACGTTTCTGCACAAAACAGTGACTTTGAAAATTAATGATATTTCCAAACATTTGTTAGCTTTTGTGCTCCACCTCTGAAAGATTATCATAGGATCATCATAGAATCCCTACAGTGTGCAAACAGGCCATTTGGCCTAACAAGTGCCATCGACTCTCGGAAGAGTAACTCACCCAGATCAATTCCCCTACCCTATTACTTTATATTTACCCCTAACTAATGCCCCTAACTCTCATATCCCAGAACACTATGGGCAATTTGGTATGGCCAATTCACCTAACCTGCACATCTTTGGATTGTGGGAGGAAACCAGAGCTCCTGGAGGAAACCCACGCAGACACAGGGACAATATAAATTCCTGAAATCCTCTGTATCAGTATCAAATTCAAAACTGTGTGGGAGAGGGAAAATTGGTTTGTTTAGATATTATGGCACAATTATTGCTGCCACTACATTTTCCAAAATAGGATAGGATGAAATCAAGTCTCAAATTTTCTGTAGTCTCTCATTGTCCAAGTCATCTTAATTAAATATCACCTAATTGCATCTTAAACAACAAGTAACAATAAAAAAAGTAACAGTGGAGGTCCAAAAAACTTGGTGGGTGAGATGATCATGAACATGCATCAATAAGATGTTTTGAATGGGTACTGAATGTAGTCAAAATGATTTCCCAACCAATATTGCATTCCATGTATTTGATAATAACTTTCACGATCATAATGAAACAGTCAAGATAGTAAGAGGGAATAGTCTCCTCAACGAGCAGAAACAATGTCTAGGGGTCAGAGTCAAAAACGTAAAAGCTAGATCTTTTAAATGCGAAGTCATGAAACATTTCTACACACAAGGTGATAGTAGTTTGGAATATTCTTTCACAGTTGGCAATTGATAGCAGTACAATTGCCAATTTAAATCTGAGCTTGGTAGGATGTTGTTGTTCTAATGTTAAGGGATATGGGACAAAAGTGGGTATGCAACTTTAAGTTACAGATTAGTTGTCTTTCAGTTCATTTTTGTCTGGGCCTCATTTTGACTTCAGATACTTATTCCCTTTTAAGCTTGTTTTACCTGGAATTTATTTTTGCTTATCAAAATGAGTAAGCAGGAATTTCCCTACTTTTTTTGCATTATATGTTATGATCCCAAGTATGGAATAACTCAAAAGCAATGTGATGATTCTCTTAAACATTTGACTTTAACTCCCCTGGCCGCTGATTTGAAATTTTCCAAGGCTGGTCATTTTTGTCGATTTGCCAGTTTAGTGCTGAATCATAAGCAGGATCTTGCTGCTGAATTGCTCCCTGCAAGGATGGTATTTAAATGGTGTTGATCTACCACAGAAGAGGGAAACTCTAACTAGTATGGACCAGATATAAGCTTAATTCCTAGGTGACAGTGAATAATGCAGATGCCAGAGATTAGAGTCAAGATTAGAGTGGTGTTGGAAAAGCACAGCAGGCCAGGCAGCAACCGAGGGACAAGAAAATCAACATTTCGGGCAAAAGCCCTTCATTAGAATTAGGGCTTTTGCCTGAAATGTCGATAAGCTTAATTCCTACTGATCAAAGGATATTAGAATTTATCTTGCCAAGCGGCCTCTAGCTTTAAATATTTAGCTTTGCTATTGTTATAACTGCCCAAATTCCACTATGAACTGGAGAATCTAATAAAATCCCAGATGCATATTTCAGGGAAATGGAATAGGCAAGTTCCTAGAATTTATGCTTAGACCATCTTAATATTGATTTGCAGTGGTTCATCTTTGATTTGTTAAATCTCTTCACATCTTTGCTTTTAATACTTTTAGGTGTGGCCTTACTTTCTCGGTGGGGCGCTTCTTTAGATGGATGGTGGACACAAGAGTTTCTGTGCGTATTCATGAATATGCTGCGATCTCTTTGGCCGCTTGCATGGAGAGTCTGTTGGAGGAGATTGGGATCAGGGTAGCAGCAGGACATGGTTCAGAAGGAGGAGGGGGAGCCATGCATGACGGCAGACAAGAGCTTTCGATGGAAATGTTGGAGCTGTGCATCAACAATGATGCAGAACTCTGGGGAGTCCTGCAGCCTTACGAACATCTCATCTGCGGCAAGAATGCAAATGGTAAGGAGAGACTGGTTGTCAGAACCTTTTACTGAAACTTTCAGTCCCGTTTTGTGGTAATTTAATCCTCTCACTAGCATTTTCATTACTAAAGAGTTAAGACCAAAATGTCTTCTAAATATTTTTTGAAAATTGCAGACATCTTTATTTATAAACCTTTCAAAGCTTAGCGAATGTTATTCCACAGCAAGCAGGAAGTTTAATTTTGGAACAGCTACCTATATATTTAGTTGCAATATTTTGGATGTGAAAAGTAATGTTTGCTCCAGAGTCAGTAGTAAACTCATTCGAATGAAGAGACATTTTTACCAAAAATTTCATGTCAAAATTCTGGACAAATGGTATGACCCATAATGCAGGGCATGGAGAATGGATAGTTTAGGAAAGGTAGAAAGCCACATTGATAAGCATGTACATCATGCCCAGTGTTTTAAATTTCTGAATAGCAGAGGATGACTGAAAGAAAAAAGGTAAGAGTTGAATTGGAGGTGCGGTGTCTTGTGAATGCCCTCAGAAAGGAAGGAAAAAAAAGCTTTTCAGTTCTGTGCATCACTGAGGCAGACTACATTTTTGAACCATTTGAAGTTTATAAAATGAAATTTCAAAATAGTCCACTGATATTAAAAATTACAGCAAGCTCCACTGCTCACCAGGGGCATGATCTCTTGCAAGACTCAGGGATGGCATCAGCTGTTACTAGAATCTTGTTCTTTTGGGAGATGTGAAGTCCAGAATTAGTGTAACTGCAACAGAATTGCACTTTTTAATAATTGCATATAGTTTTCAACTTCAAAGTTTGGGTGAAGATTTGTAGCTCGGGTGCTCGTTGTTGTGGTTCTGTTCGCCGAGCTGGAAATTTTTGTTGCAAACGTTTCGTCCCCTGTCTAGGTGACATCCTCAGTGCTTGCGAGCCTCCTGTGAAGCACTGAGGATGTCACCTAGACAGAGGACGAAACATTTGCAACAAAAATTTCCAGCTCGGCGAACAGAACCACAACAGTTTTCAACTTCTAACATGATGTAATAACAACAAATATTATGATGTAAAATTTGATTAATTTGTTTGGTCTCTGTGTCATCTGTTGCTTTTAATACCTTAAGTATTTAAAGGGCGAACATCTTTAAAACCCATATTCTGAAGTTCAGAGTTAAGATTTACAAATGAGAAAAGAGGACAACGAAAGGAACTTTTTTTAAAAAAAAAGCAGTTTCGTGTGCTGAATGTAAAGGACTATTTGGGAAATGGTCATGTTTAATATAAATCATAACCATAGCGCTAAAGGTAAAAGACAATTGTTTATTTTTAGGCAATTGAAGCATATTATTATGGGATTGACATGCTGCTGCAGTTCTCATGGGATAAGTATTTTATTTCTTTGGGGAAACTGAAGCTGATTAAACTCTGTTCTTTATTCAATGATTTATGATACAGTAGTCTTTTATGTGCAAAGTCACCATGGCAGTGATTTTTTCCTTTGAGTTAACACTCATTCAGGAATGTGATCACTGACACACGGATTACTGGAATAATGTTGTTCAAACTTTCCAAAGGAAAAATATGAATAAGATAATTTTAGCGAATTCACCCTTTTCTTTCCCCTCTAGAATTTCTCCAACCTTTTCAAATGGCAGTCACTGCTCAACTATGACAGCTTCCAATTGCTGAGGTTAAGACGTAGTGGAATTTTCTCTGATTTCTACCCTGAGAAAAAGCAGAAAAATGTCTTCTCCTGTGGTTTGTTAAAATGATTCTGCTTATCAGGGTTTAATCTTGTGATTTAAACTGCTTGGCTCACAGTATCAGCTTAGATCAGAAGAAAAATGTTATAATAATCATTGCGAAATTGCTGTCTGTTGTAAGATGATTTAACCATGGTTTTATTTTTGTTTGACTTCACACTGGGCATTCAGATATCCCATCCAATTTATTAATATTTAGTAAGAATATATGTACTGAGGATTTTGTTTTTGAAGAATTGTCTCCTAAAGAAACGTTATTCCAAGTATCCGCAACAAAGATTTGCAGAAATGGACTTGCTGATCTACTCTACACAGACATGCTGTCCGTTTCTTCCAGAAAATGTAAATTTATGTCCGTTCGATCTGCAATAAGTAGTGCAATAGAAAGGCTCTCAGAAAGACTTGTGATATTATTTTTGCCTATGTGTAAAAAAATCCAAAAGAACTTTGGATGCTGAAAATCTAAAACAAAAACATAAATTGCCGGAGAAACTCAGCAGGTCTGGCAGCATCTGTAGACAGAGATCAGAGGTAATGTTTTGAGTCCAGTGACCCTCAGGATTTGAGGAAGGGTCACTGGACTTGAAACATTTACTGTTTTCTCACCATAGCTGATGCCAGAACTGCAGAGTTTCTCCAGCAATTTCTATTATTATTATTTTTGCCAGTTGTCTTTAAATTATAGTAATCATTGAAGAGATATTGATAATTTTAATATTGTTCAGCAATAGTAGTCGAACAAGTTACAAGAATAAGTGATTACATAAGACAAAATATGAAAGAACTGCTTAGGCAGATACAGGAGTAAATTCCTCCCAAGTAACAGCTGAAAGGAACTCTAATTGTAAAATTGGTGGTGACTTATCTGAGACTTTGTGTCAGACTAAACATAAATATGCAAATATATGAACACATGAATTAAGAGTAGGCCATTCCACTCCCAATTGCTCCACAGCTTGATAAGACCCCACTTCACATTCCCATCTACTCCATCAATCTTTAATTCCCTTGTTCGTTGTGAATCTCTCATACCTCAACTTTAAAAGAATTCAATGACTCGGCCGCCACTGCTCTGTTAAAACTCCAAATCCTCTGAAAGAAAACTGTTTCTCCTCATCTGTGTCTTAAATGGAAGACCCATAATTTTAAATTGCATCTGTTAGTTCTAATCTCTCCACCGGGGAATCCTCCTCCTTGGAGTATGCATCCTGTCAAATCCCCACAAAATCTTGTATGTCTCAATAAGATCAACTCTAATTCTTCTAAACTTCAAAGGATACAGGCCCATCTGGTCAAACCTTTCCTCCATAAAATGACTTTTTCATCTCTGGAATCAGATTATTGAACATTCGCTGAACAATTTTCAACATACTTATATCCCTTTTCAAAGAAGGAAACTAAAACTGTAACAAATGGTAATACTTCATTTGCTTTCATAATCACTTGCTGCACCTGCAAATGAATGTTATGTGATTCATGTACCTGAACCCCCTGATCATTTTGTGTCCCAGATTTCTGCAATCTCTCTCTCTGTTTAAATAGTATGCCTTTCTATTCCTTCTGCTTCCTTCAAGCCAATGCTTTACAAATGCTAATATGCTGGTCAATGTTTCCCATAATTTGACTTTAGAATCAAAATGTCACGTGAGAAATGGAAATCTCACATTGATGCAGTGGGATTTGGCTACACTGTAGAGTTGGGTTAAAGCTGGACATAATTCTTTAACACACGGAAACATTTTTCTCTTGGAGCTGACCTCTGTTGCGTTTATGATACCCTTAATCCAAATTTCATCCTCTAGTCTCAAAATAATTTTAGGAATTGTGGAATTGGGTCTCAAGACCATTACTAGCACGTGTGATTTAATAGGATAGTTTTCCTTTTGACCAAGACTTATTGAGTGAACTAGTTTCTGGGAAAGAGAAGGAGATAGTTGTAGTAAAGCTGTTATTACTGTTCACTGTGACAATTTATGCTCTCTAACAGGTGCAGTGGCTGACTTTGCTATTTGACACACTCACATGGGCCAAGATCACTCGCATTTTAGCTTAATGATGTCAGCTTTGTCTCACTAGTCCAGGATGTCAACACATAATCCAGTAAAGTGCTGTCAGAGGTGCCTCTTTATTAATGAGATGTTAAACTGAAAGTTCATCTGCCTTTGGTGGTGTACATCTAAGATTCTGTGGTACTATTTGAAAAAAGAGCAAGCCAGTCCTTTGCAGGTTCCTGGGAGTGCCTAATCATCACTTAGAACACAGAATAGCTGGGTATTATCCAATTGCTGTGTGTAGGACCTAGCCATTTGCAAATTTGCTGCCATTATCCTGAAGTGAAAATACAAAAATGGCAAAAAAAAGTCAAGCCATATGATTCCGGCTAAAACTGCTTATTAAGCTTATTATAGTGACTCAAATCATACAGAAGCTTTAATAGCACACCAGATAAACCAGAACTCCATTTGTAATAGCATCTATTCCAAAGTAGCAAAAGTTATAGAAACAACCCTACAACCCTAAAGAACTTTACACAAAAAATGAGTCTCAGCTCTATTATCTTCTAACCATCCTATCAGTACAGTGAAATGGAATATTGAAGGACATTAACAAATAAATAGAAGTATATACTGAGAAAATCAAACTGACAAAGGCAACCACAACACTGAGAGCTGGTTCTTCAATGAAAAGAGAGTGAAGCTGTTAGAATTTTTGGAGATTTAACAAACATGTATTTGCTAAAGTGGGCCTTACTGGTACAGTCAGTTCCAGAATATTGAGGTGCTGAGCATTGATTTTTTTCAAACAATATCAGAAGATTTGGCCCGATGTTGCAGGGACAAGTGAACTTTGTGGAAAACTAGAAAGACGAAAATTATGTATCTGCTAGAGATGTGGTGTAAAATAAAAATGTAAGACTTATTTTGGTTCTGTTTATTAGGAATTCAAAACTGGAGGATATAGTTTTAAGGTGGGAGGGAAAAATTTAAAACGAACCTGAGGGGAACTTTTTCACACAGAGGGCAGGTGGTATGTGGAATGAACTGCCAGAAGTGGTGGATGCAGATACCATCACAACATTTAAAAGACATTTGGATAGGTACATAAAAAGGGAAGGATATGGACCAAAAGCAGGAAAACGTTACTAGTTTTTAGTTTGAGAAACCTGGTTGGCATGAGTGAGTTGGTTTGAAGGATCTGTTTCTATGCTATAATGCTCTGACTGCATAATGGTTTAGTCAATGTTTTCAGTCTGTTGCTTTTAGTTTGTTCAGTAGAAGTCTTAAAAGGTGAACTGTTGCCTTTTGGTTGTTTCTGTTGATTCCTAGAATCCCTACAGTGTAGAAGTTGGCCATTCAGCGCGGACACCTCCACCTACTGCCCCCTTGACCATGACCCCACCCCCCACTACCAAACCATCATCTCCCAGACCATCCAGAACCTCATCACCTCAGGGGATCTCCCATCCACCGCCTCCAACCTCATAGTCCCACAACCCCGCACCGCCCGTTTCTATCTCCTGCCCAAAATCCACAAACCTGACTGCCCCGGCCGACCCATTGTCTCAGCCTGCTCCTGCCCCACCGAACTCATCTCTGCATACCTCGACACGGTCCTGTCCCCTTTGGTCCAAGAACTCCCCACCTACGTTCGGGACACCACCCATGCCCTCCACCTCCTCCATGATTTTCGCTTCCCCTGTCCCCAACGCCTTATCTTCACCATGGACATCCAGCCCCTGTACACCTCTATCCCCCATCACGAAGGACTTAAAGCCCTCCGCTTCTTCCTTTCCCGCCGTACCAACCATTACCCTTCTACTGACACCCTACCTCGACTGACTGAACTGGTCCTCACCCTGAACAACCTCTCTTTCCAATCCTTCCACTTCCTCCAAACCAAAGGAGTAGCCATTGGCACCCGCATGGGCCCCAGCTATGCCTGCCTCTTCATAGGATATGTGGAACAGTCCATCATCCGCAGCTACACTGGCACCACCCCCCAACTTTTCCTCCACTACATCGATGACTGTATCGGCGCTGCCTCGTGCTCCCACGATGAGGTTGAACAGTTCATCCACTTTACCAGCACCTTCCACCCCGACCTCAAATTCACCTGGACCATCTCAGTCTCCTCCCTCCCCTTCCTAGACCTTTCCATTTCTATCTCGGGTGACTGAATCAACACGGACATTTACTATAAACCGACTGACTCCCACAGCTACCTAGACGACACCTCCTCCCACCCTGCCCCCTGTAAAAACGCCATTCCATATTCCCAATTCCTTCTTCTCCGCCGCATCTGCTCCCAGGAGGACCAGTTCCAAAACCGTACAACCCAGATGGCCTCCTTCTTCAAGGACCGCAATTTCCCGCCAGACATAGTCGACGATGCCCTCCACCGCATCTCTTCCACTTCCCGCTCCTCCGCCCTTGAGCCCCGCCCCTCCAACCGCCACCAGGACAGAACCCCACTGGTCCTCACCTATCACCCCACCAACCTCCATGTACAATGTATTATCCGCCGTCATTTCCGCCACCTCCAAACAGACCCCACCACCAGGGATATATTTCCCTCCCCTCCCCTATCAGCGTTCCGAAAAGACCACTCCCTCCGTGACTCCCTCGTCAGGTCCACACCCCCCACCAACCCAACCTCCACTCCCGGCACCTTCCCCTGCAACCGCAAGAAATGCAAAACTTGCGCCCACACCTCCCCCCTTACTTCCCTCCAAGGCCCCAAGGGACACTTCCATATCCGCCACAAGTTCACCTGCACCTCCACACACATCATCTATTGCATCCGCTGCACCCGATGTAGCCTCCTCTATATTGGGGAGACGGGCCGCCTACTTGCGGAATGTTTCAGAGAACACCTCTGGGACACCCGGACCAACCAACCCAACCACCCCGTAGCCCAACACTTTAACTCCCCTCCCACTCCACCAAGGACATGCAGGTCCTTGGACTCCTCCATCGCCAGACCATGGCAACACGACGGTTGGAGGAAGAGCGCCTCATCTTCTGCCTGGGAACCCTCCAACCACAAGGGATGAACTCAGATTTCTCCAGTTTCCTCATTTCCCCTCCCCCCACCTTGTCTCAGTAAAATCCCTCGAACTCAGCACCGCCTTCCTAACCTGCAATCTTCTTCCTGATCTCTCCGCCCCCACCCCACTCCGGCCTATCACCCTCACCTTGACCTCCCTCCACCTATCGCATTTCCCAAGTCCCTCCTCCCTACCTTTTATCTTAGCCTGCTGGACACACTTTCCTCATTCCTGAAGAAGGGCTTATGCCCGAAACATCGATTCTCCTGTTCCTTGGATGCTGCCTGACCTGCTGCGCTTTTCCAGCAACACATTTTCAGCATTCAGCCAATCATGTCCACGCTGAACCTACTGCAGAGTATCGCAACCCCAATCCCTGTAACCATGCATTTCCCATGGTGAACCCACCTGGCCTGCACATCCCTGAACACTATCGGCAAATTAGCTTGGCCGATCCACCTAACCTGCTCATCTTTGGACTGTGGGAGGAAACCCACGAAAAATGGAGCGACTGTCTGTCTGGATTGGTGTACAATCACCCAAGGCTGGAATTGAACCTGGGTCTCTGGCGCTGTGAGGCAGCAGTGCTAACCACTGAGCCATCCCCTTTTAAAGCAATTATTGCTGTGTACCGGGATTGTAACATCCTTTTCAAGGCACTCTATATTTAATACCTACCTCTCTATCTAAGCTTTGTCAACTGACCTCCCCATTCCTTCTAGACTCCATCTTCTACATCGTTTTATAATTACCCTGTAAGGCATCTTTCGATGCTTCATTACGTTAAGTACTCTATATGATTAAGTTGCTGCCAATTCCTGAGCAGTTGGGGCATGAGAAATCCTAGTTTGGAGGTACTCGAAGATGAGCATTCCATTGTCTGCACCTTGGTTCAGCAGCCTTGCATCTGTTTCGAGCTTGTTGGTTGCAACTTCCTGCTGCCACATCTGTTGGGAACATTTCATGGAGAAAAATGGTCGAGGGTACTTCACAGAAAATTGGACAAAACTTGATGCTGAGCCAAGGAAACAAATATGAGAAGGGGAGACAGAAAAAAGGTCAAAGTGCGACAAATGTTTTAAAATCTGAAGGACAACTTTGAACTGCAAGTCATTTTTTTTCCCTTGCCATTCTACTTTCCAGTCTCCAGTTTATTATAAACCACAACTAAGTCATGGCAGGCGGCTGGGCAATGTGGGATGTGTTGTTATGATTCCAGTTGATGATACTACTGAACCTGACTTGATAGGTCATATAGTTAATGTCGTAGGGCACACAAGATTTGAAGATATGTACCTACTCGAGAAGGTGCAAAACTTGACCTACTCTTGGGAAATAAGGCAGGGCAGGTGACTGAGGTGTCAGTGGGGAGCACTTTGGGGCCAGTGACCATGATTCTATTAGTTTTAAAATAATGGTGGAAAAAGATAGACGAGATCCAAAAGTTGAAGTTCTAAAGGCCAATTTTGACGGTATTAGGCAAGAACTTCCAAAAGCTGATTGGGGGCAGATTTTCGCAGGTAAAGGGATGACTGGAAAACAGGAAGCCTTCAGAAATGAGATAACTAGAATCCAGAAACAGTATATTCCTGTCAGGGTGAAAGGAAAGGCTGGTAGGTGGAGGGCATGATGGATGACTAAAGAAATTGAGGGTTTGGCTAGGAAAAGGAAGGAAGCATATATCAGGTATAGACAGGATAGATCGAGTGAATCTTTAGAGTATAAAGGCAATAGGAGTATACTTAAGAGTGAAATCAGGAGGGTAAAAAGGGGACATGAGATAACTTTGGCAAATAGAGTTAAGGAGAATATAAAGAATTTTTACAAATACATTATCGACAAAAAGGTAACTATGGAGAGAGTAGGACCCCTCAAAGATCAGCAAGGCAGCCTTTGCGTGGAGCCACAGAAGATGGAGGAGATACTAAATGAGTATTTTGCATCAGTGTTTACTGTGGAAAAGGACATGGAAGATATAGAATGTAGGGAAATAGATGGTGACATCTTGAAAAATGTCCATATTACAGAGGAGGAAGTGCTGGATGTCTTGAAATGCATAAGTGGATAAATCCCCAGGACCTGATCAGGTGTACCCTAGAACTCTATGGGAAGCTAGAGAAGTGATTGCTGGGCCTCTTGCTGAGATATTTGTATCATCAATAGTCACAGGTGAGGTGCTGGAAGATTAGAGGTTGGCAAACGTGGTGCCACTGTTTAAGAAAGGTGGTAAAGACAAACCAGGGAACTATTGACCGGTGAGCCTGACGCAGTGGTGGGTAAGTTGTTGGAGGGAATCCTGAAGGACAGAATACATAATTTGGAAAGGCAAAGACTGATTAGGGACAGTCAACATGTCTTTGTGCATGGGAAGTCATGTCTCATAAACTTATTGAGTTGTTTGAAAAAGTAACAAAGAGGATTGATGAGGGCAGAGTGGTAGATGGTATATGGACTTCAGTAAGGCTGAACCTTCAACAAGGTTCCCCATGGGAGACCGATTAGCAAGGTTAGATCTCATGGAGTACAGGGAGAACTAGCTGGTTGGATACAGAACTGGCCCAAAGGTAGAAGACAGAGGGTGGTGGTGGAGGGTTATTTTTCAGACTGGAGGCCTGTGACCAGTGGAGTGCCACAAGGATTGGTGCTGGGTCCACTTTTTATCATTTATATAAAATGATTTGGTTGTGAGCATAAGAGTTATAGTTAGTAAGTTTGCAGATGACACCAAAATTGGAGGTGTAGTGGACAGCGAAGAAGGTTACCTCAGATTACAATGGGATCTTGATCAGCTGAGCCAATGGGCTGAGAAGTGGCAGATGGATTTTAATTTAGATAAATGCGAGGTGCTGCATTTTGGGAAAGCAAATCTTAGCAGGACTGCTCCACTTAATGGTAAGGTCCGAGGGATTGTTGCTGAACAAAAATCTTGCAGTGCAGGTTCATAGCTCCTTGAAAGTGGAGTCGCGAGTAGATAGGATAGTGAAGAAGGCGTTTGTTGTGCTCTCCTTTATTAGTCAGAGTATTGAGTACAGGAGTTGGGAGGTCATGTTGTGGCTGTACTGTTAGAATATTGCGTGCAATTCTGATCTCCTTCCTATTAGAAAAATGTTGTGAAAGTTGTAAGGGTTCAAAAAAGATTTACAAGGATGTTGCCAGGGTTGGAGAATTTGAGCTATAGGGAGAGATAGATTAGATTAGATTAGATTAGATTCCCTCCAGTGTGGAAACAGGCCATTTGGCCCAACCAGTCCACACCGACCCTCCGAAGAGTAACCCATCCCAACCTATTTCCCTCTGACTAATGCACCTAGCACTATGGACAATTTAGCATGGCCAATTCACCTAACCTGCACATCTTTGGACTGTGGAAGGAAATCTGAGCACCCGGAGAAAACCCACGCAGACACGGGGAGAATGTGCAAGCTCCACACAGACAGTCGTCCAAGGCTGGAATCGAATCTGGGACCCTGGTGCTGTTAGCACTGCTGCCTCACAGCACCAGGGTCCCAGGTTCGATTCCAGCCTCTGGCAACTGTCTGTGTGGAGTTTGCACATTCTCCCTGTGTCTGTGTGGGTTTTCTCCAGCTGCTCCGGTTTCCTCCCACAGTCCAAAGATGTGCAGGTAGGCTAGGGCTGTTTTCCCTGGAGCGTTAGAAGCTGAGGGGTTATTGTATAGAGGTTTATAAAATCATGAGGGGCATGGATAGGATAAATAGACAAAGTCTCTTCCCTGAGGTGGGGGAGTCTAGAACTAGAGGGCATAGGTTTAGGGTGAGAGGGGAAAGATATAAAAGAGACCTAAAGGGCAACCTTTTCACACAGCGGGTGGTACATGTGTAGATGAGCTGCCAGAGGAAGTGGTAGAGGCTAGTACAATTGCAACATTTAAAAAGGCATCTGATGGATATATGAATAAGAAGGGTTTGGAGGGATATGGCCAAGTGCTGGCAGGTGGGACTAGATTGGGTTGGGATATCTGGTCAGCATCGACGGGTTGGACCAAAGGGTCTGTTTCCGTGCTGTACATCTCTATGACTCAATATTCAGTAACAACAAAACACATCTTTATTATACGAAAGAGAGGAAGAAACAAACAGCCATATAGATATAAAAGACAGTTTAGAAAGATTTATACAAAAATAATTCAACTTTTTTTCCAACACCACTGATAACAGACTCCAACCTCGAAATTATACCCCTATCTCAAACCTTTATGACTATACCTAACTGGCACCTTCTAGGTTCTTTTCCATGGAATGTGAAGATAATTTGGTTATTTCTTTGCATCTACACTCATTAACCTTCACAAATCTGAGGGCCTGAACTTCCTCACTTCCAATAACCTGCAGTTTTTTGATCCACACTCTTTCCTGGCTTGGAAGCTTTACAAACTGAATCATCTTCTGTGATGACCAGCTTCCCTGAACTGAAAGAAAAGAAATTAAAACTTGCTTGTGAACTCAACTCCTGATTGTTCCTAACTAAAACTCTGCATTTATTTCTGTACTGAAAACAAAACTAATTGCTTAATGTGTTTGCAACTAACTGTCATAAATATAAAAGTATAAATATCTTATTTCATTAATGGTTCAGGGGCTCTTTTAAGCCCTTGATTGTAGTCCTACGTCGTCTTAGAACTGGTTTGTTTAGGTCATTGTTCCAGATGATTTTTTGATCTTTTTACAAAATACCTTCACAGAAGTAACAAACATTCATCCATCTCTTCTTTAGCTATCCAAATTCCCTGTAAGCTGGGTGGCTGTGTATATGTGCAGCCGCTCCAAAGTTCCACTGGCGTGCCACTTGGTATGCCACTCACGCAATTCCTGAAATCTTGGAGAACAGCACAGCCAGAAGGAAAACTAGAGGGAACACTGCTGGAGCCAATGTAATAGGAATCCCATCAGAACCTTTACCTTGTACAATAACTGGTATTTAATCGTAGCAGAACTATAGTTACTTTCATTAAAGTTTTTAAGAAAAGATTATAATAATGTACTAAAGGTTAATCATTTTCATGAATTCTGGGAGCTACAAAGTGCATTGTTTGTTTTGCATCACCACTTTGTGGATAGAGCCTTCAGTTGTTTTAGCCTAACACACTAAAGCATTACAGTGAAACAATTATATCTCAACAATTAAACTCACCTTTTCTCTCCAAGCTTCTGGATTAGTGGTGCTGGAAGAGCACAGCAGTTCAGGCAGCATCCAAGGAGCAGCGAAATCAAGGTTTCAGGCAAAAGCCCTTCATCAGGAATAAAGGCAGAGAGCCTGAAGCGTGGAGAGATAAGCTAGAGGGGGGTGGGGTGGGGAGAAAGTAGCATAGAGTACAATAGTTGAGTGGGGGAGGGGATGAAGGTGTTAGTTCAGGGAGGAGAGGGTGGAGTGGATAGGTGGAAAAGGAGATAGGCAGGTAGGACAAGTCTGGACAAGTCTTGGGGACAGTGCTGAGCTGGAAGTTTGGAACTAGGGTGAGGTGGGGGAAGGGGAAATGAGGAAACTGTTGAAGTCCACATTGATGCCCTGGGGTTGAAGTGTTCCGAGGCGGAAGATGAGGCGTTCTTCCTCCAGGCGTCTGGTGGTGAGGGAGCGGCGGTGAAGGAGGCTCAGGACCTCCATGTCCTCGGCAGAGTGGGAGGGGGAGTTGAAATGTTGGGCCACAGGGCGGTGTGGTTGATTGGTGCGGGTGTCCCGGAGATATTCCCTAAAGCGCTCTGCTAGGAGGCGCCCAGTCTCCCCAATGTAGAGGAGACCGCATCGGGAGCAACAGATACAATAAATGATATTAGTGGATGTGTAGGTAAAACTTTGATGGATGTGGAAGGCTCCTTTAGGGCCTTGGATAGAGGTGAAGGAGGAGGTGTGGGTGCAGGTTTTACAGTTCCTGCGGTGGCAGGGGAAGGTGCCAGGATGGGAGGGTGGGTTGTAGGAGGGCGTGGACCTGACCAGGTAGTCACGGAGGGGACGGTCTTTGCGGAAGGCGGAAAGGGGTGGGGAGGGAAATATATCCCTGGTGGTGGGGTCTGTTTGGAGGTGGTGGAAATGTCGGCGGATGATTTGGTTTATGCGAAGGTTGGTAAGGTGGAAGGTGAGCACCAGGGGCGTTCTGTCCTTGTTACGGTTGGAGGGGTGGGTTCTGAGGGCAGAGGTGCGGGATGTGGACGAGATGCATTGGAGGGCATCTTTAACCATGTGGGAAGGGAAATTGCAGTCTTTAAAGAAGGAGGCCATCTGGTGTGTTCTGTGGTGGAACTGGTCCTCCTGGGAGCAGATACGGCGGAGGCGGAGGAATTGGGAATATGGGATGGCATTTTTGCAAGAGGTCGGGTGGGAAGATTCTCCCCAAGCATTTGGTCAACTTACCTATCACTCATACCATTGGTCCAGCCGTTGACTTAAACCGTATCAAATCAGATGTCCCTTTAGCTGTTTGCAACAAACAAGGTTCTGACTGTAGCCAACTGTCCCACTACACAATGACTAACATCTATCATTACATGAAATCTGCAATTAGATAACCTTTGGTGAATAATCCTGAACGTGGAAAAAACTGCACTTGCAACCGATTTAAAATTACCAGTTGGGTTCACAGTACGACACAATTGTGTGTGTTGGACACAATATTGAGAGAATCTCAGAAATAGTGCCTAGCCAATGGCAGAATGATTAAAGTTGGGGTGCTCAGAGACCAGATTTAGAGGAGCACATAAATTCTTTGCAGACAGACACAAATATGCACTGTTCCTGTTTCAACTCAACAAAATAGATGACAGCCTTTTGCTGGTTCATTTCTCAGGGCACTGTGCTGACCAGTCAGAGTCAATCTGCCACGTTTAAAATTTAAATCAAGCCTGGCTGCTAACTGTAAGCCATCATTAACTGCTGCATTCTTCATGGCTGTACCTACCAATCAGAGTCCACTTGCCAACCAATGAGCACTCTTCTCGCATGCAATATAAATGTTGGTTTTCCCTTTGAATTGGCTTTCTTGTGAAATGTCCTGATGAGTGCAAGATGAAAAGCTTTGACAAAAGGATATTTCAATATTATCTACATGAATACTAACAGCTTGCTTATAAAAGGCATTTCGCGTAATTAAATGTTCCACAGGAAGAATATAAAACTAAGTAAGACTCCAAGATGATATTAGGTTAGATGAACAAAAGTTTGGTCAAAAATGTAAGTTTGAAGCAGTGTGTTAAGAAAATAAGGTAGAGAGGTGTAGGGAGGGAATCCCAATATTAGCGTCTATTCAATGATGGAAGGATTAATGTTGGAATACTCACGAGACCAGAATTAGAGGAACATAGAAATTCTGAATGTTTGTGGCTCTGGAGGGAGCTGTAGATATAAGGTGTAGCAAAGCCATGGAGGGATTTGGCAGCAAGGATGGGAATTTTAAATTTGAGGTATTGTTTAACTAAGACTAAGTGTTCAGTCACTGACCGCGGAGCTGAGAGATGTACAACATCTGGTTTGAGCTAAGACACCAGGCAATAGTTTTGGATGACCTGAAGTTTATGGAGGGTAGAATGTGGGAGACCAGCCAGAAACTAGTTGGATTAATCGAGTCTGAAGGTAACAAGGGTATAGGTGAGAGTTTCAGCAGCAGAAGAGCTGGAGGGCACAGGCAGGAGCCTGGAAGAACACCGCAAGCCAGGCAGGATTGGGAAGTGGAGAATCGACATTTCAGGTGTAACCCTTCTCCAGGACTGGGGGTGGGTGTAGGGGGGGAGCTGCAGATAAAAGGGGTGGCGGGGGCAGGATTGTGAAGTGGGGATAGGTGAAGACAGGTAGAGGGTACAACCTGGTTGGTCAATGGGAGGACTGAATCTGGTTGGTGGCAGGGAATAGTGGAAGGGATGGGGAGAGGCTAGGAAGGGTGTCAGGGAATGGGGAGGGAGGTTATTTGAAATTGGAGAGCTCAATGTTGAGTCCTGTGGGCAGTAGGCTGCCCAGGCAGGAGATGGGGTGCTATTCCTCCAATTTGTGCTGTGGTTTGTTGTGGCAATGGAGGGGGCCAAGGATGGTCATGTCAGAAAGGGAGTGGTTGGGGGAATTGAAATGGGGGGTGACCGGGAGATCCGGTTGACCCCTATGGACCCGGCTGTGATTCTTAGTGAGTCATTCCCTCAGTTTACGATTGGTCTCCCCAATGTAGAGAAGACCACACTGGGAGCACCTGATGCAGAAAAGCTGAGGGAGGCAGGGGGATGGGCAGTGTTACAGAGATGGAAGTAGGTGGTCTTCATAACAGTGCAGATACATGGTCAGAACTTTCCCATGGGCTCAAATATGATAAATGTCAGAGCAGCTTTGTTCAGTCTCAGACGGTTGCCTGGGAGAGGGGATAGAATCCGTGGTGAAGGAGCACTTTGTGCAAGTGACCAAATGTAATGACTTCAGTCTTTCTAATAATTAACAGGAGGAAGTTTCTGCTTATCTGATGGATGTCAAACCTTCAGTTTGACACATTCACCCCTAATCTGAACTGCAGCAGTGATTGATTGATTAGATTACTGCCACACTTGAAAACTCCCCCCAAATCAATGTTGCTGGACATTTTCCCTCTGGAATCTTCGAATTCCAACTTTCATAGACACTCATTGAAGCCAATTGAGTCAGGGAAAGACACACACACACACACACACACACAGTTATTTTAAACTTTAAATGTTTGTGAATGGATAGGGGGATAAGCAAGTTCATGGATGGTGGGGTGAGGAGGATGAGTGGGCTATCAGGTTGGGGAGGTCGTCAGATCAGGTGGGGTGATAGGGAGGAATAGCCTAGTTGGATCAGGAGGTTACAGGGAGATGGTTGTGTTGGCTCAGGTGGATAGTCAGCTGGGTTGGGAGCTGGTCAGGCCCTCAAAAGAGGGTTGTCAGGATTGTGCGGGGAAATGGGGCTGCTGGTCTGTGTGATTGATTCCGAGGTCAGTTGGGTAGCACCCAGTTACTGGACTAGGTTTTACAATGACTGACATTTCCTGGGTACCTATCCAGGTAAGTACATGGAACTGTCTGCAGTCTTCAACTCTAGCTCAGAGATGGAGATTTTTGAGGAGAGTCATGAGGAGCAGGGGAATGGCCAAGGAGGTTGAAATTCCTGGGAAATTCCCCCATTGGTCTGTGCATCAGGACTTCCGCAGGTTGCTCTTGTGCATCCTCAATCGTCTATCTGGTCACCGATAATCCAGAGACAGGAAGATTTGGCCCATTGGACTTTGCCATGTGACCGTCAGGATGATTTTGCTTCTGTTTGCTGTCTGATCATCTCTGCTGAAAAGATTCAGGAAGATAGACTTTATCTCAAATTTAATAACATTCCCTTACTCTCTGCCTCACAGATCAATAGAATTTTGATGGTTTTAAGATTCACATGTTAAGACTTTGTCATATGGTGGTCCCCAGATTCCGCTTTAAAATAAAGATAAAAATTACATACATCTTTGTAATTAATTGAAGACAGAAATCTGTGAAAATTATTTTAACCTGGGTGAAGTAGCCATCTCCGTACTGAATATGTTTGTGTAAAGGCCACGATTGTTGCACATTCTACTTTACTCTTCATGGTAGAGTAAACTATTTGAGGCAACTAAAATGTTCTGATGCAGTTCTTATGGAGTTAAATGTTTTTGATAAAATGTTCCAGACGTTGGGAAGTAGCATACAGAGAGCTGGCGTGGATCCCTGCTTTGTGTCACTGTTAGTTGGGCTGATAACATCTGGGTTTGATGTATGATCTTATCAGAATGGAGATTTGGATTTCTTCTGATGTAGTTCCTCACATTCCCCACAATAATGAGGAAATCCTACATAAATTTCTCTAGACTGTGGTATTCAATAACTGCAAATATTTATGAACTAACCTTTTATTTCTTATTTAATTAAGTTATGATATACTTAACAATTATGCACTCTCCTCCAGCTATTGATGAAGACAGCAGTCAGTCATATAAATAATATTCAAAATTTTAATAATGACAATCTTCAGTTTAATTAGTTTAGTTTGGTTTAGTTTATTCATACTAACGATAGTGTCATGTTAACTATCCTGAAGAAGGTATTTATGCAAGTTTTCAATATTCGAGAAATGTGTGATGCATCAGAAGGCATTTCCAGAGGGTCATTCTAAAAATAGACTTGAATACTTTGAGAATGGTGGTTTCTCTGTAATGCCCAAATTTTAGAAAGTTTGTTAACTGTTGTTGAAAAGAGCTCTTAAAGAGCTGGTGAACACGACAAACTGATTTTTGTTTTGGATAATTATGTAGTTTGTAGCATGATGCTGTCATTTGCTCTTCAGTTGTAAACAACAGTAGGTTTAATGGGCTGCGATTTGCGCCTGATGGCCCTGTTTTTTCAAACACACTTCTCTGATTTCATGCAATGGATTGCAGAAGATAAGCACAAATTGCATTCAGAACAACTCAAGTTCTGTAACATCTTGTGCTAGCATATAGAATTCTGTACTGCATCAGGAACATACCCTACCCATAAGACTAACATGCCCCCCCACTCCACCTATCTACCCTACGATTACCTTAATCACCTTTGGGAGCTTCCCTGAACATACTTGCTTGACTGCCTTTAAAGAGATCGAAACAATAAGATTGAACGTTCTATTCAAGGACACTAACAGATACATTTTGAATTAGTTTTTTATTCTCCGAAAGATTACTAAGGAACTACTGTACTTCAATCTAACAAAAAAAAAGCAATTTTAATCTTGTAAAATTGGTTCATTTTCAGGGGGTGGATCAGCATTGATTTAAATTGCTTCTGTTTTGTGATAAATCCATTTTCAGCTGCTTTAATCAAACTTCAAGTTCCCACTCTTCAATGTCTGAAGCAATATTTTTCACAGAAAAAGAATTCAAAACCAATTATGATGTAAACTGCTGCCCAATTATATTGTTTATGGCAAATTTACCAATTATGCCCAAATGGAAATTTTACCTCAGTATCTGATTTTATTTCATTTGTTAGGTCAATCACACAAATTTAATCTACTCTATCTAATCCAGTTATTTGTCCATTTTCAGTGTAGAAACAGCATTGGCAGGAATGCATTATTCATGTGTTATGCACATGGAGAAAACTAAACACCCAGGTAAATCTACCAGGTAGTTTAAGCTCTGCTTATATTCTTTTCCATCTTAATGATTTCGATGAAGTCCATGATTCTTTTTATGCTGTAGTTTATTCCCATCTTTTGAAAGAACCAAGATTTGCTGGAACACAATTTCTAAAGGTACCGAAGCCACCTAAGCCACTTATATGATCCCTATTCTTATTATTTGAGCTGAGATCCGTCAAGCCATGTGCAGAGTTTGATAGCAATAGTTATAATGTTGTGTGTGGTATGGTTTCACATTATGATAAATGCTTACTTAGAGTTACACATTACAGGCAAGCATCTCCTAGCCGAGAACACCTTTCCAATCGACTTGTATTGATAGGATCCAAGTGAATCTGTAATACCGACTACCTGCATCAAATTCAACACTATTAACGGCTGCAGGCTATTACTTCTTGCTTGAACTCTGGACTGTTTCAGCCATCTGTGCATTTCTCATTTTGCAGTTAATCTTATCTTCTGTATCTATTATGATGCCTGCAATTGTAGTGCAGTTCCTTTCTCTTTCTACCAAATCCCATGTTACTCAAAGTCTCTGATTCATTGGGCTTTCAAAACATCCCCAGAAGTCAAAAATATCTTGATCACCATTCATTTAATTTTTCTTTTGTTTCATGTTGACTTGATGCCATTCATGAAATTCATTATTAATACAAATCCATTGACCTTGTCAACCCTAAGCAACTGACCCATTCTGTTCAGTCGGACACTGTCTGGCCATATTCAGTCCAGGACAGTGTGACTGAAGCCCCTCTCCCTTGACTTGATTGAGGACTACTCCCCTTTAGACTTTGAGACATGGCCATTTGGCTGAAACACATCCACTGAATTGGTTGTGTACATTACTGTATATGGCACATGTATAACATTGAATACAGTTCCATGCAGCAATATATCTGCCCCCTGCCCAACTGATCATCACTAAATGTCATGGCTTTGTCTGTGCTAAAAAGAAAGACAGGATAGAAGATGCAATAGTGTGCAAAATGAAACCAGGCAAGGTGGAGACGTTGTGAGCAGCTAAGAAGGCATGAAGTGAGTGAGTGCAAAGAGAGCAAGTGAGGAACCTTCAAATACAGACTGGTTTAATCGATATGTTATAGATTAGGTTCACTACAGTGTGGAAACAGGCCCTTCGACCCAACTAGTCCACACCGACCCTCCGAAGAGTAACCCACCTAGACCCATTTCCCTCTGACTAATGCATCTAACACTACAGGCAATTTAGCATGGCCAATTCACCTGACCTGCACACCTTTGGACTGTGGGAGGAAACCAGAGCACCCAGAGGAAACCCACGCAGACACTGGGAGAATGTGCAAACTCCACACAGACAGGCACCCGAGGCTGGAATCAAACCTGGGATCCTGGTGCTGTGAGGCTGCAGTGCTAACCACTGAGCCACCGTGCCTTGTGCCTTTGTGTAAAGTAGCCTGGCTTCAGGATTTCAATTAAGGGTGTTAGTGGACTCCAAAGTGCAGATTTGAAGTGGTGAATGGTGTTTGAAGTGAGTTGGAGGTGTGCTGTGATGATACAGTGCAGGTTAATGCATGTCCCATGCCAACTTCTATGAATAATGTATTCAGGCAGTCACTGCCCATGATCCTTATCCTAAGCTGATAGGGACTGCTGGACAAGATGGAGACTGGGAACAACAAGTTGCGAGCTGGAGCTGCCAGATACCCTGTCATATTGGGAATTATCGCCATCCAGTTTCCAGTTCATCGGAGAATAGAAAACTACGTATCAATGAGGTGAGATGAGGTATTAATAATTTGTAAATCCATGCAAGTGGGCCTTTTCCTACTCATAGTGAGATTCTCATCTTGCCATTCAGATGCTGGTTGCAGAATAGGACGTTGTTTGCTTAACATTGAGAATCTCATTTTCCCAACTGAATTGTCACAGCCCAAGTCATTCAGGGGTGGGGTAATTCATCTTCCTATTTCTGACACCGTTTAGAAAACAAATATGCAATTTCCTTTGGGGAAGTTCTCCATCTGAGCTCTCGCTGGCGCTTAGACTGCATACAACCAGCACTTGAAAAAAATTGGCATTGAAAACACATCTTTTCTTTTTCAACACTAGTCACGTTCCAAGATTTAAAGGTCCTGAAGATGCTTTTATAGATGTTGAGAAAATTTCAGAGTGTAAGGTATGGCAGAGGAAGGTGGATGGGGAGGGAGTTAATGCCAGGTGCATAAGGGGGTATATGTGCCAGGTGTTTGGGGTGCTAGGTAAATGAATACATTCTTATTGTAGGTCAGGAGGGATGGTATAGGGTCAGAGTGGGGATTTGGAGACTGCCTGGTGGGTCTGGGTTAAGGATAGTGGTCTTCGAGGTTGGATGTGTGGAGGGAGTCAGGTCCAGAGCAGGTGGAAGGAGAGTTCAGGACTGGGTATAGGTCAGGTTCAGAATGGAAGGCACAATGGGGAGTGTCATGATTGCAATGAGGTCAGCCAGTAGGATCTCATAAAATATGAGATTCCTGATTGCGGCTGTTAATCTCGTCCAATCAGTGAGCCCTGGCTGACAGTGTCAAAGGTTCTGATACTCTGGCTGTTGACTCTGCAGCTGTACCAGAGTCTAAGACTTTCCACGTGGAAATAAAGGGTGGACTTGGTGACAGGATACTGGCCTCTTTATTTAGTGGCAACAAGAGTAAAGTACATTCCTAAAGAAACTCGCTTGCAACAGTCATCTTTGAGATTGGGTAAGCATTTCTTACATTATGCCATTATTTGGGAAGCTTGGCTTGTCCGATTCTGCCATTGAAGACTGGCCCACCACGTGGAAAGAATGTGTTATCTTTTCCAGGCAACAACATTGGGACAGGTGAAAAGAGACAAGTAATTCTCCTGAGAGCCTGTGGACAGTGTTTTCTGTTATTGGGAGCCTAAATTTGCCTGAAGCACCAGATACTTTCAAGTGTTGACCGATTTAGCTAACACGAAGGAATAACATGACTTCAAGCTGCCTTTAATTCTGAGATGCTATCGTTTTTAACCTGGCAATTCATGAACCAGGGAGAATCTGACAGGATTTTTAACTAGGTTAGGACAACTGACAGAGGCTCATGACTCTGGTTTATCCCTTAATGAGATACTTAAAGATCATTTAGAATGTGGAATTAATGCCATACCCATGCAAAAGCACCCATCAGTCAAAGTCCAACTGGACTTCAAACAGGCACTACAACTGGCTTTATCATTGGAAAATGTGGCCGGTGAAGCATATGAATTGCAGGGTATCCCAATGGAAGTGGATACCTTGCCAGTCCAGCAGACCTTGTGTAACACCACTTGAGTGTTGGCAATTGCATAGCCTCACTCAGGATGTATCCTGAACAGAGGGACTCGAGGTCAGCCACAGCAAAATCCCAGAATAAAACCAAACCACAGCCAAACAAGTAAAATTTTCATCAGAATCCAGGCTGGCAAGCCATTGTACTTGTTATCAGTATGCGGATGCAAGACAATAAGAGAGTCCTCTTTTAACCTAGATTGAGTAAGAGAACTCTGGCTGGTATCCCGAAGAGTGCATGTCCTGGAAAGTCCACCTACGTCTGGTTTGAAATAGTTAAATTGCTTAGCAACCTCCAAATCAAATCATATCAAAATAAACATCGGGTTAAATGGTTCTCTGGTTCTAATGGAGATCAATAGCTGTGCAGCTGTCACAGCAATTACAGAACCAGTCTTTAACAAAACTTGCTCGGACTCCAACCTTTAAGTTTGCGCAAGAACTCAGCTAGACTGAGAACCTTGACAGATAAAGGGTACAACTTCAGTTCCAGTCTCTGATGAGATGCAGCTGTTTCAATCATCACTAATTGTAGTAAAAGGTTTGAGCCCAGGCTTGATGGGGTGAAATTGATTGAGAGCAGTTCACCTAGACTGGCTCAACGTTTTTCAATTAGAAAATGGCTTCCTGAGTGAAGTCCTAATGAAATGCCCGACAATCTTCCAGGCAGGTCAACCAACTGTCAGAAGAGCCAAAGCCATCTTGAGTGTTGACCAGGAAGCAATTCCAAGATTCTGCAAGGTCCATCTAGTGCCATTTGCCTTATGGGCAAAAGTAGAGACAGAATTTAGAAAGCTGGGGAGCGAGGGAATCATCAAATCAGTTTGTGTAATTGGCAGCACTAGTCACACCAAATTTTATTTTGGAAGCTCAATGGTTTGATTTGCTGTTGTGGGGATTTTAAACAAACAGTAAGCTACTTTTCGCAGACAGATAAATATCCAGTTCCTCGCTTAGAGGATTTATACACAAAGCTGGCAAGGGGGAGTGTTCTTCACAAAGCTGGACATGAGCCACGCTTAGTTGCACTTGTGTTTCAATGTGGATTCCCAGAACAGTGCAATAATTAGTACCAATATTTGAGACTGCCAATTAGGATATCATCAGACTGTTCAATGTTTCGGTGGATGATGGAGAGCATTTTGCACGGTCCATCTGAGGTTGCCATTTATTTGGGTGGTGTGCTAATAACAGGAAAGATCAATAAGAAGCACCTAGAACTTGAATGTAGTCCTTAGATGTTTTTCCAATATGGGTGTACACCTTAGGGAACAAAATACGTTCCAGGCACTCCAAGTGACCTACTTAGGCTACAGAGTGAACAAGACCGGGCAATACCCAAAGATTACATGAGGGTGATCAAAGGTGCCCCAGCTCCCTCATTTGTTCAGAAGCTTAAGTTATTTCTTGGGCTGGTGAATTATTATGGAATGTTCATGCATAACCTGGCCTCCATCTTGGCATGTTTGCATCAACTCCTAAAATAGGGGTCAGCCATGGAAATGGTCTTGTTGCCAAGCCATAGCTTTCAGAAAAGGTCGCCGCCAGATACTAGCTGACCAGCAGGGTCATCCGGAGATCTCCAAAATGAAGATGTTCATGAGAAGTTATGTCTGGTGGCCAGGCCTGGATGTCGACATGGGACGCCTTAGTGGGGCAGTGCCCAGAGTGCCAATAAGGACTAAAATTACAGCCAGCAGCTCCCCCACATTCGTGGGAATGGCTGGATAAACCTTGGACTTGGTTACACGTTGACTATGCTGGTCCTTTCATGGCCTAATGTCCTTAGTCACTGTAGATGCCCACTCAAAGTGGTTGGATGTGTATAAAGCTAATTCCTCAAACATGAGATACCAATTGAAAACCTGTGGCCTCTTTGTTCAAGACGCAGACTCCTAGAGGTTTTGGTCATCGATAACGGGCCAGCAGGGTATGCTTTGTCAACAGCAAAGTCGAATGGTATCCCATTCGTCATCCAATAGCCTGGCTGGAAGAGCGGTCCAAACTTTGAAGGCAGGCTTGAAGAAGCGATCTACAGTCTCGCTAGCTACCAAACTGCCCTGGTCCCAATTTGATTATAGGGCCAGTGCCCATGCAACTACAGGGATCCAGCAGAGTTGCTAATGGGGCAAAGATATTGCACCAGATTAAAATTTGTCTTCCCAGACCAGGTGGGTGAAAGCAGCATCTGGAACACCAGTGCCAGACCCAAGACTCCGCAAAGGGAAAGAGACGGTTCACTACAGGGGATAAAGTTTTGTGTAAGAGCCACAGAAATGGCCCTGCTTGGGTATGAAGCATGGACAACATGAGGTCAGGACCAGTAAGGTATAAAGTTCAGGTAAGTGAACAGCCATGTGGACCACATGAAAGCTGCAAACTCGCCAGTAGTGTGAGAACAAAATGTGCCGTGTTCCTCAAAACAGTTGAAAAGGATGCTGGAACCCAGGGGTTTACCCCCTCTGTCAAGCATTGATGAGACTTCTGAATCTGCAGTAGACATGATGGATGTAGCCACATTTGATGCCTTTGCCGGTGGAAGAAGGAAGGTGAATTCCTACCAAAGCATTCCTGGCTCAAGAGGAGAGTACCTGTATGTTACATACTGCCCATATTGGATGCTAAGTCAGAGGAACCTGATCTAGTGCTGAAATGCGCCAGGGGACTATCCAAGAAAAATGAGCTCCTGTGTCCTTGAAGGGGAAGAGATGTAGGGATTGTAACATGGTCAGCTAGCTGAACCTCGTGGAATAGGAGTTCCCTGATTGGGGCTGTTAATCGGTCCAATCAGGGAGCCCTGGCTGACAGGGGTGTCAAAGATTCTGATGCTCTGGGTGTTGATTCTGACGAGGCTGTGTCAGAGTCAAGGATTTTCTATATGTAAATAAAAGTGACAGGATACCGGTCTCTGTAGAGCTTTTGCAGGGAGAATCATCGGGATGTCTATGTAAGTGGTTGGGGGGCTAAGTATAATCTTCTGGGTGGCCACTTTTATCGTGAGCTAGGGGCTAAGACAGGTTTTAATTCTTCTAACCTATCTTCTAACCAATGAGATAATGTCAGAACCCTCGAGAGGTTCAACTTCCCAGACAAGTACCACACAGTCAGTGCATCAAGACTTTTGCATTATCCCGAGGTGTATCGTTCAGTGTCCATCTGGTCTTTGGGCTGGAAGATCCAGACTAATGCATCCCTTATCACTTCCCTGGCTTGGTGTGCAATTCCTTCAGAGAACTCATTTCCGGAAGTAATATGCTGTGACAGTACATAGGAAAATTCCTGTAACTCACCCGTATTGACATATTTTCTGTGGTTTCAAAGTTTTTTTTGTCTCCGTCTTTTGTGATGTCTATAACTCATTGCCATTATATCATTAGCTGACGCCAAGCTGATTAGTTTGTGAAAGGAAAACAACAGTCAAAGACATGGTCTTTTGTGTTCCCTCTGTTTTGTACCAAGTTTCAAATGAGATTTTGAAGCAAGTCAAGTTGTGCCAAAGACATGTGGCGAAAATATCTTTTACTTTTCTCCTCCATTGCAATATTTTATACTTCACTTAATTTTAATGTTCTGGATGTAGTCATTCTGTTTATTCAGCATTGTAAACAAACTGTCTCTGTATTTATTATTTCTCCATCTCCACAATGTATGATTTTTTTTGTCCTGAAACACATCATGGTACAGTTCATATATAAGGGTCTCTGATCCCCTTCAGGTTATCACTATTCATATTCCTAAATAAGGAATGCAGTTTGGCTATTTGATTTATGGGAGCATCAAAATGATCCTGCCTTTACCTGAGATTTACGCAACATAATTTTCTTAGCACAGGCCCATGAATAGAGCACAGGAGTGCAGCACTCCACTCACCAACAAAATGTGGCAGTTTGCCGCTCTGTTCGGTGAATTCCTGCACAAGATAACGTATTTACCTGCCAATGCACATAGGAAACATCAAACCAGTCTACGTTACCAACGTGATCTGCCTGTGTTTTCTTTAACAATAATATTTCGTCTCCTCTAACCTTGCTTTTGTCATTTGATCAGAGGTGGTGATATTGTCAAATTCTTCAACCTGCAAATCCCTAAACCTGTTCCTGGTTTGTGGTGTTTTTTTTTAAAATGCTAGCCATGAGTTATATTGCATGAGAAAAGATCCACGGTAAGGAATTGTAGAGCCTTTATCCAACATGTGGTAATATTCAATAGGGAGTATGTGGCTACCCTCCCACAGTCCAAACCCAATAGTCGAACAATTAACCACCATTAAAGAAAATTACTGAAACCTAAACATAACCTCACCCTTTTCTTAAACCTCGCCACAAACCACTTATTTTCTCTGTCAATCTTAGAAAAGCAAAAACTGAACACTGAGATGAATCAAGCCAACAGCAGATTAATTTGTTCCTCTACTGGTTCTTTTTTTAAAAAAAAAAATCTGAGTCATTTGTAAAACTGAAGATGGCTAACATTGAAGAAATGTTTTTTAGTGGCATTACTTAACCTTTTTTGATTATAGTCACTGGGTAATGCAATTGTGTGACATTAAATTGCTGAAAAAAATCACAAAATGAAATAGTCTGGAACATAATTATGCAGAGACGAATCAGGAATAATTGATATTTATATTTGATATTATTGCCATTTTCAAAGTAATTTAGTGAGGCTCATGAATCACTCGATGGCATAGTAACTGGACAATGTTTGGTGGTTGAAAGTTCTTTATTTTGCCAATAGTCTGTAGAGTACATTTGGGAACACATGTTAGTCTGTGGGAACATATCTCTGTCTACATCTAATGAATCAAATAAACATCTAATTGGATAGACACTACACCAAAATGCTGGAATTTAAAGTAGTTTCAATGCCTTCAAAATCCTGGATTTCCACAATAGAGTTGTAGGCAAGAGGGTTATGTCTTATCATAACTCCAACACTTTTTCCTAATCTTTGCTCTGTATGTTGTGGAAAGTTGAAGTGTTGAATTTGATGTACATTGTGCATGACAGCTACGTCCAGCTACTGAATAAATAACTGATCAGTCTATGATGGTGTTACTGCTTGAGGTCAAGGTATTGGCCAAGAGACTGGGAGACCTTTTTCTCACATTCATATGATGCCATGGGATCATTTATTGTTCTATGAATGGTCAGTGCAGGTCTTGGTTGATCATGTCTCACCTGAACATGCAGTATTTCTGGTGACTTGCCATCACCATCGCAGCAAGTAAGCACCAAATTGATGATCCTATATTCTTTTTACTATTAAAAAGATAAAGAACAACTGGGCAAAGATAAAATTATTGTGAAGAAGGAAATTATATAAGGAATTAAAGATATAGGGATTCATGTCCAGATTACAGAGGAGGAAGTGTTGGATGTCTTGAAACGGTTAAAGGTGGATAAATCCCCAGGACCTGATCAGATGTACCCGAGAACTCTGTGGGAAGCTAGAGAAGTGATTGCTGGGCCTCTTGCTGAGATATTTGTATCATTGATAGTCACAGGTGAGGTGCCGGAAGACTGTAGGTTGGCAAACTTGGTGCCATTGTTTAAGAAGGGCGGTAAAGACAAGCCAGGGAACTATAGGCCGGTGAGCCTGACCTCGGTGGTGGGCAAGTTGTTGGAGGGAATCCTGAGGGAAAGGATGTACATGTATTTGGAAAGGCAAGGGCTGATTCGGGATAGTCAACGTGGCTTTGAGCATGGGAAATCATGTCTCACAAACTTGACTGAGTTTTTTGAAGAAGTAACAAAGAAGATTGATGAGGGCAGAGCAGTAGATGTGATCTATATGGACTTCAGTAAGGCGTTTGACAAGGTTCCCCATGGGAGACTGATTAGCAAGGTTAGATCTCATGGAATACAAGGAGAACTAGCCATTTGGATACAGAACTGGCTCAAAGGTAGAAGACTGAGGGTGTTGGTAGAGGGTTGTTTTTCAGACTGGAGGCCTGTGACCAGTGGAATGCCACAAGGATCGATGCTGGGCCCTCTACTTTTTGTCATTTACATAACTGATTTGGATGCGAGCATAAGAGGTACAGTTAGTAAGTTTGCAGATGACACCAAAATTGGACAGTGAAGAGGGTTACCTCAGATTACAACAGGATCTGGACTAGATGGACCAATGGGCTGAGAAGTGGCAGATGGAGTTTAATTCAGATAAATGCGAGGTGCTGCATTTTGGGAAAGCAAATCTTAGCAGGACTTATACACTAAATGGTAAGGTCCTAGGGAGTGTTGCTAACAAAGAGACCTTGGAGTGCAGGTTCATAGCTCCTTGAAAGTGGAGTCACAGGTAGATAGGATAGTGAAGAAGGCGTTTGATATGCTTTCCTTTATTGGTCAGAGTATTGAGTACAGGAGTTGGGAGGTCATGTTGCGGCTGTACAGGACATTGGTTAGGCCACTGTTGGAATATTGTGTGCAATTCTGGTCTCCTTCCTATCGGAAAGATGTTGTGAAACTTGAAAGAGTTCAGAAAAGGATGTTGCCAGGGTTGGAGTATTTAGCTACAGGGAGAGGCTGAACAAGCTGGGGCTGTTTTCCCTGGAGCGTCGGAGGCTGAGGGGTGATCTTGTAGAGGTTTTCAAAATTATGAGGAGCATGGATAGGATAAATAGACAAAATCTTTTCCCTGGGATCAGGGAGTCCAGAACTAGTTGGCATAGGTTTAGGGTGCGAGGGGAAAGATACAAAAGAGACCAAAGGGGCAACTTTTTCACGCAGAGGGTGGTATGTGCATGGAATGAGCTGCCAGAGGATGTGGTGGGGGCTGGTACAATTGCAACATTTAAGAGGCATTTGGATGGGTATATGAATAGGAAGGGTTTGGAGGGATATGGGATGGGTGCTGGCAGGTGGGACTAGATTGGGTTGGGATATCTGGTCGGCATGGACGGGTTGGACCAAAGGGTCTGTTTCCATGCTGTACATCTCTATGACTCTATGACTCTAATAAATACAAGAGACCAAACTATTTTGTTTAGGGCACAATTACAGATCAGAAAACCCTCATGTAGACCAGCAGTTCTATGGAGCACTGAGGGAATGCTGCAGTGTTGATAGTGCATTTTCCCTAGAATAAACATTATAACTACGGCTCTATCTGCATGGTTAAATGACTGCCAAACATATTCATTCTTTTTTTTGTAGTACTTAAGCTTAAACCTCATTAAGTGACTATATAGATATTTCTGAATTCTGAATACTCTTTTTTTTAGCATGTAAACTTTGCATTTCAGGGTCTATACCAAAACATGACAAAGGTAGCATTGCTGATCTATTGTAATAACCTGAGCGTACGGCAATGATAGATAAGGCAATTGTACACACTTATTTACAGACCTTTATGATACATTGGGTGATCATACAGTTTTATTAATTATGAACTCAAGTGATATATAGGGTGATTATAGAGATTTATTGAAGTATGCATCATTTGTGAGGTGTTTGCTTGAGTAATCGCAGTTGCTATGGTGATGGCTGAAGGTTGTTCTGCAATTGATCATCACCATATAAATCTTTGTTATCCAGTCAGAAAGTGCTGATTTGCTAACATACCATAAATATAAATTGTGTGCTGATCAACAGTGCACTCTGTGTGTTTTCAACCTATTTTATAGAACTTTCAGACCTCCTGAGAATCTTGATTCAAAGCATACCTGCACAAAGTTTCAATAGGGCTGCAAAGATTTACTTCTCTCTCATCTGGAAATATTATTGTTAAGTTATTACTCAATGTGAACTTTGTCGACTTCAGTTTTCAAAGTATTTTCCTGGAACTCTTTGTAATTTGAATAACCTGGCAACATGGGAATGAGGGATGTGAGAAGCAGGAATAGGCCATTCAGCCCTTTTAGGTCTGTTCCACCAGTCAATAACATCAAGACTGAACTAGTCTCAGCTCCAATTTCCTGCCTGAAGTCAACCCCCTATCTGACTCAGTGTTGAATAAATTCAATGGCCCTGCCTCCAGTGCTCACTGGGGAAAAGAATACCACAGACCAATGACCTGTGAGAAACAAACTTCCTCATCTTCATCTTTAAAGACAGACCTCTATTATTAAACTGTGTCCTTAGGAAAAGTCCTTGGTTGCTATTTTCTTTTAGCAACTTCGACTTTATTTCAGTGAGCAATGCATTAAGGCAAAAAAAATGTCGATCTGCAACCCTCGCATCTCCATAAGGGCTGTAACCAACTTTTACAGATGCACCATAGAAAGTATTCTATCTAGATACATCAAGGCTTGGTACAGCAACTGATTTGCCTAGGACCATAAGAAACTACAGAGAGTTGTGAACACAGCCCAGACAATGACGTAAGCCAACCTTTCATCCATTGCCTCCATCCACACTTGTCGCTGCCTCTGCAAGGCAGCCAACATCAAAAAGACCTCTCTCACCTCTTCCAACCACTTCTGTCAGGGAGAAGTTACAAAAGTTTAAATACATGGACCAACAGGTTCAAGAACAGCTTCTTCCCTGCTGTTTTTAGACTGATGCACCTCTAATTTCAAATCAAACATTGATCTTGTTCTTTTTTTGTGCACCTTCTCTGTAACTAACTATTCCTCGCTCTGTGCTACCACCCTCTGAACTGTGTATGGTATGATCTGCCTGTACTGCACACAAAACAAAACTTTTCACTGTACCTCAGTGGTAAATAAAAAAAAAAGTATGATTAGAGCCTATCAAGAGAACCTGTGGTAACGTGCAGTTATATATTTATTACTTTCCATATTTTGCTCCCACGTATGGGGCATAATGTTAAATTGGTGGCCACACTTATGCTTCTATCTTGAATTTTGATATCTTGCACATTGTAAACTAATGTTTGGTGCAGTAGCCTCGTTAATAGATAAATCCTGAGATCGGAATAACCAAAACTGTTGATGTTAGCAACTTGAGATATGAGAATGAATGAAGAAGCTGGTTGTGTCAGGAAGAGTAGAGCCAGCAAGTGCAGTGGTTGAGACTGTGCATTGATTACCCTTTTAAGGGACCAGCGCAAGCTGTGCTACCCGAACAAGAAAAAGCGGCTGTGCAATGAAACCAGCGGAATGTTCAAGTCTGAGGAGAGACAAGCAGAATTAATATTTCAGCTCTGTGACCTTTCATCAGAGCAGACAGAAACTGCCAAACTGCTGACTTTTTCCAGCATTTTCTCTTTTTATTTCAGATTTTCAGTATCCACCGTATTTTCCTTTTGTGCAACATTTTAATTCTTTCGTCTGGGCAGTTAATTCAGAAACCACAGATTTTCGGGGAGGCCTAAGGAGCTTGCACTGCACTTGCTAGCCTGAGTTTAGGAGCCTAGATGCATTAACACTCTCTCGGTTAATTTCATTGTCCCAGTCCACTTCCCACCTGCAACAGACATAAAGAAACTGCAGAACTGTGCTGTCAGGTGAAGATCAAGAGGCTGTTGGCTGCACAATTAGTTTTTTCTAAAGGGCAAGGAGGGATTATTGGTTTTATGGGAGATAATCTGTGGGTGTAGTGAGAAACCGGAATTCTGGGTCAGGGTTGGCCACAGCTTTCCATACAGGGATCTGTTAGAACACTTAGCACCTCCTTCCTACATTGGTGGATGATATTGCCTGCCTGCAAAGGTTGGAAGAAGTCAGCAAATAAAGAAATCAGCAACATCACTGACAAATGACACAAAGTGGGTCAATGAATTATTGCACTATGTTAGAAATTAGTGCCATTGCCATCTCTGGGACGGCCTACCTGACAGCCTTCTACCTGAACACCTGTTACACCAGTCATTTTGGCTGTGCTGATTTTACAGACCAGGGTGGCCATGAACTCTTATTTGAAATAACACACAGCACATGCAGTGGAACTACAATGTTGTGTTTTCTGCTTTTCATCACTGACTCTACTTTGAAAGTACTTCCATGGTTGTGAAACACTCTGGGATGTCCAGAGGCATGAAAAGTGTGATATGAATGTTTTCCGGTTCATGAAAACTAGATAATGATGGCTCTTTCAACAGTAGTTATTGTAATATTGCATGTATCTATGATCAAGCAAGCATATATCTTGACTACTACTAAGTGATAATATCTATGACAGAATACCACGTGATTTTGTGTAAAGGTACTAACCGTATCTCTGATAACCGCTAGTATGCTTCGTAATCCATCAGTGAAATCAGTTACTCATTGTGAAATGATAGAGTCCAGACAATCTCTCACTACCTACGATCGTGAAATAATGTAGAAACGATCCTGAAGATCAGTCATTGGACCATTTACTCTGCTTTCTCTCCACAGATACTGCCGTACCTGCTGACTTTGGCCAGTATTTTGCTTTTTGTTTCAGATTTTCAGCATCTGCAGTTTTTTGTTTCATATTATTGTAATGAATATGGTTGCCTTGTGAATAAATCTTTTAATGCTTGTTCTCAGTGAGAACTCTGTCTCAATATTCATGTTACAAGAGCTGACATAATACCAGAGAACACATCAATAGTACTTTTTAACTGCTAATTTATATGGTATGGAATAGGTCGGAAACCACAGGGTTTAGGAATTTGTAATTTGCAGACCTACATTCACAATTCCAATCCCAGGAAAATGGGTTTGACCAGTAAGTCTTTTCAGGTTTATATCTCCAGGAACCATCCAAGCAAGTGAATTTCTGGGACAGTTCAGGCTTCTCATTTCTTACAGACACACACACTTTAAACCAGAAATTTTTTCATGTTTGGAACTGTTCAGGATATATTTAATCCATCTGCCTGGCAAATGCTTACATTATGCTTAACTGTTTAACATTTCTGTGAGATTAGCCTCCCATTCAGTACAAACTACACGAACAAATGAGGGCTTAACTTGATTAAATAAAGTATAAGGACCCGTTAGATGGAAGACTGATGTAGAATGTGGGGGACTGGTGAATGACCAGCCACATGTGGCAGTAAGTGAGCAGCCTTCGTCACCCAGCTGCAGGCCCTAATGCAATCTCATGATGTTACCGCAGCAACCAGAGTCAGACAGGAAGTCAGGGTAGCATGGGATCAAATCCAAAATATACACAGACAGCCAATTCAGAACTCATATATAAAACATTGAAGTCAATCAGACTAACTGTAATGCTGAAAAAGATCACAAAAAGCACATGAAAATCAATGATGTTTTTTGTTCATCACTCCGTACCAATTTAGTTTCACAGAATATTTTAAAATGTGCCAACTTGCTTAAATTCAGAGCCAACTGTGAACAGTCATGGAAAGAGTGCAGCCACTTTGTTATAAGCTGCATGTTGGAACACTAGCATGGCAAGTTCTGACAAGTGTAAGACCATTACTTTAGAACAGGTATCCGGAATGATTCATAAGTACTTTTACCCTAGAGCTGTAACTAAATCTTAGTATGTGAAAGAAACTTAAAGTGTAAACATAACATTATTTAGAAGTTGTTCTATTTTGATAATTTGATGAACTTAGAGATCAACTTGAACTTTTAATATTTCAACATAAGCTGAGGATCATGATCATCAACAGCAGCAGAATTGTGTTCCAGCACAAACCTGAATCCCAAAAACCTACTCCGTAATCTAGTAACCAAAATTCTCACTCTCCCATTATCTTCAAGGCAGTGAATCAATGAAGATTGCAGGAGCTGAACCAGGTATACATAAGAATGAGATGCCAACCTGATGAAGTACAGCATAAGAGTTTGACAAATAGCTGGAGCATCAAAATGAGGAAGAGGAAAACCAGTCAGTGTCTTTGAGGTGCCACTCTTTGTGTAGAGGTGGCTGTAGAGCAGGTTTTCACCCAACTCGAGCAACCTGATCAATTTACCTTGGCTTTGTCAAGATCTCAAATTGAAAACAAGCTTCTCATTTGTTAATGTTGCAAGCCATCATAGCAACATAGAACATAGGAGCATGTTGCAAGCCACCATAGGAACTTAGAAAATGGGAGAGGAGTAGGACTTGTGGCCCTTTGAGCTTGATCTGCCATCCATTACGATTATGGTCAGTCCTCCAACTCAGTAGCCTGTTCCCACTTTTCATCCATATCATTTGATCCTTTTTATCCCAAGTACTATATCCAACTTCATGTTGAAATCATACAATGTTTTGGCCTTGATGTCTTTCTGTGGCAGCAAATTCCACAGGCTCACCACTCTCTGGGTGAAGACATTTCTCCTCCCCTCAGGCCTAAATGGTTAACCCCATATCCTTACTCTGTGATCCTTGACAGCCTGCTCCTTGAAGGGCATAAGGAGTCTTATGTCAGACATCTTGCTCTTGTCTGGGCACTTCTGTGGCTTTATTGTGCATGTTCTTTTACCTCAAGAGAGAGGCATTAAGAGGCATCAGCATGAGTACACAAGTAGTATGCCTTAAATAATAGATAAAGGTAGAGATGTCAGTCTCCAGAGCTGTGATTGTCCTCATATTTTACCAGTAAAACATGAAGGCTGTGTCATCAAGGAGCTACAGTTAATAAAACCAGATAAAACATTTCTGGTGTGTAAGCCTGAGATATCTGAGTAGTGTTCATCCTGAAGCAGTCTTTTGGGAGCACACTAAAACTTGGCAAAATGAATATTATTTGGGAAAATATGATGCTATGCACTTTGGGGGGGAATAATAGCAAAGTGGAGTATTGTTTAATTGGAAAAAGACTGTGGAAAGCTGGTGTTGTTGTTCTGATCCTCCATTCCTTCTCCTTCAACGTTTAGGCTAAAGCTGCCACTGTCTGTCTTTCACAGCCTGGCTGTTTTGAGACAGCTGACTCTCTCAAATTAATATGAGAGAGCTCTGAAACCAATGTATGGATATGTATGTAGTTTGACTATTCATTTGCACTCAACTGGCCAGACACACAGACAGACACTCTCTTAAGTTATAGCAATCCAACTGGAATGGGACCTATTGAAGCACACTGATTTGCTGAGCCTGGAACCTGAAGCAATTATGATTTACTTTGTGCTGATGTACGTGTGTGAGTTTTCGGCGTTGATGTCTGTGATCCAAAAGTTATGATTATGCTGGGGAACCGGTCGGCATATTCAGAATAGGGGGAGGTTCCACTCTAGTGTCACTGATGGATGGAGAGGAGACTTTACTGAGACTTTCCAGTGAGTTCCACCACAGACCACCCTCACTAGAGGGAGAACCTATGAAAGAAAGACACTAAGCATTCCCAGGAATCCCTTTAGGTGACAGCAGGCCTGGTACCTGGGTGCAACCTTTTCCCTCTGGCGTACTGAGTCAGGCTCCTCATTCCTCTGTAAATTGCTCAATTCTCTGTCAAATTCACAATTTAGGCAGCTATCCGGACATCTGAAAAATTGTCTGACTTGATCTCAAGTCAAATGTTTTCTGGCAGCTTGGGGACGCAGAGAGGTGCCAAGTGAAATTTATTGCAGAGAATAGTGAAGAGTGCACTTTCAGACGGTGATGATGCAGAGGGCCTTGGTTGTATAAGTCATTGGTGACTGGATGGGTTGAGGGATCATTTAATAAACATATGGCATCTTGGATTTTATCAATAGAATCATAAAGTGCAAAAGTAAAAAAGTTATGTTAAACCTGTACAAAACACTAGTTCAATCTCAACTGGTGTACTGTCTAGCTCAGGGCACCGAACATAAGGAAGAATGTGATTGCTGAGAAAATTCATTAGATGAGTTTCAAGAGTGAGGAACTTCAATAGCGTGAATACATTGGAGATGTTTGGACTATTGCTCTCAGGGAAGAGAAATTTGAAAGGAGGTTTGATAGAGATGTTGAAAATCATGAGGGATCTGTCAGAAGTCACACAACACTAGTAGTCCAACAGGTTTACTTGAAATCACAAGCTTTTGGAGCGTTGCTACTTCATCACCTGATGAAGGAGCAGTGCTCCAAAAACTTGTGGTTTCAAATAAACCTGTTGGACTATACCTGGTGTCGTGTGACTTCTGACTTTGTCCACCCCAGTTCAACACCGGGATCTGGACAGAGTAGATGGGGAGAAACTGTTCCCATTGGTCAAAGGATTGACGACAAAATGGTACAGATTTATGGTAATGGACAGTCTTGGAGACCTGCGGAATAACTTTGTCATACAGTGGTTAGAATTTAGAATGTGCTTCCTGAGTGATAGAGGCAGGATCAAATTAGTTATTTGAAAACAATTGGACCACTATCTGGTAAGGAAAACATTGCAAGGCTGCATGGAAAGGGTGGGGAGTCGCAAATGGTAAATTAGTCCTTCAGTGCTAGCATTTACATGATAGGCAGAAGGGCTTCCTTCTGTGCTGTGACCATTCTGTGACTGTTAAATCTTAACAGTTTATTCCTTTAGTTATGTGAGGGTGGATTTTTTTACTGCTACAATTCCTATTGCCTTCTGAGCATGCCCAGAGTTTTCATATCTGTTTGTTTGAAAGCTTGTCTACTCTCGCAGATTGGTCGAGGTCAAAACAAATTTATAGCCCAGTGACTGACTGTCAGGTGCTTTTTGCTTCACTCAACAGGTTCTTGGTTTTTTTCAGTCTCTGGAGAGAGTAACATTCATGTAATATGTTAACCACATTTTACCTAAATATCTTCTATTTTAAGGAGTACACTTTCCTTTAAAAGAATATTAAAAGCTAGATTTATTTCAGTTTCCTTTCTGTGACAAACTGATCAAAAAGCCTGAAGTTTGACACCTATGATTCCAGTGTTGATCAGGTTATTACTGAATAGCTGTGGTAGTTTTTGCTTTAACAGTTCCCTGTGGAAGAGCTCTGACCACCTTCAGTTTAAAGCAATTTCTCTGAATTATAATCTAATCCTAGCATCATTCTGGCAAACCTACGGAGAATGCTATCCATCATTTTAGTGTTGTTTCTCTAATGGGATGTTCAAGTTAACAGAGTACTTGGTGACCTAAGCCAATGTTTTGTAAAACAAAATGTATGTGATTATTTCTTCACTCTCTCTCTCATTTTCTTCCTATTTTTAATACCCCAATGTGTGACTGAAATATCTTATGATTGTTGAAAAGTAGATAAAATTATATGTATTTTAAAAACTCTCAATCAGTCCTTCCCAGATTTTTTCCCATTCTGGATGTAGGTTTGCTCGCTGAGCTGTAAGGTTCGTTTTCAGACATTTCATTACCATACTAAGTAACATCAGTGAGCCTTTGGATGAAGTGCTGGTGGCCTGGCCTGCTTTCTATTTGTGCTTATGTTTCCTTAGGTTGGTGATGTCATTTCCTGTTGTTTTTTCTCAGGGTGTGGTAAATGGGATCCAAGTCAATGTGTTTGTTGATGGAGTTCTGGTTGGAATGCCATGCTTCTAGGAATTCTCGTGCATGTCTCTATTGGCTTGTCCTAGGATGAATGTGTTGTCCCAGTCGAAGTGATGTCCTCCCTCATCTGTATGTAAGGATACTAGTGATACTTGCTCAGGGCCCCAAGATTTCAGCAGCCACAACTTTGGGAAATACGGTCCTATATTTCTCCTTTCATCTATTCATGCTTGATCATTCCATTGGGTGAAAGGACCAAATGTGTGGTTGACAAAGTTACTGATGACACAAGACAAATTGGAAAATAAGCTGTGAAGAGGATATGAGGACGCGACAAAACGTATGTAGGTCAAAGATGTGGCAAATGGAGTATTATGTGGCAAAATGTGAAATTGTCCATTTTGGCAGGAAGAATAAAAAAACTATCTAACTGGTGAGAGGATGCAAAGGTGTCCTTGTGCATGAATTGCAAGTGATTAATATGCAAGTGCACGAGCAATTAAGGAAGTTGATCAAATGTTATCATTTATCAGGAAGGAAATTGAATAAAAGAAAGTATCAAATTTAAGCTTTAGTGATGTAGGGTACTGCTGAGACCACGTCTGGAGTACAGTAAAGAGTATTGGTCTCCTTATTTGAAGAAGGATGCAAATATATCAGAAACAGTTTACCAAATTCACTTGATTGGAAACTATAAGATCCTGAGGGCCATTGAAAGGTAGATGTAGAGAAATTGCTTCATCTTATGGGAGAGTCCAGAACCAGGAGTCAGCGTTTTCAAAATCAGGGATCAAGATGGCTATTAAGCTATTTTTATTTTCTTTTGGTGGGCTGAGAGTCTCTGGAGTTTGTTTTTCTCAAAAATGTGGTGGAAGCAGAGAAGTTGAATATTTTTAAGGCAGGGGTGCATAGTTTTTCAGTAAGCATGGGAGGTGAAAGCTTATCAGGGGTTGAGGTGAAAATAGATTTGAGGTTGCAGTCGGGTCAACCATGATCTTATTGATGGAGCAGGTTCAAGAGATTGAATGGATGCTCCTTTTTAGTATGTTATTGCCATATATTGTTTAACTGTGCTCAGTAATATTAAAATTAAAGTAGTATATGGATAGAATATATAACATTAAATTGGGGACTATTTATGTTTGTCCTTCCTGGGTGAATTATGTCTTAACTTCTGGTGTTAACAAATGTATGAATTAGGAACAGAAGTAGCCATTTGGCACCTTGAGCATTTTTCACCATTCAGTAAGATCCTGGCTGTTCTGTTTGTGTTTTAAGTTCCACACTCTCATCTGTCCCTGATAACTTTGGATTCCCTTGCTTGAATCGACCGACCTTAGACTAATAAATTTGTTGATTCTTAGAAGGTTTCTGTCTTAAAAATATTCAATGATCCTACCTGCATTGCCTTCTGAGGCAGACTTCCAAAGTGTCTCAACTCTGACAGAGAATTTGTCTTCATATCTATTCTAAAAGGATGACTTCCAAGTTTTAAACGCACACAACAGGAAATATCCTTTCCATGCCGACCTTGTCAAGCCTGTTCAGAATCTTGTCCACTTCAGTCAAGTCACCCCTTACTGGTCTAAATACCAGTGGAAACGAGCCCAGTCTGTCCAGCCTTTCCTCAGAGGTAATTTGCTGAGTCTAGGTATCAAATCCATTAAACTCCCTCTAAATCCAAGCCTCCAACTCCTTACATTAAATAAAGAGGCCAAAATTGGACACAGTATTTGAGGTATGGTCTCACCAATTCCCTATCTAACCGAAGCACAACATTCTTGCTTTGATGTATAGTTCCTCCTGTTAAAAAGGATAGCATTCATGAGCCTTCTTAATTACTGCCTGTACTACATATTGACTTGTGGTGATAGACACGCATGAACACCTAGATGTTTCTGCATCTTGGAATTCTGTAGTCATTCATTTAAGTAATACTCTTTTATTCTTCCTGAAAATCTGATTAGCCACATTTTCCCACAATATTCTCCATCTGCCAGATTGTTGTCCACTTACTTAACTTGTCTATATCTGTCTACAACCTCTCATGTCCTCCTTGCAACATACTTTGCTACCCATATTTGTGTCATCCACAAATTTAGCTACCATGCCTTTGCTCTCCTCATTAAAATGATTGGATATAAATTGTAAAAAGCTAAGGCACCACCACAAACCTTCCAGGACTCTCCATGTCACAGCTGACTAATCAGAAAAAAGACCTATTTCTGCATACAGTTTTCTACAGTCAGCCAATCTTCTATCCATGCTAATATGTCACCCCATAAACCAAGACCTCCCATTTTTGCAATAATCTTACTCTGTCTAAAGAGTGCTCTTGGTTCTTGACTCCCAACAGCAATCAATGGGAGACTCATCCATTTTTAGGTTCTGTAAAAGTTAAAAGTCCAAGACTGTTCTGGTAGTGCTTTAGTAACATTACAAATTTCATCTATATGTTGGCAAAAGATAGCGTCAATAAAGCAAACTAAGAATCCTTGTAGCTGACTGTCTTCAGCAATAGTGCTCTCAAAGAGGTCACTCTAACTTCACATCATCAAACATAAAGGATTGGGAAATTTTCTGACCTGTTGATTTTGACTGCATCCTGGAGGAGACTGCCCACTGAGAATGGGCTCAAGGTCCATGTCCTCTGGATTTAGGCCCAATGTAGCATCACATGTTGCCCTCACTGTCCCCCATTTGTGCCATTCCATCCACGTTCCGAGTCCATTCCATTCATTGTTGTATCTGTGTTGAGCCCCCCATGCTCCCTGATCTTTCCCATGCTCTCTTTTATTGCTTCTCCATACTCCCTCCAGATCCTTGCTGAGCAGAGTCCATGAACCAAGATTCTGAAAAAAACAGCCATGACTTTGTCAAGATTGCGAGTTGGTGGATGATGGAGTTGGCTCACTACCTGCATCTTTAAACCACCACCAGTAGTTTATGAGAATGGGTTTTGATGCTAGCAATCAAGTCCCATCCTCCTCTACCCCAGCATCAACTGAGGCTTGAAAATCTGGCACAGACACTTCAGTTCTCCTGTGCGAATTGTGTGGCATTTATTCTTCTCTTTCCCTGCAACCCGTCACACTTTTCATCCCATAGGTGCCCTGTGTATTCCATGACTTTCCCAGCATTTCCCATCAGAGCTCATCTGATATTGGATGGAAAAAGGCCTTTTCTCTATTTCTACTTGAGACATTCTATTTTCCAAATGATTTCCAGTCATGTATCTGGATTGAGAATGTACACAACATATTCTAAGACCTGGAAGTTCATTTGAATGTGTTTCATTCTGAGGTTAGAGCCAACACTACCAACACTGAAAAGGCAAAATAAAAGAAGGAAGTTTTTAAAAAGTTCACAATGCTGCCTTTGGAAGATGCACTGTTTAACCTTCAGCATAAACCAGGCTTGACTCAAAAAATTTCAGCAGCTCACAGTCCTCAGAGATGACAAGTATTACAAATGTCTTGAGTGATGTATGAATGTGTCTTTTACATTGTCGTAGTGAATCATTAGGCTTCAGACAAGTCAGGGGCTCAGACGATTGAGTGATTATATTGTGAACTCCTCGGCTAATGCAAGAAGGATATGCAATACATCCTTTGTTAACACGCATCATCTTATTAAACACATGGAAAATTACATTATTGGTATAATCAAATTAAATGTAGATGACGCACAAAAATGATTAATTTATAGTTTGAAAACTGAATGAAAATGCAGCAATTCCATCAAATGATTGAAGGTATAGAGCTAATTAGTGCAGACACATGCTTTAGGTCATTTATAATTACCAAATGAAAGCAGAGTCTCACTCTCCATTTTCAAAGTTAAATAAAACCAGATCCCTGTAAGGATTACTGGCAATTACCACATGCGGAGCAGTATGATTAAAATTGCAATAGCAGTTCCTCAGAATTTTTACTTAAAATATACAAGGTACAGTGCTTTGTTTTCTTTTAGTCCGGTATCAAATGACTGACTTGTTTTTCATCTCAAAAATCTTGATTTCAAGAACAAGACCAAATATTTTACCTTTTGATCATGATGCCCATTTTCAGCTTTTAAAAAACTTGTAAAATCTAACTGTATTGTGAGTTTTTCGGTTTACATTTTTGCTGTTCTATGGGAAGTTGACTCCTTTTGGTAAGTATAAAGCTGTTTGATTTGAGGGAAGAAGAATTTTTCAGAGAATCTGACCCATTTCTTCTGTTATTCATAGACACAAGGACCCAGATATTGCTGTCAAAATAACAGCCAGTCTCATTAATTTTTTTGCTGTGTGTAAGCATAAAAGGATACAGCATGTTAAATAGCAATACCCAAATGTTGTGATATCTCCACCACTAGCTTTGTGAGAAGACATTTCACTTTATGCCCTGCCATTGAATTGCATTGAATGTCCAAAGCTAATTTTTTTTTTGCACAATAAATTTGAATTGCCAATGCCAACAGTGTGTACTATCTAAAAGGTGCACTCCAACATCTCACCAACATCTCCAACATCTTTTTCAATGAACTTCCCAAACACATTACCTCTGTTGTCTGGACGGACAAGGGCAGCTGATACATATGAACACCACCACCTGCAAGTTCCCCTCCACTCACTATGCTGACTAGGAATTATGTTGCCATTCCTTCACTGCTGGGTCAAAATTCTGGAACTTGCTTCCAAATAACACTGTGTGAGTGTACCATCGCTATATGGCCTGTAATAGTTCAACGAGGCAGTACATTATCACCACTTCAAAGGCAATTAGGGATGGTCAATAAATGCTGCCCTTGACAGTGATAACCACTTCCAATGAATGCTGTAACAATTTGGTTTTTTTTTTAAGAAAGGCCATCCAACTCATCATGTCCATATTGACTCTTGAAAGAACAATTCACAAAGTCTCCTTTCTTTGGCCTCTCCCCATAACCACCTTCCTTATTAGCTAGCCATTTAATTTCCTTCCCCATACTTTCAGGCACTGCAAATGTAAGTTGTTCCTTTCTGATATAGGTATGTGTATTTTTAATGATATGATAACATATTCACTGCTGTGTTGATAATGAAAATTAACTACTAAAAATGTAGAGTTTTGTTCCTTCAGATATTTATTGTTTAAGAATGTAAACATTTTTTTGACATTTTGGTTTCTTTTCCTTTCCCTCCCTAAAACCTTTAGATCGATCTTTCTTCCTCTATTTCTCTCTCTATTTGACATTGAATTCACGATCTCATATTTATACTTCTTTATCTGTTCTTGTGCTCTTTATTTTTAAGTCCTGAAATGTAACTGGTTTAGAAGATAATGTTTAGCTGGGCTGCATGTTCTGCTACTGATTTTTTTCAGTAACTATCTCAATCAGTGCAAACTGTCCCCGACTTGAGCTATAAAATCTATTAACACCTAAACATGCAAGTGCAAGTCAAATTAACATTAACTGTCTTGCTTCAACAAACTCTGAGGCAGAGTATCACAAAATCAAATATGAAGGTTTTTTAACTTTTAAACTAGATTATCTCACTTAAATGTCTATGATAACATTCATGGAGGTTTATGGTAATTGTTCAATTGCACTGGAGACTAAGATAGATAGTTCCTGATCACAGCCTCTGTTCATTTTCCCAGTCACTCCAAGGAGAGTGAGAATTAATGCACCCATGCCCGGAAGTAAGAAACTTTGAAATCAGTGAAGAAGTCCTTTGGTACCTGCCGCACCACAGCTGGTGACTTTTACAACTTGAAATAAGCATGTAAATTACCAAACGCTTGTAGAATCATAGCCAGAATGAATAAACCTTCTATTAACCTGCATGTCATTTGTAATCACTTTAATTTGTGTTGATGAGAAGTTTTTACTGTTGAAAATGTATTTGAGAATAAGACAATAAGACAGGAGCAGAAATCCCATTCAGCCCATTGAATCTGCTCTGCCATTCATTGAGATCGTGGCTAATTGAATAATCCTCAATGTTATTTTCCTATCTTTACTGTATAACCTTGATTCCCTTATTGATTAAAAAAATTGTCTGTCTTAGCCTTGGATACACTTAGCCTCAACAACTTCTGAGGTAAAGAGTTCCACAGACTTACTATCTTCTAAGAAACAAATTCTTCCTCATCTCTGTCCGAAATGTGTGACCTTTTATTCTGCGATTTTGCACTCTGGTCCCAGAATCTCCCACAAGGGGAAATTACTTGTTTGCATCTGTTCTGTTAGGTTTCCTAAGAATCTTGTATGTTTCCAAGAGGTCGCATCTCATTCTACTGAATTCCAACGAATACAGGCCCAACCTAGGTAACCTACTCAACCTCTCCTTGTAAGACATCCCACCACACCTGATATCACCTTAGTGGCTTTTCTCCTGACTGTATCCAATACAAGCATATCCTTTCTTAGATGAGGGACCCCAACTGTTCACAAAATTCCAGCTGTGGTCTGATTAGGTCCTTGTATAGTTTTAATGCAACCTCCCTACTTCTTTACTTCGTACCCTTTGAAATAAAGGCCAACATTCCATCTGCCTTCTGAACCTGAATGTGATTCATGGACGAGGACTCCCAAATCGCTCTGCTCTACAGCTTTCAGCAGTCTCTCTAGATTCAAATAATATATACTCCTTTATTCTTCCTGCCAAAGTGTGTAACCTCACAATTTCTCACATCATATTCCATCCACCAAGTCTTTTCCTATTCACTCAGCTTGTCCATATTTCTCTGCAGGTTGTTTGTTTCAACCCGACCAAATGCTTTCCCATCTATTTTTATGCCATCCACCAGCTTGGAAATATTACTTTCGCTTTCCTCATCCAACTCAGTAATATATATTGTAAATAATTGTGGCCAGAGGAATGACCACTTAGGTATATGGCACTGCACCAGTTACAGGTTGCCTCCTGAAAATGCCCCCTTTTAGCCCAATTCTGCCTTCTGTTAGTTAACCAATCCTCTCTCCATACAATATAGTACCTCCAACACCATGGACTCTTAAAATGAGTAGCCAAATATGTGGTACCTTATCTAATGCCTTCTGAAAATCCAAACATGTACCATCCAATGCTTTCCCTTTATCTATCCTGTTTGTTACCTCCACAAAGAATTCTATTAGAACTGTCTGGCATGATTTCCCCTTCATGAAGCCAAACGGACTCTGCTTAATTATATACATTGTGTATTTCTAAACGCAACTATTACATTCTTTACAATAGATGCTAACAGTTTCCTAATGACTGATGTTAAGCAAACTGGCCTGTAGTTCCCCGTTCTTTTTATCTCCTTTCATTTTTAAATCAAGTTATTACATTGTCAAATTGTCTAAAGATTGCTGGAAGATTATTACCAGTGTAGCCAGTCTCTGTAGTTACTTCCTTTTAATATCCTGGATTCATCCCATCAGTTTCCTGAGCACTTTATCTCTAATGGTGGTTATTGTACTTATTTTCTGTCTTCCTCCATTTGTTGCTTGATCAGTAGTAATTTTGGAATCTGTCAGTGTCTCCTACCTTGGATGAAAAGTATTTATTCAAATCCTCTGCCAGTTCATGGTTCCCCATTATTTTGTCAGACTAATTCTCCAAGGGGCCTGTATCTTTGGCTTTTTTTCTTTCTTTTCATGTACTTCAAGAAGCTCTTGCTTTCTGCCCGATATTACTTGCAAGCTTAAACTTAAAGATTATGTTCTCTACTTTTTTCTTGGTCATCTTTTGTTGGTTTTAAACTCTTCCAAATCCTCTGGCTTACCAGTAATCTTCGTCACATTGTGTGTTTTTGTTTCTTTCAGTTTGACGCTATCCTTAATTTTCCTTGTTACCCATAATCGCCTTATTCCATTCCTAGAGTCCTCCTTCCTAACTGGAATATATCTTTGCTGTGAATTATGAATGTTTGCCATTGATCCTCAACATCTTATCTGCTCAACTCCTTCCCCAGTTCACTCCGGTCAGCTCTGCCCTTATTTAAAATTACTACAGTTGTTTCTGACCCCAGGTTTCTCCATCTCAAACTGAATGTTAAATTCCACCATGTTTTGGTCACTGTTTCCTAGGGGATCTTTTATTTTGACACCATTTCTTAAACCTGCCTCATTACACATCACCTGATGCCTGTTTAGATCTAGAACATTCTAGGAAACAATCCCAAATACGCTCTGATTTCTTCCTCATGGCTTTCTCTGGCAATCTAAATGAAGATTAAATTCACCAGTGATTAATGTACCTTGCGTTATATGCACTCATTATCTCCTGATTTATTGTCTGTCATATCATATAGCTATTTTTTAGGGGCTTACAGATTACTCCAACCAGTTTCTTCTTTCTCTTTTATTTCTTTCTTCCATCTATATAGATTCTTCATCTTCATAGTTTATTGCTATCCTATTTAGTCCATCCTGTAATAATAGTGCTGCCCCACCACCCTTTCCTCCTGCCTGCTGTTTCAAAAAGTCTTATACTCCTGAATGTTTAATTCCCAACTTTGACCTCCTTGTCACTATGCCCCTCTGAAGTTGCTGCAAGATCATACATGTTAACCTGTGTTTATACTGTTAATTAATTCATATTGTTCTGAATACTATTAATTTTCAAATAAAGAGGCATTAATTTTGCTTTTTCTCCCCTTTGCCCTTATTTACTGTTTTTTTCTTTATTTGTTTACGCTATCACCTCCCGTCCACTTACTCAAATAGCTGCTTTCTAATGCTGTGTTATCCCCCTGCTGTGTAAACCTGCACATCCTCTCTTCCAAGTCTTTATCCCAATCAGCCTGAAGCTCTCCCCATAGTCCTAGATATTTTGACTTTTCAGGAAATGGTCCTAGCATGGTTCAAGTGAAGTCCAGCCCACCAGATTAGTTTCCTTGCTGGTAAAAGTGCCCCATGACCTGAAACCCAGAGACGATACTGTCTGGAGCTTGCCGATCTAAAATGGCAGCATTAGCAGCTTCTCAGTGAGGTACACCACTGCTAATGTCAAGTGGACATCTTTTTACATCCCAAATGAGTCCAATTTTGTACCCACTTTGCAAGCAAGAAATCATTAGTAGTGATAGTCCACGAAAAGCCAATAATTTTCCTCTGCAAACTCTAAGAATGTTTCATCTGATTGTGTATCATAGTTTTACATGGCTGGTTATTGCATTGTTACATTTGAAGCATTAGAAAATTGTTTGAGTGAGATTGAGGTCCTCATTCAAAGCCAGCAAGATTTTATATTTTAATATATAACATCAGTTTCACCACAGCATATGGTTTAGATCACAATGTGTAACAAGAGCCCTGCATACATTACAGCAAATACTGCACTAAAAACTCTTTCTGTAAGTATTCTACACTGGCTTAACTGTATTCAAGTCATCTTGTTAAAATTAAGGTCATTGTGATACTGAAATTCTTGTCACCTTGCTGGTTATTTCTACTGCACATAGACACACACTTTTAAGTTAGGAATAGATCTAACAATTATAGCATCTCTATTATACAAAAGTGTTTTCTTGACTGTAAGAATGATGCATGTGATTGAATTGCACTCACATAATAAGAAATGTGGAACAGTCCTAGGTGGGGTAAAAGTTGTTAAAGATTAAATAATAATCACTGTTAATTAACTCCTGGGATTATAAAATGAGTGCTTTGTTCTGTTGGGCTGGAGTGTACAATTATTATGCAGGGTTTTGTTGTGCAATTGGAGCCACAACAATTTACTGTTTTCGGCATATTTTTCCCTCCTCCCTGCTTTTTCTCGTTACAACTCATTTAATGTAATTTTTCAGGATTGTACGTATACCTTTTGAAGTTTTTGAAACAATTATGGTATAATTTTCCAATGTGATTTTAAATAGTTACTGTAATCCAGAAATGCCATCAGTGTTTGATAAAAATCATGTCGCAAGTTTTGAACTGATCCACCAGAAAGAGAAAGTAGAGTCTGGTTGAAATACTGGGCATATCCCCAGATCTGGCAGCTCCTTTACATTGATTGCAGACGTATGGATGTCAGTCATGTATTATTCTAAATTTATACCTACTACAGAATTGCAGTTATTTCCTTATACAAGCCAGTAATGGGTGTAAAGTTGCCACTGAGAAATGTGTGAATATACAGTAATCAATTTTCACTGAAATGGTGGCTGTCTGGCTTGTGTTCAAGTTAAAGCATTGGGGAAAGAGGTGTTTTCATGCCTGCCCTTTGTTTCCTATTAACTAAGAAACACAATAAATTACTGCTCTTTTTGACAGACAAAATTGTAATGCTCTGTTCTGTAGAAGTGAACTATTGAGTATATTTATTCAGTATTGATTCAGCTATTATGTATTCTTTCAAAGTATATGTTGTTGATGTATACATTAAAGATTTGTTTAAAGACCTGACTGGTTCCAATTTAGTTTGCAGTGAGAACATATTGGTTTGGCTATACCATGGAATTTGAGGACAATAATAGGTTGTCTTCCACTGTTTGATTTCAGAACAAGCTGATGGATGAAAAATTCATTCATTCACTGTTTGGAAGGCTATAAGGTTTTGAAAGGAGTTGGTAGGCTCGCCAGGAAGGAAACATCGGTAATGGAGAAGCGATCCCGGTCAATTGTTCCTGCCTTCCCAAGATGAGTGAGTCGAGGCATTGGAAGAAATTTACTCTGCATCAAATAATGCTGCATTTGCTTTGAAACTGCTCAATGAATGAAAGGAAGATGTGGATTCTTTCTGTGAAAAATGGAAAATGTTCTCTACCATGCACTGACATAACTTGGCTTGACAAGACTGAAATTTACAACCAGACTCTCAATTTTTGATTCATGTTATTGGTTTCTGGTGTGTTTTGATTTGTGCTGGTCTTGCTATTTGATTTTGAGCTACTTTTGCAGAAATTAGACCATTTCTCATTTGGCCTGCAATGTTAAAAGCAACTCACCATTTTCGACAAATAAAATAAACATGATACCATTTTAGAAGCCTGCTACAAGTAAACGCTTAGTCTTATTGGTAAAATATGACAATGTATTGAATAACTTTCCTGGTTGGAATGCTTTTATTGTTAATTTTCTAGAAGTCTCCGATGCCTCAAATGACATTTATTCAAGTAGGGACTTGGCACTTTTCCCATTTTTTTGCCTTGCATTTCTGCAACAGCTAAATGGTACAAACTGCACTTTTTGGAGAGATTTACGCCGTATTTCAAATATCTTTTTATACAAAAGTATAAAAATTACCAATTTCCATTTATTTTTATACTCTTCGACAGGGACGACTAAAGAACGTTCTTTGTATTCTCATGAAAAAGATGACAAGCCCAGTTAGCCCCTGAGGGACCTATTAGTATTTGAATATTCTTCCAATTCTATGATATTAAGGCCATTCTTTAAGGTTAACTCCTATATATACATAACTCAGACTTCTATTATTTTGCGAAATAAAATCTTTCCCTACTAAAATCTAAACTCATTGAAGCAATTTGTTTTTAAAGGAATTCTTCTTAAAATTAGTTCATTTTCAAGCCTGAATTGGACCTTTATGAGAATAATTTATGTAAATTAAGTCACCAGTGATAAATATGCACTAAGCCTAAGGAAATAAAGCCTTTTTCTCCCCCCCCTTTACCTTTTGGCATTGAGCTTTGAATCCAAGTTAGACAGATGGGATGCAAGCTCCTGTCACTGACAGATCCTAAGAGTCCCATGGGAAATTAACCTGGACAATCTCAGTCTCATCCCCAATGGACGTGAGCCCACAAATCTGAATTCTACTCACATTTGGCACTAATTGGCATTAATTCTTCAATTTTCCTTCACAGATGCTATAAAATATGATGGATTCAGAGATGTCCCTGGAGTGCAGTAGAAGTGCATTTTGGAACCTGAGGTTAAAGCGAATATTTGGAGTTGTTGTAGTTTAGAACAAACCCTCATTATATCAAAGCCTCGTACCATCTGAAGGTACTTGTTAGTGGCAGTGATACACACAGTTTAATTTACGCCATTACGCCTGCCAGCACTCAAAACATACATGGCACAATATTACCAAAAAATTGGAGTTGAACTTGTGGACTGCTGCAGAAATGAGGAATTAATTAAGTATCTAAATGAATAGACATAGTTGATGATATTTTCTACAATTAGATACGATTTATGCACTGTACAAATTAAGAACTTTTCACTTCACTACTGGAAGTTTTATAAGTGAGGGGATAGTCATATAAAACCCAGTGAATAGCTTTCCTGGGCCACTCTCCCCCCCCCCCCGATCTGCCTGAAATTGTAGAGGGAGTTGTGGAGGAAGGCATCAAGTGGCCTGCCCACTTTTGGGTCTGTTGAAGACTTCCAATGACCAACTAATGGCCGCTTAAATTCCTCATCATGCCCTTTGCCTATGATTATTTCTTGGGGTAGGGGGAGGCCCATGTCCGACAGGAAGCTGCTGTCCCAGAGAGTGGGGCCTTTTTGGGCCCTCTTGGGGCTGGGGGGGGGTCATTCCCCCTTATTCCACTTTAAAACTCCTCTAGCCTCTTTGGTTCAGCCTCCCACTACCCTCATCGAGACACCCAACATTGGACTTCACTGGGCCCCTCAGTGTGGTATGTCAGTCTGCACTCCCACCAGTGGCCATTGCTCGTGATCCATGCTGTTGGAAGTACAGAGTTTGTGTCATCCTATTGGCTAACAGCTCTCCAAGGCAGGACTTCGATGAAAATCTCTCAATAATGCAATTAATTTTGATCATGAGTAGTGACAAGAACACCACCCCCACCCCCAAACAATGAGTTTGCAACATCCTGTAAAATCCAGTCTGGAATTTTTAGGCTTTCTCCTATTGAATAGCCAATGGTAGCACAAACACACATGCAGATTTAGTGTTTAGTGTAAACTCAAGAAGCTTGAGACCATCATAACAAAAGCAGTCCATTTGATTTGCACCATGTCCACAAACGTTCACCATAGGGTTATAGAGTCAGAGGGATGTACAATGTGGAAATACACCCTTCAGTCTAACTCGAATATGCCGACCAGATATCCCAACCCAATCTAGTCCCACCTACGAGCACCCGGCCCATATCCCTCCAAACCCTTCCTATTCATATACCCATCCAGATGCCTTTTAAATGTTGCAATTGCACTAGCCTCTACTAATTCCTCTGTTAACCCATTCTACGCACGCACCACCCTCTGCGTGAAAAAGTTGCCCCCTTGGTGTCTCTTATATCTTTCCCCCATCACCCTAAACCTATACCCTCTAGTTCTGGACTCCCCCACCCCAGGGAAAATACTTTGTCTATTTATTCTATACATACCTCTCATGATTTTATAAACCTCCATAAGGTCACCCCTAAGCCTCCGATGCTTCAGGCAAAACGGCCCTAGCCTATTCAACCTCTCCCTATAGCTCAAATCCTCCAACCCTGGCAACATCTTTGTAAATCTTTTCTGAACCCTTTTGAGTTTCACAACATCTTTCTGACAGGAAAGAGACCAGAATTGCACGCAATATTCCAAAAGTGGCCTAACCCAATGTCCTGTACAGGTGCAACACAACCTCCCAACTCCTGTACTCAATACTCTGACCAATAAAGGAAAGCATACCAATCCTCACTATCCTATCTACCTGCAATTCTATTTTCAAGGAGCTATGTACCTGCACTTCAAGGTCGCTTTGTTAGGCGACACTCCCTAGATCCTTACCTTTTAAGTGTATAAGCAAGTTTTGAGTAGATTTGTAGCTCAGGTTGAGGTTCTGGATGTAGGTTTGCTCGCTGAACTGGAAGGTTCATTTCCAGACATTTCATCACCATACTGGTAACATCCTCAGTGAGTCTCCAAGCGAAGCAACGCTGATAATTCCTGCTTTCTGTTTATATGTTTGAGTTTTTGTGTTGGTGATGTCATTTCTTGTGGTAATATAATTTCCTGTGGTGATATCATTTCCTGTTCTTTTTATCAGGGGTGGTAGATGGTGTCTAACTTGATGTGTTTGTTGATAGAGTTCCGGTTGGAATGCCATGTGTCGAGGAATTCTCGTGTGTCTCTCTGTTTGGCTTGTCCTAGGATATCATTTACAAACTACAGTGCAAGAACTATAACAAACACTACATTGGACAAACAGGCAGAAAACTAGCCACCAGAATACATGAACATCAACTAGCCACAAAAATGACATGACCCTCCCTCACTAGTTTCCTTACATACAGATTAGGAAGGACAGCACTTCGACTGGGACAACACATTCATCCTAGGACAAGCCAAACAGAGACACGCACGAGAATTCTTAGAGGCTTGGCATTCCAACCGGAACGCTATCAACAAACACATCAAGTTAGACCCCATCTACCACCCCCTGTGAAAAAGAACCAGAAATGACATCACCACAGGAAATGACATCACCAACCCAAACATATAAATAGAAAGCAGGAATTATCAGCGGTGCTTTGCCTGGAGGCCCACTGAAGATGTTACCTAGGATGGTGACGAAAAGTCTGGAAATGAACCTTACAGCTCAGGGAGCAAACCTAATCCATTAAGTATCTAAGTACTGCTAAGATTTGCTTTCCCAAAATGCAGCACCTCACATTTATCTACATTAAATTTGATCTGCCACTCCTCAACCCATTGGCTCATCTGATCAAGATCCCGTTGTAATCCAAGGTAACCTTCTTTTGTTGTCCACTACACCTCCAATTTTGGTGTCATCTGCAAATTACTACCTCTTCAGCTCACATCCAAATTATTCATATAAATGATGAAAAGTAGTGGACCCAGCACCGATCCTTGTGGCACTCCACTGGTCACAGGCCTCCAGTCTGAAAAACAACCTTCCACCATCACCACCCTCTGTCTTCTACCTTTGAGCCAGTCTGTATCCAAATGGCTAGTCTCCCATGGAGAATCTTGTTGAACGCCTTACTGAAGCCAATATAGATCACGTCCACTGCTCTGACCTCATCAATCCTCTTTGTTACTTCTTCAAAAAACTCAATCAAGTTTGTGAGACATGATTTCCCACGCGCAAAGCCATGTTGACTATCCCTAACCAGGCCTTGCTTTTCCAAATACATATAAATTCAGGATTCCCTCCAACAACTTGCCCACCACCGATGTCAGGCTCACTGGTTTATAGTTTCTCGGCTTGTCCTTACCACTTTCTTAAATAGTGGTACCACGTTAGCCAACCTCCAGTCTTCCAGCACCTCACCTGTGCCTATCAATGATACAAATATCTCAGCAAGAGGCCCAGCAATCACTTTGTTAGCTTCCCACAGAGTCCTAGCGTACACCTGAACAGGTCCTGGGGATTCATCCACTTTTATTCATTTCAAGACATCCAGCACTTCCTCCTCTGCAGTATGGACATTTTTCAAGATGTCACATCTATTTCCATACACTGATGCTCAGTAACAGCAGGGTGTACCATCTTCAAGATGCAGTGTCAAAATCCACTAAGACTCCTTCGACTGCATTTTCCAAACCCATGAAAACTATTGTCTTGTGGGAACCACCTGGAAGTTCCTCTTAATGCCGCTCACAATATTGACTTGGAAATATATCACCATTCCTTTAGTGTTGTTGGGTCAAAATCCTGGAACCCCCTCCATAATGGCATTGTGGGTCCATCTGTAGCAAATGAACTGTAGCGATTCAAGGTAGCAGCTTAACACCATCTTTCTGCAGTGACCAAGAATGGGCAATAAATGCTGGTCCTCCCAGTGACCGCCACATCCAGTGAATGAATAATGCTGGTTTATGGGTCTGAAATGAGCTGACAGCACAGTGTCCCACATGAATACAAGCCAAAATCCTGCAGATTCTTTGAGTTCTGATGAGCCTGTGTGAGTTCTCATCTTTCCATCTCTGTGACAGTCATTAATAGTCATGTCTCTTTTCCACTTGACATTTTCTCCCTTACACTGAAGTTGGGATAGTGATCTATAAACACTCACAGTAACCAGCTACAGTTCAACTTGAGTTTACACAGCAGCTAGTGCCACTGTACTAAATGATAAAAGGCAGCTTCAGTTATTTCCTGACTAAGTTTGTCTGCAGTTATCCATTTTCCAGTGGAAAGCTTGGATTGCATTAAGGAAAAGGAAACTTGGCATGATATAGGTTTGCATTCGATACAGCTCACCCATTTTCTCCTACTTTTAGTTCTTACTTACTCACTTAACCTTTCTTCTGTCCTGGCCTGATATCCATGATCTCCTTGTTTATCTAACCCTTTCATATGTCTCACTGTCTGGACTCCATCTCCACTTATCCACTTGCCTCCCTCCCTCCACCCAACCTTTTTCCTAATTGCTAGTAGCTCTGATGAAGAGTCACTGGACTCAAAGTTAACTCTGCTTTCTTACCACAGATGCCGTCAGACCTGCTGAGATTTTCCAGCTCTTTGTTTTTCATTTCAGATAGTGTCATACAGCATGGAAACAGACCTTTTGGTTCAACTAGTCTACACCAATCATGTTCCCAAAATAAACTAATCCCACATGCCTGAATTTGCCCCATATCCTTCCAAATCTGAATATTCCCAACTGAATATTCTGAGCACGTGTTCAAATCCTACCATGGCAGGTGGAATAAAGAGTTGGCCTATTAATCACCATGTAACCATTGTTAATTGTCATTAAAAATTCATCTGGTTCATATTGTCCTTTAGAAAAGGAAACTGCCATCCTTGCTTGGTCTGGCCAACATGTGACTCCAGACCTGCAGCAATGTGGTTAACCTTGAACTGCCCCCGGACAGTGAGGTATGGGCAATAAATGGTGGACTCGACAGTGACGTCCATAACCCATGAATGAATTAAAATAAAGCAGGGGCTGCACCTTTGAGGATGGACTTAATGTAAATACTGGCCAGGACCAGTATTCTAGTGAGACCTACAACTAGGAAAGCCAAGAAGGCTTTAAACTGAGCAAAGGAGTAAAGATCATCTCAGGGGAGATGGAGTCAGTTTAAAAGCAAAGGTAATGATAACCAGTGTATGGCAGGAAGAGTCAGTGGTTGTAAACTCAGGAGGGTGCCAGCTGATTGGGCCAGAATTTACAAAAACAGTTTTAAAAACATTAATTAAGGACATTTTATTTTAAGAAAGCAAAAAGAACTGCAGGTGCTGTAAATCAGAAACAAAAACAGAATTGGAACAAAACTCAGCAGGTCTGTCACCATCCGTGGAGAGAAAGCAGAGTTAATGTTTCAGATCAAGTGACCCTTCCTCAGGTTCTGAGGGAGGGTAGCTCAACCTGAAACATTTCACTCTGATTTTTCTCCACAGATGCTGCCACATCTGTGGGGTCTGTCCAGCAATTATTGTTTTTGTTTCCATTTCGTACAAATGTAGAAGATTTTTTTAAAATTATAGCTTTCTGCAGTAGTACATTGAGGAACCAACTCTGGAAAGGGCCATTTTAGGTTTCGTATTGTGCGATTAAAAAAAGTTAGTTAATTTATTGTAAATAGTCCTTTACAAAAGAGTAATGATAAAGTGTAGAATGTTGAAAATGATGTAATTCAATCGGAAGCTCAGGTCTCAAATCTAAACAAAGGAAACTAGGGACAAACTGGCTTTGGTGAATTGAGAAACAACATTAAAAAGGAATGATGTTAGATGTGCAAGGCTAACATACCAAAAAAAAAATTGCTTCATAATAGATTCCTTTAATGCACAAAAACCAGGCAAGAAAAATGTTCCATTCATGGCAAATAAAAGAAATTAAGCATTGTACGTGACCAAGGGAAAAGGTGTATAAAGTTGCCAAAAGATGGCAAAACTGAAGTTACGGAGCTCTTTAAAACTCTGCAAAGGATTAAGAGAGGGATAATATAAGAATAAAATAATAAGGTAGTGGGAAACTAAAAATTGACTTTAAAAGCTTGTATAGGTATGCAAAGAGATTGCTGACGCCAATACACAATGCTCCAACAAGCACAGACCAGGTGCTATCCCAACACAAGTCTTACCAACAAACTAATCATCAGGATAAAGAAGAAACCGCTCTGTGTCTGCAACTAATGGCTGGTATCCTCTGGGCCCCTCCTTCAATGTTCTTGCACAGTTGGCTGAATCTGACTTTTTTCCAGCGTGGATGTAAATTTCGCTAGTTTCATGGATGTTTTCTTTCTATGAAGCCCAACAAGGTTTCTTGCTGTATCATTCTGGACTCACCTCATTAACAAAATCTGACACCTCCATGATGTCCTTCTCATCTGATGCTAGCAGTCCTATCACCTGCTGTAACCAGAATAATGTGACACATCCATAATATACCAGAATGGATTGGCATCACTAATACTGGCAACGTCTTGAGAAGGGTGTTGAGTACCTGGACAAGCACTGTCAATCCAGAGCTGTAATGCACGGTTCTGGCCATTTGCCCTAGACATGTCAGATAAGGGGAAATTGGTGGATGGCCATGTTGCTAAGTTCTGAACGACTACCATCTACAAGTTTGCTGCTGACACCAACGTGGTGGGACAGGTATCAATAATGATTAACCAGAATACAGAGAGGAGATAAAATGCTTGGTGACATGGTGCAGTGATAACAACCTCTCTCTCCATGTCAGCAAAACCAAAGAACTGATAATTGACTTCAGAAAGAAGGGACGAGAGCATGGCCCCCATCTACATCAACGGAGTGGAGGTTAAGAGCATCAAGGTCCTAGGAGTGACAACTGACAACCTGTCCTGGACTTCCCATATAGTTGTGATGGTCAAGAAGGTACAAAAATGCCTCTTCTTCCTCAGGCGGCTCAGGAAATTTGGCATGACCATAACTACCCTCAACAACTTCTACAGGTGCACCATTGATAGCATACTGTCTGGGCACATAATGGCTTGGTATGCCCAGGGTTGTAAGAAGCTACAAATGGTTGTTTGCACAACCTAGACCATCATGGAAGACAACCATGGACTCCATTTACACGTCTCATTGCCATGGAAAGGTTGCCAACATCATCAAAGACCCATCGCACACCGGTATTGCTCTATTACAACCTCTTCTACCAGGCAGAAGATCCAGAAGCTTGAACACGCACCAGCAGGTTCAAGAACAGCTTCTTCCCCGCTGTTATTAGACTGCTGAATGGACCCTCTAACTTCAAATAGTGCCAATCTTGCTAATGTTAATCTTGCCTAGTGCACAGCCTGTGTGATATAACTGTATGCCTCACTCTGTCCAAACTTTTTCTCACCCTATGATCTATATGTCCTTGCTTACTATGATCTGCCTGTACTGCTCGCAAGCAAAGCTTTTCACTGTACACGTGATAATAAATCAAATCAAATCGATGGAGGAACTCATGTGCTGAATAGACTGATCCATTTCCTGTCCATGACACTACATCTCCTGTTGAGATGACCTGTCATGTGTGTGAAACTCTGGGCTCTGCATCTCTATCCAGCTGGGTTTGGCTTTGCCTGTTCTCTGTCCTCAAGAACAAGTTACCCACAGGCATTTCACTACCTCAGAGGATAAAGTGTGGACTGCAGATGCTGGAGATTAGAGTCAAGGTTAGAGTGGTGCTGGAAATGCACAGCAGGCCAGGCAGTGTCTGAGGAGCCAGGAAATCGATGTTTCGGGCAGGAGTCCTTCATCAGGAATCCTGATGAAGGTCTCCTGCCTGAAGCATCGATTTTCCTGCTCCTTGGATGCTGCCTGACCTGCTGTGTTTTCCAGTACTACTCTAATCTTGATTTCACCATCTCCTGCTTACCGACAAAATAATGCTCATCATGTGTCACTGAAGCCACTCTCTAGAAATGGAACCACTGGAATTCTCCAGAAACATTCTCCGGAAAGGGAATGCTTCATGATAGTCCTGCCATTAAAACAACCTCCAGAAAGGCAATAGAAATTCATGGGCTGCTTGTGTACTGAGGCGTGACTGTTGTTTAGTTGCACTCTCTGCCTTATGCAAAATCAGTTGGCAATCTCAATAACGGGAACTGCTTCTTGTTTACGTTGGGACCTAGTAACTTCCTATCTTGCCTCATACCCCTACCCAGCCTTGTCCTCATTTTACACTTTGATCTCTCTTCCCTCTTTTTTCAACTCATCCCTCCTCGTCCTCTTCTTCTATCCTATGTTCTTTTCCTGCCCTGTGCTCTTCCGCTGTCTCATCACTTGCTCTCACCACCTCCTCCGCCTCTCAGCCCCTCCGCCTCCTCTGTTTCCCACCCCTGCCCTGCCCCTCTGCACCCCACCTCTCGGCCCCTTGCTGCTCCTTCACCGACTCTTACTTCTCTCTTCTCCCCAACGACATCCACCTGTTACCATCTATCTCGTCGTCCTCCTCCTCATCATCGACCTCCTCCTCATTGTCCTCTCTTGACACGTTTTTTCTCTCCTCTGCCTCAAATAGGATGATGAACATGTGACTTGCTGTTAATTGACCTGCTGTTCCATTGGGTGTCTATTACCTGATGAAGGGCTTTTGCCCAAAACGTCGAATTTCCTGCTCCGTGGATGCTGCCTGAGCTGCTATGCTTTTCCAGCACCACTCTAATCTTGACTCTAATCTCCAGCATCTACAGTACCCACGTTCGCTTGTCTATTACCGATGCTGTGCGGGAGGTGGGATGGAATGGAGGGGTAGTGTTCAGGACTTGGAATAGTTTCCAATATTGGGATCCTGATCTAGGAACAAAGGCCCAACCCTGAGTGTTTGGAAATGTGGAGCTGTGATTGAAAGCAGTTGCTTGGAACATTCCTATTAACTGTCTGTCAGTCAGCTGATGTCCTTTGAGACCGATCTGCAAGGATTGGTTGCGTGTAAACTGACAGAGCCGCTCTGTGTAAAGTGAAAACTTTGTGCTTTAACTAGTTTTTGACAGCACCTGTGGGAATAAAGAAACTTGTTTTATTCAAACTGTTGCAGTTTTATTTGGTGACATAGACTAACCTCATTTTTGAAGTTTATAGTTTTCTTGTAAGTCAATCCTTTTGTCACAATCTGCCGGAGGCCTCCTTATTATAAACAGAGTTCTGATTCATAAAATAGGTAGATGTTAATTCCTAACCCTCTTACACTCATTTAGTTGGATCTGTCTGTTTTCTGTCCTGCTCAACTTGCACTTCTGTGTTTCAGTCAACAAATAGATCCCATGTGAAATATATTTTCAAGTATTTTTCTTCTGAAATTTCAGTTGAGCTGAAAGATGTTAACTCTGAGGAGTTTTGGTTGTTCCTATTTTCAGTACCTCATGCTAGCACAAATCATTCTTCACTCAAGGTTTGATAGTTCCCATATCTTCCATATATTTCAAACCCTGAGGAATTTTCTCAGTATGGGTGAAATTAAGCTTTGCTTAGCAATAGGAGTTATCCCTCATTTGGCAGGCTCCCTTCCTGGCTCCAGGTGGATATTTTTATCAGACAGCTTCCAAGTTGAAGCAGGGTCTGTTCCTGGTGAGAGCCATGACTTGGGTCAAGAGGGAAGGATAGTAGCAGTGGGCCGGGCTGAATTTGTATAGCATGGATGGACAGTGAACAGGAGGTTGCCGTGGTAACCCTCTCAGATTGGACTGCACGCAGGTCACACCTGCTACCCAACCTAGCAATGCTGTGGAGCCCCAGTCACCATTCTAAATGAGTTGACCTCCTGACTTGGGGCCACTCCAGCAAAAGGCCTAGGGAAACCTTGGCATAGCAGCGTACTATTATTACTATTTTAATATATCTTGTGTATCATTTAAATGGAGAGATCGCAGACACTAGAGGTACAGAGGGATCTGGATGTCCTAGTACTTCAATCACAAAATGTATGCGCATAAAGCACATTAAAGCAGGAAGGCGAATAGAATGTGATTGTATATTAAACGGCTAACGGAATAGAAATGGGGGCGTGTGGTCAAATTAAAACAGGCTTAAGTGGCCTGTATGTACCTAACCCTGACATTGGCAATGGACCAGTAGATAATTGTCCAGAATTTCAAGGGGAGGCTAGTAACCAATATTAGTTGAGTGTTGGGAGTGGTATGTGGATGGGTGGATGGATTGGGAAAAGGCCGTAAATTAACCCTATACTATATGACTGTTATTTGAGTTGATTGGTAAGTAACAAAGTCAATGACCATTATCTATATTAGAAAGAGAGAGATAGGTGTTTATACAGTTTGAAAGCCATCATACACATTAAACATGTGGTGTAAGGCAAGGCCTCTATGAATGATCACAGACAGGGTGAGGATTGGTCCCATTGATTCATTCTGCACCACACTCTAGCCAAATGAGCTGACCAAATCCCCAAAACTATTCAATTAAAATGCTTTACCTTTGACAACATGTCTTTCATTTTATAAGAGATCATGTCAATGTGACTAGATTTGGTCTGAGCCATGCATCCTTCTGTGGGTGAAATGAGTTGGATGAACCTTCACTTTGGGAACTGGTGATCTCCAGATAAAAAGCTGCCACATCCTCTCTCTACAAGAGGGTTAATGGCTGGAAGGAGGGCACAAGGGAAGGTTTCTGTTTTGGAACTCTGATACCGTTCTGTCCTATTGACAAGCGAAATTTGCAGCTGAATGTGAAAACTCAGAACTTGTTTGCTGATGTCAGAAGTAAGCCTGTCATAAGCCACACACACTGTATTACATCCTGGTTAACCTTTGTTGGCTGTGCTGATTAGTCAGGTGGTTCTGTTTGTGTAAAAGGTTAAATGTTTAGATTTTTACTTTGAACAGCTCTCTCAAAGAGAATGCAAAGAGACCACACTGATATTCAAACGTCAGCTGCCTCTCTTGTTTTTATCTATCAATAGAACCATAGCTGTATGGACACTTTCGATAATCCACTGTTGGCGGTTACTGGCCAATGTTCAACATGTTGGTCAAATCACACTACAGGGCCCAGCTGCAGGAAACTGGAAGTAAAATTTTTTTTTGAATTTTTGTTTGCTCTTTTTGGTTATTTTCTGGTTCTGAAAGAGCATATTCCTTTTTCTAACACAGTCTCCCAGTGTTTGATGTTGGCACTCAGTACTAACTAACTTTAAAGTCTATTGATGTTAAATTCTCCCGTTTACTTACTAATGAGCAGCTGTTCAAACAGCGTGAATTACTTTAATGTGAAATATAAAAAAAATTAAAGTGAAAACACAATAAAAAATCTTAGTCCAAATGGAAAATTCTCAGAAGGATTTTCCAATACTTTGTTTAGGTTTTTGATCCCTTTCTTTATTCAGGGCTGCGTTTCTTTCTTCCTGTGACCGATCAGGATATCTGCCAGCAAGCCCTTATAATGCCGATGCCTTTAAGTGATGGAGGAGGGCAGAACCAAGAAACCAACTCCCTTCTTCCTGTCTTAGTGTTGGCATTGATGATCTGGAGACTGCCAGGAAATGAATGGCACTTGTCTTCAAGACATACACAATGGCAACTGAGTTCCCTGTTGTACATTGTAACCTTGTAATAGGTACATAACTGTACCTCTGCTCAGGCTTGAAAATATCTCTTAAGCCTTGCCTCCATGCAAGACCCAACGTAATCCTCAGATCATTGACACTCTTTCATTTAGATTCATAGAAATATATAGCATGGAAACAGACTCTTCAGTCCAACTTGACCAGATATCCTAACCTAATCTAGTCCCATTTGCCAGCACTTGGCCCATATCCCTCTAAACCCTTCCAATTCATAAACCCATCCAGATGTCTTTTTATCATGTCAAAATTAACTGATGAAGAACGAAAGGACACAAATGACACCCAATAGACCAGGGCTTTCATTTTGTGTACTGCGGAACACATTCAAGATATTTTGAAGCTTTACTTTACAGAAAGAGTACAGTACAGAAGGCAGTCATTCAGTCCATTCTGTCTGAGCCCTCTCTCTGAGCGGTGCACTTTGTTCAATAGCCCTGCCCTCTGTCTCATTCTTCCTTTTCAAAGAATGATCCAAATTGCTCTCAGGCTGCGCAAACAAGATCTAAACCACTCGCTGCATGTAAAAGGTATCTCCTCATGTGGTCATTGATGCTTCTTCCAATTTACTTGAGTTAGTTTCCCCCTCAGTCCTAATGCTTACACCAATGAGAATAGTTTCTCTCAAGCTGTGCTGTTCAGATGCCTCCTTTGGGGAGTCAGGAGGTGAGTTTCTCCCATCAGGGTTCCCAGTTTCTACCCTGCGATTGTGGTCACAGTGGGTATGTTGAATTAAACAGTGAAGTGAGTGAGTGTAGTTGATGGGATATGGAATTTGAGGTTTTATTCTCTCTGAACAGTTCACACTGAACTTAACCACTCATGTTTGATCGTTTAAACTATTTTCAGCATGGCATCTAGGTCTTACATGTTGAACGCTAATATTTACTACCATGGAAATCTGACCCCAGTGCCTTTACAAGGTCTGACCCCCTGTGAATAAAGCTTATCTCTTCATCTCTCCATGCCCTGTGTCTTGGCCTTCAGTCCAGTGTCTCTGCTCCCTACCATGCTTCTGTCATTCCTCTGTCTTTCCCAGGATCAGTTGCTGGTTTCAAACTACAGTGTTTTAAATTAGCAGGCAGCACAAAGTTAGCATGTTCAGTTTAAGATTTCAGTGTTATCCTTCAGGAACAGATGGGATTTATACCAATGTTAACTCATTAACTATTCTTTGAGGCATTAAAAAATGTTTCAACTGTTACGTTGTTCAAGTTATTTAATCCAGTTCACCCCCTTTTGATAGCACAAGGGCAGAGTGTTTTATTATGAGCTTTATTTACCATTACTTTGTTCTCTTGTGTAATGCTCACTGCCCAGCTGATGAATGAATTCTTTGCAGAAGTCTTACCATCTAGGAGTAGAGGAATGCAAAAGATTGGTGGTGGAAACATTGTTAATCAGTTTACTCACCTTGCAGTCAAAATATCCAACTAGCTGTTGGCATAGAACATAGAACAATACAGCACAGAACAGGCCCTTCGGCCCACAATGTTGTGCCGAACATTTGTCCTAGATTAAGCACCCATCCATGTACCTATCCAATTGCCGCTTAAAGGTCGCCAATGATTCTAACTCTGCCATTCCCACAGGCAGCGCATTCCATGCCCCCACCACTCTCTGGGTAAAGAACCTACCCCTGACACCCCCCCATACCTTCCACCCTTCACCTTAAATTTATGTCCCCTTGTAACACTCTGTTGTACCCTAGGAAAAAGTTTCTGACTGTCTACTCTATCTATTCCTCTGATCATCTTATAAACCTCTATCAAGTCACCCCTCATCCTTCCTCGTTCCAATGAGAAAAGGCCTAGCACTCTCAACCTCTCCTCATACGACCTATTCTCCATTCCAGGCAACATCCTGGTAAATCTTCTCTGCACCCTCTCCAAAGCTTCCACATCTTTCCTAAAGTGAGGCGACCAGAACTGCACACAGTACTCCAAATGTGGCCTAACCAAAGTCCTGTACAGCTGCAACATCACTTCACGACTCTTGAATTCAATCCCTCTGCTAATGAACGCTAATACACCATAGGCCTTCTTACAAGCTCTATCCACCTGAGTGGCAACTTTCAAAGATCTATGAACATAGACCTCAAGATCCCTCTGCTCCTCCACCTTACTAAGAACCCTACCGTTAACCCTGTATTCCGCATTCTTATTTGTCCTTTCAAAATGGACAACCTCACACTTGACAGGGTTGAACTCCATTTGCCACTCCTCAGCCCAGCTCTGCATCATATCTAAGTCCCTTTGCAGCCGACAACAGCCCTCACTATCCACAAAATGTTTCAACTGCTTCATCTTTGTGAGATATATTCTGTGTTTGCAGCTAATTTGTGTGGGTTTGTTGCTTCCTTTGAGGATGGTTGTGTTGTTAATATATATGATTGTGACATGAAAATGACAATTGCCGTGCTGTTCAAAATAGCATTCTTCCAAACATAAACAACTTTCTTTTATTAAAGGCAAGGTGTATGATTTTGTGTCAAATTTTATTAGTGTTTTCAATTGTTTTCTCTTTATCCTTTCATGGGATATGGACAGTGCTGGGAAGGCCAACTTTTATTGCCTATCTCTAATTGCCTTCAAATGAGAGCTTTACTAAGCCATTCCTGATGATGCTTAGGAGTCATCTGCATTGGTTGATTCATTTTGGAGAGGAGGAAATCATTTTGGGAATTATTCTGTTCTGTCTATTTGTTGATCTCTGTTACTTGGATGAATGTACCTCTGAAAATGTAGGATTTGGGTTGGCAAGTTGGTCCGATTTCTATGGTTGTATTCAAGACAGGGACAAGAACAATTTTGTTCTCACAAAGGATCATGTATCTTTGAGACTCTCTTCCTGAAAAGGCAGTGGAGACAGAGTTATGCAGTCAGAGTGTCGTACAGCACAGAAACCGATCCTTCAGTCCAACCAGTCCATGCCGACCACAATCCCAAACTAAACTTGTCCCACCGGCCTGCACTTGGCCCATATTCCGCCAAACCTTTCTTATTCATGTACTTACCTAAATGTCTTTTAAACATTGTAGCTGTACCTGCATTCACCACTTCCACTGGCAATTCATTCCACACACGAACCACTGTCTGTGTTTAAAAAAGAACTTGCCCCTTGTGTCTTTTTTAAATCTTTCTCTTCTCATTTTAAAAATATGGCCCCTGGTCTTGAAATCCCCCAACCTATGGAGAAGACACCTGCCGTTCAACTTATCTATACCCCTCGTTATTTCATAAACCTCTATAAGGTCAACCATCAAACTCCTATGCTCCAGTGATCAAAGTTCCAGCCTATCTAGCATTTTCTTATAACTCAAACACTCCATTCCTGGTAAATCTCTCCAGTTTAATAATTTGCTTGCTGTAACAGGGTGACCAGAAATGGACACAGTACTCTATAACAATTCTTGAATCTTTTGAAGGCAGAGACAGTTTCTTGATATGTCAGGGATAGGAGGAAGTGATCCAAACAGTCATGATCTTTCTGAATAGTCATGATGTGGAGGAGTTGGTGTTGGACTGGGGTGGACAAAGTTAAAAATCGCACAACACCAGGTTATAGTCCTGGAAAAGCACAGCAGGTCAGGCAGCATTCGAGGAGCAGTAGAATTGATGTTTCAGGCATAATTCCTGATTCCTGATGAAGGGCTTATGCCTGAAACGTTGATTCTCCTGCTTGTCGGATGCTGTCTGACCAGCTGTGCTTTTCCAGTACTACACTCTCCACTCTGATCTCCGGCACCTGCAGTCCCACTTTCTCCTATCAGATTATAGTTCAACAAGTTTATTTGGAATGCTGCTCCTTCATCAAGTGGCTACCTGATGAAGGAGCGGTGTTTTGAAAGCTACTGTTTCCAAATAGATCTGCTGGATGATAACTTGGAGTTGTGTGATTTTTAACTTTCTGAATAGTGGGTAGGTTTGAGCAACCTAGTGGTGGTCTCCTGCTCCAAATTCATGTGCTCAAACAAGCTCTGAATAAACTCAGTTTGATCTGGATGGTCATATTCAAATTACACATTATGAAGAAAATCCATCATTCAAAACATTTTCTTCATTCATGTTTTATTGATTTTGGGAGTAACATTGAATATCACTGTTGAAATAGTTAAGGGACCAGGGAAAAGTGTTATTTTAAAAATCAGTTTGTCACAGTGATTAATTTAGATTTCTGAATTCTTTTGTGTGATCAGCTGACTCAGTGTTGCAGCAAAATACCATTACAATTTCCTCATTCTCCCCTACCTCCTTCCCTCCAAACCATCAATCATCCTCCATATCCCTGGGGAATCAGAGGACCCTGATGTGCCTCTGGACTCTGACATAGTGCCTGATGTCATACTGTGCTGAAGTCCTATTACAATTACAATAGGAAAAGATAATCCAACACAGGTCATAAATATCGAGAAATATACTGTGGGTTCTCACACTGGCAATTGAGGTTTTTGTCTTGTAGTTGTGAAGGATACACACTGCTCACCAATCACATAAACACCATATGAATTTATCATAGAGTGACAAGAATTAGTTTCATTTAAAGAAACTATAAGGATAAATGGGAAGTGGTGAAATTCACACAACTGCAGGAAATCTGCTCTTAAAATCTAACATTCAGTTTTAATGCTCTCACATCTGAGGCAATAGTCATGGATTCAATTTGGACTCGTGCAACATAATCTAAACTGACATAAATCAGAACCGAAAAAAAGAAAATTGAGCAAACAATTGCGGATGCTGGAGATCTGAAACAAAACCAGAAATTGTTGGTAAAGTTCAGCACTCTGGTAGCATCTGTGGAGAGAAATCACAGTTAATATTTTGAACCCTTCAGAACTGAACAGAAAAGGTTGTTGCACTGTTGCAAGTGTCACATTATAGATAAGAAATTAAGCATTACAATTACAATTAATTTTCCCTCTAGGTCAGTATTAAAGATTCCATCGTACTTTTCAAAGACTCTCTTTCTTTAACATGGTCAATTCCTAAGTCGCTGTCCAAAATTTGTCCCTCAACAAACATCACTAAAATGGGAGATCTGATCATTTATGTTGCTACTATTTATATAACCTTATTGTGCATGAGTTGGCTGCTGTATTTCTTACATTGGAACAGTGACTACTTTTCAAAAGTACAATTGACTGCAAATTGCTTTTGAGATGTACTGTGGTTAAAATGACTAAATAAATTACTTTCTTCACACATTGTGGTTAAAGAAAATAGTTTGGTGGAACAAAAGGAACATCTTTTGCTCTCATATTTCATCCAGGGATACATGAGAGTATCACTGATGTGGCAAGGGAGAATGTTAACACCCAATAATGTTCAAGTTTAGTTCAGGAACTAAAGAGAAAAGCCAGGTTCTCTTTACTCCTGTACTACTTAAAGGCAGACTGAGTGTCAGTTTATTATCTGCTTGCAGAAGGCCAATTGGTTGTCTGAAAATTTTAATGAGTTTTAGATGTGGGTTTGCTCGCTGAGCTGGAAGGTTCATTTCCAGACGTTTCGTTAACCTACTAAGTAATATCTTCAGTGAACCTCAGGCGAAGCAATGCTGAATATTCCTGCTTTCTATTAATATATTTGGGAAAAAGAAACCCAAACATATAAATAGAAAGCAGGAATTTTCAGCATTGCTTCGTCTGAGGCGCACTGGAGATGTTACCTAGTAGAGTAACAAAACACATGGAAACGAACCTTCCAGCTCAGCAAGCAAATCTACATCCAAAACCTCAACCTGAGCTACAAATCTTCTCAAAGCTTGCTAATTTTAATGAGTCTCTGTATTTTCTTTTAAAGAATCAATTTATTTTTCCATTAATCCAGGGGAGCAGGAGGTTTTACTGCTTGCCAAAAACATATATTCCGTTTTGTGCAGAACCTTTATTCAAGAAAGGAGGATGATAAAAAACAGGAAATATCAGGCCAGTTAGCGTAACATCTGTCAGAGGGAAAATGCTGGGTATTTTTAATGAGCTCACAGTGACATAATAAATGTTAATACATCCAGATAGGGTCACCATAGTTGTGTGAAAAGGAAGTCACATTTGACTAATTTATTAGAGTTCTTTGAGGAAGTATCAGGCAGTGTGGATGTGGAGGAACCTTTAGTTGTGCTGTCCAGGATTTTGAGAAGTACTTATCAAAGTGCCACATCAAAGGTTATTCCATGAAATAAGACCTCTATGTGCACGGAGTACACAATAGAACAATGAGCATGTTTAGAGGATTAGCAGGAAACCAAAGGCATAAGTGGGTCATTTTTGGGTTGCCAAAATATAATGAATGGTGTGCCACATGGATCAGTGTTGGAGTCTCAATTAGATACAATCTTTGTCAGTGACTGGGAAAAAGTGCAGTTGCTAAATGTATGTATATTGTGCATAAGATGACATATAATTAGGTAAGTTGTAAGGAGGGATACAAGACATCTGCAAAGGAATAAAGGTAGGATAAGTTAGTAAGCAAAATCTTTGCAGATGTGAGGAAATGTGAACTCGGCAATTTTGGCAGGAAGAATAGGAATTAATTATTTAAATAGAGAGATTGCAGAATTCAGAGTTACAGAAGGATCGAAGTGTCCGTGTAGCTAAATCACAAAATTAGTATGCATGTACAGCAAGCCTAAAAGAAGAGAAATGAAATGTTATTATTATTACAATGATCTGGAATTTAAAGAAGAGATATTTTGCTATAGTTGTACAAGGTATTGATAACATCACATCTACAATATTGTGTACTTTGGTCTCTTTATTTAAGAAAGAACATAATTTCATTAGAGAGAGTTCACATTCGGTTCAATCACCTGATATCTGCGATGGGCATACTGTCATATGAGGAGAGGTTGGATCTGTGTCCTTCTAAAGTTTAGCAGAATGAAAGGTGATCTTATTGAAACATTCAAGGTCCTGAAGGGCCTTGACAGGATGAACGTTGAAAGGATATTTCCCTTGATGAAAAGATTAGAACTAGAGGACTGCTTAAAAATAAGTCTCCCATTTGAGAATGAAATAAGGCGAATTTCTTTCTCTGAGGCCCACTGAGTCTTTGGGATTCTCTTCAGCAGAGATTAATGGAATCAGAGTCCTGAAATATTTCTGAGTTAGAGGTAGGTAGATCCTTATCTATACATGGAGTCAAAGTGATTGGTGGTAGGCAGACTAGAGGGGCTAAATAGCCTTCTCCTCGAAGTAATTCTTACTTCAATCCATGCCATACAAATGTATCTGAGGTAATCACTGGGGGCGATGTAAAGATGCAGAACCAGCTGAAGACAGCCTCTACATTTGTAATGGGTTTAACCATCCTAAATTGGGAGAACTTTTAATCATGTAACAGTGTAGGCTGCACCAAAACTGAATGAATTTATATAGTGTCTTTGCTGTGCAAAAATGCAGAAGACAAAACTAGATACTGATCCAGAAAGAAGCATAAGGAAGAATGACCAATAGTTTATCAAGAGATTTATTTCAAAGAGAATCTCAGAGGAGAGAGAAGTGAGGAAAAGAAGGGTTTAGACAGGGACTCCCCGAACATGGGTTATGTAACACAGCCTCGAGGATGGTAGGTAATGTTGGATTCAGAAGAACCAGTGCTGTAGGGATAAAGGATGGGAGAGCTGATTACAAGAACACTTAGACAGGAAGGATCATATTCTCAAATGGAATTAACCACAAAATCAGTATGTAAAATTTGAGGCGAATGCAATAAACATCAGGAAGTGAACAAACAATATCTGCTATATTTCGGACTCAATTACATATAAAGGAGAGCTTTCTCACAGGAAACAAAAGAGAAAAAAAAATTCAGAGGAATGAGTAAAATGAATAACTGTTCTCTCTGTCCAAAAAAGACATGAAAAGATGTAGTTATTTTGTTGAGGTTCTCAGTTGAATAGATCCATTGTGAAGCAAACTTGCAGGACATCTCTTGAATTCCGAGTGTGTTTAAGGTTTTAGAAGTAAAATGGAAATTTCTATCATGGTAACTAACTGCTTTCAATTTTAGAAGCCCCCTCATGCTCATTTGAACTGAACTGTACGTTAGTTCACAGGATTAGATAGTAAGCTTTTTTGCCAATTTTCTTTTGAAACTTGAGCCATTTGGAAACAAAACAATTTCAGGCAGTATTTCTACATATGTGCTTCTGAACTAAGGCTTAGAACAGGGGTTAGAAGCACCTGTGATTCACTGTTTGATGGTTGAGCAATTTCAGTTGGCATAAACTGAGCAGTGTTTCTCGTTTCAAACATTTTTCATACTGGGATATTTATGCTTTTTTTGAAAGAAGTAAAAGTTCAGTTCGGGTTTCATTATTAAAATGATGATGATCAAAAATGTAAAGTGCTTTCATTAAATTGTTGGAATTATATAGTGCTTTGGTGTGCCAACACGAGTCACATATTGTGGCACAGTGGCTCAGTGGTTAGCATTGCTGCCTCACAGCACCAGGGACCCCAGTTCAATTCCAGCCTCTGGCAACTATCTGTGTGGAGTTTGCATGTTCTCCCCATGTCTATGTATGTTTCCTCCTGGTGCTCCGGTTTCCTCCCACTGTCCAAAGATGTGCAGGTTACGTGAATTGGCTGTGCTAAATTGCCCATTGTGTTCGGGGATGTGTAGGTTAGCTGCAGTAGTCAGGGGTAAATGTCGAGTAATGTAGAGTAGGGGAATGAGTCTGGGTGGGTTACTGTTCGGAGGGTCGGTGTGGATTTGTTGGGCCAAACAGCCTGTTTCCTCACTGTAGGGATTCTATGATCTCTGCGATAGAGATTAATTTGCAGAAGGATCTGGATATCCTCATGCATGAATCACAAAAGGTTAGTAGGAAGGTCTAGTAAGTAATAAGGAAAGTAATTTGAATGTTATTGCAAGGGGAATTAATGTAAAGGTAAGGATGCTATGCTTTCGTCACATAAGGCATTAGTGAGACCACATATAGACTACCAGAGATGGTTCAGGTCTCTAAGGAAGGATGAAAATGCACTGAAAGCAGTTAGAGAAGGTTTTCTGAACTAGTACCTGAAATGGGCAGATTGCCTTACAGGGAAAGGTTGGACAGACCAGACATGTAACTACTGGAGTTCAGTCCATTAAGAAGTGACTTCAGTAAAGAATGGAAGAACCTAAGGGATCTTTACAGGGTGGAGACAGAGGAAATGTTGCCCCTTGTGACAGCATCCTGAACTAGAAGTCACTATTTAAGTATCTCTATACCAGTGGGAGATAAGTTTTTGATAATCAAAGGGGATGAAAGATTATTAGGGTTTGGTAGGAATGTGGAATAGTTTTTTTTTAGATTAGATTAGATTAGATTACTTACAGTGTGGAAACAGGCCCTTCGGCCCAACCTGGCCACATCGCCCCGCCGAAGCGCAACCCCCCCATACCCCTACATTTACCCCTTACCTAACACTACGGGCAATTTAGCATGTCCAATTCACCTGACCTGCACATCTTTGGACTGTGGGAGGAAACCGGAGCACCCGGAGGAAACCCACGCAGGCACGGGGAGAACGTGCAAACTCCACACAGTCAGTCGCCTGAGGCGGGAATTGAACCCGGGTCTCTGGCGCTGCGAGGCAGCAGTGCTAACCACTGTGCCACCGTGCCGATCAGCCTTGATCGTATTGAATGATGGAACAAACTTGAGGAGCTGGGTGATCAATTTCTGCTCCTAATTTGTATGTTTGTATCAGCCATAAAATCAGACAGCCCTGCTTTAGATCTGATGTAATATATACTCATTGAAAGAAAGTCAATGTTCTAAGATTTTTTTTTGCCTGTCATGGAAGTATGTAAATCGAGAGTGCGGTGCTGGAAAAGCACAGCAGGTCAGGCAGTCAGGAAATTTTCTGATGAAGGGCTTTTGCCTGAAACATTAACTCTCCTGCTCTTCGGATGCTGCCTGACCTGCTGTTCTTTTCCAGCACCACACTCTCGACTCTAATCTTCAGCATCTGCAGTCCTCACTTTCACCTATGTAAGTATATAAGTTAATCTATATGATCTGCATTAATTCATTTATAATTTCTTTATTCTTTTGATGGCCTTTTATCACAAGCATGACATGGGTATTTAGAAAATTACTGTTAGGTCTTAATTTATGTCCACTACCACTCACTCACCATGATAGTGATAGTGAAGGAATCATTTAGAATGGCAGTGACATCCATATGACACTGGTCTTTTGCATTTACTTCATGCTGCCGGCCTTCCATATTCACTTCCTTTTACCCCATTTGTGGAACAGGCCAGAGAAACATTGAAAAGAAACAGATGCCAAAATGAGGAAGCCTCAGTCTCCTGAGATGATGGTGGGTGGGGTGGGATGGGATGAGATGGCTGATCATTTCAGAAGGTCACTGTTTGGTTTCAGCTGTTGAAGACCAAAGTTATGCCTAATTCCCCATGTTGTGGAAACATGCGAAAGGAAGGCAAGGCAACAGGGTTTTGGCTCTGACAGAGGAGAGAATGTGGCTTCCAGATTTTCCTCAGAATGTAAAGATCTAACATTGGTGGAACTGAGTCAGTGTTGGATCTGTTGAATTGTGTTGGTAGTAGCAGTTAAATAAAAAATTGAAAGGAAGATAATCAGCACGGCTCTAGGGAATGAGCAGAGATCTGGGATTAATCGCACAGATTGATTTACCTTCTTCTCTGATTCCACTGGAAAATTGGCATCAAGTTGAGTGAAATTGCTCGAAAAGGAGATCATTCTTTGTAAAAAAGACATTCCAAACAAATCCGCCCTTTTCTTGAGCTAATGGAAGCCTCTTTGTTTGGAGAACAACGTTTTTTTCTTCTCCACTGACCTTTTTCTAAAGGCTTCCTTTTACATCTTGCACTCTGATATTTCCTGTGTAAATATTTTACACTGCCTTTTACAAATGCTAATAAATAATGAGTTTATGAGTTTTTTTTTAATTTTAGGATGAGGGCATCACTGACTAGGTCAACATTTATTGCCCATCTCTTTTGGCCCTCCCTTTTGAACCACTGCAGTGCTTGGTTTGTAGTAGAGTCGCAGTACTGTGAAGTAGGAAGTTGGAGGATTTTGACTGAAATGCTACCATTTGACTGAATAGTGTCAAACCTATTTGTGTTGGTGCAGCACTCATCCAATCAAATGGAGTATGTTCCATCCTATTCGTGAGTCATGTAGAATGTTGACAGCCTTTGGCGAGTAAGGAGCTGAGTTGTTTGCAGCAGAATTCCTAGCTTCTGATCAGTTTTTGTAGCCACAGTATTAAAAGACTGGTTGAGTCCAGTTTCTGATCAATGGTAACTCCCAGGCTGTTGTTAATTGCTTCTTCAGTGATGGTAATGCCATTGAATATCAAAAGAAAATGGCTAGAATCTCTCCTGTTGGAGATGGTCATTGCCAGGAACTTGTGGAGTATGAATGTTATTTGCCATTGATCAGTTCATGCCTGAATGTTGTCCAGGTTTTGGACTTAGTGTTGGAAGAGTACAACGTTGTATTGTAAATAGAGTGAATATTTTTACTTCCAAACAATGATGGGAAGGTCAGTGATGAAGCACCGCTGAGGACATTACGCTGACAGGCCCTGCAGTGATGTCCTGGGACTGAGGTGGTTGACTTTCAACAACTGCACCCATTTTCCTTTCTGCAAGGTGTGACTCCAACCAGTGAAGAGTTCTCACCTGATTCTCAGTTTCTGAGGGCAACTTATTAAAACGCTGTATCAAAGGCGGCCTCAGGGAGGCAGTCACTCTGAAGTCACCTTTTTTTATTCATCACTTTTATTAAATTTCAATTCAGAAGTGACATGAGAAAAAGTGCTCAAGTTGATAAGCAGCAGCTCGAAGGAGCACAAATGCAATTTCAGCTGAAATCTAAAACCTACATTTCCAGAAAGGTGACCAATAAATAACCACCTATTACAATGAAAGTAGGAGGGAAAATGACCCTGCAGTTTGTATCTAACAAGCTGCTGCAAAACGTAAATAGATCAATTAGAACAGTTCTGTGCAAAACATGTGTGCATTTAAAAATACCCACATAACATGAAACATTTGAAATTAGCTATTGTTAATCAGAGTCCTCACAACTGGCCTTGTCTAAGGGTTTAGACAATGATTATTGGATGATCTCATAATCTGAATTAATAACACAATGTGGAATGCCTTTGGGCCAGACCTTTTGAACGGCTCAGGAAGTGAGTGATCCTGATTTTAACAAACTGACCACATATATCTTTGTCTTTTAATTATCAGCAGCAAGATCCACATTTAACTTGGTAGGAACTGAGTATGTTAACGGTAACATGTATAATTAATAATTATATCTCCGTTTGAAATCAGTCTTTGATATAAACTGTGCACATGTGGATTTGTTTACATTTTGTAATTAGTTTTTACAAAAAAGCCTTTTCAATTGCACAAAGTCGTGAATTTCACCACAGTCAGCACAAATCTTTCGAAACAATGCATCCATTATACTTTAGTAAAGGTTCTGTTGTAATAAAATACAGCAAAACATTGTCATCTTATAATCTTCTCCATTTCTCAAAGCATTGACTAAGTGCCAGGACAGCATGTTGTAGAATCATTAGAATAGCTCCTGCACAGAAGGAGGCCATTTGACTGACCATGTCTGTACTTTGGGGCGCTTTAAAGATGCTTTTCAACTAGTGCCACTCCCCTGCATATCCCCACACCCCTTTCTTTTCAGATAGTGATCCAATTCCTTCTTGAAAGCCACACTTTCTGGTAGCACATTCCAGAAGCTCACCACATGAGGAAACATTTCTTTCCATCACCATTCCTTTGCCAATGACCTTGAGTCCATGCCCTGCTGGAGTTTGATCCTTTCACCAGTGGAAACATATTTTTCCTATGGGCTTTGTCAAGACCCCTCATGATGTTTACCACTGCTATTAAATTTCCTCTGTACCTTCCATTCTCCAAGGAGAGCAGTCCCAGCTTCTCCAATCTAAAGTTTCTCATTCCAGAACTAATCTTCTGAATTTTTTCAGCTCCCTGCCTAATCACTTCACATGCTTCTTAAAATGTGTTGCACAGAACTAGTTGCACTTTCCATGTTGAGGATGAACCAGTGTTTTTGTTACAGAATTGCCAGAACCTTTGTGCTTTACTTGATAGTGCTATTGAAATAAACCTGTGCGCTTTGTTAGCCACACTGAACCTGTCCTACCACCTTCAATGATTTATGCATATATACACAAAGGACCCTTTGCCTCTGCACTCCTTCTAAAATTGCACCCCTAATTGTGTCTCCATATTCATCCAACCAATAAGAACCGTTTCACAGTTCTCTGCATTAAGTTCTATCTGTTATGTGTCTTTCATTGTCAAGAAGATTTCCTTTTGAAGTTCTGCATTCTCTTCCTCTCAACACTTTGAAATTTCCTAATCTACAAATTTTTAATTTGTGCCCTGTATGCCAAGGTCTAGATTATTCATATATATAAGGAATAGCAGGGACCTTAACACTGAACTATGGGGAGCTATACTATGAACCTTAATCCAGTCTGAAGTGAATCACTCAGAATTGATCTTCATTTCCTATCACTCAGCCAGTTTCATTTCCATGTTGCAATTGTCCTTTTTATTCCCTGAGCTCTAACTTTGTGCACAGGTCTGTTGTCCAGCACTCTATGAAAGTTGTATACACCACATCAACAGCATTACCCTCATTAAATCTCTCCGTTGCCTCGACAGAAACTTCAGCAAGTTACTTAAACAGAATTTGGTCATAACATGTCTCAGCTTTCCTTAATTAATCTGTGTGATTGTTAAATTTGTCCCATAGTATTGTTCCTGGAAGTTTCTCCACCACCGAGGTTACACTGACTACCTTGTGGTTGCCAAGCTTATCGTTAAACTCTTTTTGAATGAGGGTGTCTCGTTTGCAATTCACCAGTTGTGTGACACCACCCTGAATCTAGGAAAGGATAAACAGTTACAACCACTGCCTCTGCGATCTCCGCTGTCTTTTCATCAACATCTGTGGATGCATTTCATTTGGCCCTGATGCTTTGTTAACTTTAGTTGTATACAAGCTACCCAATACTTGGTTACTAGTTTTAAATAATCACCTGCCTGTTTCTCCATGACCTTGCACAACATCTTTGAAAAGTGTCTTAGTAAAGACAAATGCACAATGCTCATTTAATGTCTAAGCTATGCCTCCAGCTCTATATGTAAATTCTCTTGTCAGATCCCCACCTCATTCCCCTACATCTTGCACAGTCACTTTCTGACAGGGAGTAATTTGATTGCACTCCAACTATGTTTGGATAGTTTCATTTCAGTTCCTTATAAGTTATGGTTTTCCACACACATCTGATCCTAATCTAGCACAAATTGGTGAGCACAATCAAAAGATAACCCTTCCAAGGGTTATGCTGGGCTGATAATGAGACACTGCCAGTATTAACACCCTGGTGAGGACTAACTCAAACAGTTTTTTTTAAGGAGGTTCCAATATTCCTGTATCTAAACGCGAGCATAAATGCAGCCTAAGATAAAGAACATTATGGGAGAAAATGCATTATTTTCACCATTGCCAAATATCTTTTTTTAAACTTGAGCCATAGATGCAATCTAGAGTATTGCTCGGTTGGCTAATCCTTCCCAATGAGAATCACTCCCTGAAGCCCTACTCTCAGGCTAAGTTCACTAGAAAGGATAAAAATGATGTAGTTGTTAGTCTAACGACACTGAATACTTGGGAGAACATCAACACTGATTTAACCATTCTGCTTTCAATTTTTTAATGAAAGAATTGGAGAATGTTTATTTTTCAAATATAAATTAGGAAATCTTTTGGGTCAATCTCAGCCTTTTGCCAGAAGATTTATCACTCTTTCTCCCCCTCCCCCTCCCCCTTCAACCACCTTCCATGTTTTGTAATGGATGAATCCTGAAGGTTTTGGACTGATCCCTGAAACAGCACCTGGAGATGAAGTTTGTAGATGACAGATTGTTCCTGTTTCTGGCCTGTAAATGTATGTTTATTGTAGATGTTTCCTTTTGATATAAACTTGAATAAAACAAGTGAAGTGATGGTCCAAATTGCAACAGCATGCTTAATCTTTAAACAACAGGTTTGAGACAGTGATAATTCATGAATATGACTTCCTGCAGTGCATTCACTTTGACATTCTAGGGTTTAATTTGCACAATCCTGCCATTTCTACTTCTGTAATGATTATAATGTGGTTGGCCAGGTGATCGACATAGAATATGAGTGCCCTGATTCAAGCTGTTAATCTTGTCCAATCAGGGAGCCCTGGCTGACAGATAAGAACAGACCTCCTGTTCACTTTGAGAGCTGGCTCTGGGGGAGCTGGATCAATGTCTTCCTGCATGTAAATAAAGGGTGACTTGGTGAGAAGATACCGGCCTCAGTGAAGTTATTTCACTCTCATTACTTTATTTTCTTCATCCTTGCCAATAATTCCTTGCACCAGAACTGATTTTATTTTGTCTGTAATTTCACCAGCTTTTACCTCTACCTCATGTTAATTTAAATAATTATTTACCCTTATGTCCTTTTTAAGTATATGCAGACCTCCCACCATGTTCTCAGAGATGTTCACTATCTGACTTCCTGGTATATTTGTTCCCTTTCTGTAATTTAGGAGTGTTCTCTCTCATTGAAAATTGATACTCATTACCTCTGCGAAGGATGCCTGCAGGGTTTGATCTGTTAAAAAAAAAGGCTTTCAAATTCTGGTTAAGTGGTTTGTCCTGTTCACAATTGATTTATGAGTTTATTTATAGTTCTCTTTCCAACAGTCACAGTCTTATTCAATGGGATTACTTATCTCTAAGCTATCAGTTCCTGTCATTTTGTGAATAGGGTCAGAAGGTTGAATGAACATGAGCTTTCTTGTCTTTAATGGGAAGTACTGCATGGGTTAATCTAGTAGACTACTTGTCTACTGACAGGAATAGTGATAGGTATCTGCTAAAGACCAGATAATGAATCTAAATTTTGGATTCACTATGGAAAATGGCAGCAGGCTAAGTGGTATAGTGAAAGTAGCATTCAAGTGTATGTGTGGTAGAAGCAAAATTCCCTTCTGAACAGTCTGTAACAGGACTGTCATTTGTCTTTCAGTCCAGTAGTACAATAGTCCTGTACTGTGGAGGTCTGCTCTGAATTACTTTCTTGAAAGTCTTGAAGGAAAGTTAGATGAAGGAGGACTTTTGTCACACAATTGTGAAAGTGCGAGTATCTAGAGAAACCAGATGGCGCAAACTCCCAATATAAATCAGAGTTGGTACCTGCTGGCTGCCGCTCACTGAATGCTTGTTCTGGACATCAGTCAACTGTGTCTTCACAACAATGTTCCCATGTGCTCCAGGGCTGCAGCCTCCTTGACCCTTCGTCAACACGTACCAGCAACCACCAACCTCCCCATCAAATCTTACCTGCACTTAGACCAACTCTCACGTCACTTCAGCCTTTCGGCACTTTGCTTTGGTTCTCAGGGACATCAGTGGCTTTCATATTTGTGAAGTTGCTGAGCATGCAAAAACACAAACACACATACATCTCATATTTCCAATCAGATCAATCCTATGGTTCTTAGCTTGCTTTCTTAGTCCTCACTCACTTTGTGTTTCTTAGCTTATGTCTACTTCATGTTGCTTTCTTAGCACACACTTGTGGACATCAGCACTGACTTGCCCGTCTGTGTGGCTCACGCTGTTTTCTTTGTGCACTGGATCTTATGGACTGGCAGCATAATGGTTTGTGTTACTTTGTTAGTGCAGAGGGAGAGGTAAGCAGCTTGTGATGATGGGAGCACTGGACCACCAAAAAAAGGGTTGGACGTCTTGCTGTGTGGCACTGTGCTGTGTCTGCATCACATCTGCAGCCCGAGTCAATATTCTACACAGCAAGCACACTGCATCTGCATCAAACAAATGGCCATATACAAAAATCCAAGGTGAGCAGATCCTTCTGGGGAGAAGAGGGATTGTAGTGAGTTACAGGGTACTGCTACAGTCAGTCCAGGAGCTCCTGCTATTCCAGTCCAGGGGGTTGGCCACAACCAGTCAGGGGCTCTTGTCCTACCCAAATCTGGTGATCCCCATCCTTGCAGTTCAGGGATTTTGTGGTCAGTCCTGAAGGCCAAGGGCAACTGGTCCAGGGATTACATGGAGGTCAGTCAGGGTGCTGCAGTGGAATCAGTTTGGGAATTGGGCCAATTATTCCTGAAATGAGAGAAAAGGAATGATTGTGTATGTTTTAAGTGGTTGGAGGAGAAGTTTGTTGTGAAGCAGGAGCAGGAGAGGTGGTGAGAAGACTCAGGAAGTAGAAAGCATAGAGGCCACTGGGGCCTGGTTTTGAAGGATGAAATGGTTAAGAGCCATTCAGAGGGCGTGATGCATACCAAGAGTGAGAATTGTAGTTTGTAAGCCTTGTTGAGAGGTGTGGCACAGTTAGTGAATGCTGTGAGTGTGAGATAGAGGAGACAAGGCGATGGCATTTACTCTTACAGAAGATCATTAACCTTCCTCCCACATTGCTGGATGTTCCTGTTCACCTGAGACACAACACTGACCTGGGGCTGGGATTTGTGTCCAGGCTGGCTGGTTGTGTTGGTGTGACCTCTTGTGTTGGCTGGTTGGAAAAAGAGCTGTGCTTTCTCCCACCGCCCTCTCCATCTGCACCTCCAGGTCCCTATATGTGAAGTAATAAGCGAGTTTTCCTTTGCTTCAGACCTCGTGTTTCGTAAGAAAGGTTAAGCACCGGTGTGTGAAGGCCACTTCCTGGCTTAGATGCTCTCTTGTTGGAGATGATCATTGCCTGCTACTTCTGTGATACAAATATTACTTGCAACTTGTCAGCCCAATCCTGGATATTGACCAGGTCTTGCTGAATTTGCAAATTGCCAACTTCAGTATCTGAACAGCAGTTTCTTGTTTTTCTGCTCAGTCATTCCCTCTGGAACAGAAGTTGATGCAAAAATCTGATGTGTGCTTGCAAGTTTACTTTTGTTAGTGTTTCACAGAAATGATGGACGGACGAGAAACCAATGACTTAACTGCTGAATAATTTGTTATAATGCTCAATTGAAACCGATAACTCTCTTCAGACCTCTTGTGTCTTATTTCACTCCCCGATACCAAAACTCAAGAATTCTTGTCTTGACCGCAGCTCTGTGGTTGATTTTTAAAACACATTAGGCTTCCTTTTTCCAATCTCGTATTAAAAGCGAGTCATATCGATTTTGCTTTTTTATTTGAGGTATAATGGAGCATTGATTCCACTCGAATGTAGTGGTGGTGAACACAACCATGTCTGAGAATACTAATCTGAGGGCCATGCCATATTATTTCTCTGTCAGCAGCTACAAGCATTTGAGACAGAGAGGTAGTCAGTCCAGCAAGGTAGCAACCCATACTGTTCTTGTGGAATTTTGAGGACCACTATGTATCTTTTTGGGACCAAAAAAAAAACCTTACGTGAATTGCGCCTCATCCATTCCAATTGTAATGAGAATGTATAAAAACAAGCAGTGCAGAGAAGGACATGTAAGCTTTTTCTGGAATTTCATGGCTTCATTAACTTGAAGTGAAACTGTGATATGCAGCACTGCTTTTGGAAATTTGAACATTGTCCCTACATATATTTAGTTTTGGTTGTGTCACTGAGTATGGTGTCAATGCCAGGATGGATGATTCCTATTCAATAAATGCTAAATTGCCCGTAGTGTTAGGTGAAGAGGTAAATGTAAGGGAATGGGTCTGGGTGGGTTGCGCTTCGGTGGGTCGGTGTGGACTTGTTGGGCCGAAGGGCCTGTTTCCACACTGTAAGTAATCTAATCTAATAACAAGTGTACACTATTACAAGCACATACCAGGGATACCAGGCCAAAACGCCAAATGATGCACATTGATGTACCAGAACTTACTATTGTGCTGCCTGATACAGTACCATAGAGCTTCAGCAAAGAAAATAAGTTTGTGACTTCGAGAAGAATCTAGCGATATGTGAGGTACATTAGGAACTATTCCTGGTGCCCTAACAGTGTTCCCTCATTAAATATTGGCAAAAATAGCATAGCCATTTAAAAATCTCACTGCTTCTGGGATGTATTTGGCACATTTGTGATCATGATTTTGCGTATATAATAAGGGCCTGTAAGCAATTTATTGTTTGAAGCTCTTCAAGATGTTTACCTGATGTGCTTAGACATGAAATCATTCTAAATAAAATACATTTAATCAGAGGTGGGACCACTTTCCCAATATTAAATCAGTTTTCTTTTAAATGCTATATAGTATAGTCAGTGTTTACGTTAATTCTTTGAAATTGCAAGGTGAGTGATCAAAGTACTTAAAGTCCAGAATTTAAACTCTGGTCCAAGTTCCAAATTGTTTACTGTTAATTAGAACTCTGCTTTATAGAAAAATAAGAGATGGTTTATGACGTTCATGAACTGTTTATTTCCAAATAGAAATTAACAAGTGTGATTCTCATTAAAATATTCATTTCTGCGAGAAGACATTAATTTGATCAGCCACCAATTGGATGAAATGGATCTCCCAATGATAGACCACCTTTGAAGAAACAAAGAAATGTCACTAGGTGATATCTCTCACTAAAACAATACATCCTGTTGTAAGACAGCATAGATTTCACCCACATGAATATGTAGCTGCTGAAGAACAGAAGCAAATCAATAACAACTAGAAGTTGCTTGAAAAGCTCAGCAAGTCTGGCAACATCTGTGGAGAGAAAGCAGAGTTAACATTTCAAGTCCAGTCACTTTGACTGAGTTAACTCTGGTTTGTCTCCATACATGCTACCAGACCTATTGAACTTCTCCAGCAATTTCTGAATTTGTTCCACTTCTAGCATCCTGCAGGTTTTTGTTTTATTAACAAATCATATGGTTGTTGGGGAACACGAAGCAAAAGTATCAGGAAGAGTATTTTGTGAGTGTGTCTGAATTCACAGTGCAGCTATCAGGTCAGCCTGGTTAGGTCATTAAAGCAGAATGACAGATCTCAGAACAACTACTGGCATGAGAGATCACTGCGGAGTCTTCAGGCATGCAGTGATTCTTTTGTAAACTGCCATGAAAAGTATTTAATGTTGCCTGTGGGGTTAGGACTTCTCAGTAACTGAAATTCAGCAGAAGTATGTAATGCTTCCACACTCCTGCCTCAGGGAAATGTAAGATCACAATTCCCAATGAGCAGGTGTAGCCACTTTGGATGAATTGAACATTTTTGTTTTCCACCAAATGTTTTATAAACAGCTGAATGATTGTCATCTTTTTGTTAGAGATATGCTGTGTTAAGGCTATTTTGGTGTCTTAAACTGAATTTCACTCATTTTGTAAAACTACTGTTAATGTAAAGTGTGTAACAACATGTATTTTCAAAGCCAGAAAGGACACTTCGTCCTTGAACATTTCTTCACAGTTTCGGTAGATGGTGTCCTAAAAGGACTATTTATGCAAGATGTTGTGCTGCATTCACACTCAATCCACACTGCTGTCTCATTGAAACTAAAGAAGTCGAGGCACTTTAAGTTGGACTGTCTCAGAGTCAAACTGTCACAGTGTGAGACAGCCACAATGTGCGATTGTCTGTGACATGGAACAGTCGGTGTCAGAATCTGCCTGTGTGAAACTGGCAGAATATAAAACAATTGTAGAGTAAAGTTGTGCTAATTTAAAACTCAGTGATTTCCATCCTAATTAGTCCCATAAGGATTGGACATCGGGAATGACAGAATGTTTTTGTAACCTCTAAAAATAAATTAACATTCTTGCGTAGGAAATAGAAGACCTTCTACATACTACACATAATCTTCTCAATATAGGATTTGCTACGAAAACACACTGATTTGGATTATGAAATGATTTGGGAAGGTAAAATCCTACTTCGGAAACCAAAATGAGCAGAGCCAACTTGATTAGCGGTGCTCGATCACAAAAATCAATAACTCCAAATTGAATAGATTAGATTTCTGGCGGGTTAAGTTATACCTGATAACATTGAGTCCAAACCGGTTCTATATAACAAACTATTCCCAGCTATATTTTCATGTAAAATATGCTATATGGAAAACCTCTTTCTCTGACAGTCATTGATAGTTCAAACAGAAATTAGCTAAGATTTGCGATAATTATCAATACTTCGATTCCGTATTACCAGTGTTGATCTTGGAGTCGATCATTATTGAGCCCATTTGATTTCAATGTGTAATTTGATGTTTTCCTACAGGGCAAAATGTGCAAGAATGTACATTTCTCTTGGCAATAATTAATTGTGTATGCTTTTAAATGTTAGACAAAAACAGTCTAAATATCATTGTCATTATCAACATCATGTGTTATCTGTCCAAAGGCGAATCTTTTTTTCATTGTTTTTTCATAACACTTTATTTGTGCCAATTTTTTTTTATTTGACAGTAGTATCCTTCAGTTTCCAAGCTGATAGCATTCATTTTTCTGTCTCCATCTTCTTCTTTTTCCCTTGAAATCTTCCCTGCACAACATATTTTGCAAGTTCATTTCTTTTTAACACATGCTTTGTCAGTCCATGTACCTTTTTCTGAATTATCATCAACAAATTATTTTGTTTAAATATTTTCTTTATGGTATTAGTGAATGAATGCTTAACATGTTATTTATTTAGAAAGTGTCCATGCATTTATTTTGGTCTTGCTGAAAAAAATACACGTTTTGTCAAAGTTTTTTTTGTCTTGCACTCATCAGGGGATTCACAAAAAAAAACCAAAGTGAAGGGAAACCATTATTTGTACTGTATAAGAGAAGAGTGCTGATCTGTTGGGAAGTTTGTCTCTGGGCACTTGTTATTATCATAACAAATATAGCAAACAGACACGTAGAGAGAGAAAAAGACTTATTTGTATAATGCCTTTTGTGACACAGGATGCCTCAAAGCACTTGGTAGTCAATAAAATATTTCTGAATTCAAATCTCTCTTTTCAATAATATTTGTTGCTGAAACATTGCATCTTAACATTCATCAGGACAAGCAGACCTCCAATCCCTTCTCCATGGCAACGCATCAGCTAGCCAGAGTCAACATGCCAACGAATTTGTGTCTATTTACTAATTCTGCAGCACAAATTGTTGTGATTGAAGTTTGGCATTCTTGTGTTTGTTCTGATGAGTTCAAGACAAAATGCTTCAGTAACATATCTATCTTCAGCAATATTCAAGTTGTTTGAATTGTAGTCACTGACGTGGCATTGGAAAGGTTTTACCAAAGGTTCATTGTCATGAAGCATTAAGTGCATTCTGTCTTCACTAATGCCACTTACCCTGCTGAATTTCTCCAAATTATGTTTCTACTTCAATTAACAGGAATATATTAGAAGTTAGCTACCTGAAAATGTGGAATAATGTGATACATATGGAATTGGATCATATGTTGGTCGAACAAGAAGTGTGAAAAGTGTAAATTTCTTAATATCACAGGAAGTCCCACTCCCTTAATTGAAATCACTTCAAGAATCACAGTTTGTCCTGACATAAATTCTATTCAATTTATTTCAGTGCTGATAGAGACAATAAAATGTAGGGAGAGCCCCGAAGAAAGATTAACTAAGTTGTAAAGGGAATGGATATTTGCATAATTGAAGAATAGAAAACTAAAAGGATTTAAGTGTGAATATTGAAATCATCAACTAGGTATATAATAGTTACAAACAAGATGAATCAAGTCCTGAGATCTTTCCAGAGATTGTGTGTGAAAACAATCTCACAATTTGTTTTAATTTGATGTGATTTAATATCGCATCCAATCAACAAGCATCTTGCATTCAGTTTGGGATGCCACCATTCAATCTTGCAGTGAAGGTGTTGTCATCATCAGTGAGCCTCCAGTGAAGCACTTGTATTAGTCCTGCTTTCTATTTATGTGTTTTGGGTTAGTGATGTCATTTCCTGTTCTTTTTCTCAGACAGTGGTAGATGCAATGAAGCCAAAGCGTGAAACTCAGTTACAACACAATTATATATGATATCTTGCATGACAACTTGGTTCATAACAGATTTATGAAGAGAGACTCACGGAACTGAATTTAATTGAAAAATACTGAGAGTGTTTTCTGTTTAATAAACAGAAGCTTGATTACTATTGGCTTGACAAGATAGAATTAATTGAATCCACAACCAAATTGTCAGTGATCTGTTAATTCACAGGGTACCTATAAATTTTTTAGTTGTGTTATAAGTAGCCAAATGTTATACATTTTATATTAATATATTTTTCAAGAGTTAAATGGAACTTTTTTAATACTTTCTTTTTAATTATCTCATAAAAGTAGTATGGATGTGATAAAATTTATAAAAAAAAGTTTTATAAAGCTTTTGAGCAGTAATCAATTTCAGCCAGATGCTATCTTGAAAGCACATAACTTGCAATGAGTTAGGCATTGTGCACTGTTGAAAGAATTGTTTACGTTACTGCTGGCTTTGATCCAAATCCATGGGCAGTGTGAGGTAAATTAAAATGGCACATCTCCCACAGTATTAAAAGGCAGGCATGTCAAGTTCACTTATTCTTCAGAGGCTTGAGCACAACCCTGTTCCTGATCATTATAAACACAACATAAGTTATGGGCTTCTTTTCCAGTCTTTTTCCTAACAGCAATGTATAGTGTCTCGCTTATCTTTTGCTGTTTGTTGCATATCATGGTCAATAATCATTGATGGTCTTAAATAAATCAGACAACCAAAATTACATTTTATAACAGAGCTCAGAACTTGTTTTTAAATTATGATTTCAACTTGTGTTCACTATTATTCGAGAATTCTAGCCTTAGTAGAGGGTAAGGGAAGTTTCCTGCTCATGAGACAGCGAGTGATCCACACAGGACTGCGTTGTATTAAGTATAGGCATAGGTGAAATTTACTATAACATCAACTTGTGGATTTGGCAAATTATGGCAAGGATTAGGCAGCAAATAGATGGGTGGATAAGTGGAAATTATTATTTAGGAAGTAATGTGTAAGAATGCCTCAAATGGAAAAGTTTACATAGATTGTAAGGGGTAAATGGCCCAGATAGGTTGATGCAAGGTATTAAAGGTGCCGATTAATGCAATGGTATTGTGAAATGTGGAATATAAATCTAATAGAATTGGGGGGGAAAACACCATAGTGCTAATGTTGAAGTTGCATAAAATGTGAGTTAGGCTGCAATTGAAGAACTGGGGATTATAAGCCATAATGTATTTTACATTCATTGTTGACAAGTGTGTGCATGTTTATGTTTGGGCATGTACGTCAGTATATATGTAATACTATCTGTTCATCTCAACGAGGTAAATGATTTCAGTCCAGTGGATCTAAACTGATCAAATTTATCTCTCCTAATCAGAAAATGTCCCAGTACACCAAGACGTAACTTGTCCTACCATTAGTCTTTATGGAGAGTTTATGTTGAACTGAAGTGATGTACGGTGACATAATGTTTTCAAAGCTATTTAAATAGCTGGAAAATATTTAGGAAAGAAAAGTGTTCTTTATGATCTGGTTTACACCATTCACATTAATATTTGCACTCATTCTTGTGAATCTTGAGGCATAGTTGCAACAACTGGAAATGAGAAAATGAGTGAGAATTGAATTTTGTTTGTTTGTATTTTGGAGTGTAATTTCTCTCCCCCGCATCCACTTGACCGCCCTCACTCTTGAATCTGAAGTTTTGAATAAGGGTTTTGCATCAGGGCAAGAGTATTATTGGTACAGGCTTCCTGCAGCTTTCAGCAATAAATCCAAGGTCTGAAGATGTATTGGTTGGGAATGCAATACCTTAATTGACTTTTGGTGATTCACACCAGAAATCTAGAGCAATGAAATTCAGAACAACTCATTGTTACCTGGAGGTTGGAGGTTTGGGGAGGGGGAGATTGAAAGCTTGATATTTCTTCAATTTTCTATCTCACTTCATAGTTTCTAACAAAATATGAGCAGAAGACCCTATTGCCCAACAAGTCTGCTGTTTAATTCAATACAATGAGTATCAAATAAACAATGAAATAAGACCATTATTAACCCAAAGTCAGTCCAGTTTATGGTGTATTAATATAATAGCACAAGTCACATCAGTTTTACAGCCTGTCAATGGTCCTAACCTTGAACTCTCAAATTTAAGTCTCACTCGAGGACATCAGAACAAAATTCCAAGCTGTTGCTCCAATGGAGTACTGAGAAAGTGCTGTCCTACTGAGAGTGCTGTCATTTGAATGAGATGTTAAACCCAAAGAACCACAGCTCCAGTGGAAATAAGTTCTCATGGCATTTTTTTGAAGATCTGGGGAGGTATTTCAGGTGTTCTGACCAATGTTTTATCCTTCAAGGATCATCACTAAAACAGATTATCTGGTCAATATCACATTGTTGTTTGTGAGATCCTGTTGTGCAAAAATGACCTACTGTGTTGCCCATGTAACAATGCAATGATGGTCCTTCAAAGCTGCCTCACTGGCTACAGAATGCTTTTGTGTGACTTTGAGAGGTCTTGAAGCGTGCTAAATAAATGTAAACCTCTCTTTTCTAAACTTCAGCTGAAACTATTGGTTATGTTTCTGAGGCCAACAGTCTACTTATTTCTGTTCTGAGGAAGGGTCACTCGACCTGAAACATCAACTCTTTCACTCCACAGATGCTGAGCTTTTCCAGCAATTTCTGTTTTTGTTTCTGATTTACAGTATCTGCTGTTCTTTCAGTTTTTATTTAGCCTGCTTATTTCATGTTTTAAACTTTATTTCTGACATTCATGTTAGTATTCTTGGCTATTTCTTTAGTTACAAATTCCCACTGTATTTACTGTGTTTACATTCCATGCAATGCTGAGATTAATGAGCGCTTTTCTTTCTATGTTACCCAGTTCACAAGAAATCAATCAACATGTTTGACTTCGCTTTTAATACATCTGTTAATGAGAGCTGATCATTTTGTCTGCATTGATGACAAGAATACAATATTCCTTAATGCTAACCAGCCAAACAAAATGTTTATTCAACATTTTTGTTCAATGTCACCTTCATTTATGAATGAACCAATAGTAAAGAAACACCTAGGAACATGTAGTGTAATCAAAATGTATTACGTGATTGAATAGGTCTGGTTGCATAACACAAACCCACTCTGGATTTATTTTGAAGTCAATACAAACTAATTGGATAACCCATGTTCCAAAACAATTCAGAATATTTTGGAAATTCAAGTTGGCTCAGGATTCTCGTGCAACATTATTTTGCGTGTTGCCTATCTTCTGTCAAAAAAAGGTAAGTTTTGAGAAATTGAGTTACACTGAAACACAGATTATAATTTGGTTATTTATACAGATCTTCTTTTGCCATTGCTACATTCCAAACTTAATAACAACTATGTATATTTATGTAGTGCGTTTACCATGACCAACCATTTCACATGAGTGTTATAAAAAGGAACTTCAACACTGGGTCACGGAAGGTGATATCAGATTATTAAAACTCTAAGGTCATAGAACCACATTTTAAGCGCTGTCTTCAAATAAAGTGACATGGAAAGGTGGGGGGGTTATGGCGAGGGAATTCCAGAGTATATAACCTCAGCAACTGGAGGCACAGCTACCAAGAATGGAACAATTAAAACCAGTGATACTAGAGGCCAGAGTTAGAGCAGTTCAGATATCTTGGAGGGTTGTAGATTGGGAGAAAATTAGAGATAACGAAGGTCGAGGCAGTGAAGAGTTTGAAGAACGAGGATGAGAATTTTAAAATCCAGTATGGGCTTGGCCAGGAGCCAGTGCAGGTGAACAAACACAGGGGAACAAGCCTTGCAGTGAGTTGAGACACTGGCACTAGAATTAGATTAGATTAGATTAGATTACATTACAGTGTGGAAACAGGCCCTTCGGCCCAACAAGTCCACACCGACCCGCCGAAGCGTAACCCACCCATACCCCTACATTTACCCCTTCACCTAACACTACGGGCAATTTAGCATGGCCAATTCACCTGACCCTGCACATCTTTGGACTGTGGGAGGAAACCGGAGCACCCGGAGGAAACCCACGCTGACACTGGGAGAACGTGCAAACTCCACACAGTCCGTCGCCTGAGGCAGGAATTGAACCCGGGTCTCAGGCGCTGTGAGGCAGCAGTGCTAACCACTGTGCCACCGTGCCGCCCACAAATTCAAGTTTATGCATCAGCCAACTCTGTGTTGGAATAATTGAGTGTAGGGGTAACCTTCAGTTGGGCATTCCTGGCACAGTAAGTCAAGGCCAGCAAAAGCAGAGTGCTGGAGAAGCACAGCAGTCCTGGCAGCATCTGCAGAGAGGACACAGAGTTACTGTTTTGAGTCCAGTGAGCCTTCATCAGACCTGAGTCTCAGGAGGTTTCGAATACCAGGAGAAAATCCTGATAAAGTTTCCTGATGAAGAGCTTATGCTCGAAATGCCGAGTCTCTTGCTCCTCGGATGCTGCTTTCCAGCACCACACTTTTTTTGAAGTTTCTAATACCAGCCCAGGGACTTGGATACAGTCAATCAGCTACATGGAACATTCAGAGTCAGGATCCTGTCCTTAAAAGGGGTAAGTAGCCTAATGTCGATCAACTTGACTGTTTCCGTTACAGTGTGGGCTGATTTCCTCATGAGATGAGAGAGAAGGCAGGTTTTAATTGAGATGAAAGTGGTAGCTAATATCTTGGTAGAGTTAGGCAGGTGCCTGGAGTGAGTGAGTAGGCAGTGTAGAGGGCATGTGGGGTTAGAGCTGATGGGTTGGGGTCAGTGAAAATGAGTGTGGGAAGCTGTTGCATACCATAGAATGATAGCTTATGAGCCTTTGTGGAAGTTGATTACAGTAGTGTATAGAGAGAGTGACTGTGAGAGATTAGAAAGATGACAGTGGCACTCATGCTGCTAGAATGGGAATGGTCATTGAGCTTCTTCCTACATTGCTATGCATTCCTCCAGACAGCTGAGACTGCACTAATCCAGGTGGGAATCTCAGACCTGGTTGGCACAATCTGATGTCATGGTGTCTTCTGCTGGTCCTGGTGGAAGAGGTCATCTTGCTGCTGCACTGCCCCATCCAGCAGGAACTTCAGGTACCTTCTTCAAAACAACATGCCAATTTCCCCTTCTCTTCCACATTGAAGCAAATGTTGTGAAACCAAACAGGGCAGCTCCAAACTAAAGCTTGGCTGGATGCACAATAGACTTTTAAAGATGATACTGTCACCAGGAATGCTGGTCCATTCTAGGATATTCTGGCAGCCACAGGCTGTTCTGGAACAATGAGTGGTAGAATGGACTAGAATGAGAGAGGGGCCTTCGAGTCGTGTAGGTATGTAATGAGACGAGTTTGAAAAGATGTGGCAAGAAAACTCTCAAGGCCTCACAGAGAGAAACCCTTCATAAACCTTGACAAAACTGGTGCTTAGGGGGAAAGAAACACATGCTTCTGCTCATTAAGGCAGTTCGATATAGTTTTGATCTGAATACAAATTCAAAGCTTTAAGTTAACTTAGGGGAACCTCACCAGAACTAGTTTCTAGTCAGTGGAGCTTCCAAGCTAGGAGATTTTGGATAAAAATCAAGTTACCAGAACTGAGAAAGTTTAGGCCCTCAGAATTGTGAGCAGAATCAGAAAGAAATTTTAGAATTGTCTCCACGGTTCAAGAAAAGGAACTGGAGAAAGTCAATAAAGTAAAGATTTTTTAAAAATACAACTGAAAGGAGTGATATTTCTCTGGAGTTGAGTCTCCGTTAAGGCTAGTGTTGGGAAATAGATTGAAACTTTGTTTTGATTTTTCTGTTAATTCCTTCTGAGTGTGTGTCTATGTCCGTGTGTGTAAAATATATCTTTGTTTAGTTCTTTTGTGTAATAAATTTGTTGTTTCGTTAAAGAGCATCAGCAACCTCATGACAATATATTTCAGAGACCAACCACCGTAAAGATCATTTGTTTAATTTTTGCTGTTGGTCAATCAAGCTGGGTATCATTTGGAATCTGACTTGTGCAGAATGATCATCAGCTGTGACAACAGCATGTTCCTGGTGTACTGAAAAAGATTTGCATCAGCCTCAAAACTCTTTCTGTTTCTAATCTAACTCGACTGCATGAGGGAAGAAAGGGGAACATCCAATACCTGCCGCATAACCAATCTGAACACATTTGAGCCATGTCAAACTTCTGCTTTCACAGAACCATGGAGCCATAGAAACACTACAGCACAGAAACAGGCCATTGTATGTGCTCTGGCTGAATAAATTGGTGCCCATCCTAATCTCATTTCTCAGTACTTTGTTCACTTCAGGTGCAGATCTAGATTTCTTTTCAACATTTGCCGTAAATGTGTCATTGGTAACGGCTCCTCTGAATCGAGGATGACATCTGTCAGGTTGGATGACACTCCCCGCCCCTCCGCCCTTGAGCCCCGCCCCTCCAATTGCCACCAGGACAGAACCCCACTGGTCCTCACCTACCACCCCACCAACCTCCATATA